>NW_027411977.1:16056806-17256806 GCF_047663935.1 Musca autumnalis | reverse complement strand
CGGGTGTAGTTCCACTTAATCTTCGGGTGTTTTTCCACTTCATCATAGGGTGTTGTTATACTCCACCTTTGGGTGTTGTTCCAGTCTACCTTCGGATGTTGTTCCACTCTAACTTCATATGTTGTTCCACTAGTCAGTACTTGTAGTATGTTTTAAAGACTAGCTCGTAGCATTAGCACTAACACAAATTATCGAGTTCCCGAATAGCTGTAACATGAACACTGAGCTCTCGACTACTATAACACGAACACTGTGTAGCCGCACAATTACAACACGAACATCTTCTTCACAACTACAACACAAACCTCATTTTCAAATCGCCTACCTTCAAGCATCGAGTTTGCCATCATCCTTCGAGGGTCATTCCACTTCAGCTTAGTGTGTTATTCTACTCCACCTTCGGGTGTTGTTCCACCAGTCGGTGCGTGTGGTACGTTTTAGAGGCTAACGAACAACTATAGCACGAAATTGGGTACCCGAACAGTTGCAACACGAATTACCGAGTTCCCGATTAGCTGCAATACGAACACTGAGCTCTCGACAATCACTTATATCCAGAACACTGGATAGCCGCATAATTACAACACGATCATCAAAATTCCAAGCTCCCAATCATCTTCAAATCGCCTACCTTCGAACATCGAATCATCGAGTTTCCGATCATTTGCAAAACCGAAAAACGAATCATCGAGTTCCCGATCAAATCGCCTACATTCGAACATCGAACCACTGAGTTCCCAATCATCTACGAATCGCCTGCAACCAAGTTCACGGCCATCGACATTGCCAGTTCTCATGGTCCCATCATTTGCTTAACTGGCACAAAACTTATAATCACCAAGTTCCCTATCATCTTCAAATTGCCTACCTCCGAGCATCGAATCATCGAGTTTACGATCATTTGCAAAACCGAAAAATGAGTCATCGAGTTTCCGATCATCTTCGAATCGCATGCAACCGATCCCCCGATCATCAACATTGTGACTTCTTGTGGTCCCATCATTGGCTTAACTGGTGCACAACTTCCAAAGACCAGTCCTAAATCCCATTCATCGATTCCCCCGAAGATCAATCAGCCGATAATGCTATTGCATTATTACTGAATTCGATCACACTAAACATCTGATTTAACCCCAGGAAAGAGATAATAATTCATGTTTTTTAAGAGAGTATCACTGTGCCGACAGAAATATACCCTCAGTCTCGGACATATAGAAAATAAGTAAACACAATACTTCTGGCGATTATAGAGATTTTAAAGCTTTTTTGGTCAATTTCTCAGGAAGTATGGACTTGCCCCGAAAAAATTATGGGACCAGACACACAACATGCCAAAAATTTTTAAAATGATGTCAGACGACTCCTTAGACTGCGCTCTTTCCAAACTTTGCGTGAGAGGTACCCGAATAATCCTAGTCTGTAATAAACAAGTAAGAAAAGCATTAAGTTCGGTCGGGCCGAACTTTCTATACCCTCCACCACAAATTTCAGCTATTTCGGTGGATTAATGTGGCCACAACCTGCAAAATACCGAAATTCGGAAGGTACCGTTCTATGGGGGCTATATGATGGCGTGGACCTATACCTAAAATTTTCTGGGAGAAAGTTTTATACGCCTAAAGAAGACTAAATACCAAATTTCAGCCATCTCGGTGTGATAATAAGGCTAAAACGTTCAAAATATCGAAAATCTGGAGATATTGTATTATGGGGGCTATATCAACACGTGGACCTATATAAACATTTTATGGTAGAAATGTTTCTTAGCCTCTGGAAACACAAAATACAAAGTTACAACCGATTATTTGGTCAAATGGGTCTAATACATTCAAGATATATTAAAATGACGCGTACTTTATAAGGGGGCTATAACAAAACGTGGACCTATATTACCCAACTTTGGTAGGAATGTCTTCTGGCCTCTGAAGACACAAAATACCAAATTACAACCAATTCTGTGGTCAAATGGGTCTAATACATTCAAAATATACTAAAATGACGCGTACTTTATATGGGGCCTTATATGGGGGCTATACCAAAACGTGGACCTATATAACCCAACATTGGTAGGAATATTTTTTGGCCTCTGGAGGCACAAAGTACCAAATTACAACCAATTCGGTGGTAAAATGGGCCAAATATTTTAAAAATTCCTTAAAACGACGACGCGTCAGGCGTCATTTTGTATGGGGGCTTTCAATACAAAAAGTCCTACGTAAATATAACATATTTTCCCAAAATTTCATCAACCTACGTCAATCCGTTCGGACGCTAGAGTGATTTCCACAGACGGACGGACATGGCTATATCGATGTAGAATTGCACGCTGATCAAGAATATATATACTTTGTGGGGTCTACAATGATTATTTCGAGTAGTTACAAACGTAGTGACAAACTTAATATACCCCCATCCTATGGTGGAGGGTATAAAAATACGATGTACCACGTACTTACATAATCCCCAGCATAGCTGGTGCCGGTTTTTTTAAGCTTTTGGGTCATTATTTCAGGATGTGTGGAGTTGCCCTCGAAAGAAAAATTGCGCCGTCGTAACAAGGCCATCAAGAAAAACTTGATGAAAAAAATTAAAACGATCCGAAACGAACTTTTGTACCACACTTTTTCCAAATTTTGTGTGTGAGGTACACAAGGGAGTATACCGATTTAGTTCATATTCAAACGTGATCTATGTCTGGAAGCAATACTACCGTATGCAAAGCTATGACCAATTCGATTACTCCCCACATCGGGTGATCCTTTCGACAAATCGAAATTATCAGAAACGGATTTCGTCCAAGCATACGGTATAAACCCGCTTTAGTCTAAAGGCTGAGGGTATAAACAGATCCTTCGGTGTCGAACTAAAATGACTATAACTATCAAAAGGAATGATTCCCAAAACTATATCCAGTTATAAAACGGACTATGTCCTCTGTGAAACAAGTACACTTTTGCTCTCAATTTTAAATTTTAGTATCCTTTAGTCGTTGTGATCAGGACTACAACCTACGCATTGAAATAATAATTTGCGACCCTATAAAGTACATACACTGCCCGTCACTTGAATAGGACACCCTACAAATGTTTTTCCAACCTTATTTTTTTCCGGAATTATGCAAAATATGAAGTGTTGAAGATTTTTTATATTTAGTTTTAAGTGTTTGGAGTAAACTTAGTCATTCATTTGTATTCATATCTGATTTATATAAGAATTATACGACGAAAGGAAAATAAAGTTAAAAATTCATGTAAAAAAATTGCGTCATTTGAATAGGACACCCCCTAAAAACTTGGGTATACATAAAGATTGTAGTAGAATATCGACGCACATTCACTCTATATTACTAATCATGAAGGACTTTGGCGTCAATTCCTTTCACCTTAAATGCGTACGATATTTTACAAAGGAATTCTAAAAAAGTCTTTTCCAGTAGTGGAAAGCATTTTCGGATGTCCGGAGTGGTAATTTCATCACGATATTGGTCCATTTTAAACACTTCGAGCAGCGAATACTAGCATTTCTCAGAAGAAATTCGGATATCCTGAAGGGACCGCCATATTTTGTAGTGGTAAATATTCTCTAAAATGTATAGAAAAGACCTCTGTGTAAAATCTACGACTCTGACAGACAGTACGCTTCCAAAAATAAACTTATAAAAGGAATAGTGCAAGCATTGTTAAGCAATACACGTGATTATGAAAGGAAATTGTGCGATTCCTTGCCAAAGCAGGATATAGGGGTGTATCCTTAATCTGGAGGGATATACTTTTACTGAATATTACTGAAATTATTTCCCCTAAAAACTTGGGTATACATAAAGATTGTAGTAGAATATCGACGCACATTCACTCTATATTAAAAACGAAATAATTTCAGTAATATTGAGTGAATGTTCGTCGATATTCTACTACAATCATTATGTATACCCAAGTTTTTAGGGGGTGTCCTATTCAAATGACGCAATTTTTTTACATGAATTTTTGACTTTATTTCCCTTTCGTCGTATAATTCTTATATAAATCAGATATGAATACAAATGGATGACTAAGTTTACTCCAAACACTTAAAACTAAATATAAAAAATCTTCAACACTTCTTTTGCATAATTCCGGAAAAAATTAAGGTTGGAAAAAATTTGTAGGGTGTCCTATTCAAGTGACGGGCAGTGTATATTCTTGATTAGGGTAAAATTCTGTTCATGTCCGTCCGTCCGTCTGTGGTAATCACTGTAGCATCCACAAAAATGGAAATAGGACGCTGACATTTTTGGGAAAATGCGTATTTTGTTTGCAGGCAAGTCAAGTTTAATGATGGGCTATATCGGTCCACGTTTTGGTATAGCCCCCATATAACGGTACCACCCGATTTCAAGTATTTTGACGTTTTTAGTCACATTTTCAAACCGAATTAGCTTTGGTTTTACATTTAGGGTTCCTAGTAATCAAAAAACTTATATATAGGTCCATGTTTTGGTATATCCCCCATATAACGGTACCTCCCGATTTTCGGTATTTTGAGAATTTTAGCTACAATTTTTAACCGAACTAGCTGTAATTTGACATTTAAGGTTTTCAATAGGCTTGAAACTTCACCACCAAAAACCGCCAACATAGGTCTATGTTTTGGTATAGCCACCATATAACCGTACCTCCCGATTTTTTGTATTTTGAGGATTTAAGCTACATTTTTTAATCGAACTAGCTGTAATTTGACATTTGGGATTATCAGTAGCCACGAAACATCTCCACCAAATATCGTCAACATAGGACTATGTTTTGTTAAAGCCCCCATATAACGGTACCTCCCGATTTTCGGTATTTTGAGAATTTTGGATACAATTTTAGTCCGAACTAGCTGTAATTTGACATTTGAGGTTCTTAATGTTCATGAAACTTTTCCACCAAAAATCGCTATCATAGATTCATGTTTCGGTTAGGCCCCCATATAGCGGTACCTCCCGATTTTCGGGACATTTGAGGACATTGACTTCTCCACCAAAAAATGGTAAATATAGGTCTATGTTTTGGTATAGCCCCCATATAACGGTACCTCCCAGTTACGGTGTTTTGCGGATTTTAGCTAAAATGTTTAACCGAACTAGTTGTACGAGTAATTTGACGTTTTCCAACCAAAAATCGTCAAGATAGGTCCATGTTTTGGTATAGACCCCATATAATGGTACCTCCGGATTTTCGATATTTTGAGGGTTTTAGCTACAATATTTAACCGAACTAACTGTAGTTTCACATTTGAAGTTTCTTTGTGGTCACGAAACTTCTCCGCCGAAAATCGAATCAGCTGTAATTTGACATTTGAGTTTTCAGTGGTCAAAAAACTTCTTCACTAAAAATCGTCAACATAGGTCCATGTTTCGGTACAGCTCCCATAGAACGGTACCTCCCTACTTTCGGTATTTTGGGGGTCTTAGCTATGTTGTTAGACGGAACTACCTGTAATTCGACTTTTGAAGTTCCCTGCGGTTATATATATAGCCCGTAGGTGGTACCTTTCACCTGGCATTTGGGGTATCCATGGTTGAAAAATGTTTGCACCTAAAATTGTGAAAGGAAACTAATTATTCCATGTTAATTAAGACTATTTTGTGGTGGAGGGTATAAAAAGGCCGGCCCGGTCGAACTTAACGCTTTATATATATATATATATTTTTTTTTTTATTTATTTTTTTTGTTAGGGTAAGTTTTATTGGTCTTTGTTACAACGCAACAATTTTCCATACTTCTATCAATAATGGTCCGAATGTTCGAAAATATGGTATTTTTCAATATGAGAAGATTTTTTTTTTGTTGGGACTACGTTGATTGGGTCTGTCAGTTGAATAATTAGCCCCGCTGTTTATGATAACACACATATGCCTAAAAATGTACTTTGGAAACTACCAAAACTTATTTAAAATTAGGGGCCTGTTCATAGTACCTTTAGGTCCACCACTAGGGTTGCTGTTTTTAGCTGTCGCCAATGCCGACAGGTTACTTTGTACTTCTTTTAAATACAATACTTATAGAAAATCGAATCGAATCAAAAAGAACCCTATAAGAAAAGGTTTTTTTCTAGACCAAATTGCGCCACATTTTCCAAATTTCATCAAACACACAAACTCTGTCCAATTTTGATCACATTTAGAAAATGTCACAGAATTCGGACTGTCGGTTTAAATTATATTAAAATCTTTCGGTTTTAGGTATTTGGTTCAACAACTTCGCTATGTATGTCTAATTTTGGTGAAATTTGAAATGTGTGGCGGAATTTGCCTAGAAATATATTAAATTATATTAAAATGACTTCAGATTTGGATATAGTTCCTATATATATTTTTAGACCGAATTGAGGTATTTGAATTTAATATATATCTCTTATCAAATTCCGCCACACATTTCAAATTTCACCAAAATTAGACATACATAGCGAAGTTGTTGAACCAAATACCTAAAACCGAAAGATTTTAATATAATTTAAACCGACAGTCCGAATTCTGTGACATTTTCTAAATGTGATCAAAATTGGACAGAGTTTGTGTGTTTGGTGCACCAAATACTTGAAATCGAGTGAACATATATTTGGGAACCATATCCAAATATATACCGATTTTAATATAATTTGACAAATTTTTTTGTAGAACAAATTCCGTAACGCACATAAAATTTCATCAACATTGGATATAGATAGCAAAGTTGGTGGGCCAAATACCTAAAATCGGGCGAAAATATATATGGAGCTATTATATCCAAATCTGAACCGATTTCCATATAATTAAAAAAAATATTTCTAGTCCGAATTCGTTAACATTTTCTTAATATCATCAAAATTGGACAAAATTTGCATGTTTGTTGCCCCAAAAATCATAAATCGGGCGAGAGCTATATCCAAATCTGAACCGGTTTCGATATAATTTGGGAAATTTTTTCTAAACCTAATTCTGTCACACGTTTCAAATTTCATCAAAATTCGACATATATAGCGTGATTGGTGCACCAAATACCTAAAGTCGGGCTAAAATATATCCAACTCTGAAATATCAAAATAAATCGTGTTCCTTGTCCAAAAAAATATCTTACTTAATTTTTATTTGAATCGGACAATAAATGTGAACTGTACTTTGATTACAAAAATACAGACGGTCAGACGGACATGCCTAAATCGACTCAGAAAATGATTCTATGTACATACATACATCCATAAAAGCAACTACCACAGTGTGGTGTAGGGTATAAAAATTAATTGAAGGCTATTCTTTATAAAATATCTCCCTATAGAAAACTATACTAACATCCTTACTGAATGCCAAGAATTGCACTTCTATAAGAAGCAACATCTTATTGTTTAAAGAAAGTTTTTGTTTCCACCAAAGTTCTATTTTTTTCTGTCGCTCGAACAACATTGTGAGAAAATTTAATTTTGCTTCTCCGCCCATTTTGGCCATGAAAATGCATTTAATCGTCAATTACTATGGATTTCCATTCCTATTCCCTAAACTCCTTACATTCTAACGTAGAAGCTTTTGCATTCCCTTTCTAGAGTTGATTACCCATTAGCCAATGACCATTTAAAGGGACGATCATGAGAAAACTTTCTGGCAGACTAGTCTTCCGTGGGCACCAGAATGGTGACTTAATGCGCTGTGAATTACCGATAGAAGTTGCTGTTTGCTTTTTGTTTTTGTAAGTGATGATCAGCCAGCCTTATTTTGATGTCATGGCGTTCTTAAAGAATGCAATAAAACAACACTTGTGCCAACTTGTCACTGCAACACTTTACAACAAGCAGCAACAAGAACAACAACAAAAATCAAATAACACAGTAAAAAACAAGTCATAATTCCATAAAGAGCTAAAAGCGGCACTGGAAGCCGTTGATGTAAAAAGAAAAAAAAAACGAAACTGAAAAAATCCCCATGATGTTGAAGAAGTAGAAAAAAATGAAACATAGACATGCTGTAACCTTTAGATAAAAGAGATACAATGTAAAGCCATGTCGTGTGATATGGCCAAGATGGACAAGTGTAAGATTCTTATGGAGTATTTGTTAGGAGGATGGTGTGATGATGATGGGTTTAAGGTTTCATAGTTTTTTGTGGAAATGTAAATTCTCCCTATATTATTTTTTAAGTTGTATACGGGCCTTGGATCTGGGCATGTTTTCTATGAACCGATTTCGCAATAGACTTCTAAGCTCACTAATCGTCAATGCTCAAACTTTATTATGCCATCAGGTTGTCCTCTTGCCCCTTTTGCGACGGTACACGTCCATACTTCCTGAGATTGTGACCCGAAATTTCTTAAAAAAACACTGCCGGCACCAACTGACAATGCACACTAACCTTTCCACATCCTTCTGTGAAACTTTAATCAAGCTCCGTCTGAAATACAAAGTTATGTCTAGAGTAATACCATGGATTTCGGGTAGGAGCTGTGCCTCAGAGTCATTATTGTGATAACAATATGTCTACATCTGCTTACCATATCGTCTGCATAGTTGAACTTGTGGGCAACAATTTCCGGAAGGTCATGGCAATAAATGTTGAACAGAGTTGTGGCTAGTACGGAACCCTGTGCCATACCGTTGTTAGGCCTTCTCACTGGAATTGTCGTTTCGATGAACTCAAAAAAGTCTTTCGCTAAGAATGGCGTGGGTTATTTTACATATCCTAATGCAAGCATTTTTTATTTATTCTCCAGACTGTATAGAAGGCTGTGTGGTAGGTGAGAGTAATGGCCCCTTAGTCAGTGCAACCTCATCTCTACGAAAGCTGGCTTTCATTTGGGATTGTCTTATCGCCTTCAATGCGGCCTTAAGTTAATCGTTCGGACAGCTTAAAGTATACATAGAAAAGAGCAATAGATCGGTAACTTGGTTGTTAATCTTGCCGTTTCATAGATTTTAATAGAACAATAATTTTGGGCTATTGGCAGGCCAGGAATGAAGCCTGAATGGGAGCACAAATTTAAAGAATCTGGCGATAAACTCTATTCCAGCTGCTGTGCCAGATTTGGTTTTTGACAGTGCTTCTTCAATTTCAGTTAATTCTGTGAGCAGCGATAAGGTTTGGAATCAGTAAGTGTTTTGAGGAGCAATAGGATTTTTAGTTTGAGTGGTTAAAGTTCAAGTTGGTCATGGTACTAAACCATTCTCAATTCCTCGGGTCGTATAGGTTTTAAATAAGCTTATCTACATTTTCTGAGCTCTGAGTGGTCTGGAACTCTTTCTGGAGTCTTTCTATTTCTTCTTTCCAACATGGGATGAAGTCTTTTCGGAATGCTCTTGGGATCAATTGCGCCTTAAGGGGTTCTCCTATAGAATTGAAGACGCCTTAAGGGGTCTCCTATAGAATAGAAGACGCCTTAAGGGGTCTCCTATAGAATAGAAGACGCCTTAAGGGGTCTCCTATAGAATAGAAGACGCCTTAAGGGGTCTCCTATAGAGTAGAAGACGCCTTAAGGGGTCTCCTATAGAATAGAAGACGCCTTAAGGGGTCACCTATAGAATAGAAGACGCCTTAAGTGGTCTCCTTTTGGATACGAGACCCCTTAAGGCGTCTTCTATTCTATAGGAGACCCCTTAAGGCGTCTTCTATTCTATAGGAGACCCCTTAAGGCGTCTTCTATTCTATAAGAGACCCCTTAAGGCGTCTTCTATTCTATAGGAGACCTCTTAAGGCGTCTTCTATTCTAAAAGAGACCCCTTAAGGCGTCTCCTATAGAATAGAAGACGCCTTAAGGGGTCTCCTATAGAATAGAAGACGCCTTAAGGGGTCTCCTATAGAATAGAAGACGCCTTAAGGGGTCTCCTATAGA
Source organism: Musca autumnalis (assembly GCF_047663935.1). Taxonomy (NCBI): domain Eukaryota; kingdom Metazoa; phylum Arthropoda; class Insecta; order Diptera; family Muscidae; genus Musca; species Musca autumnalis. The sequence continues at coordinate 17,246,994 of NW_027411977.1, read as the reverse complement.
ATAGAAGACGCCTTAAGGGGTCTCGTATAGAATAGAAGACGCCTTAAGGGGTCTCCTATAGAATAGAAGACGCCTTAAGGGGTCTCCTATAGAATAGAAGACGCCTTAAGGGGTCTCCTATAGAATAGAATACACCTTAAGGGGTCTCCTATAGAATAGAAGGCGCCTTAAGGGATCTCCTATAGAATGGAAGACGCCTTAAGGGATCTCCTATAGAATTAAGACACTTTAAGGGGTCTCCTATAGAATAGAAGATGATTTAAGGGGTCTCCTATAGAATAGAAGACGCCTTAAGGGTTCTCCTATAGAATAGAAGACGCCTTAAGGGGTCTCCTATAGAATAGAAGACGCCTTAAAGGGTCTCCTATAGAACAGAGGACACCTTAAGGGGTCTCCTATAAATTAAAAGACGTCTTAATGGGTCTCCTATAGAATAGAAGACGCCTTAAGGGGTCTCCTATAGAATAGAAGACGCCTTAAGGGGTCTCGTATAGAATAGAAGACGCCTTAAGGGGTCTCCTATAGAATAGAAGACGCCTTAAGGGGTCTCCTATAGAATAGAAGACGCCTTAGGGGGTCTCCTATAGAATAGAATACACCTTAAGGGGTCTCCTATAGAGTAGAAGACGCCTTAAGGGGTCTCCTATAGAATAGAAGACGCCTTAAGGGGTCTCCTATAGAATAGAAGACGCCTTAAGGGGTCTCCTATAGAATAGAAGACGCCTTAAGGGGTCTCCTATAGAATAGAATACACCTTAAGGGGTCTCCTATAGAGTAGAAGACGCCTTAAGGGGTCTCCTATAGAATAGAAGACGCCTTAAGGGGTCTCCTATAGAATAGAAGACGCCTTAAGGGGTCTCGTATAGAATAGAAGACGCCTTAAGGGGTCTCCTATAGAGTAGAAGACGCCTTAAGGGGTCTCCTATAGAATAGAATACACCTTAAGGGGTCTCCTATAGAGTAGAAGACGCCTTAAGGGGTCTCCTATAGAATAGAAGACGCCTTAAGGGGTCTCCTATAGAATAGAAGACGCCTTAAGGGGTCTCCTATAGAATAGAAGACGCCTTAAGGGGTCTCGTATAGAATAGAAGACGCCTTAAGGGGTCTCCTATAGAATAGAAGGCGCCTTAAGGGGTCTCCTATAGAATAGAAGACGCCTTAAGGGGTATCCTATAGAATAGAATACACCTTAAGGGGTCTCCTATAGAGTAGAAGACGCCTTAAGGGGTCTCCTATAGAATAGAAGACGCCTTAAGGGGTCTCCTATAGAATAGAAGACGCCTTAAGGGGTCTCCTATAGAATAGAAGACGCCTTAAGGGGTCTCCTATAGAATAGAAGACGCCTTAAGGGGTCTCGTATAGAATAGAAGACGCCTTAAGGGGTCTCCTATAGAATAGAAGACGCCTTAAGGGGGTCTCCTATAGAATAGAAGACGCCTTAAGGGGTCTCCTATAGAATAGAATACACCTTAAGGGGTCTCCTATAGAATAGAAGACGCCTTAAGGGATCTCCTATAGAATGGAAGACGCCTTAAGGGATCTCCTATAGAATTAAGACACTTTAAGGGGTCTCCTATAGAATAGAAGATGATTTAAGGGGTCTCCTATAGAATAGAAGACGCCTTAAGGGTTCTCCTATAGAATAGAAGACGCCTTAAGGGGTCTCCTATAGAATAGAAGACGCCTTAAGGGGTCTCCTATAGAGTAGAAGACGCCTTAAGGGGTCTCCTATAGAATAGAAGACGCCTTAAGGGGTCTCCTATAGAATAGAAGACGCCTTAAGGGGTCTCCTATAGAATAGAAGACGCCTTAAGGGGTCTCCTATAGAATAGAAGACGCCTTAAGGGGTCTCCTATAGAATAGAAGACGCCTTAAGGGGTCTCCTATAGAATAGAAGACGCCTTAAGGGGTCTCGTATAGAATAGAAGACGCCTTATGGGGTCTCCTATAGAATAGAAGACGCCTTAAGGGATCTCCTATAGAATGGAAGACGCCTTAAGGGATCTCCTATAGAATTAAGACACTTTAAGGGGTCTCCTATAGAATAGAAGATGATTTAAGGGGTCTCCTATAGAATAGAAGACGCCTTAAGGGTTCTCCTATAGAGTAGAAGACGCCTTAAGGGGTCTCCTATAGAATAGAAGACGCCTTAAGGGGTCTCCTATAGAATAGAATACACCTTAAGGGGTCTCCTATAGAATAGAAGACGCCTTAAGGGATCTCCTATAGAATGGAAGACGCCTTAAGGGATCTCCTATAGAATTAAGACACTTTAAGGGGTCTCCTATAGAATAGAAGATGATTTAAGGGGTCTCCTATAGAATAGAAGACGCCTTAAGGGTTCTCCTATAGAATAGAAGACGCCTTAAGGGGTCTCCTATAGAATAGAAGACGCCTTAAAGGGTCTCCTATAGAACAGAGGACACCTTAAGGGGTCTCCTATAAATTAAAAGACGTCTTAATGGGTCTCCTATAGAATAGAAGACGCCTTAATGGGTCTCCTATAGAATAGAAGACCCCTTAAGGGGTCTCCTATAGAATAGAAGACGCCTTAAGGGGTCTCCTATAGAATAGAAGACGCCTTAAGGGGTCTCCTATAGAATAGAAGACGCCTTAAGGGGTCTCCTATAGAATAGAAGACGCCTTAAGGGGTCTCCTATAGAATAGAAGACGCCTTAAGGGGTCTCCTATAGAATAGAAGACGCCTTAAGGGGTCTCCTATAGCATAGAAGACGCCTTAAGGGGTCTCCTATAGCATAGAAGACGCCTTAAGGGGTCTCCTATAGAATAGAAGACGCCTTAAGGGGTCTCCTATAGAATAGAAGACGCCTTAAGGGGTCTCCTTTAGAATAGAGGACGCCTTAAGGGGTCTCCTTTAGAATAGAGGACGCCATAATGGGTCTCCTATAGAATAGAAGACGTCTTAAGAGGTCTCTTCTAAAATCGAAGACGGTTTAAGGGGTCTCCTATAGAATTTAAGATGCCTTAAGGGGTTTTCTATAGAATAGAAGACGCTTTAAGGGGTCCCCTATAGAATAGAAGACGCCTTAATGGGTCTCCTATAGAATTTAAGACATCTTAAGGGGTCTCTTATAGAATAAAAACGCCTTTTGAGATCTCCTATAGAATAAAAGACACCTTAAGGGGTCTCTTATGAAACAGAAGACGCCTTAATGGGTGTCCTAACGAATAGAACACGCCTAAAAGGGTCTCCAATAGAATAGAAGACGCTCTAAGGCATCTCCTATAAAATAAAAAATACGGCTTAAGGGGTCTCCTATCAAATGGAAGACGCCTTATGTGGTCCCCATCAAATAGAAGACGCCTTAATGGGTCTACTATAGAATTGAAGACACCTAAGGGGTCTACATTCGAATAGAAGATGCCTTAAGGGATCTGGTTTCGTATAGGAGACGCATTAAGAGGCCGCATTTCGTATAGAAGGTGCCTTAAAGAGATCTCCCATCGAATAGAAGACACCTTTAGGGGTCTCTTCTTTTAGTAAATAGAAGATAAGATTGTCTTCCTATCGAATACTAAACATATTTCTGTGAAATCAGAATGTCTTTATTTAGACGACCATAAACTTTTTCTATAGAAGAACAAAAGGTCTCCTTATAGATGACAAATATCAGAATATCTTACTGAAGAAGTCAATAAGGCAAAGTCTCTTCCCATATTTAACATATTTAGGTGCGACGTAATGTAATGGTTAGCATGCATTGTACACTAAATATCTGAGTTTCAGTCCCATGTCAGTCGTCCTCACAATTCTCCGAGGTGGTTAAAACCCCCGTATTACGGCTTATGTATGCATAAAGTGGCGTCGTACTATATTCGACAAGCTGTTGAGCATCGCCTATAAAAATGAGTTCCCATAACATTGATATACAAATAGAAGCAGATTTATTGATATGACAGAAGATTCCAACTGTCTCTTCGAGGATACCCCTTTGAAATATTTCTCTTTAAGTTTCTTTCCTAAGCTTTTTCACACCACCCTCGTTTCATCAGCGTCAACCAGGTATTATACAATTCTCTCTAAAAATGGCGATTTAACATTTGCTATGTTTTGTTTCTTTGTATTTGTCAAAGTGGAAGTTGCCATATTGGCGTTTGAAAATAATAAAAAAAAACGACGAACGGACACTGGAGAATCTAAAGCCAAAGTCAGCATGAAATGTGATCAGTTTCAAACGCGTTGAAATGCCATAAATGCCCAAAAACAATTAGAATTCTCAATGGGGATTTGAGAAAACTCCCCAAACACATTCAGCAATAGCTACACACACACACACTAACAACAAAAATCACCGCAAATGATATTGAAAGGAAAAACTCTGATAGATAACTTTGATGGCAAAAAAAGGCTTTCTCAGGCCTTTTTTACTAAAAAGCGCATAACACAAGAAACTTTTAACAGAGATATAAATGTTTTTCTACAAGTCAACCAGTCAGTCAATCGGAAACTGTAAAGCATAAACACAAATCATTTATTTTTGTTAAAGCACAAAACGCTCTCGGTGATATATGGCTAAATTGAAATGAAGTAACGTTTTTTTCTTCTTTTTTGCGTATTCCCTCCTTTCTCTTTATTGTTATTATTATTTTGTAATGTCCATCCACGCAAACACAAGCGATTGACATCTCCATTAGCAATCAGCCAAGGCTCTGTTAAAAAGTTATTCTCACAAAGAAAAAGTGTTGGTGAAATGCTGACGCGACCTTTTACCGGATATTTGGACCATTTATTCTTCAATACACGCTCCCGGGAATCGCCCAACGGAAATGTGTCGAGTTTTTTTTATCATTTTCCGATTTGCAAAAAATAAACTAACAAATTAACTCATCTCTGGCATGTGTCTCTTTATTTCAACATTTCTTTTTTAACGGGAAACATTAGTCCTGCAAAATATGCCAAACGTTCTTTATTTCTGTAGTTTTTACCAATGGCCATTGCACGAAACAATCCTCGCCTAGTAAGCCACCCCCACGTTGTGGACGATTTGTGTATGATTTATAGAAATTAAAACAAGAAGTGAAACATCCAACAGGACATAAGTTGTGCTATTTGTTAATGATTTGTTGTTGTTTATCTACACATATTTCATTATTAAACGAAAATGGGGTAAGGGGGTGCGTGTCCGGAATTTCCTTATTTTTTCGAGACTTGCAAACGTTTGCGGAAATATTTTACAGATTTTAAGATGTTTGTTATAGAGTGCGATTGACAGAGAAATTTTATAACTGGCATCAGACAAAATAAACACAAGTAAAAGTGAATTAGTCAGTTGGCAGCTAAATAACTTCAGCCTATTACCTAAATGTCCCTTTAACAAATCCCTAATTTTATAAAGAAAAAAACTTTCCATAGGTGACAAAATATGTTTTGGAATTTACCAGAGTAATGGCCTCTTGGTACAAAATTGGTTCGAATTGTCTTAGAGAATCAGTCCGTACGTTTTGAGGCGTTTGTGAGGAAAATATTATAAACAATTGTCCTAATTGTTTGACTAACGTATCAACACAGTCTACACGAATAAGGAGTGGTTCTAAATACTGAGAGACTTCGGACCAAATCTCTTGGGATTAGAGTTGTACAATCTAGTTCATTTGAAAGATCTAGTTCAATAGCTCAGCTCTTTTAACTGAACTAGTTCAGTAATCTAGTTCATAGTTCACTATCCAGTTCAATCATTCGGATCAGAATCGTTCACGAGCTCTTAATCGTTCTCTTGATGAAAACACATACATACATACATATGTATATCAAATAGGAACAAACATTAGAATAGTATAATTAAACTACAAAAATATTACATTAAGTTAAGTTTAGAAAAAACATCCTTCAAAAAAAATGTAATTACAATTTCATTTAAGTGGCTGGCAAAAAATCTTGCGTTGTGTGTTTGTAGAAATTATCACTGTATGTATGTTTCTTTTAATTTTTTCCTTTTTTTTATCCAAAACAAGGCACATTGAATAGGTAATGGATTCGATATATTTGGATACGATGTGTTTAATGCTCTTAAAATTTATTTTTATTACAATGGGGGATGACACTTCATATTGATCCAAAACATAAACAAAACTTATTACATTACGAAGGCGTCACTTAGCACAGAGGACGGCGTCACTTTATATGAATGACACTAGATTGTGAATCGTTCGTTCGTTGATCGTTCTTTGTGGATCTTTCGGTCGGCGCTCAGTGAGCTATTGAACTATCATGAACTATATCGACTGATATGGTTCATACGCTCTTTTCAATGAATCGTTCAATTGAACTAGTTCGTTCATGAACTATACAACTCTACTTGGGATTTGTTGGCTTCCTAAAGAAAAAATTTGATGTTGTCGGGATCAAATAATTTCTCGAAAATCCCAGAAGAAAAGAATTGACCTTAAAATATGTACCCGATATAGACCTTCTTACATGTTGATTCATGTTTGATACACTACGATGTCTGAAGGTTGGGCCAATGTCAGTCACTTATTTCGTTATTTATCGCAACAACCTACCATTTAGTTGCTCACCGTGTAATCTTTTGGATCTTCGGGAAACGAGGCAAATGCAGTCGTAATCAGGACCAAAAGTACTATCTTCGGTGAAAACGGCTCAACAGCCCCTTACTGCACTTGATCGAAAATGTGACATGTTGTTAATGAGTTAAAGGCCTTTTTGAAAAATAAAAGATTATAAATTACAAAGTTTCGACAAAATCTTGTTACAGAAAACCCAACAGTCTTCCATTGTCCATATTTACATTAGCCAATTTTCCTTGCGGCAATTGTCAGGTTGTCTCTCAATACCCTATCCCATCGACAAACTGACAATTGCCGCAAAAAAAAAATTTGCCACTTCGAAAAATACTAATACACTCAAACATATTCACTGCCACACCAACTATCAACCTCACTGCCGACAAAATTTCCTTGTCAGTATTCAATGTAAGTGCTTTGAAAGTAACTTCAAACTTTTTTCCGAACGTTTACACATGCAAGTGTCATTTCGAAAAAATTTAAGTTTCGACTATAATATGTATACACAACTGTCTGCAAGTTACTTGCATGTGTAATCATTGAGTAATGTATGTAAATATGGACTTTAGAACAACAGAAGGTCCAAAAGGGTTTTCATTAGAAGACTAAAAGGTCCTCGTTTAAAAGACTATAGAAGACAAAAACCCCTTCCAATAGAAGATTAAAATATTTTCCTAAAATACTAAAAGTCTTCATATAGAAGATCAACAGGTCTTCCCATAGAAGACTAACAACTTTCCCAATAGAAGATGAAAGGTCTTCCCTATAGAAAGCCCAAAGTCTTTGCTATAGAAGGCCAAGAGAAGAAGACCAAAAGGTCTTCTGATAGAAGACCAATAGCTCTTCGCCTAAAAAGGCCAATAGGTCTTCCTAGGAATAGGACCAAAAGGTCTTCTTACAGAAGACAAAACTGTCTTCCTATGTAAGAAACAAGTAAAAAAGTGTCAGTCGGCTTTGCCGACAGAGATATACCCTCAGCCTGTGCAAATTGAAACACTTTTTTCACAAAAAACGTATGTATTTAGGGGGTTTCAAAATTTTGGTCGTATAAACCGACAAAAATGTTGAATAGGATTAAAGCTCAAAAATTTTGCGGAAAAGGTACTTAAAGGAATGGACTGACATAGATCATGGGGGTGCCATAGGGGGTTTTTAACCCTTCGGGCTGTTTTCTCAAGAAGTATGGACTTGCCCCTGAAACAACTTTTACCATCGTAATTGAGGCAGCGAATGTAAGTTGCTTCAACAAAAATCAAAGTGATTCAATAGAAGGCCTTAAAGTGAAGCTATCCAAAATTTTGTGTGGGAGGTACGGGATGGAGTGGACAAATATAGTCCATATTCGAACCTGATCTATATCTGGTAGATATTACGAGAATGTGTAAGATATGGACCAAATCGGTCACTCCCATCAAGAGTTATGATGCGCACAATTTTTCCGAATATTTTTGAACTTTTGTGGGGTAGGTACCTGAAGGAGTGGACCGATATGGCATAAGTAAGTTTGGAAACAATAATACGAAGGCCAAATTTTGGACGGAATCGGCATTTCCGTTCGAGAATTATCTTGCGCTTCCACCCATAAACATGGTGTCATAGGGTTTGGTTTTTAACTTCCAGGCTATTTTTTCATAAGTATGGACTTGCCCCTGATGAAACTTGTACCTTCGTATAGGGGACAGTGAATACAAGATGCCACAACAAAAACCAAGGCGATTCGGGAGCAGGTCCTAAACTGAACTTTTCCAAAATTTTGTGTGGGAGGTACTCGAAGGAGTTTACCGATTGAGTCCATATTGGAACCTCATCTAAGTCTAGTAGAAATTTCATAATGTGCAAAGTATGAACCAAATCGGTTACTCCCTTCAAGAGTTATCGTACGCACAAATTTTACGAACATTTTCGAACTTTTGTGGGGGAGGTACCGGAAGGAGTGGACCGATATAATCCATCTTTCAACTTGCACTAAGTTTGGACAAAATATTACGAAACCCAAATTTTGGACCGAATCGGCAGATCCGTTCGAGAGTTATCTTGCGCTCCAACCACTGCACACGGTGTCATATGGTTTTTTGTAACTTTCAGGCCATTTTCTCAGGAAGTATGGACTTGCCCTAATGAAACTTACAGCGTCGTATAGAAGACAGCGAATACACCTTGCGTAAACAAAAATCAAAGCGATTCGAGACGAGGTCCTAAACTGAACTTTTCCGAAATTTTGTGTGGGAGGTACCCGAAGGAGTGGACCGATTGAGTCTATATTGGAACCTAATCTATGTTTGGTAGAAATTACACGATGTGCAAAGTTTGGACCAAATCAGTTATTCCCTACAAGAGTTATCGTGCACACAAATTTTGCGACAATTTTTAAACATTTGTGGGGGAGGTACCGGAAGAAGTGGACCGATATAACCCATTTTCGAACTTAAACCATGTTTGGACAAAATATTGCGAAAGCCAAATTTTGGACCAAATCAGTTCATCCGTTCGAGAGTTATCGTGCGCACCAGCCAGACAGACAGACAGACGGACATTGGTTAATCGACTCCAAATGGTCTGAAACACATTTCGTCCAAACATACATGGGGTCTAAAATCATTATTTCGATGAGGCACATTTTGCCCGTATGAAAGTGTATATACAATACCCTCGTTAGCATAAATGCTGAGGGTATAAAAAAGTTTTCCTATAGAATGCCAAAAGTGGTTCCTATAGAAGACGAAAACGTCTAGAAGACCATGAGGTATTCCTCTTATAGAAGACCAAAAGGTCTTTATAAAGAATGCCAAAAAACGTCAAAAATAGATCTTCTTAAAGAAGGGCTAAATGTTTTCTTATAGAAGGTCCAAAAGGTATCCTTATAGAAGGACAAATATTTTTTGGAAGGTCAATAAAGTTTCTAATAGAATATCAAAGGTCTGCTTAAGGAACACGAAAAGGTCTTCCAATAGAAGACCATTAAGTCTTCCAAACTCTATAGAACATTAAAAGGTCTTCCTTTAGAAGTTCAAAGGTCTTCCCATATAATACCAAAAGGTCTTCTTATAAAAGACGAAATGTCTTCCTATAGAACACCAAAATTCGTCGTACAGAAGACCAAAAGGTCTTCCTATAGAAGTGCAAAAGACCAAAAGTTCTTCCTATAAAAAACTAAAATATATTCCTATACAAGTCAAAATGGTCTTCTTATAGAAGACCAAAAACTATTTCTATAGAACACCAAATGTCTTCTTATTGAAGTCAAAGAGGCCAATAATTTCTCCCTATAGAAGACCAAACGGTTTCTCAATAGAATACCAAAATGAAGATCAACATGTCTTCTTATAGAAGACCAAACCCTGCTTCATATAGACGACAAAAAGATTTACCTATAGAAGACGAATAAGCCTTCCAGTAGAAAGCCAAACAAGTAAAAACGGTGTTAAGTTCGGCCTGGCCGAACTTGTTATACCCTCCACCACGAGTTATATTGAAGTAAAATGGAAAAATTAGTTTCCTTTCGTGTATGAAGAAGACTTAATACTAAATTTCAGCAATTTTGGTAAAACAATGTGAGGCACCATTCTATGAAAGCTATTTCAGAACGTCGATCCATACCGACAAATTTCTGACCGAAAGTTTTAGACCCAAAGAAGACTCAATACCGAAAATCAAGAGATATCGTTCTATGGGGGCTATATAAAGGCGTTGACCTATACGACAAATTTAAAGAGGAAAATTGAATCCCCAACGTTGTCTAAATACCAAATTTCAGCTATTTCGCAGGAAAGTTGAGTCCACAACCTTCAAAACACCGAAAATCGGGAGGTACCGTTCTATGGGGGCTATATGAAGGCATGGACCAATACTGACAAAATTCTGGGGGAATGTTTTATACCCCCAACGTAGACTAAGTACCAAATATTTGAAGTTTCGGTGCGATAATGAAGCTAAAACCTTCAAAACACCGAAAATCGGGAGGTACCGTTCTATGGGGGCTATATGAAGGCATGGACCAATACCTACAAAATTCTGGGGGAAAGTTTTATACCCCCAACGCAAACTTAGTGTCAAATTTTAGCCATTTCGGTGTGATAATGAATCTAAAACCTTCAAAATACCGAAAATCGGGAGGTACCGTTCTATGGGGGCTATATCAAAACGTGGACCGATATATCCCATTTTCAATACCAACCATCCTGTAAGTAATAAAAACTTCTGTACCAAATTTTGACCCTCTATCTTTAAAATTGCGAGCTGTATCTTGATTTCAACAGTCAGACGGACATGGTTAAATCGACATAGAATTTTATGCTGATCAATAATATATATACTTTATAGGGTCTCCGACGTATATTTCGATGTGTGACAAACGGAATGACAAATTTAATTATACCCTCCATCGGCAAAATTGCTTCCAATAGGAGACCAAAAGGTCTTCTTATAGAATACCAAAAGATCTTTCTATAGTATAGAGGACCGAAAAAAATCATAAACAAGGAAAAAGGCCTTTTTACAGAACCCCAAAAAGTCTTTTTATAGAAGACCAAATGTCCGTCTTATAAAAGACCTGTTTTAATTGACAATTTGTCGAGTACCTTTGGGATGACAGGTCGAGGAGAAGACAACAACGTCGTATTAGATTTCTTTTTGCGACGGTTGAACCAACTCAATCTAAAATAGATGATGTTGTAAATGCTATGACGGAATATCCATGGTAACGCTGAAACAGTTGGATGTGCTGGGATTTGGGTATCTCATTAAGGTTCTCAGCCTGTCACCCACATAGTCCCTAAGTCTGGAAAATGCCGCTACTGAGACCAGGCAATGATGTCAGCTAAGGTGAATCGTACTCACCGATTTCACTTTTATCATCTGTAGCAAAGACTTCTGAGGCTCAGCGTAAGAAATACCTATCTAGTTGCGGATCATCAGTATGAGTTTCCTTAGCAACACAGCACTACAACTGTGATGCACGCCATCCCCAAAGCCTTTGATCATGTTCCAACTGCTGTTTCTCTGGAAGAACCAAAGCTCTTCTAATAGAATAACAAAAGTTCTTACTATAGAATACCAACATTTCCTCTTTTAGAAGGTCGTTTTATTGGAGACCAAAACGTCTTCTTATAGAAGATCAACAGGTCTTCCTGTAGAAGGCCAATAGAGTTTCCTATAGAAGACAAACATGGCTTTCTAAATAAGACCGACTTTTTTCCAATAGAAGAAGTCATGAAAAGGTCCTATAGTAAACAAGAAGTCCTAAATGTCTTTCTGTAGTAGGACAATAGGTTTTCCTATAGAAATTTTCTTCCTAAAGAAGACCAGTTAATCTTCCCATAGAACACCAAAAGGTAGTAAAAGTTTTCACATAGTTTTCCGGTATCATTTTCTATATCGTGGCTATAACAACAAAGTGATTCCGACACTTGTCTCTTACCCAAGAAGCTCATAAAATGACAAGAATGACAAGCATAAATTTAACTTAACATTTATCCGGTTAAATTCCCCCATTTTGATTTCAAATTGATTAACAATTGGCTACTGAAAAATACAACAAAAACAATAGCAACAGCAACAAAACTGAAGAAATGCAAATCTTGTCTTCACTTCATACCTTCACGATGAGCCGCAGTTGCTGTTGCTGCTGCTGTTCAATATCAATTTGCAATTTGTTGCTCATCAGGAAGTTGTCTGCTTATATTAATCCACATAACATGATCGGAATTGATAATGGGCGAGAGACATTAGCAGAACTTGATGTTGTTGTTCGTGTTGTTGTTCACACCATGTAAGGCGTGTTTTTTGTTGTCGCTTTTCAAATGGTCATTTTTGCAAATTTGTCTAAAAAGTATTCAATACTCTCGGTTGGTTGATAGATTTCATTTTAAGTTGAAGCGGGAGGGTCCTCCAGAAAAGGGAAGACCAAATTAAATGCAGTGACAACAGCAAACAAAGCCTCCATTTGAACGATGTTGTCATCATCCGTTGAACAATAATCACGCTATCATAAATGCAAATCTTAATTCTTATTCACACCACAGCGACAATAAGAACAACAACAACTGATGTTTGTTTTTTTAGAATGATATAGTAATATGACAACAGCAACAACAAAAACATTGCTTGGAATATTGAATAATTGAAGCTACTGTGCTTTGCCATAAACAAATAAAATTAGAAATGATTTTAAGGGAGCTCCACTACCAGCCAGCCAAGCCACTATGGCCAAGATGTCTACACTCGTAGTTTAGCCATAAAACGTGCAGACGCACACATTTATTAGGCGGAATCGAAATGGAACGAAATATTTGTTAGAAATTACATACTCGTATAAGGACTTTTGGTGAAGGGGTTGTCGATTGATCTAAGGCAATAGTAACCCAGCAAGATCGGATCTTTCACAACATCCTTTGCATGGGTTCAAATGCTAATGAAAAGATCGGATCTTTCACAACTTCGTTTGAACCAATGCAAAAGATGCCATGAAATCACGTCATCGCGATGCATGCGTCATTCGATGCATCGAATGGAACCCCTTCCTTCAAATTTTGCTGGGAACTTCTTGAGTCTGAAGTGCAGCAAACAAAGATCAACAAAAACTACAGCCAAGGTAGAGTTGCTTAACGTATATAGTCCGCCAATAAATAGATGTACAACTGGTTATAGGCCCAACATTGGTCCGGCTTTAGAGAGATATAACCGACTGGTCTTAGGGACATCAATGATGTTGTTGTAACAGTGTTTGTTATTATGTTTGTACGTTCGTTTTTCAGTTCAATCTGACTGTGGGTCTATCTCCAGTTCCAGGAAAATGGTTTCTTTGATGGTATGTAGCCACAGATCTACTGGAGTTAGATGAGTAGGTTTGACGGGGCAGTTGAACAGGTGCTTTGTGTCGTGCGGGCCCATGCCGCATACTGGGCACATGTCTTGCACCTTGTTCCTGCTTTTCAGTTTGTCGCAGATAGCTGTGTCATGTGCGCATGACTTGAATGTAGTGTCGAATGTGACCCTTAACATTTTGGGGCAGTTTGTAGTCAGAATTCTACTACCGTTGAACATAACATTCAATTCTCGTACAAACTGCGCTGTCCTCGTGGTGAACAAAGTGGCTAAAGATCTTGTGGCGGAAATCTGCATATTCCTCGAGTGAAAAAGGTGGTAAGTTCGGTTAAATATTTGTTCAGTCTCTCACAGATGTCATCAGGACAGGTACCTGACGCCTGGATCGTACAATCATCCGCATACGTTACGATCTCGATGCCGTCTGGAGGGAAGAGTACAGGCGAGGTAGATGTTAAACAGTTCCGGAGATATCACCCCACCTTGGGGAACTCCCTGTTTCACTCTACGGGGTTTGGACTTCTCGTTCCTGAATTCCACGTAAGACTGTCGTCCACACATATAATTGACTCTCCAACGTTTCAAGCTTGGCCGGAGGGTTGTCTGCTTAATGTCCTCAAACAGCATGGAGTGCCTGACTGTATCAAAAGCTTTTTATAAGTCAAGCGCTACCATCACTGTTCTATCACACGGCGGTCTCTGGTTGAGTCCTTGAGAAATATATGTGGTAATGGCGTGAAGCGCTGTGGTCGTGCTGTGCTGCTTACGGAATCCTTGCTGATCATCGGCTATCTCTAAAACTGGAGAGGACTAAGGCCTCAAGGGTCTTTGCTAGGGTCGACAAAAGCGAAATCGGCCGTTTGCTGGCATCCTTGCCGGGCCTTCGTAGTGGGACCACTCTGCTCATTCTCCAGACTTCGGGAACAATGATGGTGGCTAGCCACAATATGAGAACTTTAGTGAGAAACTCCACTCCCGGCTCATCCAGCTGCTTCAGCAGTACCATGGAGATTCCATCAGGGCCCAACGCTTTGGATGATTTAGCGTTCCTGATGGCATTGGCAACATCATCCATTGTAAACTGTGGCGGTTCCTCCCCGGCAGGAAAAGATCTGATGCGACGTAATACTCTTCTCTTCGCCCTGTCACTCTCGGGGTGCTCGACAAACTGTCGTTTGAAATAACTTGCGCACCTCTTCTTATCAGTCAACGTAACGTCGCCAAACGTGACTGAGGTCCTGTCTTCCCTTCTTCCAGGGTTCGAGAGTGACTTAACCGTTGCCCATAATTCACCTATACCGGCTCCAATGTTGCAGCTCTTCAGATGATTTAACCAATTGTTCCGCTTATGCTCGCCGACCAGCCTGTTAACTTCCAGTGTCAGCTCCCTGACTTTGGGGTCGTTGGGGTTGGTTCGGCGAAGCTCATCACGCTCATATGCTAATCCCGTCGCCTCTGCTGGGAAGTTCGGTCTTACTTCGGGTATTCGACCAGCATGGATATGGCGAGCGGCTGCAGCAGTGATGATGTCTCGGAACGTCCTTTCCGCTACCCGAACATCAGAAGGATTGGGCAGTTCTCTGAAGCAGTGATGGGTGAACTCTCTGAAACTCGGCCAATCAGCTTTCTTGTGATTGACGAATGTGCGGCGTTCAGAGGTGATGAAATCGGCTAGTCTGCTATTGGAGACAATTATGGGGAGATGGTCTGGTCATTTGTCAGACCAGGTGACACGATGGTTATGTCTGGCTAGCTGTGACACTCTCCTCTAATTCTGGTAGGTGAGTCCTCATTGACCGTGCAAAACGTATAGCTATTAATCTGCGCTGTACCCCTCTGGTCGTTTCCGAGAGCCGAATGCCATATCTCGTAATGCGCATTAAAGTCGCCCAGGACCAGCCGATTATGACCTTCCAAAAACGGGATCGTAATCCGAGATACAGCTATTTATCGGCGGGAAGTACACGTACATTCCATGTACGAGTCATTAGAGACGGACTCAAGCAAGATAGGTCTGTATTGGACACACTGGTGCAACAGGAAAGCTAATCCTCCGTCCTCCACTTCTGGTGCGATCCTTCCTTAGCACTTTGTAACCATCACAACATTGTAAGCTACAGTTGTTTTTCAGCTTGATATTCCTCAGACTCATGAAATCTACTATTTCCTCGATCTTACCTCGGAGTCCATTGCAAGAAAGGATGAATTTTCCGGGATTGGGACAACAAAGGCTGGTGTTAAAGGCTGCATGTGCGGTTGTTGTCGAGGGGACTAACCCGATGACGACCCACTGGGGACTGTATTTACGCAGCATGCAGCTACAAAGTCCCTGTCGTAGTCCCTCAAGTGGACAAGTCCAGAGCAACCCCTTAAATGCACCCACTCCTGACATCTATTGCATCTCACCGAAGGTTGGATGTGGGTAAAGAATCGGATATGGCAAAGCGAGCACAAATATATTGGTCCTGGGTTTTCCTCCGTCCCGGAGCTTTCATTTGAATTTTGTCATCGCCCCACTCTAATAACTGCACCAATCAACAGAAGACTGCTTATCGTTGATATGTATGTATTTTCGAATATGAATTCATTGGCTACTGATTAGTTGGGTTGTTGTTCTGTTGTGTGTAATGAGCGACAAGCAAAGTCAAGTTTGGAATATCAAATTATTTGCGCTAGACTAACAATTCCTCAGCAATGAGTATTAAGTTTATGTTTATGCAAACAACGGCAGCAGTTGTAGAGGCGACGGTCTATTGTACAACAATTGTTTTTGCAAAGAAATTTGGAACTTTTCAAAATAGCTGCTGTCTTCAATGGGCACACTTAACTTCCCCCAAAATACACCATTACGAGGAATTTAACCAAAAAAGAGTGGGTTACATGTGGCACTATGTGGTTATCATGTCTGTTCACTCCTTCAATAAGAAGGCGTCTAACAACAACATCATGTTATAAAAGACAACAATTTGAATATGAATTTGAAATTTCGTAGTTGTTGTTGCTGCATTGTTGTAAATATGCATTTTATTTGCATAGTTTGAAACATTGCAGCTATTTAGTTGGGCCATATTTTCTGCAACACCAAAAACCGTGACAACCAAAATCTTGACATGCTACCTTTTGTTTTGTGGCCAAGAGTTATCCTGCCACGATCATTGTTGGTGGTGGTGTTGGTGGCAATGGCCACCAGTGCTGCTGCTGCTGTGACTTCATGCTCACTTAGTGTTTATGTTTATGAGTGATCTTGATAAACTTCGATATCTTTTTTCTGGCTTTTTGTTTTGTTTGTTGTTGTTTTCACCATTATTCAGTATTAGTGCAAATTTTCATAAACACATCGGAGGTGGTGACACATCCATAATGTGCGGGTCACATAATCTTGTTGACGGCTGGCGTTGGCATTGTAATTGTGACACCAACAACAGCAACAGTTAAGAGTGTCGTGTAAGTCAACAATTTTGAGGGGGAAATGAGAAAACAAATTGTCACCATAGGATTTTAAATGAACTTCTTTCCAGGAAATGTATGTGTGTTGGATTTTTTGTATATAGTTTGGCGGTGGTTAGTTGTAATATAAAGGGGTACAGTAAAGGATACAATATGCCCATTAATGGGGGATATATTTAAGATTATGGAGAGAAATTAAATGAGATCATGTCTTCTAAATTATCTGTATGACTTTTCAATGCCGCGAATTGGAGATGAGAAGCTTTTCCCAGACAAATCCAAAAAACTTGGGGGAAATCAGAAGTTTTTCTATATAAAAAAATCTTCTTTAGGTCGTTGAATTTGAGCCACCGTATTCACTCGGAGGCCGTTGGAACAGTATGTTCACTAAGGCGACAAAAAAATTGGAACTCTTATGTCCTATTTTTTGTTCAATTGATCCAGAAACCTTATACATATATGAAATTTTATGGCGATCGGATAACGTTAACCCGTGCCACCCAAGCGATATTTATTTCAATAGTAATTTGAATGGGTCCAAAGACAAATTTTCACGAAATCGCTCTGCAGGCCAAAATTATTTTCCAATCGACTAACAAATTTTACCAGTTCATTGCTGTGGCTAAAAAACGAATTCTACAAAAATTAATGAAAATCGGTAATTGCTTGGTGAAATTGGATGTGTTTAAGTTTCCGGGATATTGCTGTATTATTATTTAATGGTTAGTATTTGAACAGATAAACACATACAAATATATGTACCCGAAGGGACAGGGGTGACTTCTGTCATATCAATGAGTGAACGCCGATTCATATTGGTTCAATGATATGGGGCCTACTGTTTATCGCCGAATCCGATCGACCTGTCTTACGACACCACTTGTAGATAAGTGTTTCATGGCTGGATTACTCAGGAATTGTAAGCCATCAGTACACTAAGAAGATTTGACAACTCCGAAAATTTTCATGTTCTGGTCAGGCTTTGAAACCACAGACCTTCTGAGTGCAGGGCGGAAGTGTTTTCCAATGTACCACGGTAGCTCCCTGAGCAGATAAATAAGGGGGAAATTAAGTGTGTTTTCCAACCCATTATAGGGTTTTGGAAAATTTAGGGTCTGAAAAGAAGCTTTAACTAAACACTTCATATTTAACGATAAGTGGGTGTCGGTCACCTGTAAAGTAGATGCTCAGATGCTATCTCTTCTGCATCTCCACATAATCAACAGTAGTCAACGCCAATGTCATCATATCTTGGATTTAGATTTATGATCATGCAGTGTCCCGTAATGAGGACCGCATGTATTTCCAACCCTAACTTATCGAATGAGGGAAGGAAAATGGTTCCGCGTTGGAAGATCGCATGCCAAATTGCACAAAACGACCACGAAAACGCGACAAAATCGATTAGATGTCAATGAGAGCCTTACCTAAAATTTTCTGAGCGACATTTTTGCAAAACATTTCGAAGCTGAAAAACGTCATCTTGTGGTACTATTATAGAGGCTCTTAAAATAGAGGACGAAAAGGACATTGAAGGAAGCGCGTTAGATGGTCGAAGTGCTCTACGAAAATAATCCTCATTCGATTTGACTGCAGATATGTCATCTCAAAAATAAGCTAAAGCAACAATGAGCAAAGATATAACGTTAATTCCTGATGGCTTACAGGGTCTCTATCAAAAACTTCATCACGCCATAACGCGGAAGTTCGACTCACGGCGGATCTGTCCTTCGAGGTTCTTAATATACTCACCAAGGCCTTTCTTCCCCAAGAGGAATTTTCCGTAACCCAGACTTTCTGCTCCATTTTGTTGCACAGTGTTATTTAAAGATTCAAACTTGGACGGAGGGTAGTCTGCTCGATGTCCTCAAACAGCGTGGAGTGCTTGACAGTATCAACGTTTTTTGATGAGTCGAGCGCCACTAACACTGTCCTATTGCACGACTTGTTTTAGTTGAGTCCTCAATTAATGGGAGTGAGGATGGCGTGCAGCGCTGTTGTAGTACTGTGCTGCTTGCAGAAACCATGTTGATGAATAGTGATTTCTGGGGGGAGTAAAGCCTCAGGAGTCTTTGCTACGAGTGACAACAAAAGCGAAATCGGCCTGTACGATTAACCTTTGCTAGCATCCTTATCTGGCTTCTATAGTAGGAAGACCACCCTGCACATTTTCCAGACTTCGGGGACGATGTGAGTGGCTAGCGACAGCTAGAAAACTTCCGTAAGATACTCAACTCCCTGTTTCACCTTTACAATGGAGACACCGTCAGTGTCTAAAGCTTTGGATGACTTAGCGTTCCTTATGGCATATGCAACATCATCCGTTGTGGTGGCTCCTCCTAGACAGAAAGGGATCTAATGCGACGCAGTGCTATTACACGGTGGGCCTTAACTAATTTTAAATTGAAGGTGCTTACACCTGGGAAGTTTTTGCAGATTCTGAAACTACAATGCTCATAGATGAGAAATGTTAAGAATCAAAAAAAAAAAAAAAAAAATCGCCGGAGGGATTTTCAAATAAATCGCGATTTAAGTTCACATTTTTAGGGGTTCTTTAGGTTTTCACGATTTTGCTTGGAAACCGCGAATCCTATGTTAATGGGCCTAAAGAAAATTTTGTAGCTGTGAATTATTTTTTTGAAAATCCCTCCGGCGATTTTTTTTTGTTTCTTGATATTTCTCATCTATGAGCATTGTACTTTCAGAATCTGATAAAACTTCCCAGGTGTAAGCACCTTCCATTTAAATTTGGTTAAGGCACACCGTGCTTAGTTTTGCCCTTTCACTGCCGGTGTGTTGGACAAATTTTCGATTAAAATAACTTGCGCAACTATTGAGAGCAGTCAGCGTAACGTCGGCAAACGTGACTGAGGTCATAACTTCCTTCTTTTCAGGGTTCGAGAGAGACACTTCAGCGGTGACCACAATTTACGATTTCCGTCTCAGTTGATTTAGACACTTTTTTCATTTATCCTCGCCGACCAACCTATTAACTTCCAGTGTCAGCTCCCTATATCTGGGGTAACAAGGATTGGTTCTACGAAGCTCATCGCACTCATTTGCAATTCCCGCCGCCTTTGCTGGGAAATTGAATGTCACTTCGGGTATTCGATCAGCAGGTATGTAGTGGGCGGTTACAGCAGGGTTGATGTCCCGGAACATGATTTCTACTAGTTACTCGAACATTAGAAAGGTTGTGTAGTTCCCTGAAGCGGTTATTGGTAAACTCTTTGAAATTAGGCCAATTAGCATTCCCATGATTGCGGCGTTCAGTTGTAATGAAGTCTGGCGGTCTGCTAATATAGAGAGATGGTCTGATCCAAGAGAAATGGCCTGGTGACGTCATATGTCAAACCACGTGACTCGATGGTTCTCTCTGGCGAACTGTGGCACCCTCCACTAATTCCGGTAGGTGCGTCCTCGTTGATCGTGAAAGACGGAGAGCTGTCAATCTGGTTAGCCAGGACTAATGTTGGGCCTATACCAGGAGAATAGCTAACTCTACCTCGGCATTTCCACTTCTAACAATCCACGTACGGGTTATTAGAGCAAGACATAAGTGAGACAGGTCTATAATGAACAAACAGACTGGTGCAGCGAAAAATCTAGTCCTAACGTTCACATCTGGGCTGATCCTTCCTGAGTACATTGTAATCCTCACAATGCTCTAAGCGACCATGATATTATTGCAACCCATAAAGTTCACTAATTCCTCGATTTTACCTCGGTGTTCTTGTAGTCGGCTTGATAGTGGTCGGTTTTATGGTAATCGGGTTATTGATGGTCTGCACCTTGGTGATCTGGTTGATAATATCAGCTTGATGTAAATCGGGTTGTTCATGTCTGCTCGGAGGTAATCCGGTGTATGGCTCGGCTCTGAAATATTTGTTTGTTGTCGGCTCGGTGACAATTGAGTTGATGTAGATCAATTTTAAAGTATTCGTATGTTGTTGGCTCGGTGACAATCGGGTTGTTAGCTCGGCTCTGAAGTATTCGGATTCTGTCGGGATGGAGGGCGCATAAGAGCGTGGAGCGTGCTACACGCAGGAATTGTGATATGAGCTTGGAACGTTCTAGGTGCAGCGAGTTTGATAAGAGCTGGAGCGGGCAGACTGCATGTAGCTTACTAATAGCTTAGAGCTTGCTAAGACCTGGGGACGTGCTAAGACTTGGCTTACTAGTACCAATCACCGACACTGTCGATGAGCCTCAGGGCTATTTTATAATAAAAAATTGTGCAACAAACATCCCATACGTGACAAGGAAGACTTCTCTCATATCAATGAGTGCACCCCGACTCATATTAGCTCAATGATAAGGGACCTTCTGTTTATCGCCGAGTCCGAACGGCGTGTCTTAGGACACCACTTTGTAAAGAAGTTTTACATGGCTGAAACACTCAGGAAATGTCGCCAACATTACTAAGGGGTATTTTGCCACCGTTGAAAATGTTGATGTTGACTGGCCGCGGAATCGAACCCACGACCTTCAGCGTGCAAGGCGCGTGTGAATACCATTGCACCACGGTGGCACCCCAGGGCTATTTTACTCGTACATATTTTGTGAGTAGTATTCTAAAATTTTAGTGAGAAAAATCAGAACAGCACTTACATCAAACCAAAGTATAAGCTCTACAACGCTTTGACAATTTAGAGTATTGGGAAGCTTTATGAACTTAACTATAGCAAATAGAGACCAACCATATAAGATTTTTATGGAACCGTCAAGCTATGAGACCAATATTTGTCGGCTCCACTTCCCCGCTGAGTACCTACGCTAATGGGTTTTCTCACGGAACTCTTTTCTATGTGTGACATAAAGTTTCTGCTTTTCATCAATACACACCATTAGAAGGAGAGAATTCTTGTGCTATTGAGAGAATTGTAGATAGAATATAGCCCTAAATTATTTCATGCCCGCCTATATCAAGAAAGGTTACGGTTTACTAGAAAAGAAAGCAGGCTAACTGGTTTTTATCTTAAATGAATGCTTGACTTGGTTTTCCGTCTGGAGTATGTACATATGTAGGTCAGATTTACCGCTTTCCTTAGAACACGTATGTGCAAGAAACACAGACATACTTCGAAAATCTAGCTTAGGATTACCGGTTCCGCCCCATTCTGAAGCATATCAGGTTGTACCATCTGGAACCGGTGTTTGTAAGTCGGAAAACTATTGATCGCCCATAGAATTCTTGGGAGACTGGATTGTTTATGGCTTGCTGATTGCAGGTCACCACTTTTAAGATCCATCATACCGGGTAAGTGAACCCCTGATTGTAGATTCCGAGTGTTTAGTCCAAAGTCGGACTCGGACATTAGTCGGACGCGGACGTAAAGTAAATATTTTTGTCTTGTAAGATTTAAAATAAGCAACTTAGAACTTTTAATTATAAGTAACGTATGGTCTTCTTTAGCCTCCAAACGCTTTGAACAACGTGATCAATTTTTCGGGTTTTTCTTATTGTTTTTTAAAAATTCACATAACATCCGGAACTCATTGTTGACACAGAAATAAATAAAATTAAGTTGTAAAATTTGAATTTCACTTTTCCATAAAATATTCTGCCATAGTCTCGGAAGATAAAGAAACAAAACATAACTCATTTTTCTGCCTCCATCCTTATGTAAGTCCATAAATTTACATTTATTGATTTTAAAATAACTTCACTTTTCGATTCTTACGATGATGAGGAAATTTATTCCAATCGATGGCGATGAATAACGGAATGTTAATCAATTCTCTCTCAGCTCTGCGGTGTATTCAAATGTGTCCCAATTTGTCGGAAATTGTTGTTTTGCATAAGGAACGTACAGTCAGACTGAATGTCGTCGTTGTTGTTGTTATTGTCCTCCTCTGATACAGTTCTACGCATTCTTAACTCACTTTCAGCATGATGCATTTACAGCAGCATTTTTAACTGGGTTTCCAACCATCCATCCACCGGCATTCATTGCAAATCTCAACAGACCGCCACCACACCACACCATCGAAATCGATTAATGTCAATTTTCATGCTTTTCCCTGGTGACTTTTATATAAGAATGCGCATTTAGCTGACGATCAGAGGCATGGATTAAATGAAATGTTCTTGGGACAAGCCGTTCACTACATCATTGGTAGCTAGTTTTGGCATTGGGGCATAAAAAAAGAACAGTTTCTTATTGGAAAACCCAATAAAAAATAAACAACTGAATACTGAACATTAACGCTGCATACATTTTCATAAATTACAAAAACCACACACTCAACGCCTTGAAGATCAAATCTATAGAATTTCAGATACATTTGGTTATGGTGTTGTTTTCAATTTAAGTAATGCGAACTGTGGTGCGAAGTCCATTGTGAATAGAGATACATAAGTGTTGGTTTTTAGTCACTTTTCATAACAATGTCAATAAATGTGTTGATGGTGGACATTTCATGGAGTCCATCAAGCCGTGATAGGCGACACATTTTAACAATGTGAGATCAGTAAAGGGACCATTTTAGAGAAATGAAAATTCAAGAACGAATTATTATATATCAACAATAAGTCAAAAATATGTTAAAGGCCTCGCATTCTGGCGTTTTTCTCTTCTTATTTCTGATTTCAAGATTATAGGGCCCTCTCATTCTATTCTAATATATTTTATTGGTGGAAATAACAAAGAAGAGTGTTCATTAGGGATACGACTTTTTACAACCTTATATCAATATTTTGAAGAGCTTTTGCCTAAGATTATATGAAATCTTAATTATAAGGTGATTCGATATAAAGCTCACACACAATAGCTTTTAAAGTTGTTAAGCACATATCGACGCCTCCAAATAATAGTATGCTAAGTCGACTTAGCATGTTTTCAAGTTCTTTATATTTAACGTCCTTTAACTTAAATTCTGTCAAATTTTGGCAATGATCGGACAATCCGAACAGAAGTTATTAACAAATATTTACTTAGCATAGTACTAAAGTTCAAAAAAAATTCCAAACTTTGAGAGCTTCTCCTACAAAACTCACTTTTTAGACTTAGCATACTATTATTTGGAGGTGTCGAACGTCCTTTAACTTAAATTCTGTCTAATTTTGGTAATGATCGGTCAATTCGAACAGAAGTTATAAACAAATATTGACTTAGCATAGTACTAAAGTTCAAAAAAAATTCCAAACTTTGAGAGCTTCTCCTACAAAACTCACTTTTTAGACTTAGCATACTATTATTTGGAGGTGTCGATATATAACTGGAAACAAGCTTTAAAGCCAAAATGACATAACATTTTGTTTCTCACCAATTTAGCGCCATATCATAAATAAAGTTATTTATGATATAATTATATCTTATATATAAAAGGCAATGTGTATATACTCCGTATAGACTCAAAACCGGCTAAACCGATTTTCTTGAAAATTTCAAAGAATGTACAGGGAGGATCCATTGTGAAAATAGGCAATATATTTTGTTAAATTTCGGATGGGGCGAAGAACCTATGCGAATAACCTACCTATACCCTATTTTTAAAAAAAAAACAAGTAAGAAAGTATCAGTCGGCTTTGTAGGGGGTACTAAAAGGAATGGACCGACATAGACCATGGGGGTGCCATATGGGATTTTAACACCCTTCGGGCTGTTTTCTCAATAAGTATGGACTTGCCCCTGAAAAAACTTTTACCAATGGACCAAATCAGCCACTCCCTTCTGAGTTATCGTGCGCACAATTTTTCCGAACATTTTTGAACTTTTGTGGGAGGTACCCGAAGGAGTGGACAGATATGGCTTATCATCGAACTTAAACTAAGTTTTAAAAAAAAAAACATTGTTCCACAACATCCCATACGGGACAAGGGAGACTTCTCTCATATCAATGAGTGCACCCCGATTCATATTTAGCTCTATGATATGGGACCTACTGTTTATCGCCGAGTCCGAACGGCGTGTCTCAAGACACCACTTGTAGAGAAGTTGTTCAAGGCTGAAATACTCAGGAAATGTCGCCAACAATACTGAGGAGTGTTTTCCCACCGTTGAAAAATGTTTGATGTTACCTGGCCGGGGAATCGAACCCACGACCTTCTACGTGCAAGGCGGGCGTGCATACCATTGCACCACTGTGGCAAACTAAGTTTGGACACAATAATACGAAGGCCAAATTTTGGACGGAATCGGCATATCCGTTCGAGAATTATATCGCGCTCCAACCCCTACACATGATGTCATAGGGGTTTTGTTCAACTTTCAGGCTATTTTCTCAGGAAGTATGGACTTGCCCCTGATGAAACTTGTACATTGGTATGGGGACAGTGAATACAAGTTGTTACAACAAAAACCAAGGCAATTCGAGAGCAGGTCCTAAACTGAACTTTTCCGAAATTTTGTGTGGGAGGTATCCGAAAAAGTTTACGGATTGAGTTCATATTTTAACCTCATCTAAGCCTGGTAAAAATTTCACGATGTGCAAAGTATGGACCACATCGGTTACTCCCGTCAAGAGTTATCGTGCACACAAATTTTCCGAACATTTTCGAACTTTTGTGGGGGAGGTACCGGAAGGAGTGGACCGATATAACCCATCTTCGAACTTAAACTAAGTTTGGACAATATTACGAAAGCCAAATTTTGGACCCAATCGGCTCATCCGTTCGAGAGTTATCGTGCGCACCAGCCAGACAGACGGACAGATGGACGGACATTGCTAAATCGACTCCAAATTGTCTGAAACGGATTTCGTCCAAACATACTTGGGGTCTAAAACCATTATTTCGATGAGGCACATTTTACCCGTATGAAAGTTTATATGGTAATATTCAAAAAAGTTTTACATTCGTTGAAGTTGAGGTTCACCATTTAATAAGTCGCGAACTGTTAATATATTTTATAAAATATGAATACATTTATATATATTGAAGTGTTTTAGCTACGATCTCATAATATGGACCATAACAAATAATTTTCGTGGAAGCTGCGCTGGTGGTAATATAAAAAAAATGGGAAAAATGTGTTGAAGTTTACAAGTTTTTTTGTGTTCTTTCTTGATTTCTGGCCAAACCACGGAAAATTCATACCTGTGCTCAAAGAAAGAACTAAAGAATACCCCTTAGGCAATATGGTTATAGTGTATGACTTTTCGATATATACACTGCATCCCCCTAAAATCGATGCTGACATTTTGAAGTTTTGATTTCAGTGTTTTTCGAATTTTTCTTATAATTAGGTGGTGCAACTAGATAATAATCGAAACTATTTTATAGGATTGTAGGTAGAACTCGCGATTCCACGTCGTTCGATGTATATCTCATGAGTGTGCTCCATACAGCTTCCTAGTAATAGGAGTACAAAGGCGAAAATTTGGTGCGTAAATTTTCTGAAAAAACCTATTTTTTGGCTTTAAAATTTACAACTGTCGTACAGGTACCGCTGAACCCCGCGTGATTTTAGTTTTTTTACGTGCCGGATCTAATAAGCCCTTCCGCGTTTGAATCCATCCACTAAAACGCCGGATATAGATACCTTGAAAGTAGGAAAATCTGCAAAAATATATTTTGACAATTCCGCCAAATTAACCGCGATTTTCGTTGATTATTTTTACATAAATGTAATCCTTTATACGCGATTATAATACTTGCCAAAAAGGTGTGTCACAAATTGCAAAGATTCGGGAGCAATATCCCCATTTATCCCAAAACATAATGTGGTGGCACATCCGCAGTTCTTGACGAATCTGTCTAAAATAATTTATATTGACGTATTTTTAATAGGCGGCCATTGAAATCGGATGCACCTTATAATCATATGCACATCGCATAATTTTTGCCCACTTGAAGGTTTTTTGAATAGTAAGATGCAACTGATGGCACACTTTGGCCGCTGAATGAAACATGGGAAAATCCATGCATATTGATAGACATGGACTCCCTGAATCCGAAAAGCACATGCACCTCAGCCGATTTAAACCAATTCACGAATTATACGGTTTTTAACTTCTATGTTTTTTCTTTGATTGTAATTTCAATATTACTCTCTACTTCTTATTTCTATTGCTTATCACAGAAAGCAAATATACTTTCACGAAGACTAATTACTTTTTTCGTAGAAGTTTAAGCAAATTACTTCAGGATTTGGATCGAAATTTAGCGAAATAATAGAATTCCCCCCAACATTTATTTTTCAAATTTTTCGTATTTAACCAAAAATATATTTTTGAAACAATTTCCAACAATAAGTTCCCGTTCTTTGTTGTTGCTGTAACATGCAAGTTATAAGCGCGATCTTTATAATTTTGGTCTCACATTTTTCTACGCGTTGTCTAGATTCTGTACGTATTTTTAAATTATTTTTTTAGAATTTTTTTGGACTCTGATTTAGAATAAATAAAATTTATTTCAAGATTTCTTCAATATTTTTTGATTTTCCGCGAAAATAAAAATAAATTTAGCAACTATTTTAGCATCTACGGATAGATATCAAATGCTGCTAACGATTCATATATACATGTTCTTATTACAACATAATAGGATTTTTTAAATATTTTTTCTTTACAAGAGAGTAAAACCGCATATAACTTTTGAGTGCAGCATCCAATTTTGTGAACGCGAGCAGATTTGAAACCACGATTTTTTTCGTAACCCATGTACCAAAAATGGCGGATGTGCTCGCCAAAAAAGTTTTTAATTTTTTTTCTATGTAATTGTAAAGGAAATTTGAAATTTACCATATACCCTCGTTAGCTTAAATGCTGAGGGTATAAAAAGCTATTTTAGCACGCCAACTTTTTAAATAAACTGAACCAATTTTCCTGAACATTTTAGAAAATGTCCCCCCTGATGTTCAGGAAAATCGGTGGAAATAGGATATATATTTTGTGGAAATGCGCATGGGGCGGGGTACCTACTCTATGCCCTAATTTTTTAAAAACGCTACTTTAGCAAAATTTACGAACATATTGGTGAGAAAATTAATTTGCGAGGCAATGGTGATTGTATCTCCGACCCTAGGTACTCATTTGGGGCCTAAAGACCCGACCACGCCCACATTTTTAAATATATTATATATATCCAAAACTACATAACCGATTTTCTTGGAAACTTCATAGAATGTATAGGAATTACCAGTGGTGAAAATGAATTAAATATTTGGTTGAGTTTCGGGGTGACGAGGTATGTCCCCAAGGCCCTATTTTTTAAATCTTGAATCTTCGTCCTAAATGCTTATTGGGGGCCTAAAAACCTGACTACGCCCACTTTTTTAAATATGTTATGTCTCTGAAACTACTCAGCCGATTTTCCTAAAAAAATTCAGAGAATGTACCGGGATGATCCTTGTAATAATAGGCTGCATATTTTGTTGAATCGGAGGGGGCGAAACACCTCCCCAAGGCCCTATTTTTTAAAAAACGCTATTTTTATAAATATTGCGAACGTATCGGTATGAATTTGTAATGTTGGTTGTGCCTCCCACCCTAGGTCCTTTTTGGGACCTAAAGGCCCAACAATGCATTTTTTAAATATGTTATATCTCGAAAACTTCGGTACCGATTTTCATGTCATTTTCTGATTATGTACAGGGATGTTTGAAAATTAATTCGACCAGAACACGCCAACTTTTTATTCCCTCCACCATAGTATGGAGCAGCGTACGTAAAAAAACTTTAAATAACAATTCCAATCGTTTCGTATTTTCCATAGGAAGAATACAAAACGAAACATAACCCAAGCTGGCGGAGTTCGCTGTTTAGTTTAGTTTCGTTTTGTTTACATTCGTGAGTGCGAACAAACCGATAAGCGAAAAGTACTCAACTCCACAAGAGCAGATAGAAAACTAAATTGTATTAAACACATGTGAATAAATCAAAAACGTTTGGTATGTTGATGTTAGTTTATAGGGTTGTTAAGCAATCACATGTGAGTGTGTACCTCAGTGTGTTATTGACCATAACGCACGGCAAACGTTTGCAAAAAATTCTTTTTGTTCCGGTGGCGAATGAAACAACTCGGCAAAGCATAGCCGAAGTACATTTGAGCAATCGTACGGTTTTCATATTTTTACATTGAAAAGTTTGTGTGTTTGTTTTGGTTGTGAGAATGAAACGATTCAGAGAAGCTAAAAAGTTTGTGGCTTTGTGTGATTGGAACGGGAATCGTTTTGTTTGTTTACGTTCATTGGTATGGAGGGAATATTAAGTTTGTTTTTATACCCTACACCACCCTGTGGTAAGGGTACTATGTGTTAGTGCATTTGTATGTAACATTCCTAAGGAAAAGAGATAGACCCATAGTTCCTTCTAGGGATATGCATAGAATCACTTTCTGAGTCGATTTATGGATGTCCGTCCGTTCGCAACGTACAGGTCGCATTTATTGTTCGATTTGGCTGAAAATTGGGAGGATCATTTTTTTAGCCTAATGAAGGACGCTATTGCTTTTGGTGAAAATCGGTTCAGATTTGGATAGAGGTCCCATATATATTTTCGGCAGATTTGAGGTATTTAATGCACCACACACGTTATATATGTCCGATCTCAATGAAATATGGAATGTGTGACGGAATTTGGTCTAGAAAAAAGAGTGCCAAATTATATCGTAATCTGTGCACACTTGGATTTAGCTCCCATATATATGTATTTTACCTATTCACAGTGGTGTAGGGTATCATATAGTCGGCACCGCCCGACTTTGATCCTTTCCTTACTGGTTCTAGTTGTAACACATCGAACTAATCATTTGCGACCATATAAATTATATATATTCTTGATCAGTATAAAATTCTAAGACGATCTAGCCATGCCCGCCTGTCGGTCTGTCCGTCTGTTGTAATAACTCTAGCGTTCGCAATAATTGCGATAGAGTGCTATATTTTTGCACCCGAGTGTATTTTTTTCCATAGGCAGGTCAAGTTCGAAGATGGACCATATGGACCCACGTTTTGTTATAGCCCCCATATAACGATACCTCCTGATTTTCGGTATTTTGGGAATCTTAGCTATATTTGTAGACCAAGCTACTTGTGATTTCACGTTTGGGGTTCCCATCTCCACCAAAAATCGTCAACATAGGTCCATGTTTTGGTATAGCCCCCATATAACGGTACCTAACGATTTCCGGTAGTTTGAGAATTTTATTTTTAACCGAAGCACCCATATAACGGTACATACCGATTTTCGGTATTTTGACACTTGAGTTTCCATATTTTGGTATAAACCCCATATAACGGCGCATCCCGATTTTCTGTATTTTGAGGATATTAGCTACAATTTTCAACCTGTAATTTGACAGTTTTTTTTTTTAATTTGACAGTTGAAATTCCTAGTGATCACAAAATATCTCTACGAAAAACTGTCAACATAGGTCCATGTTTTGGTATCTCCATATTTTAGGTATTTTGAGGGTTTACCTACAATTTTTAACCTAAGTACCTGTGAATTGACGTTTGGGCTTCCCATTGGTCACAAAGCTACTCCACTAAAAATTGTCATCATAGGTCCACATTTTGGTACAGCTCCCATATAAAGGTACCTTCCGATTGTCAGTATTTTAGCTACATGTTTGACCGAACTACCTGTAATTTAATATTTAATGTTCCCAGTGGTCACAAAACATCTCCTCCAAAAATTTTCAACATAGGTCCACGTTTTGTTATTGCGGTAATTCGAAATTTTATATTCCCAGTGGCTTAAAATATCCCCAATAAAAAGTGTCAACATCGGTCCATGCTTTCGTATAGCCCCCATATAACGGTACCTCCCGATTTTCGGTAATTTGAGGATTTAAGCTACAATTTTTGACCGAAGTATCTGCAATTCGACACTTGAGGTACCCATTGGTTCTACCCGGCCGAACTTAATGCTTTTTTATTTGTTTAAATATGTAGTATCTCAAAACCTTCTGAACCGATTTCAATGTCACTTTCAGACGATATACAGGGATGGCCCCTGATAGAAATAGACTATATATTTTTTGAATTTCGGAGGAACAGATTATCCCATGTACCCTATTTTTAAATTCGATATATATGTAAAACTTAAGGACTTGTCCGTCTCCTCGACCTGGGTACATATTTTAGCCATAAGACCCGACCACTCTCACTTTCTTAAATATGTTACAAATCAATGGAAATTCCATTGTTATCCATAACGAAGCTTTGGTTTTATTGGAAAGAAAGTGTTTTTATTAGAAGGCAATATAACATAGGTGTATAAGATACAATATACGCAGGTGGAAGGCCGACACATTCGGTTCTTAAATTGCCACTGGACATTCATTTGAATGAAGGGCACACATGCAATATTACATAGAAGTTATAATCTGGAACGAATGTACGATGACACATAAAAATTCCATAGAAGCTTTAGATCGATTCTTGAAGGATTTACGAAGCAATACAAGTTTTTTAAAATGGTTTGTGCGTAACGTTTTTTAATAATTAAACAGAATGAACGTTGTTTTTGGCTCTAATAGGCAAAAGTTCATTCAATCTCGCTACACGAAATCATTTTTGAGAAAAAAGGTCGAAAAGTCATAACACTAGTGTACATATACCATCCTCATAGTCTGAATATGTATAGAAGAACTTTTACTCAATGGTGAATATAATTAAACTGGATAAATGATTGAAATCACCCAAACAGATAAAGATGCCGATGCAGTAGAAGAAAGTCAAACAGAAGTCGTTCAATTGCATACCACAAGATGCTACCAGAACGGAAAAGCACACATGAGTGTACGTTTTCAACCATGTGTGTGGGTCCAATTCCCCATTGTTGTAATCGTGCATGTTAAACATTTCGTTGGAGATTATCGATATTCGATGTCTCAGGATCACATTTTTTTACGCACAAACATACCTACAGACAAACTGTTCTGCAGTCATTGCCAAATGTACATCACTTAACCTTCGATTGAAAATACCCAAAACATTGATGCTGAGAGGAAACAGTTCAGTCCATTGATACTCAACCATCCATCAACTAGCTGACATTCATCCATCCCAGAAGAAGATGAAAACAATGATGACGGCTATCCATCCATCGATCTGTTCGTTGGAGAGTAGCTTGATTCCATTGCCGAAAAATGAACGTCTGATCCAACGATAATAACAACCACCCTAGTGAGTGTCCATTGTGTTAGCTGGTAGCCACCAAGGATTGCTGATATCATCAGATAATATCATCGTCTACCGGATAGAATGCGTATTCGTATGTAGTGCGTATAGATGCTACGGGTAACTGTGATGTGTTTCTGATACCTTTAGTTTGGAGTTTAAGAAAATATTATCTTCCTCAGCCTATTGCACTTCACATACACAGTAACATTTGACAGCTTTAGACCATTGTTGGTCAGCAGAGAAAAAGCTATATTAAATCATATGCAAGACTGCATAAGTACTTGTGTTACTTGCGCTTACGCAGCTTGTGTGGGTATAGTTTGTGTGTGAAACTAATGGTGACGATTTTGTGTTCTGCTACTAATTTCGTAAGCAGCGATGGTTTGGCTTTAGTCGAAACAAGAACAAAATGGATTTGTTGGAGGAACAGTCTAGAGATTTTAACAGGAAATACTCCAGAAAGTAATATAACCAACTGTGAAAAGGTCTTATTGTCTTCTATAAGAGACCTTGTGATCTTCTGTACGAAAAATGTCAGCTCTTCTATACCAAGGCATTGTGCTATTCTATAAGAAGACATGGTGGCCTTCCATACGAAAAACGTGCACTCTCCTATAGAAGTCTTGTGCACTTTTATAGAAAGTCTTTGTGGTCTTTCCATAAAAGCCCCTTGTGGTCTTCCGTCCGAAAACATTGTAGTCTTCTATAAAAAGACTCTGTGGTCTTTTATGAGTAGACCAGAGAATTTCATAAGACGACATTTTGGTCTTCTATAAGAAGACTTTTAGGTCTTCTATAAGAAGACATTTGTTGTAGTTGTTGTTGTAACATTGTTTGTTATTATGTTTGTATGTTCGTTCTTCTGTTCAATCTGGCTCTGGGTTATTCACACCATAATTGCTTAAGGCCTTGGCAACTGCATCCGTGTGAATACTATTTAAACCTGCTTGATACGCTTGTTGATCTAGGGGTTCTCTCCGGTATCATTGGACCTCTCCCTCTAGAGCATGGATATCCTTCCTGATCTGCCTGTATGTGTCGGGCCTACCCACAAGATGGTGATTGGGATGGCTCACACGGTAACATCCAAGCAGGTACTGCAACGAAAGCATCTCATTGTGTTGCTTTACTGGAAGAATCTTTTCCTCCTCATGTAGATGGTCCTCTGAAGATTTGAGAGGCACCCAGTTGCTCACATTCGTATCACATAATCTCGGGGACCAGACTGGCGCCGCATAGCTTACCACAGACCGACCTATCGCGTTATATGTGGTCAACAAGGATTCTTTATCTGCACCCCAAGTGCTGCCGGTCAAGTCCCTAGGACCTTGTTCCTACTTTTCAGTTTGTCGCAGAAAGCTGTGGCGTGCGCGCACGACGTGAAAGTAGTGTCGGATGTGACCCCTAAAATTTTGGGCAGTTTGTGGTCGGAATTCTGCTACCGTCGACCACGACATTCAATTCTCTTCCAAACTGCGCTGCCCATGTGGTGAACAGAGTGGCTGTTGATTTTGTAGCGGAAATATTCCTCGAATGGAGAAAGGTGGTAAGATCGGTTAAATAGTTGTTCAGCCTCTCACAGATGTCATCAGGATAGGTACCCGACGCCAGGATCGTGCAATCATCCGCATACGTTACGATCTCGATGCCGTCTGGAGGGGGCGGTATACAGGAGAGGTAGAGGTTAAACAGTTCCGGAGATATCACCCCACCTTGGGGAACTCCCTGTTTCACTCTACGGGGTTTGGACTTCTTGTTTCTGAATTCCACGTACGACTATCCATCGTTTCAAGCTTGGCCGGAGGGTTGTCTGCTCAATGTCCTCAAACAGCGTGGAGTGCCTGACTGTATCAAAGGCTTTTGGTAAGTCAAGCGCCACCATAACTGTTCAATCGCACGGCAATCTCTGGTTGAGTCCTTGACAAATATGTGTGGTAATGGCGTGCAGCGCAGTTGTCGTGCTGTGCTGCTTACGGAATCCATGCTGTTGATCGGCAACTTGATAGCTATTTCTGATACTGGGGAGGACTAAGGTCTCAAGGATCTTTGCTACGGGCGACAAAAGCGAAATCGGCCTTTACGATTCACTTTTGCTGGTATCCTTGCCGGGCTTCCGCAGTGGGATCACCCTGCCCATTTTCCAGACTTCGGGAACAATGAGGGTGGATAGCGACAAGTTGAGAACTTTAGTGAGATACTCCAATCCCGGCTCATCCAGCTGCTTCAGCATTACCATGTAGATTCCACCAGGTCCCAACGCTTTGGATGATTTAGCTTTTCTGATGGCATTGGCAACATCATCCATTGTAAATCGTGGTGGTTCATCCTCGGCAGAAAGAGATCTGATGCGACGTAATACTCTTCTCTTCGCCCTGTCACTCTCGGGGTGCTCGAAAAACTGTCGATTGAAATAACTTGCGCACCTCTTCGGGCCAGTCAACGTAACGTCGAAAAACGTGACTGACCGTTGCCCACAATTCCAATGTTGCAACTCTTCAGATGATTTAACCACTCGTTCTTCTTATGCTCGCCGACCAGCCTGTTAACTTCCAATGTCAGCTCCCTGGCTATGGGGACATTGGGGTTGGTTAGGCGAATGTCATCACGCTCATTTGCTAATCCCGTCGCCTCTGCTGGGAAGTTTGGTCTTACTTTGGGTATTCGACCAGCAGGGATATGGCGAGCGGCTGCAGCAGTGATGATGTCTCGGAACGGAACCCGAACATCAGAAGGATTGGGCAGTTCTCTGAAGCGGTGATTGGTGAACTCTCTGAAACCCGGCCGATCAGCTTTCTTATGATTGACGAATGTGCGGCGTTCAGAGGTAATGAAATCGGGTGGTCTGCTAATGGAGACAATTATGGGGAGATGGTCTGATCCAAGGGAAATGACGGGTTGCCTGGTAACGTCATTTGTCAGACCAGGTGACACGATGGTTATGTCTGGCGAGCTGTGACACTCTCCTCTAATTCTGGTAGGGGCGTCCTCATTGACCGTGCAAAACGTAGAGCTGTCAATCTGCTCAGCTAGCGCTGTACCTCTCTGGTCGTTTCAGAGGGCCGAATGCACATCTCATGATGCGCATTAAAGTCCCCCATGACCAGACGATTATGACCTTCCAAAAGCGGGCTAATGTTAGGCACGTAATCTGAGATACAGCTATTTCTCGGCGGTAAGTATACGTTCAGCAACTCTATCTAGGCAGTTCCACACCTAACTGCTACCCCCATACATTCCATGTACGGGTCTTTAGTGACAGGCTCAAGCGAGATAGGTCTGTATTGGACAGACTGGTGCAATAGGAAAGCTAATCCCCCACCTCCACTTCTGGTGCGATCTTTCCTTAGCACATTGTAACCATCACAATGTTGTAAGCTACAGTTGTTGTTGAGCTTGGTTTCTTGCGCCGCAGCGACCTTGATGTTCTTCCGACTCATGAAATCTATTTCCTCGATCTTACCTCGGAGTCCATTGCATTAAATTGCAAAAAGGATGCATTCTCTGTGATTGGGACAACAACGGCTGGTGTTAAAGGATGCGTGTGCGGTTGTTGTCGATGGAACTGCGGGGGAGTTTCGTAGTCAGACGATGAGGGAGTTTCGTAATCCGACGACGACTCACTGAGGACTGTGTTCACGCAGCATGCATCATTATAGTCCCTCTCGTAGTCCTTCACGTGGGCAAGTCCAGAGCAATCCCTTAGATGCACCCACTCCTGACATCTATTGCATCTCACCGAAGGTTGGATGTTGGTGAAGATGCGGATTTGACAAAATAAGCACAGATATATTGGTCCTGGGTTTCCTCCGTCCCGGCACGGACCAAAAGAATTCGGAGCAGGCATTCCGGGATATGCTGCTCCCAACACAGAAAAACGAAACAATTACAAACATATGTACACTGAGGTGGCAGCCGCTGGCCGGAACGATGATTTTGTGTTGTTGCGGGTCAATCCGGTACGAAAGAACCCGCTGCCGTGGGATTGCATAAGAAGATATTTAGGTCTTCCATAAGAAGGCATTCTGATATCCTATTAGAAGACTTTGTGGTCGCCTACGAGAAGATATTTTGGTCTCCTATAAGAATACCTTGTGGTCTCCGATGAGAAGACCTGGTTGTTTCATATGAGAAGACACTGTGGTCTCAAGACCTCATGGTCCTCAATAAGAAGACGTTGGGGTCTTCCATAAGCAGACCTTGTGGTCTTCTATAAGAAGATTTTATGGTCATCTACCCAGCAAAATCTTCGATGCCAAAGATGACATTCAATCATGGGTGAAAGTGATCTGGCATGTCATCTATTTAGCATCTTCATCGATGAATTTTATATGAGCGTGGACCCCAAAAGATGCTATTCATTTTTGAATCCAAAGCATGTCATTTACACCAATGCTTTCACATGTCATTTTCACCAATGCTTTGGCATGTCATGTTCACCACCCCTTTGCAATGACATTATGATTACGACGAGAATTTTAACAACGTTGGTTGCGATTTCGAGTCTCCGACAACATCAAGCCTATTGTAGATAATTTATCTTATATATTTAGGAAAATGTGTATAAATAAAAACACAAAATTCATCTCTATTGAATCGATGGAATGGGTTCAAATGCTGATGAAAAGATCGGATCTTTCACGACTTCCTCTGCACTGGTTCAAATGCTAATGAAAAGATCGGATCTTTCACGACTTCGTTTGAACCAATGGAAAAGATGTCATGAAATCACGTCATCGCATGGAACTCCTTCCTTCAAATTTTGCTGGGTATATGAAGACCTAATGGTCTTCTAAACGAAAACTTTATGGTGGCCCTCTTCAAGAAGACCTTGTGATCTATAAGAACCACTTGTTCATCTCTATAATAAGATCTTGTTGACTTCTATAAGAACACGGTCTTCTATAAAACGACTTTATGGTCTTCCATAAGAAGACTTTGTGGTCTTACATAAGAAGACTTTGTGGTCTTCCATAAAAAGACCTTGTGGTGTTCAATAAGAATACATTGTTGTCTTCTATTATATGTCATTGTTGTCTTCCATAAAAGAGCACCATGGGGTCTTCTATGAGGTGACCTTGTGGTCTTCCACAAGAAGACCTAGTGTTCTTCTAAAAGAAAACCTAGTCTTCTTCTAAAAGAAAACCTAGTGGTCTTCTATAAGAGGACCCTCTGGTCGTCTATAACAAGACCTTGTGGTCTTCTATAAGTATATTTGGGTGTTCCATAAAACGACCTTTCGGTCTTCCATAGGAAGACTTTTACTTTTCTATAAGAGGAACACAATTTCGTTTTGTAGCAGAAAACCATGAGGCCTTGAAGTCTGTCGACCTTTTAGTCTTCAATGAGAAGACCTTGTGGTCCTCTAAAATAAAACCTTATGGTCTTCTATAGTAAGACCTTACGGTCTTCTATAAGAACTTACGGTCTTCTATAGGAAGAAGACTTTGTAATCTTCTACAAGAAGGCCCTGCGATCTTCCAAGAGAAGAACTTGTGGTCTTCTAAAAGAAGATATTGTGGTCTTCTATACGAACACCTTGTCATCTTTAATTACTTGACATTGCGATCTTATATTCGAAGGCTTTGTGGTTTTCTATGCGAAGTCCTTGTGACATTGTATTACTAATACCTTGTGGTTTTCTATACGAGGACCTTTTGGTCTTCTATAATACAAATTTCTACAAGAAGATTGTATGTGAAAATACGTGAGAGGTTTACGGCTGTGGCCCATATGGGCTCCCCCACATGCACGAATTTGAGTGGTCCAAAATAATACAATGATGGGAGTAACTCCTGCTTCGGCGACTTTTACGGAAATAATCCTTCTGAAGGAGAGTGCTTGTGGTCTTCTCTATTAAGAACATATGGTCATCTACAAGGAGATCATGTGAACCTTCGTAAGAAGGACTAGTGGTCTTGTATGAAAAGATCTCGTGATCTTGTATGAAAGGACCATGTGGTCTACTTTGTTGCCTTCTGGAAGTTGCATAAGACGATCATTGGTCATATTACTTACTCAAGTTGCCCACCACCGAATATCTGTTCTATAACTCCACGTTGGGCGCCAATATTGTGTAGATTGGATCAGTACGATGCAGTGCTACGTCAAATCCAGTACTTTAAAATATGGTTTTATACATCAAAACCTTATTCTGAGATACTGGATTTGGGATAGCACTGTATCATTTTAATTAAGCGCAATGTTCGTCATCAATAATGTTATGCTTGTAGAGTTTGAGATTTCTAGGACCCGGGATTATATGAATTTCCTATTAGTTTTACCTTCCTGGAGTAGGTTTCCTACTACTTCTAACCCAGCTACAAGTTAATGAAACACTAAAAGCTCTTTTATTTTCATATTACATTTTAAACGCCTTTTGATCATGAAATGCCGAGGATTTTAGCGCCGCTAAATCTTTTTTCTTTTTAGTTTTATTCATTGCAACAACAACAAGTTCTGGCCATTTCTACTTCTGATTAAACATAAACTTTGGCGGCATTTTAAGTTCTTAAAGTGCACACAAAGACTGAGGCAGCGTAAAAAAAGTGAAATACAAAAATTCAAAATCGTGATTTTTACAAATTTCCACAATGTTCAACATCAAGGAAACTGAAGGCGGTGGCAGCTAAGCATATCCAACAGCCAACATGTGACTGACTGGACACTCTCATATGTGGCACCCAAAGCTACAAGCCAGCACCAGTACTACAGAGCGCGCTATCATCATCATCGTTGTCATCATATTATCAGCCAACGGTGGAGTAGGAGGAGGCAGCACAAACTGTCTATTCCGGTATACGATCGTGAGTGCGGCTTAAATTCATTCATAAAGCGTAGCAAAGCCCACAACCACAGCCACCACTAGCACCATCAGCACCACCACCGACAACAATAACAAAAACATTGTCTCATGATTTTGCATAATTTTATGCTAATTTTTGTGGCAATATTTTTCATGTGTGTAATGGTGTTTGTTGTTGTCGTTGCTGTTGTCTTTTGTGGACAGATTTTTTATGTTTTTGTTCCAAGACACCAGAAAAATACTCCATTGACTTTATTCTGTCCTCATTGGCAAAGAATCTTCCTCATCAACTGCACACCAGAAGTTTAGGCATTTTGCACGAGTATGGCACGTCACTCGTGCATATGTTTCCTCCAGTGTAGTCCACACCAGAGGATAGCACCACCACTCCACTGCACCCCATGCTCCATTCAACGATTCAAATCGATTCGATTGGATGCGATTCGTTTTAATGGGCCGCATCGCGCATCGTCATCATCATCAGCAGAATCGTCGCCATGCTTGTCGTTGTCGTCGTTGCTACCTTCGATTCCACACATGTGGCAAACAGTAGCAATTGTATTTTGTTGTATATGATGTTGTTATGACTCTTCAATATGTACAGGACACGA
Source organism: Musca autumnalis (assembly GCF_047663935.1). Lineage (NCBI taxonomy): Eukaryota > Metazoa > Arthropoda > Insecta > Diptera > Muscidae > Musca > Musca autumnalis. Next base: position 17,207,695 of record NW_027411977.1, on the reverse strand, counting down.
CATTCGATGAATTATTATGGAAGCGGCCCCAGTTTTCTATGACTCCCCGTTTTATGTAAAAAGGGACAGACAGATAGACGGAGGGGGAGAGAAGCCAAGAATAAGCGAGTGGATTTACAGAAACTGAAAAAAATAACTAAATGTAAACTTTTAAGCGGAACCAATGGCTGATCGTGAAGTTGATATCATTGCCAGTAAACAAAAGAAGGTGAAATGGCGTTAGCCACAAGCTTACACATTCTAGTCAGATTTTAGGTTTGAAAAAAAAAATAGGATTTGTATCAGAGAAACTAAGAGATCTTATATCTACAATTTAGTTAAGTTACAGCTTTAAGAGCTAATTAAGAAAATTAGTCAGAAGATCTTTCTACCGAAATTTTAACAATAAAAGATATAGCGGAATTTATAAAAAATACCGCATGGTCTTCTTATAAAATACCCCAAAATTTTCCTCTTATAGCAGACCACAAGGTTTTCGCATACCAAAAGCTTTTTTTTTTTGAAGACAAAGGTCTTCTTATAGACACCACAGACTCTAAGTTCTTCATATAGAAGACCTCATGGTATTGTTGTGAGAAACCAAAAGGGTTTCTTTTTGAAGACCACAAAGTTTTCGTATAGAAGACCAAAGGTCTTTTTATGGAACACCCGAGTTTTCTCATAGAAGACTAAAAGTCTTCAGCCTTTAAGATAATGAGGGTATACGACGCACTTCACTTTGACACGATGAAGATGTGCCTGATAGAAATAAAGGTTTTAGACCCCGTGTCTGTTTGGACCAAATCCGTTTCAGACAATTTGCAATTCATTTAGTCACGTCCGTCCGCCTGTATGTCCGGTTGGCCGGACAAATCAACCGATTTCGTCAAAATTTGGTTATCGTAATATTTTGTTCAAACTTAGATCAAGTTCGAAGATGAATCATATCGGTCCATTTCTTCGGGTACCTCCTCCACAGAAGTTTTAACGTATTTTGCTGAAATGGCGATCACGATAACTCTCGAACGGATCAACCAATTTGATACAAAATTTGATTGTCGCTATAATTTGTCTAAGCAGAGATCAGCTTCGAATATGGATTTTATCGGTCCACCCCTACCGATGCCTTCCACACAAAATTTAATTTTTTTTGACACAATTGTAGTTTACAATCCCTTCTCGGATACTCATGAACAGTAAAACATTGAAGAAATAGTCGCATTTTTCCTTACTTAAGCTTGAGCTTACCTCAGCATTTGATAAAGCCACTCCTTATAAATGGCGCCCGACCAGGGACCCGACAAATGAAAAGCGGAAAATAAATAACTGTCGATCAGCCCCGGAAACTGCTAAGTAAACGTCTGAGGGAGAAAAAGACACTAGTATCTGTTAGAAGATCTGTTGAGAGATCTAGGGGAACTGGAGAAGGAGGTTAAATCATCGGAACACGAGAAGCAGCACCAGACGACCATAATTAAAGAACCAACACCAGTCCAGTGGATGGATATGTTCAAGTTGGACGTCATAAATATAAGTCACCGATGGTCACTAACATTTTCGGGTTACAGCGATTTCGTCGAATCGTTCGCAAAATTAGCGGAATGTCATTGCATCCTATTCGACCATCTTTTCCCGTCATTGCTCACTATTTTGGAGGGGAACACGTAGAAATGGTATCGGATAAAGAGAGATGGGATCAAATCATGGTTGGAGTTTCGGGCCGAGACTGAGGGATTTTTCCTTCCCAAGCGATACATGAGGCAAATTGAACATTCGTTTTACAATCGGGGGCATACAGAATAAAGAAAGAGAAAGGATTACATATTGACAACATCTCGTCGACACGCTCAATAACAAAAGATGAACTATTTGGATCGCATTTGCAATGGCCTGCGGGCTGAGTACAGACACCATGTGAGACGTCACCATTTTACAACGAACAAATTGATAGAATTAATCGATGATATCGAAATATTGAAAAAAATGTGAAGTCTGCCTAGACCTCTCTCTTTGCGATGCGCAGGTACGACATAATTTCTCGTGAACAAAGAAACAATGAGGTCGGTAATGAATACTTTCTCACGAAGCAGTCGATACTTGATTCCAGTATCATTGGTAGGCATAAATGCCCATACACTCATTGGAGTTATCTCTTAGCAGCTAATTGGTGCGAAAATGCGACCAATGTTGCTGTCCCGAGGTGTGCTGCGGGCAAGTCAAAAAGAGTTATCCAGAGTGCAGATTAAAGACACGCGAATTTTTAAACAAATATTCGGCTAGAAGTACAGTATCGAAGGAAAACGACTAATCTTTTTGTTGCGGTAATCCCAACGTTGCACGATGGGGCCAATGAAAGGTTTTCGAGGCAACAAATCACTGGGGCAAGCTAGACCTTCCAAATTTTGTACAGATGTTTATAATGGGCTTAGAAACTAATATGCCAAATTTGGTTCATATCGGTTCATAAATACATATAGATGCCGTATATATGTTCGCCCGATTTCAAGCAATTGATGGACCAAACACGCAAATTCTGCCCAATTTTTATGCGATTTGGAAAATACCACGGAATTAGGACTACAAATAAGTTTGCCAAGTTATATTGAAATCGGTTCAGATTTTGATATTGCTCCCATATATATTTTCGCCCGATTTTAGATATTTGGTGCACCAATCCCGCTATGTATGTCCAATCTTGATGAAATTTGAAATGTGTGACGGATTTTGGTCTAGAAACATTTTTTGCAAATCATATTGAAATCGGTTCAGAATTGGATATAGCTCCCATATATATGTTCGCCCGGTTTCAGGAAAATGATTGACCAAGCATGCAAATTCCATCAAATTACAATAAAATTTGGAAAATGTTACGGAATTCGGACCACAAATAAGTTTGTCAAGTTATATTGAAATCGGTTCAGATATAGAAATAGCTCCCCTATATACATATGTTCAAATTTCATGGTTTTGTCTGTGGTTTGTTATAAGTTAATAAAAAAGGTTCCAAATGTAGTAAAAATCGGCTAAGATTCCGCCACAAAAGCCAAAGTTTGCGATATCTTTGAAATTATATATTATTATTATTATTATTATTATTATTATTATATACGTCTATTAAATTTTTCCGAAATCCAATTGGTAACATTAATGGGTTTCCGATTATTCGCCAACCAAAACATAAAAATGTCCATATTTTTAAGTATTACGACATATGAAATCAGATTTTTATGAAAAGGCGCAGATAGGCGCAGCTAATTTTTTCACAATATGATAGTACACATTAATACCTTTCACCACATATATATAATATTCTAGATCTACCTAGATCTCAAAAGTTATACTCCAGAGAACACATGGATAACAAAGCAAAATACTCCAAAAAAGACATAACATCTTAACTCAAAAATACATTTACCACACATAACATTTTTATTATTTGTTAACATTATCTTATTTTACATACCCATTGAAGAGCTTTCCATGTTTAAAAAATATAAAAATGTTGAAATGTTCTTTTTGGCGCCTAAAATGCTTTCACTACTTATTTATAATGAATGTCGGAAAATGATGCATAAGAAAATATGTCACCATTGCCAGATCAGTATGTCGCTATGTGATGTTACCAGATTGATTTATTTTTTATTTTTAGTGATTCAGAGTGTTGGCAATCGAAATCCGTTATTATTTTTTTTCAAATTGTTCACTTCAAAAATTGACTTTTTGCCTCGAAAACCTGCTATTGGCCCCATCGTGCGTTGGCCGATCTTTCCAATGTTTAGTCCAGTAATCATATTTTTGTATAAATACGGCTCTTGGGCCAGAACGATATCAACTTCAGACTTCGTGAGGGGTACTCCCTTGGTGGGAGATTGAATGTTATCCAACACAGACCAACGTGCAGTTAACCCTCACACTAATACCCTAGACAGACGACAGCGTTAATTTGCATTAACTGCCTTAATTCAAATAATTTCGTGCATTATCCACATTCTTAATACACAAAATCGAGCTGCATTTAAAAGGCATTTAGGTATTTCAATATGGCAATGCCGTAGAAGAGAGCCCATATTCATATGGAGGAAAGAGCATATTCATGCTCTGAGACACAAGGAAAACAAAAAATACATTGCAAACAACAACAAAACAGCAATCAGCTGTTTCGTAAATGCAGAAACTGTCGTCTGTCAGGCCAAAATTAAATACAGTTATTAATGCAAATTAACGCTGCCGTCTGTCTAGGGTATTAAACTGTTACATCCATTGTATATACGTCAAATAAATCCTCATAAAGGAGGCTAAAATATCTAATGTAAACATGGCGATAGTCACAGTAGCTTACTGACACCTTTCCCACCGTCCGTGATTACAATTACTCGCAATGGCTGTCATTCGAAGCTCGCCCAGATCCATTGCTCGTTTGATGCGATGCCATCTTACAGGATGTCAGTCTTTTGATAGCAAGCAGAGGAGGAAAAGAGTTGGAGCCTTGACCCGGGTTGGGTCTCTGTGGATCTTCCGCTGATCCAATTCTATTAATGATGTTGTTTGGTGGAAAAGATTTAGTCTTCATCGAATCTGTACGCCCAAGGGTCGAGGCCCATGCTGCGCCATTCTTTCCAGCTCTTTGCGTCCCAGGAGTATTTTGAGACTAATTCTTCTCTTCTTACGTCCAGTACTTCAACTTCAAAAATCAAATGCAAACATGGCAATAGTTACAGCAGCAAACTGACGTCATTCCTATCGTCCGAGAACACAATTACTCGCAATGACTGCTATTCGAAGATCGTCCGGACCCATTGGTCGTTTCAGTCGTTTGATGCTTCTGACACTTTGAGATTTGGAACATACCTTGTGGCTTTGGTTAGTTTGTGACGCTACCCTGACAATGCTTTCTTACCACATGTCGGTCTTTTGATTCCAAGCAGAGTGAGAAAAGGTTTTGAAGTCTTGATTCGAGTTGGGTCTTTTGACTTTCGGGTGTGGCTCTTACGCTGATCTAATTCTATTCACCGTGTTGTTTGGTGGAAAAGGTTTGGCTTTCAATGAATCCCCACTCTCGGGGATCGAGGCCGATGTTGAATTATTCTTTCCAGCTCTTTGCGTCCCTGGAGTAATCCTACCATTTAGGTGGCAGAGCCTCCTGATCAAGCGGCTGCTGATATTGCCAAGTATGAATCATCCATGAGTTTTCGACCAATATCAACAACACTTCGGATGGGTTCTTTAGGTGGCATTGGTTGATATTGAACTCAATTTGCCCTCTATGGACATCGGGATGAGAGAGTTTCTTTTGAGATCTGGATTTCTCTTGGGCAAGTAAGGGTCTCTCTTTTCGAATTTGCTCACCACCATGAAAATAATTCTTATCAACAGGCATTATCTAGCCGTGATGGATGAAGGGTTTCCTGACGAATTTCCTATGATAGTACATCGATTTATGATCAGCCCTATTTTCTTTTTACAGTGGTGGAAACTAATTTGGTTGCTGAGGTTTCTTCTTTTACAGCATTCTGCCTCGAAAGTATAATTCTATTGGCTTCGGACGATGGATAGCAGGGGTTTTATTTCGTCCCCAGCCTCAGCAGAATCACTACCGTGTCTGATATTAGGGCTACCAAGGTGTATACATGCGGACCGGTTGGCGGTTCACGCAGAACTGGAAGGCCAAGAATTCAAAGGATTGAACAAGTAAAATACGAAAAAACTTGTACCGTTGTAATGGGGAGAACGAATACAAATGGTACAACAAAAATCAATGATATTCGATGGCCAAGGTTTGGACCAATTCGGCTGATCCCATCGTGATTTTATCCTGAGCTCCAGCCACTAGACATAGGGTTTTTTTTACAGCTTTCAGAATATTTTCTCAGGAAGTATGGAATTGCCCCTGAAAAACGTGTACTGTCGTAATGGGGGCAGCAAATGCAAGTTGTTACAACAAAAATCAAAGCGATTCGAGAACAGGTCCTAACCTAACCTTTTCAGAAATTTTGTGTGGTAGGTACCCGAAGGAGTGGATCGATAGGGTCCATATTGGAATCTCTTCTATGTCTGGTATAATTTTTACGATGTGCAAAGTATGGACCAAATCGGTTACTCCTTTCAAGAGTTATCTTGCACACAATTTTTCCGAACATTTTTGAACTTTTGTGATTGAGGTACCCGAAGGAGTGAACCGATATGGATCATTTTCGAACTTAAATAAAGTTTGGACAAAATATTACGAAAGCCAAAATTTGGACCGAATCGGCTAATCTGTTCGAGAGTTATACTGCGTTCCAGCAACTACACATGGTGTCATTGTGTTTTTAACACTATATGGCCAATTTTCTCAGGAAGTATGGACTTGCCCCTGAAAAAACTCTTACCGTCGTAATGGGAACAACGAATACAAGTTGTTACAACAAAAATCAAAGCGATTCGAGAGGAGGCCTTAAACTGAACTTATCCGAAATTTTGGGTGGGAGTTACCAGAAGGAGTGGACCGATTAAGTCTATATTGGAACCTCATCTGTGTGTGGTAGAAATTTAACGATGTGCAAAGTGTGGACAAAATCAGCTTCAAGAGTTATAGTGCGCACAATTTTCTGAACATTTTTGACATTTTGTGGGGGAGGTACACGAGTGAGTGGCCAACGATATGGCCTATCTTCGAACTTAAACTAAGTTTGGACAAAATATTACGAAATCCACATTTTGGACCAAATCGGTTAATCCGTTCGAGAGTTATTGTGAGCTCCAGCTAGCCAGACAGACAGACGGACGGACATTGCTAAATCGACTCCAAGTTGTCAAAAACGGGTTTCGTCCAAACATACTTGGGGTTTAAAATCATTATTTCGATGAGGTACAATTTGCCCGTATGAAAGGGTACACGCAGAGAAGAGATATTGTAGGAGCAATCATATTTTAAGAACAAAATAGTATATTTTAAAAATCTGAAAATATATATTGTTGTTTCAACCATATATTTTGTATCAGGAACCATAATGACACAAAATATATTGTTAGACCAGCAATATATTTTCAGATTTTTACAATACCTATTTTGTTCTTAGAATATGACTGCTCCTACAATATCTCTACTCTGCGTGTATATACCATCATTAGCATAAATGCTAAGTGTATACAAAACATCATATCCCGGATTGGGAAAACACAACAACAAAGAGAGAGGATTGAAGATCTTTTCTTAGTTCGGCTTATGGAACAAATGTTCTGTAAAAGGCCAGCTAGGTAAGTAAGAAGGATAACGAGACTTCGTTCCCCAACTGCAAATAATGGAAAACCGATAGGAGTAAAAGTGAAAACCACGATATTTATGTAGAGTATTAGGTCTCTCATCCCTAAAAAAAATCTCCCCTCTAGACCTTCAGTTCCACTTTTTTGCATAGCGTTATGATGTTATTGAAAGGATTCAAACAATTTTATACATATCTCCTAGAAAACATCTTCCAAATTTCCAGAAACATACCATTAAAAATATAAATCTGATAGTAATAAGCATCGGTGCAGCAGGAAGAGGAACAGTGACACTCACTTGTAGTTTTTTTTGCACACAACTAGCAACGTTTCTCTGCGAAGAAGGTCCAGGGATACAAATATGAAGATGGTGTAGTGTTTTGTTGTTGTTGTAAGAGTTTTCTGACTGGACACATGTTCATCTGTTCATAAACACAACAATGCCATTGGTTTTCTGTTATTGGTAGGTAGTGGCCGGCGCAGTAGGTTAGGGCCTGGATGGTGGTCGAGTTTCGGTCGTTGTGAGTGTGGCCGAGTGTATCTGTGTGTAACAAAGTTTTTGCGAATCGGTGTGTAACAATCTTAAGTGCAAACAATTGTCGATGGATGATTTGGAAAGAAAAGCAAATGAAACGACCACCAAGGAGTTGAAATGGCGATGATGTTTGCTCTGTGGCCTTAGCCACAAAACTGAGTGTTACAAACAACAATACTTGTATAAGCCAACAACAGCCAACTAGCCACCTTTTAGCATTGATACATCATGTTTCGCTGCTTTTTGTTTTTTTCTGTCTCTGAAGGAAAGTAGTGGTCAAGGGAATGTTGGTTGTATGGTGGTGTGGTGTGGATAACCAAAGGTTTCAAGAAATTGATAAGAAAGCCTTTTTGATATTTTTATTTTTAATTAAATTTAACACCATACGCCATACTGAAGGAGGAAGAAGCAGAAAAAAGCACGATAAATAAAGGAAACCATACTTCATACTTGCACTTACAGAGAGACAGACAGACAGACTTCATTCAATAGTTGGAAATTCACGTTCCGTTTGGAGATTTTTCAGGAATTCTTTTGTTAAGGTCTCAGCGTTCCATTGTTGTTGTTTTATTGTAGTTTTCAAGAAATTCATCAAAATATTTGACGGCTTTTAATCAAAACTCATAAATCAAATAAATGTTCACCTTTATTGATCGCATAGTTGGAACGACGTTTTCCTGTTCATGTCGTTGACGCTGCTGCTGCTGCTTCTGTTGTTGTGGTCTCGACTGATGTCTTGTGGATGCAGTTTTGCGATTATTGACAGGCAGTTTTCTGGAAATGCCCAAAGGTCTCATCGCCATCACCATCATCATCTTCGACGTCCATTGTCCTTAGTTAACCTTGCATGGTTTTGTTTTATTCCGATATGACTTTGAATTCTATAAATTAGTTAAAAGGAGATTTTATTAAAACCAAAAATAAAAGGACGAAAGTTGAAACAAGAAGTAAAACAGAAAGGAGAAGCTGCCAAAACCCAATCACTGGAGTTTGCCCTTGGGGCATTTTCTTTGATTTGATTCGAAAACCTGTAATCCCATTTAGTTGAGGACAAAAAGATCAATTTTGAGGACAATAAGCACAGTATTATTATCTTTTTTGGATGAAGGCACTTTGCTTTGAACTAAAAACTGAATAACTGTTCTAAAACATTGAAGACAAGATTGAATGTTTGAATTTGCCGTTATATCTAAATTTATTGTGTTTTATTAAAATGAAGAGACAAGAGCTGAAATAAAATAGAACCATAAATGTCCAAGTGAATACGTAGTATGTTTTTAAAACGAGTAAAAAAGTATCAGTCGGCTTTGCCGACAAAGATATAGCCTCGGCCTGTGTGAATAGAAGATTTCATATATTGGCAATATCAATTCTAATACTGGCTACTCAAATTTTATAAAGTATGTTATTTCTGAACCAAAACCGATTAACTGTCGAAAAGGACAATGAAAACGGGACAAAATCGATTAGTTGTCAAAGAGAACCGTGCCTAAAATTTTCTGAGCAACATTTTTTAGAATATTTGGAAGCTGAAAAATCTCATCTTGTGGTACTTTCACTACGGTTCAAGAAATAAAGGACGAAAAGGACATGAAAGGCATTGAGTTAGAAGAATGAAATGTTCTACAAAAAGATTCGCCAATCGATTTTTCTGAAGACATGTCACCTCAAAATGGAGCTACAACAACGCCAAACAGAGATATAGAGCTATTTGACCAAGTATTATAGGGAAAAACTCAAAAACTTCATCGCGCGATATCTCAGAAACTTGAGCTATGACGAAAATTTCCTTTTGGATTCTTAGTATACCCATCAAGGGCTTTCATCTCCAAAAGAAATTTTCCACCCCCCAAATATGCTGCTGCAGTGTTATTGATCAGCATAAAATTCTATGTCCGTCTGTCTGTTGAAATCAAGATAATGCTCGCAATTTTAAAGATAGAGAGTCAATATTTGGTACAGAAGTTTTTATTACTTGCTGGATGGTTGGTCCACGTTTTGATATAGCCCCCATAGACCGGTACCTCCCGAGTTTCGGTATTTCTAAGGTTTTAGCTTCATTATCCTACCAAAATTGCTAAAATTTGGTACGTAGTGTTCTTTAGGGGTATAAAACTTTCCCCCAGAATTTTGTCGGTATCGGTCCACGCCTTCATATAGTCCCCATAGAACGGTACCTCCCGATTTTCGGTATTTCGGGTTTTAGCTTCACTATCACACCGAAATGGCTGAAATTTAGTACTGAGTCTACGTTGGTGGTATAAAACTTTCCCCTAGAACTTTGTCGGTATCGGTCTATGCCTTCATATAGCCCCCATAGAACGGTACCTCCCGATTTTCGGGGTTTTGAAGGTTTTAGCTTCATTATCACACCGAAATGGCTGAATTTTGGTACTTAGTCTATGTTGGGTGTATAAAACTTTCCCCCAGAATTTTGTCGGTATCAATCCACACCTTTATATAGCCCCCATAGAACGGTACCGCCCGATTTTCGGTGTTTTGAAGGTTTTTGCTTCATTATCACACCGAAATGGCTGGAATTTGGTACTTATTCTACGTTGGGGGTATAAAACTTTCCACCAGAATTTGTCGGTATCGGTCCATGCTTTCATATAGCCCCCATAGAACGGTACCTCCTGATTTTCGATATTTTGAAGGTTGTGGCCTCAACTTTCCTGCGAAATGGCTGAAATTTGGTATTTACACAACGTTGGGGATACTCAATATTCCTCTTTAAATTTGTCGTATAGGTCAACGCCTTTATATAGCCCCCCAAGAACGATATCTCCCGATTTTCGTTATTTAGTCTTCTTTGGGTCTAAAAACTTTCGGTCAGAAATTTGTCGGTACGGATCGACGTTCTGAAATAGCTTTCCTAGAATGGTGCCTCACATTGTTTTACCAAAATTGCTGAAATTTAGTATTAAGTCTTCTTCATACACGAAAGGAAACGAATTTTTCCATTTTACTTCAATATAGCTCGTGGTGGAGGGTATAACAAGTTCGGCCAGGCCGAACTGAACGCCGTTTTTACTTGTTTTATTTTATTTCGGTCTCTGCTGAACTTTTGCTGGGAAGATATATTTTACGAGTGCTTGAAGAAAGGAGTGCCTGTGAAACATCTGACAATAGAATGAGGCTGATAGACTTCGCAGCGGCAAAAAACATGGTAGCTAGCAGTACCAGATTTAAGCATGTCGATATAATTAAGGGCCTGGCTGTCTCCAGATCAAAGAACGAGAAATCAAATTTGTTCACGTTGTGGTAGATGGAAGAAATTCATCGATCGTGTTGCATGTACGATTGTTTCGAGGAGTAAATCGTTGCAAATAAAGCACGAACAGACACAACACGGAAGTTGGACATCGGTAAGGTGTAAACACAATAGATAGCAACAGCATATTCCGCTTAACTAGCCCAATAGCTTAATGAATGCACTCCTTGTCCCGATTAAATATCATTGGCACAGTAGCAAAGTATTGTCAACTCCATGTAAACAGCATACTTGGATACCATAGACCTCCACCAAGGAGCCCATGGTATGACCAGGTGCTGCTATCGAAGAGGAAAATGCGGGATATAGGGCTACTTTAAAATCAGTAGCAACGCCTAGCGCACGAGAGAAGTATTGGGAGAAAAGGAGAGATGAAAAACGTCTTTCCGCAGGAAAAAGAGAGAAATGGAAAAGCGGGAGTGTGAAAAAATCGAGATGTACAGGAGCCAGACTGAAGTCCGACAATTCTACCAAAGAGTGAAACATCAAACTGATGGCTTTGGTATAGGACATCCTCCTGTAGAGACCAGTAATGTAATTTGGTAACTGATTGGTGCTCGGTATATGGAAAGATATTTTTTCCAAACTGTTGGTATCCAATACTAACGATGACGACGAAGATATTACAGATCCAATCCAAGAAAATGGTATTGAATGTATACCACCCGGCCAGAATAAGGTAAAGGCAGAAATATATTGGCTGAAGAATACTAAGGTAGCAGGAGCCGATGACCGCCACTCCTTCGGGTATCTCCTACACAAAATTCGGGAAAAAAGTGAAGTTTAAGAGCACCTCTCAGATCGTTAAAAATTGCTGACTCCGCCCGAAGTAGTATCTGTTGGCCAACACTATTCTTCTTCGTATTTCACAACTGATGTTGTTGGTTGTGTTTATGGCGGTGCCGAGGTAGTAGAAGTCTTTACTACCTCAAAAATATAGGAACCAACGTCAACAGTTGGCCCGATCGCTCGAAGACACCATTAACTTTGTCTTCTCGCCGTTTGCCGCCAGACCCACAATAGCAGATTCCCTTTAGACTTTTTCAAAGGTATCAGTTACTTCCTTTACCGATCGACCTATGATGTCAATGTCATCCACATAAGCAAGTAACATATGGCGAAGGTGAAAAGAAGTGGCACAATATATACAAATATTGTGCCACTTCTTTTCACCTTCGCATCTCGTATAACCTTGTTCTACAGAATGTTGAAAAGATAACACGAGAGGCCATCACCTTGTTTGAAACCTCTTTTGATACCAAACTCTTCGGAGAGGTTCTTTCCTATTTTAACTGACGATCGAGTATCAGTTAGTGTCATTCTCTCAGGGATACCAAATTCAGACATGACTTGAAATACCTTTGAACGTAGGGAGCTGTCGGAGGCTACTTTGTAATCAACAAAAAGGTGGTAAGTGTCGATCTGCATCTCTTGGGTCTTCTCCGCAGGGTAAATTTCTGGTCAATGGTGGATTTTCCAGGTCTAAAGCCGCATTGGTATGGCCTAATTATTTCATTGACCATAGGCTTTAGTCGTTTGCACATTATCCCTGAAGACTTATGCCCCTATAGTTAGAGCATACAGTCTTATCTGCTTTCTTGTGGACAGTGCACAGGATGCTCAGGTTCCAATCGTCGGGTACTCGTTCTTCCTGCCAGATGGTGCTAACTAGCTGATTAATGCACCTTATCAGCGTGTCGCCTCCGGTTTTGAACAGCTCGGTTGGTAAGCCATCGGCTCCTGCTGCCTTATTATTCTTCAGCCGGTTTATTGCTGTCTTTACCTCATCTTGGCTGAGCGGTATACATTCAATACCATCTTCTGGGATTGGAGCTGTGGTATCTTCGTCGACTTCGCGACTTTTGGGTACCAACCGTTTGAAAAAATGTTCTGTCCATATCCTTAGGACACCATCTGTATCAGTTACCAAATTACCCTGCTGGTCTCTACAGGAGGATGTGCCAGTTCCAAAGCCATCAGTTTGATGTTTCACTTTTTGGTAGAATTTTCGGACTCCATTCTGTCTCCTGTACATCTCGATTTGTTCACACTCCCGATTTTCCATCTCTCTCTTTTTCCTGTGGAAAAGACGTTTCTCCTCTCTTTTTATACCCTTAGCATTTATGCTACCGAGGGTATATACACTTTCATACGGGCAAAATGTGCCTCATCGAAATAATGGTTTTAGACCCCAAGTATGTTTGGACCAAATGTGTTTCAGACAATTTGGAGTTGATTAAGCCATGTCCGTCCGTCTGTTTGTCTGTCCGTCTGTCTGGCTGGCTGGAGCGCACGATTACTCTCGAACGGATCAACCGATTCGGTTTCGTAATTTGGCTTTCGTAATATTTTGTCTAAACATAGTTTAAGTTCGAAGATGGGTTATATCGGTCCACTCCTTCCGGTACCTCCCCCACAAAAGTTCGAAAATGTTCGGAAAATTTGTACGTATGATAACTCTTAAAGGAAGCAACCGATTTGGTCCATAATGTGCAACTGGTGAAAAGTCTACCAGACTTAGATGAGGTTCCAATATGGACTCAATAGGTCTACCTCCCACACAAAATTTCGGATAAATTCATTTTAGGACCTGCTCTCGAATAGCTTTGATTTTTGTTTTAGCAACTTTTATTCACTGCCCCCCATACGACGGTCCAAGTTTCATCAGGGGCAAGTCCATACTTCCTAAGCAAATGGCCCGAAAGTTGCACGAAACCCCTATGACACCGTGTGAGGTGGTTGGAGCGCAAGATAAGTTTCGAACGGATCTGCCGATTGTGTCCAAAATTTGGTCTTAGTAATATTTTGTCCTAACATAGTTTAAGTTCGAAGATAAGCCATATCGGTCCACTCCTTCAGGTACCTCCCCCACAAAATTTCAAAAATGTTCGGAAAAATTGTTCGTACTGTAACTTTTGAAGGGAGTGGCCGAATTGGTCCATACTTTACACATCCTAATATATCTACCAGATATAGATCAGGTTCAAATATGGACTTTATTTGTCCACTTCATCCAGTACCTCCCAAACAAAATTTCGGATAAGTTCACTTTAAGACCTGCTATCGAATCACTTTGATTTTTGTCGAAGCAACTTGCATTCGCTGCCTCAATTACTAAGGTAAAAGGCAAATCCACACCTCTTGAGCAAACAGCCCGAAGGGTGTAAAAACCGCCTATGGTACCATATGTAGTGGCTGGAGATCCACTTCCATAATGGTCAATGTCGATTCATTCCTTTAAGTATTTCCTCCGCAAAACTTTTGCTCTTTAATCCTAATCAACATTTTTGTCGTTTCATACGCCCGAAATTTTCAAAATCCTCTAAATACATACGCTTTTTGGGAAAAAATTGTTTCAATACACACAGGCTGAGGGTATATCTCTGTCGGCCATGCCGACTGATACTTTTTCACTTGTTTTCTCTCCTTTTCTCCCAACACCTCTATCTTGCGTTACGCGTTGCTACTGATTGTAAAGTAGCCCTATATGCCGCATTTTTCTCTTCGGTAGCAGCACGACACTCCTGGTCATACCATGGATTCCTTGGTGGAGGTCTCTGGTTTCCAAGTACTGATTTTGCGGCTGTTTGCATGGTCTGGACAATGTGTTGCTGCTTTGATTAAGCAGTTGGGCCAGTTGAGTGGAATATGCTGTGACTATCTGTTGTGATTGTAGCTTACCGATGTCCAACTTTACGTTTAATCTGGTACGTACCTTTGCTGCACAAGGTAGTGGTCCTAGTCTATGTTGGCTCCTCGGAACGATCGCACGTGCAACACGCTCGATGAATGTCTTCCATCTATCACAACGTGATCAATTTGATTTCTTCTTTTCTGATCTGGAGACAGCCAGGTGTCCTTATGGATATCGAGATGTTGAAATCTGGTACTGCTGACTACCATGTTTTTTGCCGCTGCGAAGTCTATCAGTCTCATACTAATGTCAGATGTTTCACTGTGGATACTCTATTTCCCTACTGTTGGGGCAAAGATATTCTCCATACCAATTTTGGCATTAAAATCGCCTAGTATAATTTTAATGTCATGGGCAGGGCAACGGTCATAAGTTTCTTCTAAGCGCTCATAAAATATATCATTGGTCTGTTCGTCCTTGTCTTAAGTGGGAGCATGAGCGCAAATAAAGCTGATGTTGAAGAATTTTGCTTTTAATCGAACGAAGCGAGTCTTTCATTCACTGGGGTGAAGCTAGAGACCAGATGTTCTAACCTCCGACCAACAACAAATGCGCAACCAAACTCATGCTTTGTGTCATGGCAGCTATAATACAGTGCGTCACCTTTAGGTGTTGTTGTGACGCCTTTCCCAATCCATCGTATTTCCTGTATGACAGTAATGTCGGCCTTGTACTTTTCAAGTACATCTGCCAATGCGTTAACTGCACCTTCTCTATAAAGAGTGCGAACATTCCAGGTGCAGATTCGCAGATCATGGTCCTTGAAACGTTTGCGGGGTTTGTCAACTTTAGAGGGGTTTGTTTTTCTTTTCTTTCGTTTTTTCATAGTAGGCTGCTTTATCTAGGAGAGGGTTACTAACTCGACGATCAAACCCAAGTTTTTAACGCGCAGCACATGTTTGCTCACTACCTTTAACGGGTGTTAAAGGCATCTCTCCAGGTGACACCACGGGGAGGTCAGTGTCCACTTGAGATGAAAGAGGGACCAATATAAATCCTGGGCTTTGCCATGATAAAGCCGGTCAGGACCGTTCCTTGGTATCTTCCATCCCCTGCGTACCACATTTGTTTTTATAGATATAGTGTCACATTAGTGCTTTATAGTTCAAAGGTATCATCGGTATTCTACACATAGAAGGCCACTCTAGTCCTTAAATGGAAGACCACATTGGGCATCGGTACATATACGATCACATTCTCTATAAACAAATTTGAACTAATAATTATAGAAGTCTGTAGACCGCATTGATCAACACTACATGGGTGCAAACTTGTCTTTAACGTCCTCAACGTTGATTTGATACAAATTTTATAAGTTTGACTATGAAACTTTGGTACGAGATTTCGAGTGTTAGTGACCCAATAATTATTCAAAATTGAGAGTGAAACTTAAAATTTTATTTTTTTGGTTATAATAAGTATAGAACGAGCCAACGAGTAACAAAACGCAATCTTAGTCAATGCTCAAAAAGAATGCCAATACAAAATAACTAAAATGCCACAAGCAATGCCGATAATGATGATGATTGGGACAGTGTTGTGGCTGTGTGTTTAATATCATTTTGAGTGCAATCAATGTAAGGTGAAATCTATCTCTCCTTGGGCTGGCTTCCAAAATGGTATGTTGTCGTCTAACATTCAAAATATTTTCGATATATGAAAACAAGAAATTCTTGCCACAAAAAAAATCTTTAAAATGCCTTTGAGCTACTTGATGGCGTTGTTGTTGTTGTCAGTTATAACTTTCCACAAAAATTCAATGAATTGGTGTTTGTAGCAGCAGCAGACATATCAGAGTCAAAGTCGATTTTAACTAATAACAACATTACAGTGGTTGAACGCATGCTGGACGCACGCCACAGCACTGAGATTATTTTTGGGAGGCAGGATAGACTGTAGTGATTCAGTCTGGAATTGGAAATTTTAACTAAGCTTTTGCGTGTCACAATTTTATAGTGCTAGTGTGTGTGTGCGCTTGCGTACATATTTATTATCAAATGATTGGTTGCGTGTTCGCATCAAGCGATAATATCAACAATAATGATAATGCCTCAGCTCATGTTGCCGATAATAATGATCGATTGAATCTAATGATAATCCCATTCCCCCCTTGGTGAATTAGCCGATAGAAGCAAAACCTTTCCGAACAAATCTGAAAAACGAAGAGAGTGAAAATTTGTCTAAGCTATTATTATTTAATCAGTCGTTACAATTATTTTTTGGATATTTGGCTTTTCTGTTCGTTGGCCATGAAGGATGTCAGAAAACAATAACCCCATCGCTAGCACATTAACTACACGCAATTTCTCTTTAAATCGAAAAACAAAACAAAAACCTCAAAAACACTTTCTCTAACTTCAGCGTTCAGCCCACTTGTGAGACTTGTGTTATTCGTAAGTGATATTTGATGGATTTCAAAAATCCATATCGTCTAACCAGCTTGATTTCTAAGGAATTTTAAACGATTCCGTTCAAAATTAAAAAAAAAAAAACACAAACGATTACCAATATTCAAGCAGCAAGAAGCACCAACGACAAAAAAACTGCAAACCTTAACGTATTTTTGCAATTTTTTCCTCCATTGTTTGACACACCCCAAAAAATACTTAAACGACGTCGTCTTCGTATTTTTCTTGTTATTTTGATTTTTGTTGTGCGAATATTTGTTCGAAATAAAGACTTCTTTTGTTTGTTTCTATGGATGGCAGGCTGGCTGTTTGACGGGCTTAATGTCAGACTTCGATTTGTTTACCATAGTTTTGGTTTTGCAAGCTTTTCTTAGATATGTATGTTGTTGTTATTGCTGCAGCCGTTTTTGTTGCTGTGGATTGGTGATGTGGAGGCGCGCGTCAAGCCCTTGAATGACATATTTCTATAATGACATGAAATGTTTTCATGTGTTTTTTTTTTTCTTTTTTAACCAAGTAACGAGTAGGTTTTGTGCATGGAAGTTATTGCGAATATCAGTGCAATAGCTTGAGCTGCTATGCAAAACAAAAGATTTAAGAAACAAACTTTTTGCAATGTTCATGCTCATCAAATATTTCGAGGATATATCAATAAGTTCTGATGTGTTTTAGCCCTAATTATATATCAACTAATTAAAAACAAGTAAAAAAGTATCAGTCGGCTTTGCCGACAGAGATATACCCTCAGCCTGTGTATATTGAAACATTTTTTCGCAAAAAACGTATGTATTTAGGGGGTTTTAAAAATGTTGGGCGTATGAGCCGACAAAAATGTTGATTAGGATTAAGGATCAAAAGTTTTGCGGAGGAGATACTTAAAGGTATGGATCGACATAGACCATTATGGAAGTGGATCTCCAGCCACTACATATGGTGCAATAGGGGTTTTTACACCCTTCGGGCTGTTTTCTCAAGAAGTATGGACTTGCCCCTGAAAAAACTTGTACCATCGTAATTGAGGCAGCGAATGCAAGCTGCTTAAACAAAAAACAAAGTGATTCGATAGCAGACCTTAAAGTGAACTTATCCGAAAATTTTGTGTGGGAGGTACCGGGTGGAGTGGACAAATATATCCATATTTGAACCTGATCTATATCTGGTAGATATATTATGATGTGTAAAGTATGAACTAAATCGGCCACTCCCTTCAAGAGTTACCGTACGAACAATTGTTCCGACATTTTTGAATTTTTGTGGGGGAGGTACCTGAAGTGGCCGATATGGCTTATCTTCGAACTTAAACTAAGTTTGCACAAAATATTACGAAGGCCACATTAATTTATGTTAGTTTATGTTCAAATTTGGGCCCTATCGATCCAATACGTGGGGTACCACAAATGTTCAACACATTTTTGTAGTTGAGGGTCTGTTCGAGGATCCTGTGGACATTTTTTACAGAAGGTTTCCTTAGTGGCCCGATATTATGCTTTTCGTAGGCTAGTATGGTACAAAAGCCCTATCTATCGATATCCCCCGCAAATTTTTGAGCTTTAATCCCATCCATATTTCTGTCGGTTTATACGCCCATACATTTCTTTCTGATGGTCTGTTCGAGGGCCCATTTACGTTGACGGTGAATATCGACGTCGCATGAAACACGAGCTATATCAGCTATACAAAGACATGAATATAGTTAAACGTATCGAGAAGCAACGATTGCGTTGGCTAGGCCACATCATAAGAATGAGCGATGATGGACCCACCAAAAAGGCGTATGAATACATGCCACATGGCGGTGCACGCAGAATCGGCAGGCCTAAACTTTGATGGAGCATACAAGTGGATGAAGAAAGGACAAGGCGCGGTATTCCAGGAATCGAAGCGAAAAACAAAGAGAATTTGAGATATTTTCTTAGTTCGGTCTATGGAACAAATGTTCTGTAATGGGCCAGCTAAGTAAGTAAGTCTGTTCGAGGATGTTTACATCTGTACGTATCATTTTTCACATCGTAATCGTTCTTCCAAACGTACGTCAACTTCAAAGAGGCCCACTCCTTTGGGTGCCTCCGCCAACTAAAGTTTAACATTTTCCGCTAAAATGGTAAGCACGAAACTCTCGAAAAGTGTAACCAATTTGGTCCGGACTTTGTACATGGTAATTTTTAGATCGCGCTTGGAGATTTGCTGTATAGCTCCACCCTTCCACCCTCGCAGACAAAAGTGTATATACATATATTTGACAAAGTGAAGTTTAAGGGTTGCAAGTGAATAATTTGGAAATCTTTTAATAATGACAGTTTTTGTGGTTAAATGAAAATAATTATAATTTCGGTTATTAACGATATTGTTGGGTAAGTTAGTGACGAGTAAAAAGTATTCGTAAAGTTCTACCGATAGCAACAGTGTTTTCAACTTTTATTCATAACAATTTTGTCGATTTTTGTCGGTAACTAAAAATGATTTGGAGAATCGCACTACTACCTTGGCTTGGGAGGGGCCGGTAAGCACTAGTTGAGACGGAGGGAACAATATCGCCAAAACTTTTGGTTGAAACTCCTTCAATGCCCAATGCTATACCGGTTCACGTTTTTAAACAGCCCCATATAACGGTACCTCCGGATTTTAGGTATTTTCAGGATTTTTGCAACATTTTTTGACCGAACAACATTTAGTTTGACATTTGAGGTTCCCAGTGGTCACAAAACTTCTCCACACAAATGAAAATAGGTGCATATTTTGGAATAGGCCCGATTTTGCATATTTTGAGGATTTAAGATACAATTTTTAACAGAACTAGATATAATTTGGATGCACCGTAGAGCAATGGTATGTCCATCCCGCTTGCACGCTGAAGGTTGTGGGTACGATTCCCCTGGTGGGGGGAACAACATCAAAAATTTCGATTTTACATATAATGACGAATATCACAGATTTGGTTAGGGACTTTCGAAAAGAATAGCCTGACTATGAAAGTAGAAAATTCCAACTTTACAATGATGCAAAGGAGGTTGTTCAAATAACGGAGATATCTCAATAGTTGGTAATACATTCCATTTTTCGATCTTTGTGAAATCACGCTACAGGTCGTAATTTTGATCAGATCGCCACGAATTTTTGGTGGTTAATGGGGTCCCGAAGGGGAAGAAGAAGGCAAAAAACTTATGTGGATAAAAATTCAAAGTTGTATTCTTATGCTAATACAGTATCGGCCAAAACTAAAGCACCCCCTCAGTACATTTTTTTGAAATGATATTTTTTTTTATGAAAACTAAATTATAAATTTATTTTTTATTTTTCTTTTAATTTATTTATATCTTTATAATTGAAAAATACAAAAATAAGGAGATCAGAATTTAATAAGCAAAAGTTAAAATTCAAAAAACATTTTAGGTCGCAAATATAAGCGGACAAAACTAAAGCACCCCCCATTTGAGGTACAGCAAAAACTATTGAAATCAATATTTCATTGCTTATCCTCTATTCTAGATGACACAATCACATCTTTTAGGCATAAAGGATACTAAATTGTTAATTATTGCAGGTGAAATAATCGGTTTTCGGAAAATTTAGCTTAAATCCTCAAAATACTAAAAATCGGAAGTTACCGTTATATGGGGGCTACACCCAAACGTGGACCCAGGTCCACGATTTTTGGTGAATATGTTTTGTGACCACTAGGAACCCTAAGTACCAAATTACAGCTAATTTAGTAGGAAAATGTGGCTTAAATATCCGAAGTACCTAAGATTGGAAGGTACCGCTATAAGGAGGCTATACCAAAACATTAGCCGATATTGTTCATATTCATCCAAAAATGATGCTACAGCATTCTCTGGTCAAATACTAAATCCCTTAGGTTTAAAAATTAGCAAAAGAACGAATTGCAAAAGAACGGTAGACGCCGGCTTATTCAGTCGACGACCAGCAAAAAACCTTCCGCCTCCATGTTTTACAGCGTCAATATTTAGGATTTAACGGTTGCCCATTTGGTCCAAGCCTTTTATCATCTGAATACTTTAA
Organism: Musca autumnalis; assembly: GCF_047663935.1. Classification (NCBI taxonomy): domain Eukaryota; kingdom Metazoa; phylum Arthropoda; class Insecta; order Diptera; family Muscidae; genus Musca; species Musca autumnalis. The sequence goes on along the minus strand of NW_027411977.1, from coordinate 17,186,543 downwards.
ATTAAACATAGATTCATCGGAAAACAGTTCAAATGGGTTTGGCGAATGCCAGTCTGGCTCCTTCATTTTTAGTCGATATGAAAGGTTTTTTTTTTGCTGGTCGTCGACTGAATATGCCGACGTCTATCGTTCTTCTGCAATTCGTTCTTTTGCTAATTTTTAAACGTTAGCGTATTGTATTTGACTAGTGGATGCTGTAGCATAATTTTTAGATGAATATGAACAATATCGGCTAATGTTTTGGTATAGCCCCCTTATAGCGGTACCTTCCGATCTTCGGTATTTCGGATATTTAAGCAACATTTTCCTACTAAATTAGATGTAATTTGGTACTTAGGGTTCTTAGTGGTCACAAAACATATCCATCAAAAATCTTGGACCTGGGTCCACGTTTGGGTGTAGCCCCCATATAACGGTAACGATTTTCAGTATTTTGAGGATTTAAGCTAAATTTTCCGAAAACCGATTATTTCGCCTGCAATTATTAATAATTTAGTATTCTTTATGCCTAAAAGATGTGATTGTGTCATCTAGAATAGAGGATAAGCAATGAAATATTGATTTCAAAAATGAGGACATTCTGAGCTTTAAAATGTTCCGTATTGCGTTACCTTACCAAATGCTTGTAATGTTGAAAAAGGCACTGGGATATCCCAATTTTCAATTTATGGAATTTTATTTCCATGACAGATATTTCTGCTTCTTTTGGACATTTTTCAAGGAGGGTTCTTGATAATACAAAATGTGGAATTTATGGTAAAATCTCAGAGTTATTGCAAAAAACGCTAAGCTATCTCAATTTTAATTTTTTGAAGTTCTTACTTTAATGGCAAATACCTCTGCTTCTATTTGGTGTATTGCTAAACAAGAAGACCAGGAAAGTTTTCAATCAGTACCAAGTAGATGTCGCCAGTAGTCAAATATAAAATAAAATATTAATTCGTTTGGTTCAGTTTGCCTTTAGTCATTTTGTATAAAAGTCAGATAGGTGAAAACTTTAGTATCTCCCAAAATGAAATGTTTAAGAGTGAAAAGCTTATGCACAGGGGCAGTGGTGTAGGGTATCACATAAACGGTCCCGTCCCGACTATAGCCTTTGCTCACGTGTTTTCATATCTCAACGAGATAATCGATTTAACGGTGGGTGTCTGTCCGTCCATTACCGATTGTAATGGAATTCCAGGTCGCAATTATGGACCGATCGTTAAGCAATTTTGTAAGGAGCTCGGGTTCCGACCAGAATAGGCACCATTGGCTACCCGGCAAAATGTTCAATGCCAAAGATGCCATTCAATCATGGGTGAAAACGATCTGGCATGTCATCTTTTTAGCATCTTCATCGATGAATTTTATATGAGCGTGGACCCCAAAAGATGCAATTCATTTTTGGATCCAAAGCATGTCATTTACACCAATGTTTTGACATGACATTTTCACCAATGCTTTGGCATGTCATTTCCACCAATGCTTTGGCATGTCATTTTCAACAACCCCTTGCAATGACATTGTCATTACGAAGAGAGCTTTAACAATGTTGGTTGTGATTTCGAGTCTCCGACTAAATCAAGCTTATTGTAAAGAATGAATCTTATATATTTAGGAAAATTGTTAGATTTTTTGTTTTATTCGACCTTTTCCATTTAATTTTGAAATAATAAGAAGTTTATCGAGCATGAGGTCATGAAACTTCTTATTATTTCAAAATTTAGGAAAATGTGTATAAATAAAAACATAAAATTCATCTCTATTGGATCGATGGAATGGGTTCAAATGCTGTTGAAAAGATCGGATCTTTCACGACTTCCTTTGCATAGGTTCAAATGTTAATGGAAAGATCGGATCTTTCAGGGCTTCCTTCGATCCAATGCATAAGATGCAATGAAACCACGTCATCGCATAGAACCCATTCCTTCAAATTTTGCTGGGTATTGGTGGTGACCGTAAAATATTTAGGGACCAAGAACATAATTTTTATCCGGTTTTGTAGTCGCTCTATAGGTCGCAATTATAGTCCTATCGGTTTTATATTGAGTAAGGTTCCATTTTCCATTTGAACATGACAATCAGGTAATTATTAGCCGGTTAAATGAATTAAACATTTGTGTGAAATTGTTTATAACAATACATATCTTTCTTCCTGGAGGACACGTTTCACCCACGTAAGCTACATTTGAAAGTTGCATATAGCTCCCGGAAATATATTCGCCCGATTTTAGATATTTGGTGCACCAATCACTGGGTGCCACCGTGGTGCAATGGTATGCACACCCGCCTTGCACGCTGAAGGTCGTGGGTTCGATTCCCCGGCCAGTCAACATCAAAATTTTCAACGGTGGCAAAATACCCCTCAGTAATGTTGGCGACATTTCTTGAGTATTTCAGCCATGTAAAACTTCTCTACAAAGTGGTGTCTTAAGACACGCCGTTCTGACTCGGCGATAAACTGTAGGTGCACTTATTGATATGAGAGAAGTCTCCCTTGTCCCGTATGGGATGTTTGTGGAACAGTTATATATAATCACGCCATGTCTGTCCAATTTTGATGAAATTTGGAATGTATGACGTAATTCGCACTAGAAAAAAGTTTGCCAAATTATACTGAAATCGTTTCAGATTTGTAGCTCCCATGTATATGTTCGCCCGATTTGAGGTATTCGATGCACCAAATACACAAATCATGTCTAATTCTAATGCAAATTGGGAAATGTCGCGGAAATGGGACAATAAATAAGTTTGCCAAGTTATATCTTAATCGGTTTAGATTTGAATATATCTCCCATATACATTTTTCATCCGATTTGATGTTTATTGTACAGTAAATTCGTAAAATAAGTCCGATCCGGATTAAATTCGGTACTTCTTGTCGAAATCAGCCAAGAGTAGAGTCGGTCGATTTTTGTTATATTCAGTTCAGAGTTAACTATAGCCCCCTTATATATTTTCCAGCTTTGGTCTTTTCCTGCACACAGAAGTATTTTATTTTGGTAAGGCGTGCACCAATGTTTTTAATTTGTTGTTTAACTCCAGTATGTAGTTGTCTTTGACACCTCTATTAAATTTCGCAGAAATCCAGTATGTAACATGTTTAGGTTTGCGCTGGTTTTTCAACCAAAAATTAAAAATATCCAAGATTTTAAGTTTTACCAAATCTGGAAATTTATTTCTTTTTAATTCGCAAGTATACGCAAAATATATTTTCATCAACTTTTAGCTGATATCGTCACCTCTCACCAAATATATATATTTACGAGAATACGTAATACACATGGACGATACCACAGAATCCATCAAAAAACACCACTTACTGGCACAACATTATTGAATACATCTAATATTACATTAACATTTTTAATAATAATAATAATAATAATAATAATAATAATAATAATAATAATAATAATAATAATAATAATAATAATAATAATAATAATAATAATAATAATAATAATAATAATAATAATAATAATAATAATAATAATAATAATAATAATAATAATAATAATAATAATAATAATAATAATAATAATAATAATAATAATAATAATAATAATAATAATAATAATAATAATAATAATAATAATAATAATAATAATAATAATAATAATAATAATAATAATAATAATAATAATAATAATAATAATAATAATAATAATAATAATAATAATAATAATAATAATAATAATAATAATAATAATAATAATAATAATAATAATAATAATAATAATAATAATAATAATAATAATAATAATAATAATAATAATAATAATAATAATAATAATAATAATAATAATAATAATAATAATAATAATAATAATAATAATAATAATAATAATAATAATAATAATAATAATAATAATAATAATAATAATAATAATAATAATAATAATAATAATAATAATAATAATAATAATAATAATAATAATAATAATAATAATAATAATAATAATAATAATAATAATAATAATAATAATAATAATAATAATAATAATAATAATAATAATAATAATAATAATAATAATAATAATAATAATAATAATAATAATAATAATAATAATAATAATAATAATAATAATAATAATAATAATAATAATAATAATAATAATAATAATAATAATAATAATAATAATAATAATAATAATAATAATAATAATAATAATAATAATAATAATAATAATAATAATAATAATAATAATAATAATAATAATAATAATAATAATAATAATAATAATAATAATAATAATAATAATAATAATAATAATAATAATAATAATAATAATATATACAATTACAATTTACATACATATATACAATTACCCGCATTTTCCATTAAAAAAATACATATAATATAAACAGATCAGGTTTTGGCGCCAAAATACTTAAATTGATTAATTACGACTGAATGCCAGAAATAAACGGAATGCAAATAAAGACAGCTTGGCATGTCGCCGTGGGCCGTTGCCCGATTGTAACTTTTTGGTTTCGGAGGTTTGAAAGTGTTATTATTCTGTTATTCTGTTATTATTTGATTTCAATCACTGACTTAAAAAAATGACTTTTTGCCTCAAAAACCTATCATTGGCCCCATTGTGCACTGTACAGCACAGAAAATAATTACAAGATAATTCGGTCAGATTATGAAAGACGGCCAAAAAACAAGACACGTGTATCGGCGTTTTGAAAGTTTACGTCGGGAAGTAACCTAAACAGGTGTGGCAAGTTCCGCCCATTTTTACAGGTTTTGAAATATTCGACATCAGATTCCTTGGAATCCTTGAATTTCAGGTATAAAGTGTCTTTGGCAATATTACTGACAACAATGCGGTGTATCTTTTTATGAAAAAAAAAAATTACCCTCAAGCGTGTCACTAAACGGGTCGTTTTGGTCTCTTTTTTCAAAAACGTTTCAAAATTCATTTTTAATGTGATCGTATCAGATCAAAATATTCTACAATATTATTTGTCATAAAGTTTTACTATAGGTCCCCGAATGCACCAAAACTCTAAATTGTAACCAAACGCCAGGAATCTGCAAAAAGTAAAATCGCGTTTTAGGTTTAATGTTGTACTTTATCTGAGTTTATTAAGCTTTGTCCCACAAAACATCATTCTAGGTAGAAGATGTCAATGACAAAAATATTCTCCATCAAATTTCAATATAAGTCGCCGAATAAATGAAATATGTATGTATTTACAATATATGTCAAGAAAATATATACAACAAAACACCCAAATATTTTTTGAATATTTTTTTTGTTCTTTTTTCGAGTTAATGCATGAAGGTAAGGCGAAAGGTCTTAAAAGAAGAAATATTCTACACAAAATTTCACTGTAAGTCCCATAAGAAACTAGATATCTAAATAAAACACACGGTGAGCCTTAACTAATTTTAAATGGAAGGTGCTTACACCTCGGAAGTTTTTGCTGATTCTGAAACTACAATGCTCATAGATGAGAAATATCATGAAACAAAAAAAATCGCCGGAGGGATTTTAAAATAAATCGCGATTTAAGTTCACATTTTTAGGGGTTCTTTAGGTATTCACGATTTTGCTTGGAAACCGTGAGTCCTATGTAAATGGGCCTAAATAAATTCTTTCAGAAGATTATGTGTGCTCTATCCAAACTGTTTTTGGAATATCTATGGTGAATATATATAGGGAAAACATTGATAACCCGGACTTTGTAAAATTACGTATTTTAGTACTATAAACTAAAATAACGCCATCAGGATAAGTCATAGGTTCCTGACATTGTATGTGAAATGCGGTGATAGTCTATTGTGCAGTGAATATATCTGACATACAAGTCCTAACATCCACGATTTTGGCATGGCCCTAAATACTATACTGATGACAGCTACTCCTGCTCTGATAAAATTGACTGGTCCAGGGTATGGACCATTACTCTCGGATGTGCCACCAACCATTCCAGTACTTTGGCTTCCATGTAAACCGCTCTAAAAACAAAACTGAATTTCCATGATTCACTTTGCTTTCCTGTAGGCACTAACTGGGCATGACTTGATGGACGGGCACCATCAACCTTTTGCGCTCGATTAATGTTTATTATGGCCAAATGTGTTAATTATTTGAATTATTGTTATTATTTTTTATTGTGGCGCATTTTGAGTTCCCTGCGAATTTAATTTCATTTCAATTGCGTTTTCATGTTTTTTCAAATATTTTCAATGTTTGTGTGTTAATTTTTGTTGGTGTTGTTGTTGTTGTTGGAATTGGTATTCTTCCAGTACGAGTGTGAAAATGTGACGGCGGGTGATGACGGTGAGGTCTCTAATGTTTCGGTTTCCTTCATTCACAGAACATTTTTTTCGTTTTGCAGTTTTGATTTCAGGGAGTGATTGTGATTGTTGTTGAGCTATTCGTTTGAGGTGTTTTGTTGTTGGTGGTGGTATTGTTTTGCGCACATCCATTGTACCGAAATGAATGTAATTGCGGTTTTACATGCAATCGCACAACCAGAGAAACAGAAAGCCAAACAGACACACAATAAAAATGTATTCCACAATGGACTTGATTCCATTCCGAAATAATAACTAAAAACCAACAACAACAACTAATAACATTGTTATCCATTGGAATTCTTTACAGGGGATTTTTTTATTATTTTTGTTATTGCCACTGAATTGTTGGATTTATTTAATAATTTTATTATTGTTTTATTAACATTTATATGTTTGTTATCTTTTTCTGTCTGTCCGGCAGACTGCGTTTTGAAGTTTTTGCTCCAACAATTGTAACGTTGTTACTGTTGCTTTTGTTGTTGCTGCTTTAATTATTGTATTTGTGCAGTGAATGGTGTGAAAAATTGTGGAAGTTGTAATTTTTTCATTTGTTTGTTTCCATACTTATTTTATTTCAGACATGCAATCATTGTTTTGCCAATAAAGCAAACAGCAAACAAGCTGAACTGAACTCTACAACTACCACCACCACCACCTACCAATCAAATGACTAAAAATAACTTTTTAATTGAACGAGGGGGAAGTATATATTGTTGTTGTTGTAATTATATAAAAATACTAATTAACAAAATAATGCATTAGGAAATGCTTAGGTGTTCCGAGTTCTATACCCGTCTTGTTTCTGGGGACGATATTTCTTGATATTTGTAATATTTGCAAGCTGAACATTTGTTTTATAAGCGGAACTTACGGAACTTATTTGACGTTCAAAGTAGTCACAAAATTTTCCACCACTTAGGTGTTGGCCGAACTATCTGTAATTTGGCATCACAAAACTTTTCCACCAAAAATTGTCCACACCTTCATAAAGGTGGGGCCTGATTGGAGAAATTTGTTGATACATTTTCTGACCTTATATAGGCATTTGGGTTGCTGTGGTTACACAATATCTCTATTTAAACTGGACAGAAAGAAAAACTAAATAATATGTGTTTCATGGTAATAAAAAGTTCCGCCCGACCGAACTTAACGCTTTTTTACATGATAATACTTTAATGCAATGAACGTTATTTTAGTCATAAATAGTTCATTAATTCCTATGAAATCATTTTAAAGAAAAGTTTCAATAGGTCCTAAGCATATTTGGACGAAATCCATTTCAGACAATTTAAAGTCGATTAGTTGATTTAGCCACGTCCGTTCATCTGACTGGCTGGCTGTGATACCTCTCGAAAAAATCATCCGATTCGGCACACAAGTTGATCTTTGAAATATTTTGTCCAAATTCGAATCAAGTTCGAAAATGGTCCGTATCGGTCGACTTCTTTTCGCTAAAATGGTGCTAACGATAACTCTCGAAGACAGTAACCGATTTGGTCCATACTTTACATATCGTGGTAGTTCTACCGGACATAAAGCAGGTTTAAATATGGACTATATCGGTTTGCAAAAGTGCAATTTAAGACCGAATCGCTATGTTTTTGCAACAACTTGTATCCGCTGCCCCATTAAGATCTGCAAGTTTTTCAAGGGCAAGTCCAAATGGTAAAAAAAAAAACAAAAATGTGTAATGGCTGGTGTGCACGACATCTTCCGAACAGGAAACTGCGTTGGTCCAAAAGGATAAAAATGTACCTCATCGCAATAATGGTTTTATACTCCATATATGTTTGTTTGTCCCCGTCCGTCCTTTCGAATGGAGTAACCGGTTGGATCCAATCTGTTTACATTCTAATATTTTCACCAAACTTAATTAAGTTTGAAGATGAATCTTCTGTCCACTCTTTCGGGTACCTCCCCCATAAAAGTTTAAAAACGATACAGATACAAACATGTGTGAAGTGAGACCAAACTTCCCAGCAATGCCGACGGGATTAGCAAATGAGCGTGATAAGCTTTGTCATGTCAACCCCAGTGACCCCAGAGTCAATGAGCTGCCACTGGAATTAACAGGTGGTTAAATCATCTGAAGAGTTGAACCATTGGTCCCGGGTAATAACAAACTGTTAAAAACTCAATGAAATTTTAAAGGTTTGAAGAATCGTTCCTAGAATCTTCATTTGTTCTAGAGACTTGTTTGTTGAAATCTAAGGTAAATTTTTGTGGTTGACGGTATTCTTAATTTTTGGGCGGTTGCGTATTTATGGACCATAGTCGGAAAAAAAGTATAAAAATTGGATATTTTCAAAAGATTTTTGCTATTTTTACCATAAAGAACCGTTCATAGACATTTCGCATATTACAGAAATTTGTCTATTGAAGCCTTTGCTATACTATTGTGGTTGATTTTTTTCTTGAATTTTGAACGGTTTAATATCTATGGAGCAGAAGCCAAGAAAAGACGATAAAAACCGCAATTGTTTTGCTATTTTGACCATTAAGACCTGTTCCTTCAGGGTTCGTATATTCTAGAAAGATGTTTATTGAGATCTGAGGTACATTTTTAAAGTTGGTTATTTGCTTCAAATTTTATCGGTTTGATAGCTGTATAACAACACTTGGAAAATTTTTAAAAGAAATTTGACCATGGCTATTTTGACCTTGCAGATGAAGTTTGATGGATTATATGTGTTCACAAATTTTGTTTTTTAAGACAAGAGCTACAACTTTGCCTCTGAGATAAATTCAAATTTCCTAACGGTTTGTTCTGACTAAATGACCCTTTTTACATCAAAGCCTCAAACCTTTGGAGGCCTATAACCGCGAAAGTTGATGAGATAGGGAAAAACTCATTTCTCATTTTTGGTGTTCTACCACACTGTGGAGTCAGAATATGGTTAATAAAACATGACTCAAAAAATTACACACAGTGATATCTTGCTGCCGAGGTCGAATCAGCACAATTTACAATGGATGATGTTGCGAATCTCATCAGGAACGCTAAAACATCTAAAGCGTTGGGTCCTCATGAAGTCTCCATGGTAATGCTGAAAGTGTTGGATGTACAGGGAATCGAGTATCTCACTAAAGTTCTCAATCAGTTCCTAGCCACCCACATCGTTTCTGAAGTCTGAAAAATGTGCAGGGTGGTCCCGCTTCTGAATCCAGGCAAGGACGCCATCAAAGGAGAATCGTACACCTGATTTCCCTTTTGTCGCCCAGAGAAAATACCTATCCAGTTGCATCCGTAGTTCGCCTCCTCGTGGTGCATCCTGGGTAACGCTAAATGAACTACAGCGAATCGGAAGCCAAAGAATCAAGTTCTATTCAATATCAACCGAAGAGAACCTCCTGGCTTAAGAAGAAAAAATACACAGAGTTTACAAGAAATGTCGAATAAAACCCAACAAATTGATAAATAAAAATAAAAGAAAAAAAAACTGTCCGATTCTCAGGTGAACATATGCCTGATATCCGTATTGATATCTATCCAAGATAATTATATATACATGAGCAAAAAAAAAAAAAAAAAAAAAAAAAAGGTTAAAAGGAACCAGAAACCACCTAAGCACACATAATTGAACAAATGGCAAAATCAAATAAAGCAGTAGGACCGCAGGTCCGAGTATGCCAACTAAACATTGAAGGCATCAGCAATGCTAAGTCAGACTATCTGTCCCGCATACTAGCTGATGAAAAAAATTGACGTTGTCCTAATACAGGAAACCCACACATCATCCCAGCAAATATTAGACAACAGAGGCCACATCCCCGGCTATAAACTTTTAGCAGCCATCAACCACCCAAAATACGGTATCGCGACGTACATCCTTAACAACATTAGCGGCGCCGAGGTTATCCAATGTACAGACGAAGGTGATATATCCCTAATCACAACACGAATTCAAGGTCTGCATATCTCTAATATATACAAACCTCCTGCTATATTTTGGTCTGAAAATGTACTCCCCACTTATCCCCACCCAGCTATATATTGTGGAGATTTTAACAGCCACCATAGCCTCTGGAGGTACGTCAACGAAGACGAAAATGGTGAACAACTATCCCAATGGGCCGAAATGAACGATTTGCACCTGCTATTCGACGCAAAAGATCCCGGTAGTTTTCACTCGGCGAGATGGAACCGCGATTACAATCCTGACTTATGTTTTGTATCCTGCGTTAACGGCACACCGCTCCATGCATCACGACATATACTCCCCAACTTCCCACAAAGTCAACACCGGCCAGCTATAATAAATATCGGTGTTACAATACCAGCCATACGGTCCAACCCAAAACCAAGATGGAACTTCAGGAAAGCCGACTGGTCGAAATACACAACAAAACTTGATTGCGATATCAGATTCATCCCTCCAACTGCAAGGAATTTCGATCGGCTCACCGGACTTATCATCGCAACAGCAAAAAAGTGTATCCCCCGTGGTTACCGAAAAGATTTCATCCCATGCTGGAACGAAGAAAGTGAACGCCTTCTGGAAGAGTTCCGTTCCACACAAGACCCAGAAGTTGCAGATGAATTAATAAAAAGCCTTGACGAAGCTAGAAAATTGGAGTGGGTCAACACCGTCAACACTATGAACTTCAAGCACTCCAGTCGCAAAGCTTGGAGTCTCCTACGAAAGCTCGGAGCTGCTAACCCTCCTCCATCTTCAAAACCATCTGTGAATGCAAATGCCATCGCTTCACATATAATAAAACTATCTAAAGCCGATCAAGACAAACCATTTTCACGCAAAATCAACCTCGAAGTCAAACAACTACGGAACAACACAACCCCAAACGATCTCTATTCACATCCTTTCTCTACATCTGAAATCGACCATGCTCTCTCAAAAATGAAACCAGGAACAGCCGCCGGCGTCGACTGCATCTACCCTGAATTTATTCTACACAGCGGACCACGTACGAAAGCATGGCTAGCAAGATTTTACACAGACATTCTGCACTCTGGCCACCTCCCCCGCTCCTTTAAAAGATCAAAAGTAATCGCGCTTTTGAAACCAGGTAAAGATCCAGCGGAAGCATCGAGTTATCGGCCCATTGCTATTCTTTCGGTGTGCTTGAAGCTTTTCGAGAGTCTAATTTTATGCCGCATTGAAGATGAAATTGACAAATTCATCCCCAACGAACAAGCAGGTTTCCGCAAGGGCCGAAGTTGCACCGACCAAGTACTGGCACTCACGAACTACATCGAGAATGGTTTCGACAGAATGCAGAAAACCGGAGTGTCCTTCATTGATCTAACGGCAGCCTACGACACAGTCTGGAAGAATGGTCTGTTACTAAAACTAAACAAAATAATCCCCTGCAGTAGGATATGCAACATTATACAGGCTATGCTCAGCGACAGACTTTTTACCGTCCACTTAAACGACAGCTCCAGCAGAACCAAAAAACTCAATAACGGCCTTCCCCAGGGTTCGGTCCTTGCCCCAACCCTGTTTAATCTTTACATCCATGATCTTCCGGAAACAGCTTCCCGTAAATTAAATTATGCAGACGATATGGCAATCGCAACTCAAAACACGAACTTCGAAATCATAGAGAAGGTTCTGGAATCAGATTTGTCTTTAATATCATCGTACTGCCACAAATGGAGACTAAAACCTAGCCTCTCAAAAACAGAAGTCTGCTGTTTCCACCTCACTCACGTCGAAGCAAACAGGAAACTTTTAATAAATTTTAACGGTGCCACCCTCTGTCACAACTTCAATCCGAAATACCTTGGTATAATTCTTGACAGAACCCTATCTTTCAAACAGCACCTAGAAAAATCGGCCCAAAAACTGAAGACAAGAAACAATTTAATCCAGAAACTCGCTGGAACAACTTGGGGAGCATCCGCCAGCTGCCTTCGTACGTCTGCTCTGGCCCTGGTGTATCCGACTGCTGAATATGGTTCTCCGATCTGGCTGAATAGCCCTCACGTAAGACGCATCGACACACAATTGAACACCTCCATGAGAATCATAACTGGAACATTAAAGGCCACACCGACAGATTGGTTACCAATGTTAGCTAATATCCAACCCCCCTCTTTAAGAAGAAGACAATCTCTGCTCCAAGAGTATACAAAAATAGTGGCAAACCCCAGTATCCCTCTTAATCAAGACTTATCGATAAACTACGCATCGAGACTCAAGTCAAGAAAACCGCCATTGCTGTTAGCTAAGCAACTCCATATCGAGAATTATAATATACAACAAGAATGGTCGATGCGGTGGAATGATTGCGGCTGCAGCAGCCCTCTATTTAATCCTGATAACCGGACAACAGAATTCAACCTTCCCAGAAAAACATGGTGCAACCTAAACCGCTTACGTACTTCCACAGCCAGAACATCAGAGTCTCTAACAAGGTGGGGCCTTTCCGATGACGCTAGCTGTGTATGTGGTGCGCCTTCCCAGACTATAGAACACATTATCCACACCTGCCCTATCCTTTCATTCCCAGGACGCATTGAGGAAATCCAATCCCTTACACCAGAAGCAATATCCTGGCTCAGTTCATTAAACCTTTAAAATCTATATATCTGCTAAAAATAAAAAATTATATAATATATAGTTTATACTAAACTCTGTACCTATCTTCGGAAAATCCATACGCTAAATAAAAATAACTCCACGCTGTTTGAGGACATTCAGCAGACAACCTTCCGGCCAAGTTTGAAACGTTGGATAAACAAATATACACTGTGACGCCAGTCTTACGTGGAATTCAGGAACAAGAATTCCAAGCTCTGCTAAAATTTGGTATTTAGTCTTCGTTGGGGATATTAAACTTTCCTCCAGAAACTTGTTGGTACAGGTCCAAGCCTTAGTATAGCCCCCATAGAACGGACCTACCCGATTTTCGTTATTTGAAGGTTTTAGCCTCATTACCACACATAAATTGATGAAATTTTGTACTTTGTCTTCGTTGGGGATATAAAACTTTCCCCCAGACATTTGTTAGTATAGATTCACGCCTTCATATAGCACCCATGCAACAGTACTTCCCGATGTTCGGTATTTTGAAGGTTGTGGCCACAATAAACAACCGAAATGACTGAAATTTGGTATTTGGTCTTCATTTGGGGTATTAAACGTTCCATATAAAATTTATCGGTATAGGTCCACGCCCAAAGTTTGGTATTTTGAAGGTTTTCGCCTAATAATCACACCTAAATGGCTGAAATTTGGTACTTAGTCTTCGTTGGGGGGTATACAACTTTCTCCCAGAAATTTGTCGGTATAGGTCCACGCCTTAATATAACCCCCATAGAACGGTACCTCCTGATTTCGGTATTCTGAAGGTTGTGGCCACAGCAACACACCGAAATGGCTGAAATTTGGTGTTTGGTCTTTGCTGGGGGTAAAAGCCTTTCTCATTGAAATTCGTCGGTATAGGTCCACGTTCCGATATAGCCCCCTTAGAACGGTACCTACCGATTTTCGTAATTCTGAAGTTTGTGACGTCAATATCTCACCGAAAGACTGAAGTTTGTTAGTTAGTCTTCAATGGTGTTATAAAATATTTCAGAAGAGAATTATCAGTATAGGTCCGCGGGTTCATATATCCCCCATAAAAGCGTACCTCTTGACTACCGGTATTTTGAAGGTTTTAACGAAATATCGGAAATTTGGTATTTAGTCTTTTTTGAGTCTATATATCGTATTCATATAGCCCCCATGAAACCGTACCTCCCGAATATCAGTATATTGAACGTTAGCCACATTGTTTTACCGATCTTGCTGAACTCTGGTATTTACTCTTCTTCATAAACGAAAGAAAACTAATTGTTTCATTTTACTTCAATGCAACTCTTGGCGGAGGGTATAACAAGTTAGGCCTGGACATTTTGTTATTCAAACTTGTCAGATGGTAGCCCTGAGAACTGCAACAGGGTACCTCCTCATGTCTTCAGAGGACCTTCTACATGAGGAGACAAATTCTCATCCAGTACTGCAACACAATGTAATGCTTTCGTTGCAGTACTAGCTCAGGAGAGCCATCCTTATCACCATATGGTGGATAGCACGCCTCACCCAGGTATACCAGAAGGGATCTATATGATCTAAAAAGAGGGGCCAGCGTTAGAAGAGAAAACTACGTGATCAACAAGCCTATCAAGCAGGTTTAAATTGGATTAGCATAGATGCAGTCGCAGATGCCATAAACAACCTTCTTGTCATTCATTCCTCGAAGAACATCCCCCATCTATCTCAGCTGAGTAGCGTAAGCTTCTGCTACAAACCAGAGCAGTTTTCACTCAACTACACTCGGCATTTCGCAACTGAATTCCTGTAGGGCGAGGATCGATGACACCGTGCAAAACATATGCTCCGCATGCGGCAACTGCCCTGCCAAACCTACTCAATTAACTTCAGTATATCTGTGGATACATCCGGAAAGAATTTCTCAGAGAGACTATTGCATAAAATATTTTGAGCACCACCGTTCTATAATTTTCAAGTATGCTCTTTCTGAATTTTTGGTCGGCTTTTTTCTATCTGCTCTAGTTTCCGAGATATCCACATTTCGGATCGGAAGTTTAAGTTCTTTTCAGGTATGAACTTTAATAACATACGAATTTAACAAGTAAAAAAGTATCAGTCGGCTTTGCCGACAGAGATATACCCTCAGCCTATGTGAATTGAAACTTTCATCTACGGACATATCGAATGTATTTAAGGTATTTTCAGAATTTTATGGTCCTTTTGAACACTTGAACTACAGACAAAAATGTGGATTATGATTAATGTTGTACTTGAAGGAATGGACTGACATAGTCCATAATGAAAATGGATCTTGTTTTAGGAGTCATATCTTTTCGACAGATATTGCGCCCGCTAGTCATTGCAGTGGGTCATCGTATAACTTTTGGACCAGTATGCCAGGAAGCATAAACTTGTCCACGGAAATCATAATATCGCTGTAAACAGGACCACAACCAATAGCATCGGTATACATTTCCAAAAGATATTCGAACAGACCCTAAGCTGCACTTAAATAAAAATGTTGAAGTTTTGAGGACAAAATAAATTTGGATGAAATATTAGAAGATTCAAAGTTTGGGCCAGAGTGGTTACTCTGTTCACGAAAGTGTACCGTGAATAACATTTTAGTGACATTTTTAAAATTTTGGTGGGAAGTACTTGAAGTTGTGGACCGGTATTGTCCATTTTCGAACTGAAACTAAGTTTGGACAAAATATGACGAAGGCCAAATTTCGGACCAAATCCGTTGACCAGTTCGAGTGCTATAGTGTGCTCCAGCCACTACACATGGTGCCAAAGGGATTTTTACATCTTTCGGGCTATTTTCTCAGAAAGTATTTACTTGCCCCTGAAAAAACTTGTACCATCGTAAAGGAGGATAGTGAATGCAAGTTGCTTCAACAAAAATCAAAGTGATTCGAGAGCAGGTCTTAAAGTGAATTTATCCGAAATTTTGTGGGGGAGGTACCCGAAGGAGTGGACAAATATAGTCCATATTAGGACCTGATATATACCTGGCAGATATATGCGGGTGAGTAAAATATGGATTAAATCGGTCCCTTCAAGAGTTATCGTACGCACAATTTTTCCGAACATTTTTGAACTTTCATGGGGCAGGTATCTGAAGGAGTAGACCGATATGGCTTATCTTCGAACTTAAACTAAGTTTGGACAAAATATTTCGAAGGTCAAATGTTGGACCGAATCGGCAGATCCCTTCGAGGGTTATCTTGCGCTCCAACAACAACATCATATGGGATTTTTGCACCTTTCAGGCTATTTTGTCAGGAAGTATGCGCTTGCCCCTGATGAAGCTTGTGCCGTTGTATGGAGGGCAGTGAACACAAGTTGCTACAACAAAATTCCATGACAACAAGATTCCATGAGGAAAGTATTAGATGAAATTAAAGGTGAATTGAGCTCATGTGTGGCTGAGATGAGATCAGAGATTAAGGAGTGCAATGATAAAGTTCACCGTATTGAAGTATCCAGTGCAGCTAAATTTGCTTCTTTGGAGAGTGAAGATAATATTTTGCATAAGAGACTAAATCGTTCTGATATTCTGGTTGGAGGTTTGCCTGCTGGTTTAAGTGATCTAGAGGCGCCAGTTATTGCATTGGGTTCTTTTTATAATATACCAATTACCAGTCTTGATATTAACCAAGTTTGTTATATCAATCGGAAAAAACAAATTCTGGTTAAATTTAATAAAGTTTCCAAACGTGACAACTTGATGAAGGAATACTTCAAAACCCGAAATCTCAAGGTATCGGATTTGTTGGGTGATCAGGGTGAGGGCTTAAATAACCGTGTCTACCTGAATGATCATTATTCGCCGGCTGCATCGCATCTCAATTTTGTTTGCAAGAAACTTCTTCGCTTAAATGTGGTAAAGAAATTTAAAATATTGAATTTGGATCATCTGAAGGCCTGGTTGCTGTTTCCGGATGGCAGATATGAAACTATTGATGCTGCCCAATGTGAGTCACTTCTTCGTGATGCTGAAGCAGATAATAATAATAATTAGTCTGTCACGTATAGTATGCGTAGTTAGTTTGCTATTTTTTTTTCTCTTGTAATTTTCTTAGATTAACCTTGCATATTAATCTTGCCAGAGATTGTTTGATATAGACTGAATTTTTTATTTTTGTAAATTTGATCTCATTCTTTTTTTGATCAGCTGCTTTAAAGTTGGTTATTGATATAAATTTTAATACATTGTGAAATGTTAGATGTTAATTTTTTGTTACTTTCTTATTTTTGGTTCCCCTCTATAACTATGTTTAATGCTTTTGATGTTTTCTGATGCGAATATGGGGCCAGTTATTAGCAACAATTTGTACATTAAGTCTGTTTTAAGCTCATGTAATAGTAAATTAAATATTGCTCATTTAAATTGCCGTAGCATCAGGCCATCAACACATTCTACAAAGTTTAATGAACTCAAATCTATTCTTTCTGGTTCTTCTATAAATGTACTAGCACTTTCTGAGACGTGGCTTAAAACTGATACATCAAATCGTGCTATTGATATACCTGGGTATAAATTTGTACGAAATGATCGCAG
Organism: Musca autumnalis; assembly: GCF_047663935.1. Classification (NCBI taxonomy): domain Eukaryota; kingdom Metazoa; phylum Arthropoda; class Insecta; order Diptera; family Muscidae; genus Musca; species Musca autumnalis. Next base: position 17,169,172 of record NW_027411977.1, on the reverse strand, counting down.
GTACTCTAGGGGTGGTGGTGTAGGCATTTACATTTCGAGTAGCATCAGGTATAAGGTAGTATTTAAAACTTCTGTTTTGGGTAAGTGTGAGTCACTGTTTGTTGAGTTCTTCTCTGGCGATTCTAAGGTTCTTTTTGGAGTGGTATATTTGCCTCCTCCTGGTGATCTTGTTATGTTTGAAGACCTTCATACTGAACTCTTTTTGAGATACAGCAACGTAGTTGTAATGGGAGATTTCAATTGCAATATGTTTGACATACATAAAGCCTTGTCTGTTCGTACTGTATGCTTTCGACTTAATCTTTGTATTTCTCACAACTCCAAACCCACACACTTTGATGTACAACATGGCTCTACTTCATTAATTGATTTTATACTACTTAGTAACTTATCTATGATTTATTTCTCTGATCAGGTGATATGCCCTTCAATTTCTGATCATTCGCTTATCTTTGCGTCACTAAACATCAGTGTTGATACATCAGTTGAGTTTGTCGAATATCGAGACTACAGAAATATTAATTGGCATCGTTTTTATACTTATATATCAGCTTTTGATTTTAGCCTTCTGTATGCTGTTGACGTTGATGCTAAGTGTTCCATTCTCTCCTCTCTTATTATGCGTTTGTTTGAATCTGTTCCTGTAGTGCGTAGAAGAATTTATCCTAATGATAATTGGATTAATGCTAATTCTATTACTTTAGCTTGTTCACTGCGTGACTTAGCTTTTAGATCTTATCTGTTCAATAAGAGTAGTGAGAATTGGAAAACATTTTGTAGATACCGTAATAAGGCGAAATCTGTCATCCGGCGCGAACGTAGGAGATACTATAGTAGGAAATTTAATGTAATGGGTCCAACTGCTTTATGGCGTTTTTTGAGAGGGTCAGGCTTTGTTGGTGGAGATGATGTTGTTGCTAACATTAGTGTTGATGTTCTCAATGCATCATTTGTCTATAATGACTCGCGTGTTAGTACTTTTAATTTCATGGATCTAGCTGAACGTGATGGCGAATTTTCTTTTCGATGTGTGGGTATTGAGGATGTTGCTGTTGCACTAAGTAAAATCAAGTCCAAATCCATTGGTGTCGATGGAATATCTGTGGATTTTTTAAAAATAATTTTTCCTTATATTTCTGATTGTATCTTGGATTTGGTTAATTCTATTCTCACATCTTCGGTGTTTCCGCAACTTTGGAAGAGTGCTCGTGTTGTCCCAATACCTAAAGGTAATGTTGTGAATTGTGCTGATGATCTTAGACCAATTTCCATTCTCCCTGTATTATCAAAAGTGTGTGAGCATATTATGAGAGACCAGATGTTATCTTATGTTAGTAGATATATATATGATGGCCAATTTGCCTTCCGTAAGAACCATAGTACGACCGGCTTGTTACTATATATGACTGATCTCGTTAGGGGAAATTTGAACGTTAACAGTGATACTGTAGTTGTGTCTTTGGATCTTACCAAGGCATTTGATTCGATTTCACATACTGTATTGGTTGGGAAGCTCAGGAATGAGTTCAATTATTCTATTTCTGCTTGCAATCTTATCGTTTCTTACTTATGTGGCAGAACACAATTTGTTTCTTATAACGGTCAGTCTTCTGGGACACTTTTACTTACGAATGGTGTTCCGCAGGGGTCTGTCTTGGGTCCTCTGCTGTTTATCCTCTATGTTAATAGCCTTGCTGTATGGTGCTCTGATGTAAATTGCAAGCCGCTTTTATTTGCAGATGATGTTTTCTTAGTTTTTGCTAGAAATGGAATGTCTTCAATAGCTTTTGAAACTGCAATAAATCATAGTCTTGATCGTTTTAGACTATGGTCTTTAGAGAACTCGTTAGTGATCAACCCAGTTAAGACGAAAGCAATACGATTTGGTAGTCAGTCGTACGACTTAAACATTGCTCTGGGCGGAAGTTTGATCAACTTTGTGTCTTGCCATAAAATATTGGGCATTTTTGTAGACGAAAAGCTTGCATTTGAATATCATGTTGACTATGTGCATAGAAAAGTTGTTGGCATAATTCGGAAATTTTATTCCACTAATATATACCTTCCTGCATGGGTTAAATATAGGTTAGCTTGCGTACTATTAATGCCTCATGTTAACTATGGTCTGGAAGTTTTTTCTGGTATGTCGGAACGTAATGCATTGGTATTAGAGCGTGCAGTAAAACGTATTGTACGCTTTGTCTACGGCTTAAGGACTCGTGACAATATCTCTGACTATGTTAAGAGCTTTCTTGGAGTTACTTTAGATCAGTTTGTGTCCACTAAGATGTTGTGCGCCTATTATAGAATAATAAGGAATGGTGTACCTGTTTCACTGAAAAACATGTTTCGTTTTGGTTTATTGTGGAGGAACATACAAATATCTATTCCTTTAATACATAATTCTACATTTGAGAATTCATTTTTAGTACGTGTGGCCAGATTGTGGAATTATTTACCAATAGAACTTAGAGTGTTCTCGCAGTCTAATAATGCGTTCCGCTTGAAACTGTTGACCTATTTTGGATCTCGACCCTAAATATTGGATTTGAAACAGCTATCACTGCATATGATGATTTTAATTTCATTTTCCTAGTGCACTTGCTACCTTTTTTTATACTTGTGGGCTTGTTTGCTATGCAAATTAAATGTGACTATTTTTTTTTTCCTTTGTTAGTATGTGTTTACATGCCCTATGTACCAGTCAATGCTAATGCGTACTGGGAGTCACTTACTTATATTGCTCTGTATATTCGTCATTCTATACTGCTTGTTGCTTATGGCCATTTATTGCATCGAATATTTTTTTTTTCCTCTTCTTGGTAGTTATGGCTGGGGAGCCAATTATATAAAGTAACATTGTGGATTATTTAGTGATATTGAGTATAAGGATATATTGTTAATACTATTTTTTGGCCTTGGAGGCTTTAGTATTAAAGAATGGAATGAATAAACAAACAAACAAACAAACAAAAAACAAAGCGATTCCTGATCTGGTCCTAAACTGAACTTTCCCGAAATTTTGTGTGGCAGGTACCCGAAGGAGTGGACCGATTGAGTCCAGATTGGAACTTCAATTAAATCCAATAGAAATTTCACGATATGCAAAGTATGGACCAAATCGGATGCTCCCTTCAAGAGTTATCGTGCTCACATTTTTTTCGAACTTTTGTGAGTGAGGTACCCGAAGAGTGGACCGATATGGCCTCAGCATTTATGGTAACGAGGGTATATACACTTTCATACGGGCAAAATGTGCCTCATCGAAATAATAGTTTTAGACCCCAAGTATGTTTGGACGAAATGTGTTTCAGAAAATTTGGAGTCGATTTAGCAATGTCCATCCGTCTATCTGTCTGGCTGGTGCTCACGATAACTCTCGAACGGATCAACCGATTTGGTCCAAAATTTGGCTTTGGCAATATATTGTCCAAACTTAGTTTAAGTTCGAAGATGGGTTATATCGGTCCATCCTTCCGGTATCTCCCCCACAAAAGTTTGAAAATGTTCAGAAAATGTGTGCGCACGATAACTCTTGAAGGGAGTGACCGATTTGGTCCATACCTTGCACATCGTGAAATTTCTACCAAACTTAAATGAGGTTCCAATATGGACTTAATCGCTCCACGCCTTCGGAAAAGTTCAGTTTAGGACCTGTTCTCGAATCGTTTTGATTTTTGTTGTAACGATTTGTATTCACGGCCCCCCATACGGCGGAACAAGTTTTATCAGGGGCAAAACCATACTTCCTGAGAAAATAACCTGAAAGGTTCAAAAAACTCCTATGACAATGTGTGTAGTGGTTGAAGCGCAAGATAACTCTCGAACGGATCTGCCGATTAGATCCAAATTTTGTCCAAATTTAGTTTAAGTTCAAAGATAAGCCATATAGGTTCCCTCCTTCAGGTACCTCCCCCACAAAATTTCAAAAATGTTGTGCCCAAGATAACTCTTGAAGGGAAGGACCGATTTGGTCCATACTTTACGTATCCTAATATATCTACCAGATATATATCAGGTTTGAACATGGACTATATTTCGGGTAATTCCCACACAAAATTTCGGATAAGTTCACTTTAAGACCTGCTCTTGACTAACTTTGATTTCTGTTGAAGCAACTTGCAATCGCTGTCTCAATTACGACGGTAAAAGTTGTTTCAGTGGCAAGTCCATACTTTTTGGGAAAACAGCCCGAAAGTTGTAGTTGTAGTAGCTGGAGAGCACAATAACTCTCGAACTGATAAACCGATTTGGTCTAAAATTTGGCCTTCGTCATATTTTGTCCAAACTTAGTTTAACTTCTATCGGTCCTCTCCTTAGGATAACTCCCCCACAAAAGTTCAACATTTGTGTCCAAGTTCAGTTTAGATTCTGTTCAGAAATCCTTTGGAAATTTATACCGATGATGTTCTTTGTGGTCCTGTTTACAGATATGACTCTCAAAATAAGATCCACTTCCGTAATGCACTATGTCGGTCCATTCCCTCCTGCTCAAAACTTTTGAACTTTAATCCTAATCCACATTTTTGTCGGCAAGTTCAAATGTTCAAAAAGTGCCACAAAATTCTGAAAAGACCCAAAATACATTCGATCTGTCCGCAGATGAAAGTTCCAATTCACTTAGGCTGAGGGTATATCTCTGTCGGCAAAGCCGACTGATGCTTTTTTACTTGTTGAAATCTAATTGGCCCTAAATTCAAGATGCAGGAAACTTTCCATGGCCTTTAATATAAACATAAATTCAGCTTCGTTGAGTATGTACGTCACCTTTTTCCATAGACCGAGTATGTGCGAAAAGCACAGACAAGCCTTTACACATGGTGCCTGAAAATATTATTTCGATTAAACAGATTTTTGATATCATCAATGCGATTTAACACCTTCATAGGCTTTCAGAGTGATGTAGTCTTTTCGAAGGTATGTGTCTTAAGTCTTTCCTGTATTATGTGACCAAATCATCCGTAAATGAATTAAACAATTTATATCACCTTAATTTTGTTATTGCTAAATATGACATTTCATGAAAGATTTCAAAAATATATCAAAATTCCGCATATTTTTATAAAAATTGGAGTAATGTTGTTGCATTTATTTGTTATTAAACTGATGATGTTGTTGTTGGCATTGTTGTTCTTGGCGTTGGTCATAAAATACTATTATCATTAAAATGTTATTATATAGTTGCTGTTCCTTCTGTTTCTTGTTGCTGTTGTTGTTGTTGTAGCTATTGTTTTTATCGATCTCAATGCTGATGGGTGATAATGCCGCCACAGCAGAACAGAGCAGACAGAAGTCGTTTACTTGTTGTAGGAAGTCAGATTGTAATATTTGTTGTACTTGTACTTGGCTACTGTTAAATTATAATCTTTGTTACTTAATATTGAAAACAACATGAATGGAATCGGCCATGCGGAGGATTGCCACTGACCACCACAACAGACTGGTGGTGGTTATGGTTTTGATGGGATGCATGGCTGACGATGATCGAAGATCGGAACATTTTGAAGCGAATCGATTATATCACAACATTGACTGGACGAAGTGAGTGAGTGAGTTTTATGTCCTGATGACTGACTGCTGGTCAGGTTTCTAGCGGCCAGACATACAGAATGTTTCGCTTTGGTATGCCTATTACGTAAATTGAGATTGGAAACAAACATAGACTGCTGGCGAGTAAATGCAATGTAATCATGTTGAAGTTATTATGATGATGTAGTTGTTGCTTCTGCTGAGGATGTTACTTGTTGTTGCCACTAGCTAACCAACCATCCAGCCAGCCTGCCCGCCAGACATTAAGCCATAGGAAATTTTCTATGAGTATGCCACTCACGTACATCAGTTTATTAAAATAACTTTAGAGGATGAACAGCCAACACCACCAACACCATTTTTGTTCAGGAAGGAGGATGCAAGAAGGATCCACGGACATAATGTTAGCGACATTATGTGTACAAGCAACAACATACCAACTAGAAGCAGAAGAAATAAGTTGCTGGCTGGCTGTTGTTCAAACGAAATTAGTTTAATCAGAATAACAACAATAAACACCAACAGAATGTTGTTCCACTGGAAGAACATTTCAAAGAGATCACAGCGGAAAAAAGGTGTTTTAAAGATGTGGGCCCGTTTGCGGTGCACAGCATTAGTGTTGCTTGTGATTCAACACAAACTGATATTGAGTTGAGTGCTACCTGTTTTTAGCATTTTTGTGGTGAAAAAGGAACGAACGTAGGAGAGATATTATGACCAAGCAGCAAGTGAATCATTTCATTCAGATTTTGCGGTTGAGCGGAAAAGGAAGCGAGGCATATGGTTTGGGAGACAGTGGATAGAAGAACTTATAAGGGTCTTTTATGAAGAGAAGAACTAAACACAACATGTGTGAGAGGTCTTCTGTAGATAGAGGACCTGTATAAGGTCTTCTGAAGATAGAAAAACCTGTTAGAGGTTTTCTGAAGATAGAAGACCGGTAAGAGGTCTTCTGAAGATATGGAACCTGTAAGAGTTCTTGTGAAGATGAAAGACCTGTAAGAGATTTTATGAAGATAGAAATTGTCTAAGAGGTGTTTTGTTGATAAAAATTCTGTAAGAGGTCCGAATGGCGTGTCTTAAGACACCACTTGTAGAGAAGTTTTACATGGCTGAAATACTCAGAAAACCTCGCCAACATTGCTAAGGGGTATTTTGTCACTGCTGAAAATTTGATGTTGCCTGGTCTTATGGAGGTAAAATCCCTGTAAGAAGTCTTGTGAAGATCTACAAGAAGTCTTCTGTTGATAGAAAGCCTGTAAGAGGACTTCTGTTGATGAAGAAACTGTAAGAGGTCTTTTGAAGATTGAAGTCCTGTTAGAGGTCTTCCAGAGATAGAAGACCTGTAAGAAGTCTTTTGAAGATTGAAGACTTATTAGAGGTCTTCCTGAGATAAAAGACCTGTAAGCGGCCTTTTGAAGATTAAAGACCTGTTGGAGGTCTTCCTGAGATAGACGACCAGAAAGAGGTACGCTGCAAATAGAAGCCTTCTTTAGGTAGAAGACCTGTAAAAGTTGTTCGAGTGATAGAAGAAGTCTAAGGGATCTTCTTTGCATAGAAGATCTGTAAAAGGTATTCTGTAGATAGAAGACCTGCATCATCTGAACATAGAAGGCCTATAAAAGGTTTTCTGAAGATAAAAACCAGCAAGAACTCTTATTGAGATAGAAAATTTGGAAGAGGTCTTCTGAAAATGACAAACTGTAGGAGTCTTGTGCAGATAGAAGACCTGTAGGAGGTCTCCTGAAGATAGAAAACCTCTAAGAGGTCTTCTGTTGGTAGAAAATTTGTATGAGGTCTTTAGAAGATAAAGGACTTACAAGAGTTATTCTGTTCATAAGGGACATGTGAGTGATCTTCTGTAGGTAGGACAGTTCTTCTATAGAAAGATTACCTGCAAAAGGTCTTCTGGAGATGGAGAACCTGTAGGCGGTATTCTGTTGATAGAAAACTCTGTAAGAAGTCGTGTGAAGATCCACGAAGAAGACTTCTGTGGATAAGATACCTGCAAGAGGTCTTCTGTTGATAAAGAATCTGTAAGAGGTCTTTTGAAGATTGAAGTCCTGTTAGAGGTCTTCCAGAGATAAAATACCTGTAAGAAGTCTTTTGAAGAATGAAGACATATTAGAGGTCTCCCTGAGATAAAAGTCCTATTAGAGGTCTTTTGAAGATTGAAGTCCTGTTAGAGAACTTCTTGAGATTGAAGACCTGAAAGAGGTATACTCCAAATAGAAGACTTTTTTAGGTAGAAGGTTTGTAAAAGTTGTTCTATTGATAGAAGAAGTCTAGGTGGCCTTCGTAAAAGTATTCTGTAGACAGATGACCTGCAAGTGGTCTTCTGTTGATAGAAGAGCTTCAACAGGTCATCTGAACATAGAAGGCCAATAAAACGTTTTCTGAAGATAAAAAAACAGCAAGAAGACTTATTGAGATAGTAAATTCTGAAGATTGACAAACTGTAGGATGTCTTGTGCAGATAGAAGACCTGTAGGAGGTCTTCTGAAGATAGAGGACCTACATGAGGTAGAAGAGTTCTTCTGTAGACGGTATTCTGTTGATAGAAGACCTGTAAGCGGTCTTTTGTTGATAGAAGACCGGCAAGAGGTTATCTGAACATAGAAGTCCTGTAAAAGGTTTTCTGAAGATAAAAGACCAGCAAGAAGTCTTATGGCGATTTTAAATTTGGAAGAGGTCTTCTGAAAATTGACAAACTGTAGGATGTCTTGTGCAGATAGAAGACCCGAAGGAGGTCTTCTGTTGATAGACCTGTAAAAGGTCTTATGTTGACAGACAATTTGTAAGAGGTCTTCGGAAAACCTCTAAGAGGTCTTCTGTTGATAGAAAATTTGTAGGAGAATACATGTAGGATGTCGTCTGTAGAACAAAGATCTGTAAGCGACCTTCTGAAGATAGAAGACTCGTAAGAGGTCTTCTGTTGATAGAAGGGCCGTAAGATATTAAGATAAAATACCTGAAATATGTCTCTGTATATAGGAGACTGGTAAGATAAGTGTTCTGAAGATAGAAGAACTGTAAGGGGTTTTCCGTTGGTAGAAGAATTGTAAAGGGTCTGCTGTTGATATAAGTCTTGTGAAGCCCATAGAAGATTTTTTGTAGATAGATGACCTCTATTAGATGTTCTGTTGAAGGGTAATTGTCATCTACCTGGTCTTCTATAATTTATAAATCCTTAACAATTTAATTAAAAATCACATCCACTCATTATTTTTCTTATCCTTCTTTATTTAATTTTTCATCTCATCAACGTTTACCCACTGTATCGCTTCACTTTCAGCACATCCATCTTCAAAGAACAACATGTGACGTTTTCTGTTTCTCCGGCTTATGAATTGAGAGGCTTCAATTAAAACCTTTTAACAATATCACGTACTAAAGATCACTTTAAACGCTTTCAAGCCCAACTCCGATCATATCTGTTGCAAACAGAATTACCTGTACTCAAACACAGACACACACACACACTCATACACACAAATTTATAACATGCTTTACACATCCTCTGAGATAGTAAAGTTGAAGTGTCGGACTTTGCAACAAAAGATGAATTTGGTTTGTATTGTTGTAATATGTATGTATTTTCATACAGAAAAGGGCGTTTTCATATTTTATTCTTTTATATGTTGTAGTATATGTGTGTGCATTAAAGTTATATATAAAGTGTATGCTTGAAACGTTCCTTTTGCGAATTGCGTTAGAGATGAGCAATAAAATTAGTGTTGGCGGCGTAACATTTATCAGGTGTAGAACATCTTATGCAGGCTTTGAGATTATTTTTGTTGATAATGTTATAATTGTTTATTATTTAAACACTTTCAAGAGGAATGAACTTTGAAAACAATTCTATAAGGATTTTTTTTATTTCTTTGGTTTGGTAAACGTTTTTTAGACAGCTGAAAAAAAAAATATTTGACTATAACTCCTACATTATTTGTTGCAGGGAATTGCAAGTTTCGTTTCAGATTAGCTTTAGTATGGATTGTTCACCTTTTTTATTAATTAACAGTAATAATTGTATAGGCATATGTACTACTTATTGACTAATACATAAGGGTTTCAATTAACAAACTGGTGTCATTCCTTTATGCGCGATTTTACTGCATTATAGGAAGAGCGACGCAATAGAAAAAATGTCACAACAAAAAGATTAAGACACAGTTAAAGCTAAAATATCACGTGTCCAGTTTATTTTCTGAGAGAGTTTGTAACATTTGGGCCATTATAAAAAGTAGTATGGGAATAAATATACATTGTAAGACAGACTACTAAAAATATTATTACCAAAAGGGTAAGAAGGTGTGACCCTATTTAGAGTCCGGCGTTATCTAAACATACAATAACCAAGGGAAACATTTATTTCACAAATTATAATTTTCAAAATACACACACACTCATTCTTTCATTCATTTCGGTTTTATAATGTGACTAAAACTTTGGAAATACCGAAAATCTGTTGTTCTATGGGGGTATATCAAAACGTGGATCTTTACCGACAATTCTGTACAAACATATTTCACAACTCCCACTGAGACTATATAAATAATATAAAGTGTACATTCAAAATACAAAAAATATACACCGTTCTTTTGTTTCAGCTATTTCGGTTGGATAGTGTGGTTAAATTATTAAAAATACAGAAAATCGGGTGGTACCGTTCTATGGAATCTATATCACCGATCTTCTCTGTGGGAATATTTTAATCCCCCCACGAAGACTAAGCACCAATACAATTTTCTTATATTGAAGGGTAAACAATGTACACCAAGACATCGCTTTGCGTCGTTGAAACGTTCCAAAAAAAAAAAAAAACACGACTCAAAGTGAAACGACGCAAACGAATTAAGATTTTCTATGGAAATCCATGTTAACCTCGGAGATAGGTTCCAGGTTAAAAAACACTACGGACTAAAATAAGAATTACCTACTACTTTTAGGTGACAATAAATGTATTGCAAAGGGAAAAGCAGTATTATAAAACTGATTATTTTTGCAAATGTTTGTGGTCATTATGCATTTTTATGACTTTTGCGGCTAATAATGATCCAACATCATTGAATGTGATAAAGTTCATTGATAAAAAAGCCGTCATGGAGGGTCTTCAGACCGATAAAAATGCATGAGGCAATATGAACAATAAACAATGTCGAATCCGCTAAAGAGAAGTATGCAAAGAATGAATATTTAACTTAATATGTATTTTCAGAAAATGGACCAATGTGTAACAGTCTGATTTCCGTTTTGAAACGGTCAAAATACCTCTGGAATGTATAGGGTAAAAATAGACCCTCAGCGCAGTATTTTGAAACGACCTACAACAGCGCAATATTTCCTCTCTCAATAGTATTGGAATGACTTCATTTTTCGAAATGGATAGATATTATCCTCTACTATGATAATTAATCCCAAAAAGTGTGCCAAATTCAATAAAACCCATCAAATATGGAAATTAAACCTCTACTGGAAAAGCTGGAATACCGAATTTTACTATATTTTTAGCAAGGAAAATAGGATGATAAGTCGGGTTCACGGACGATTGGGACGACAACGGATGATTGGGACGACAACCCCATTGGCATCGTTAGGAATTATTTAATAGTCATTATTCTGAAAGACAGGAAAAGTGATCCAGAAAGCTCAAGCTAGTTCGACTACCACCATTCCAAAGGCCTGATCATGACATATTAATCTTATTTGTGTAAATTACTGATGCAATATAACAACACTAAACTGATAAATACCTTGGGCCAAAATCCTGATATCAACCCTCATAAAATTTGTGGGTCCTTAAAAAAACTGGAAAAAGATCCTCAAACGAAAGATCTAGATTTACTAAAAATTGGGGTCTCATTACCCTTAGAGTAGAGTGTAACATGCCGAGCCTTACAGACACTTTGGTCACAAAAATTTTGTTTTTACCCTACACCACTGTGTTGGGAGGCTATTATAACGTAGTTTTGGCCAAAAAGTTTGTAACGCATCGAAATAATGGTCGTAGACCCATACTTATACATACATACCAAAATGAATGTCTCGACGAGCTGAGTCGATCTGGGTATGTGTGTCCGTATGTCTGTCCGTCTGTCCATCTAAACCTTGTAATCACGCCACAGGTCGCAATTTTGATCGGATCGTCACCAAATTTTGGGTATTGATAAGGCTCCCGGAGGGGAAGAAGCCTTTTGATTTTGATGATGGTCGGATAATATTCAGGGGTTGGAATGGGCAAAAACTTATTTGGAGAAAAGGTCAACGTTTTATTCCAATATCTCTGTTTCTTTAAGAGGTATGTCAAAAGCAAAACCTGCCAAGGAAAGTAAGAAATATTACCTTTACAACGATGTAAAGTAGGTTGTCGTAGGTGGTCAAACAACAGAGATATCGCAATAGTCGGTAATGCATCCCGTTTTTATCTTGGTCCCTCTTTCATCTCAAGTGGACACTGACCTCCCCGTGGTGTCACCTGGGGAACTGCCTTCAACTCCCGTTAAAGGTAATGAGCTAACATGTGCCGCGCGTTCTCCCATAAGTACGTTTAAAACTTGGGTTTGGGCGTCGGGTTAGTAACCCTCCCCTAGAAAAAACAGCATACTACGAAAAACCGAAAGGAAAGAAAAACAACCCCCTCTAAAGTTGACGAACCCCGCAAACGTTTTAAGGACCATGATCTGCGAATCTGCACCTGGAATGTTCGCACTCTTTATAGAGAAGGTGTAGTCTTCGCATTGGCAGACGTACTTGAAAAGTACAAGGCCGATATTACTGCCATACTGGAAATACGCTGGATTGGGAAAGGCGTCACAACAAAACCTAAAGGTGACGCACTGTATTATAGCTGCAATGACGTAAAGCATGAGTTTGGTTGCGGATTTGTAGTTAGTCGGAGACTAAAAGATCTGGTATCCAGCTTCACTCCAGTGAATGAAAGACTTGCTGCAATACGAATAAAAGCTAAATTCTTCAACATCAGCTTTATTTGCGCTCATGCTCCCACTGAAGAAAAGGACGAACGGACCAAAGATATATTTTACGAGCGCTTAGAAGAAACATATGACAGTTGCCCTGCCCATGACATTAAAATCATTCTATGCGATTTTAATGCCAAAATTGGAAAGGAGAATATCTTTGGCCCAACAGTCGGGAAATTCAGCCTCCACAGTGAAACATCTGACAATGGTATGAGGCTGGTAGACTTTGCAGCTGCAAAAAACATGATATTCATAAGGGCACCTGGCTGTCTCCAGATCAGAAAACAAGAAATCAAATTGATCATGTTGTGATAGATGGAAGACATTCATCGAGCGTGTTGGATGTACGATCGTTCCGAGGCGCAAACATTGATTCGGACCACTACCTTGTTGCAGCAAAGGTACGCACCCCCTTAAACGTAGCAAACAAAGTACGAACAGACACAACATGAAAGTTAGACATCGGTAAGCTGCAATCACAACAGATAGCCACATCATATTCCACTCAACTAGCCCAATTGCTTAATCAAAGCACTCCTCATCCCGATAACATATCAGCGCAATGGCAAAGCATTGTCCACTCCATGCAAACAGCCGCAAAATCCATACTTGGATACCAGAGGCCTCCACCAAGGAATCCGTGGTATGATCAGGAGTGTAGTGCTGCCACCGAAGAGAAAAATGCGGCATATAGGGCTACTTTACAATCCGTAGCAACGCGTAGCGCGCGAGAGAGATACAGGGAGAAAAGGAGAGAGGAGAAACGTCTTTTCCGAAGGAAAAAGAGAGAGATGGAAAAGCGGAAGTGTGAAAAAATCGAGATCTACAGGAGCCAGAATGAAGTCCGAAAATTCTACCAAAGAGTCAATCATCAAACTGATGGCTTTGGTACAGGCAGATCCTCCTGTAGAGACCATCAAGGTAATTTGGTAACTGATACAGATAGTGTACTCAGGATATGGAAAGAACATTTTTCAAAACTGTTGGTATCCAATAGCAGCGAAGACGACGAAGATACCACAGTCCCAATCCCAGAAGATGGTATTGAATGTATACCGCCCAGCCAAGATGAGGTAAAGACAGCAATAAAACGGCTGAAGAATAATAAGGCAGAAGGAGCCGATGGCTTACCAGCCGAGCTGTGCAAAACCGGAGGCGACACGCTGATAAGGTGTATGCATCAGCTAGTTAGCACCATCTGGCAGGAAGAACGAGTACCCGACGATTGGAAACTGATTATCCTGTGTCCCGTCCATAAGAAAGGAGATAAGGCTGTATGCTCTAACTATAGGGGCATAAGTCTACTCCCGATTGCCTACAAGATCGTGTCAGGGATATTGTACGAACGACAAAAGCCCATGGTCAACGATATAATTCAGCCATACCAATGCGGCTTTAGACCTGTGAAGTCCACCTTTGACCAGATATTTACCCTGCAGCAAATCCTGGAGAAGACCCAAGAAATGCAGATCGACAACTACCACCGTTTGTCGATTATAAAGCAGCCGTCGACAGCCCACTACGTTTAAAGGTATTCCAAGTCATGTCTGAATTTGGTATACCAGCAAAGCTCATTCGGCTTTGTAAAATGACACGAGATCCTCAGTAAAAATAGGAAAGAACCTCTTCGAAGAATTTTGTACCAAAAGAGGTTTCAGGCGAAGAGACAGCCTCTCGTGTGATCTCTTCAACATCCTGCTGGAAAAGGTTATTCGAGAGGAAAACGTCAATAGAGGTGGCACAATCTACACCAATAGCCACATGTTACTTCCTTATGCTGATGATATAGACATCATGGGACGATCAGTAAAAGAAGTAACAGATACCTTTATGAAAGTCGAAGGAGAATCTGCCAAAGTGGGTCTGGCGATAAAGGGCGGGAAGACTAAGTTGATGGTGTCGACGCGCAATGCGTCCATAGAGATCGGGCCAACTGTTGACGTTGGTTCCTATAATTTTGAGATAGTAAAAGACTTCGTCTACCTCGACACCGCCGTAAACACAACAAACGACATCTTTTGAAATAAAAAGATGAATTGTATTGGCCAACAGATGCTACTTTGGCTTAAGTAAGCAGTTTAAAAACAAAGCCACATCTCTTCAAACAAAAATAACGCTTTAAAAAACACTGATACTACCCGTGTTGATGTAGAAGCCTGGGTTCCTTCGCAAGCAGGCAAGGCAGTGCTTGGTGTGTTTGAGAGAAAAATTCTTCGAAATATCTATGGACCAATCTGCGCTGACGGTGAATATCGACGTCGTATGAACCACGAGCTGTATTTGCTATACAACGACATCAATATAGTTAAACGTATTGAGATGCAACGATTGCGTTGGCTAGGCCATATCATAAGAATGAGCGATGATGAACCGATAGAAATTCGTATAAATACGGGTCACATGGCGGTGCACGCAGAATTGGCAGGCCAAAGAATCGATGGCGCAAACAAGTGGATGAAGAGATGACAAGGCGCGGTATTCTTTAATGAGAAGCAATGGACAAAGAGAAATGGAAATTTTTTCTTAGTTCGGCCTGTAGAACAAATGTTCTGTAATGGGCCAGCTAAATAAGTAAGTAATACGAACAGTATTAACCATATTCAGACACTGCAGCGTGATAGTAGACTAAAAAAGACAATACACATGTCTCGCCATTTTATCCTATCTCATCAACTTTCGCGGTCATAGGCCTCCAAATTTTGAGGCTTTGATATTAAAAGGGGTCATTTTGTCAGTAAATTCAAATTAATCTCAGAGGCAAAGTTGAGCACTTCTCAAAAAGAACAAAAATTGTGAACAAATAAACAGCATCAAACTTCACCCTCTAGGTCAGAATCTCCAAGATGTAATTTCTTTTTAAATTTTTCTCGGGTTTTGGTCTACATATATCAAACCGATCAAATTTGAAGCAAACTGCCAACTACAAAAATATACCTTAGATCTCAGTTATCATCTTTCTAGAACATGCGAACTCTGTATAAATGGTTCTTAAAGGTCAAAATAGCAAAGCAAATGGAATTTTTATCCTGTTTTCTCTGGTTCTGGTCCGCACATACTAAACCGTTCAATATTCAAGAAAACATTCAACTACAATCATGTAGCAAAGGTATCAGTAAACAACTTTCTGGAACATGCGAACTGTCTGTGTAAGGTTCTTAAAGATGAAAACGACAAAAAACTTTAGAAAATATTAAATTTTTATACTTCTTTGCTACGATTCTGGTCTATAGATACCAAATCGTCCAAAACTTATGAATACAGTCAACTACAAAAATGTACCTAAGATTTCAATAAACAACTTTCTAGAGCATGTGAACATTCTCTGAATGATCATTTATTGTTAACGTTTTTCCCTACTCAGGTCGGTAAATAACAAACATTCAAAATTGAAGAAAATTTTAAAGGTTATGTATCTACGGACCTGACCAGGAAAGAGTGGCCAAATATAATCGAACTTTGGGCTTGAAGAAGCGTCCCTAGAAAGTTCATATGTTCTAGAAAGTGTTTAACTGAGATCTTAGGTACATTTTTTTAGTTGACTCTATTCTTAAATTTTGGATGGTTTGGTATCTATTGACCAGAATCGGAGAAAAAAGTATACAAATCGATTATTATCTAAAGTGTTTTGTTATTTTGACCGTTAAGAATGTTTCACTGACAGTTCGTATGTTCCAGAAAGTTCTTTACTAATATATTTACAACATTATTGTAGTAGATTGTTATCTTGAAAATTGAACGGATTACTATCTGTGGATCAGAACCAGAGTAAACTAGATAAAAGTCACATTTGTTTGGCTATTTTGACCTTTAAGAACATTTTCTACAGAGTTCGTATGCTGCAGAAAGTTGTTTATTGAGATCTAAGGTACATTTTTGTAGTTGGTTGTTTGCTTCAATTTTGATCGGTTGGATATCTCTAGACCACAACCCGAGAAAAAAAAAAACACTTAAAAGGAATTTGACCTTGGCGATTTTGGCCTTGAAGATGAAGTTTGATGGGTTTTGGTGTTCAAAGTTTTTGTTCTTTAAGACATGAGCTACGACTTTTCCTCTGAGCGTAAATCAAATTTCTTAATGGTTTGGTAGATATGACCTTGCCAAAATGATCCCTTTTGACATCAAAGCCTTAACACGTTGGTGGTATATAACCGCGAAAATTGAGGAGATGGGGAAAAACGGCGATACACCTGTATCTCTTTTTTAGTCTTCTATAACGCTGCGATGTCAGAATATGGTAAATAAAACATGACTCAAAAATTACACACAGTGTTATACTTGTTTGTTCATATGAAATAATATCAAATTTGCTTCGTTTTTTCGTCTACATTCTGTTACAAAATAGCAGACGAAATTATTCGAAACACCTCTAAACATTTCACTTTCATTTCTACAAAGAAGACGAATTATCAGAACAGAAGTTATATCAAACCTTAGATATAAAAATCAAGGAATTTCATAATTATCCACCAGAAACTAATTGAAATTCAGATTGCAATACTTCCTCTTTTTGGAGGGATTTTTTCTTTTAAACCTTAAGTGTCTTTATCAGTGTTAAAAATCAATACAAAAAATATGTGTCTCCTATTTTCAGTTATTTTTGTTTTTATTAATGGAGCCATGGCATGTCAAGGGTATTGGTGGGTGTGTGTGTGTGTGTGTGAGTGCGAGGTTCATTCTGAGTGAAGGAATACTTGAAAACGGAAGTGTTGTCTATGTAACTTCAAGGAATTAATAGCAATTTATTTAAGAACGATCATCTGGCATTGAATGATCATCAATGCTGAAGTGAAATGTTGAGATTTTTGTTGTTATTTTTATTATTGTGACAAAAAAGTGTCAGTGAAAATACGTTTGAATGTATTGTTTATGTGTGTTTGTGTTACTGTACTACGTTTGTTCTTGTTCATTTTTTAGGGTTTTACCATGAACTAAATTTTATTGCAGTTGCTTAGGCTGTTAATGTGGTTTTTGGACTTTTCGTTGGCTTTCTTTTCAAGAGACACAATTTGTACCCTGCAACGTACAGTTGGAATACTATTTAATGGGTCTTTTATTGAATGAATACTTTTTGAGAAAAAAATATTACATTTATTTTGGAAATATAGAATACACGTTAAAGGATTTTCGATAGATTGGGTACTTTCTTAAGAGGGAATCAATTTAAACTCTAGTAGATTTTTGAATTCTTCTTAGTATAGAAAGCCGTAATGACAAAAGACATTTTAAGATGACATATTGTAAATATTCTGAAATACACACTAAAGCCTTTTTAAAACGTTTCTATGAAAATATATAATGGTTTACAGATCTTCAATCGGATCGGTATAACGGTGTAGGGTATTACAGTATCGTCACTTTAAATTTTTTTTAATTTTTTTTTTTTTTTGTTGTAAGAGTTTTGATTAGTATATACAATCTTTTTTTACAAAATTTTCTGTCGCTTCCATTCCTCCTCCCTCATATACACATGTAAGCACAAATGTCACATTTAGCCAGCCGTTTCATTTTTTGCAAAACTTTTTCTTTTTCTTCTTTGTCGTTGTTTTTTTTATTTTCTGGTTACGGCAACGTGACTTTGCGGCATATTTTGCTGTTGTCATTGCTGTAAAAACGTGCGTACATTTCCCGGCATGCACTTTGAACGTGTTGCCGATATTGTTGACTTGATTGCGTTCGAACAAAAGGAAAAGCTTCATCATTTTACTTGTGGTTCTTCGGTAAATACTTGTAAAGGAAAAGCAAAAAAAAAAAAAAAAAAAAAAACACAAATAAAAGGGCAAAAATGTTCGTCGAGCAAAATGCATATTTTAAACATTACGCAAATGACAATAAGCACAACGCAAGTCTACGCAATACTTTGTTCGTTTGTCTCTCTTTCTTGGCGAGGTTGTTGTCAACACGAAACCAAAGCTAGCCAGCTGTAAATAGAAAAACAAATGGCGCTAAATTATGACTTAGCAGGAAGATCTATGACAATGATTTGTTCTTGACAAAATCTTGTAATTTTTGCATATTTGCCATGGTTTCTAGGCATTACAATAATAGATGCATCGAAACAAATACGTGCCCCCCAGCAGACAGCGACATTTAGCAAATGTCATTGACCGCTTGTGCCTTAAGTCTTTTGTTTTCATATGCAAACGAGCTTACCCATAAATTCCGCACACTAACACACGGTTTTTCAATATTTAACATAAATTTATTGCAAGTTAACATAATATTTCGAAATATTAAGGTTATTACGAAAAATCATAAAATATTTTAAAAACCAATTCCAAACAAATTGTCAATTGTAGTCATAATTTGTTGGTTTTTTGTTTTTTTTTTTTTTTTCAAAATTGTTGCAAACTTTCTCATCATTACTTTTGGGGTTTTCGTTATGTCAATGATACCCCATCACAATGACAAAGTAGTTGAACAAGTCAATAAATCGTTACAATCATCATAAAATATGCAACAAATGTCACCCGCGGTTAGCACACTAACACACAAATGAATCCCACACCACTAAAGCAATAGAGTGAATAGAGTGAAGTCCATGCGTTGGTTGCGGCGGCATATGTTGGAAGATTGAGATTTATTACAAACATTTTATTTATTATTGCATTTATTTTATTTTTATTGAAATTGTTTTGGGATTTTCAAACCATCTACCAGAGTATGGAGTGTATATTAAGTTCGTTTTCGTTCTTAGTTTTGTGTTGTGGATTAACAAAGTTTTGGTGCTGGAATATTTGTTTACTATTTTTAAATATTTTTTGTTAAATATATTTTGAGGTAATGGACGTAGATGTTGTTTAGAATTTTTTTAGGTAATGTATGTGGATTTTTTTTAATTTTTTATGAGGTAATGGACCTGGATTTTTTACAAATATTTTTTGAAAATTTTTTGAGGTAATGAGCGTGGTTTTTTAAATATTTTTTGAGGTAATGGACGTGGATTTTTTAATATTTTTTTGAGGTAATTGACGTAGAGTTTTTTAAACATTTTTTGAGGTAATGTACGTGGATTTTTTTAAATATTTTTTGAGGTAATGGGCGTGGATTTTTTTTTAAATATTTTTTGAGGTAATGGGCGTGGATTTTTTTAAATATTTTTGAGGTAGTGGACTTTGAATTTTTAAATATTTTTTGAGGTAATAGACGTGGATTTTTTTAAAATATTTTTTGAGGTAATGAACGTGGATTTTTTTAATATTTTTTGAGGTAATGAACGTGGATTTTTTTAAATATTTTTTGAGGTAATGAACGTGGATTTTTTAAATATTTTTTGAGGTAATGAACGATGATTTTTCTAAATATTTTTTGAGGTAATGAACGTTAATTTTTTTAAATATTTTTTGAGGTAATGAACGTTAATTTTTTTAAATATTTTTGGAGGTAATGAACGTGTTTTTTTTTTTAAAATATTTTTGGAGGTAATGAACGTGGTTTTTTTTTAAATATTTTTTGAGTTAAAGAACGTGGATTTTTTTTTTAATATTTTTTGAGGTAATGAACGTGTATTTTTTTTAAACATTTTTTGAGGTAATGAACGTGGATTTTTTAAATATTTTTTGAGGTAATGAACGTGGATTTTTTTAAATATTTTTTGAGGTAACGAACGTGGATTTTTTTAAATATTTTTTGAGGTAATGAACGTGGATTTTTTAAATTTTTTTGAGGTAATGGACGTGGATTTTTTTAAATATTTTTTGAGGTAATGAACGTGGATTTTTTAAAAAAAATTTTGAGGTAATGAACGTGGATTTTTTAAAAAAAATTTTGAGGTAATGAACGTGGATGTTTTTTAAATATTTTTTGAGGTAATGAACGTGGATTTTTTTAAATATTTTTTGAGGTAATAAACGTGGATTTTTTTAAACATTTTTTGAGGTAATGAACGTGGATTTTTTTAAACATTTTTTGAGGTAATGAACGTGGATTTTTTTAAACATTTTTTGAGGTAATGAACGTGGATTTTTTAATTTTTTTTTGAGGTAATGAACGTGGATTTTTTAAATATTTTTTGAGGTAATGAACGTGGATTTTTTTAAATATTTTTTGAGGTAATGGACGTGGATTTTTTAAAATATTTTTTGGGGTAATGGACGTGGATTTTTTAAATATTTTTTGAGGTAATGGACGTGGATTTTTTTAAAATATTTTTTGGGGTAATGGACGTGGATTTTTTAAATATTTTTTGAGGTAATGGACGTGGATTTTTTAAAATATTTTTTGGGGTAATGGACGTGTATTTTTTAAATATTTTTTGAGGTAATGGACGTGGATTTTTTAAAATATTTTTTGGGGTAATGGACGTGGAGGTAAAGAACGTGGATTTTTTTAAATATTTTTTTCAGGTAAAGAACGTGGATTTTTTTAAATATTTTTTGAGGTAATGAACGTGGATTTTTTTATATATTTTTTGAGGTAATGAACGTGGATTTTTGTAAATATTTTTTGAGGTAATGAACGTGGATTTTTTTATATATTTTTTGAGGTAACGAACGTGGATTTTTGTAAATATTTTTTGAGGTAATGAACGTGGATTTTTTTTAATATTTTTTGAGGTAATGAACGTGGATTTTTTTTAATATTTTTTGAGGTAATGAACGTGGATTTTTTTATATATTTTTTGAGGTAACGAACGTGGATTTTTTTAAATATTTTTTGAGGTAATGAACGTGGATTTTTTTTAATATTTTTTGAGGTAATGAACGTGGATTTTTTTTAATATTTTTTGAGGTAATGAACGTGGATTTTTTTATATATTTTTTGAGGTAACGAACGTGGATTTTTTTAAATATTTTTTGAGGTAATGAACGTGGATTTTTTTTATATATTTTTTGAGGTAACGAACGTGGATTTTTTTAAATATTTTTTGAGGTAACGAACGTGGATTTTTTAAATATTTTTTGAGGTAATGAACGTGGATTTTTTTATATATTTTTTGAGGTAATGAACGTGGATTTTTTTATATATTTTTTGAGGTAATGAACGTGTATTTTTTTTAATATTTTTTGAGGTAATGAACGTGGATTTTTTTATATATTTTTTGAGGTAATGAACGTGTATTTTTTTTAATATTTTTTGAGGTAATGAACGTGGATTTTTTTATATATTTTTTGAGGTAATGAACGTGGATTTTTTATATATTTTTTGCGGTAATGAACGTGGATTTTGTTATATATATTGTTGAGGTAATGAACGTGGATTTTTTTAAATATTTTTTGAGGTAATGAACGTGGATTTTTTATATATTTTTTGAGGTAATGAACGTGGATTTTTTTATATATTTTTTGAGGTAATGAACGTGGATTTTTTTATATTTTTTGAGGTAATGAACGTGGATTTTTTTATATATTTTTTGAGGTAATGAACTTGGATTTTTTTATATATTTTTTGAGGTAATCAACGTGGATTTTTTATATATTTTTTGAGGTAATGAACGTGGATTTTTTTATATATTTTTTTGAGGTAATGAACGTGGATTTTTTTATATATTTTTTGAGGTAATAAACGTGGATTTTTTATATATTTTTTGAGGTAATGAACGTGGATTTTTTTATATATTTTTTGAGTGAATTTACGTGGATTTTTTTTAAATATTTTTTGAGCTAATGAACGTGGATTTTTTAAATATTTTTTGAGCTAATGAACGTGGATTTTTTAAATATTTTTTGAGCTAATGAACGTGAATTTTTTAAATATTTTTTGAGCTAATGAACGTGGATTTTTTTATATATTTTTTGAGGTAATGAACGTGGATTTTTTATATATTTTTTGAGGTAATGAACGTGGATTTTTTTAAATATTTTTTAAGGTAATGAACGTGGATTTTTTTTAAGTATTTTTTAAGGTAATGAACGTGGATTTTTTTAAATATTTTTTAAGGTAATGAACGTGGATTTTTTTAAGTATTTTTTGAGGTAATGAACGTGGATTTTTTTTTAAGTATTTTTTAAGGTAATGAACGTGGATTTTTTTAAATATTTTTTAAGGTAATGAACGTGGATTTTTTTAAGTATTTTTTAAGGTAATGAACGTGGATTTTTTTAAATATTTTTTAAGGTAATGAACGTGGATTTTTTAAATATTTTTTAAGGTAATGAACGTGGATTTTTTTAAATATTTTTTGAGGTAATGAACGTGGATTTTTTAGATATTTTTTGAGCTAATGAACGTGGATTTTTTTAAATATTTTTTATGGTAATGAACGTGGATTTGTTTTAAGTATTTTTTATGGTAATGAACGTGGATGTTTTTAAATATTTTTTAAGGTAATGAACGTGGATTTTTTAAATATTTTTTGAGCTAATGAACGTGGATTTTTTTTAAATATTTTTTGAGCTAATGAACGTGGATTTTTTTTAAATATTTTTTGAGCTAATGAACGTGGATTTTTTTAAGTATTTTTTAAGGTAATGAACGTGGATTTTTTTTAAATATTTTTTAAGGTAATGAACGTGGATTTTTTTAAAGTATTTTTTAAGGTAATGAACGTGGATTTTTTTAAATATTTTTTAAGGTAATGAACGTGGATTTTTTTAAATATTTTTTAAGGTAATGAACGTGGATTTTTTTTAAGTATTTTTTAAGGTAATGAACGTGGATTTTTTTAAATATTTTTTAAGGTAATGAACGTGGATTTTTTAAAATATTTTTTAAGGTAATGAACGTGGATTTTTTTAAGTATTTTTTGAGGTAATGAACGTGAATTTTTTTTAAGTATTTTTTAAGGTAATGAACGTGGATTTTTTTAAATATTTTTTAAGGTAATGAACGTGGATTTTTTTTAAGTATTTTTTAAGGTAATGAACGTGGATTTTTTTTAAATATTTTTTAAGGTAATGAACGTGGATTTTTTTTAAGTATTTTTTAAGGTAATGAACGTGGATTTTTTTAAATATTTTTTAAGGTAATGAACTTGGATTTTTTTTAAGTATTTTTTAAGGTAATGAACGTGGAGTTTTTTAAATATTTTTTGAGGTAATGAACGTGGATTTTTTAGATATTTTTTGAGCTAATGAACGTGGATTTTTTTAAATATTTTTTGAGCTAATTAACGTGGATTTTTTTAAATATTTTTGAGGTAATGAGCGTGGATTTTTTGTAATATTTTTTGAGGTAATGAGCGTGGATTTTTTTAAATATTTTTTGAGGTTATGAGCGTGTAATTTTTTAAATATTTTTTGATGTAATGAGCGTGGATTTTTTTAAATATTTTTTGAGGTATTGAGCGTGGATTTTTTTAAATATTTTTTGAGGTAATGAGCGTGGATTTTTTTAAATATTTTTTGAGGTAATGAGCGTGGATTTTTTTAAATATTTTTTGAAGTATTGAGCGTGGATTTTTTAAAATATTTTTTGAGGTAATGAGCGTGGATTTTTTTAAATATTTTTTGAGGTAATGAGCGTGGATTTTTTAAATATTTTTTGAGATAATGAGCGTGGATTTTTTTAAATATTTTTTGAGGTAATGAGCGTGTATTTTTTTAAATATTTTTTGAAGTATTGAGCGTGGATATTTTTATATATTTTTTGAGGTAATGAACGTGGATTTTTTAAAATATTTTTTGAGGTAATGAGCGTGTATTTTTTTAAATATTTTTTGAGGTAATGAGCGTGTATTTTTTAAAATATTTTTTGAGGTAATGAGCGTGGATTTTTTTAAATATTTTTTGAGGTAATGAACGTGGATTTTTTAAAATATTTTTTGAGGTAATGAGCGTGTATTTTTTTAAATATTTTTTGAGGTAATGGACGTGGATTTTTTTTTAAAATATTTTTTGAGGTAATGGACGTGGATTTTTTTAAATATTTTTTGAGGTAATGAACGTGGATTTTTTTAAATATTTTTTGAAGTAATGGACGTGGATTTTTTTTAAATATTTTTTGAGGTAATGGACATGGATTTTTTTAAATATTTTTTGAGGTAACGGACGTGGATGTTTTTAAATATTTTTTGAGGTAATGGACGTGGATTTCTTTAAATATTTTTTGAGGTAATGGACGTGGATTTTTTTAAATATTTTTTGAGGTAATGAACGTGGATTTTTTTAAATATTTTTTGAGGTAATGAACGTGGATTTTTTTAAATATTTTTTGAGGTAATGAACGTGGATTTTTTTAAATATTTTTTGAGGTAATGAACGTGGATTTTTTTAAATATTGTTTGAGGTAATGAACGTGGATTTTTTTAAATATTTTTTGAGGTAATGAACGTGGATTTTTTTAAATATTTTTGAGGTAATGAACGTGGATTTTTTTAAATATTTTTTGAGGTAATGGACGTGGATTTTTTTAAATATTTTTTGAGGTAATGAACGTGGATTTTTTTAAATATTTTTTGAGGTAATGAACGTGGATTTTTTTAAATATTTTTTGAGGTAATGAACGAATTTCGCCCAAACATACTTGGGGAATAAAACCGTTATTTCGATGATGTACATTTTTAATCCTATCAAAGTGTATACACCCTTTTTAGCCTAAAGGCTGAGGGTATTTGGCAAAAATACCCCTCGGCATAATATAGGTGATATTTTCTGAGCATTTCAGCCATACAAAACGTTTCTAAAATTGGTTCCATATTATTAAGCTAATATGAATCGGATTTCACATATTGATATAAAGCAAGTCTTCCTTGTCCCTTCGGAGATGTTTGTGTGCACATATGGATGTATGTTTACTAACAGCCTTACCTACAGTGGCATACCAGCTCCTCAAAAATACAAGCAAATGAACGAACGACAAGAATTAAAATACAAACTGCGATTTTAGTAGCAAATTGATGGTGATGTATCTGTTGCTACTGTTTTTTGGACGAAAAAATTAAATGAAATAAAATAATTGGT
The DNA here is from genome assembly GCF_047663935.1 of Musca autumnalis. Lineage (NCBI taxonomy): Eukaryota > Metazoa > Arthropoda > Insecta > Diptera > Muscidae > Musca > Musca autumnalis. Next base: position 17,143,824 of record NW_027411977.1, on the reverse strand, counting down.
GAATTGAGTGTCTATCTACTACATACGTACAGATGTTTGTGTGATTGTCACCAAAGACGACTGTGACTGTGAGTCAAGTGTTGAGCACGGATGTATAAACGTTTTTATTTTTGGTTTGGGATGGGATTTGCTGTTAAGCGTGTCCGCGTTCCTCGCAAATATAGACAAGAATGACATGAATTGCTGTGGTTGGGAGGGTGGGTTGGTTTGTCTGTTTGTCTGTCCGTCGTTCATATGCTGTTTTGCAAATCGAAATGTTTGTTTATTTGTTTCTTTAAAGAGTCTCGGTGATGTATGTATGTTTGTTGTTTGTGTTTTTTTTATTTTGCATTTTGTTTAGTCAAAACACGCACTCGCGTAGATTGATCAGTAATGTTTAGTTAAAATACGCCTTGATATACATACATACTAACAATTGTTGTCACCAACAACAATGTATGTATTTTGTCAAATTGTTTTTTTATTTGTTAATTCCATTTTTGTAGACTCTTTAGAGTAAATCAAGGCACAAATCAATGCTGGGCTTTTTCGGTTTGATGGATTTTGGGAACCTCTCGATTTGTAAAAATTGTTGGTTTTTGGTGTGTTATAAGCGCGCTGGTCGCCGGCTTGGTGGTTGTTTGTGATGGTACCCATCATCAGTAAAAAAGAATAAATAAAATTAAATATAAAACAAAAATAAAAGAAGCTCCCTCCTAAAACACACAAAAACAAAAACTATAAACAAAGAAGAATAAATTCAAATTCAAAACGCGCACCATGTGGAGGTTAAACTATTTTATCATTGTCAAAAATGGTCTTTTTTCCCGGGGTTTTAGCGTTTACGGAGCCACATTGGCGCATACGTATGGTGTTCGCTCGGTTTGGTTTGATAAAAGCGGTAGGCAAACTGTCGTACTGCAACAAGTGATTGTGTGGTTGGTTGGTTGGTGGTAGCTGCCGCCGTTTTACCTTACTGGATGAAACGTTTTCTTTACTTCTCCAAAAAATATACATATAAAAAATGGCAACTGTTTCTTTGGGACAACAAGTGAAATATGTTACGCATTCATAGTCGGCGGTAATTCAGTGAGATGTTGATGGCCAACATGTTAACGTTTTTATTTTTTGAATTTTTTGTTCGTTCTTCTTTTTCCTTTTCGGGTTTTTTTTGCATTGCAATGAAGGCCACACCATGTCGTTGCACATCACCACAAATAAACTTTGGTGACACTGACAATTTGTCAAATATCCGGAATAGGTCAAATACTTTTGTAGCATTTACAGTTCGTACGGCTCTATGGCTAGGAAAGCTCATAAATTCTTGCACTGATTCTGTCATGCTGGAGTGGATTAACAGAGATATATTATCGATAAGTGTTTGGAATACGTCAACTTTATTGAAGTAATTTATTGGCAGTGCTGGTTTTCGAGTTTCAAAATGTATACAGATTTTTCTCTTAATGAGTATTATGAAGGTGATAAAATAATGTTTTCGCGTTCGATTCCCAGGCTAGACAACATGGCTATTGCAGCATTGAAAAAGTAGTTCTTAGCGTAATGTAGGCAACATTTCCTGAATATTTCAGCCATGTAAAAGTTATTTATAAGTGGTGCTTTAAAATATGTCATTCGGACTCGACTATAAAGTAGGTCCCATATCACAGAGTTAATATGAATCGCGGTGCAATCATTGATATGAAAGTAGACTCCCTTTTCCCTTCTGGGATAAAAACTATGTTTATTTCCACAAACATCCGAGAAAGGCAAGTGTTTACTTGTGTGTTTCCCACCTAAGCCTTTACTTAGGATCGATGTAAAGTGTTGGGGAAATAATTCTCATTCACTTCTGGCTTTCTTTCCCGAAGTGTTCGAATTCCGCCGACAAAAAATAAAATATACGTGTGTCGCATCATACTTACTTAGCTGGCCCATTACAGAACATTTGTTCCATAGACCGAACTAAGAAAAGATCTGCAATTCTCTCTGTTTGATGCTTCGCTTTCTGGAATACCGCGCCTTGTCATCTCTTCATCCACTTGTTTGCGCCATCTATTCTTTGGCCTGCCAATTCTGCGTGCACCGCCATGTGGCTCGAATTTATACGCCTTTTTGGCGCGTTCATCAAGTACCCAGGCTTCGGAACCATAAATCAGCACGGGTAGTATCAGTGTTTTGTAAAGCGTTATTTTTGTTTGACGAGTTGTGGTTTTGTTTTTGAACTGCTTACTTAAGCCAAAGTAGCATCTGTTTTTCTTCTTTTTATTTCACAACTTATGTCGTTTGTTTTGTTTACGGCGGTGCCGAGGTAGACGAAGTCTTTTACTACCTCAAAATTATAGGAACCAACGTCAACAGTTGGCCTGTTCTCTATGGACGCATTGCGCGTCGACACCATCAACTTAGTCTTCCCGCCGTTTACCGCCAGACCCACTTAAGCAGATTCTCCTTCGACCTTCATAAAGGTATCTATTACTTCTACATGATCGTACCGGTTTTAAACAGCTCGGCTGGTAGGCCATCAGCTCCTGCTGCCTTATTATTCTTCAGCCGGTTTATTGCTGTCTTTACCTCATCTTGATCGGTTGGTATACATTCAATACCATCCTCTGGGATTGGATCTTTGGTATCTTCGTCGACTTCGATACTATTGGATACCAATAGTTTGAAAAAATGCTCTTTCCATATCACTAGCACACTATATGTATCAGTTACCAGATGACCTTGCTGGTCTCTATAGGAGGATGTGCCAGTTCCAAAGCCATCAGTTTGATGTTTCACTCTTTGGTACAATTTTTGGACTTCATTCTGTCTCATGTACATCTCGATTTGTTCACACTCCCGCTTTTCCATCTCTCTCTTTTTCCTGCGGAAATACGTTTCTCCTCTCTCCTTTTCTCCCGATACCTCTCTCGGGCGCTACGCGTTGCTACGGATTGTAAAGTATCCCTATATGCCGCATTTTTCTCTTCAGTGGCAGCACGACACTCCTGATCATACCATGGATTTCTTGGTGGAGGTCTCTGGTATCCAAGTACTGATTTTGCGGCTGTTTCCATGGAGTTTTGCCATTGTCCTGATATGTTACCGGGACGAGGAGTGCTTTGATTAAGCAGTTAGGCCAGTTGAGTGGAATATGCTGTAGCTATCTGTTGTGATTGAAGCTTACCGACGTCCAACTTCCGTGTTGTGTCTGTTCGCACTTTGTTTGCTACGTTTAATCTGGTACGTAGCTTTGCTGCAACAAGGTAGTGGTCCGAGTCTATGTTTGCACCTCGGAACGATCGTACATCCAAGACGCTTGATGAATGTCTTCCATCTATCACAACGTGATTAATTTGATTTCTTGTTCTTTGATCTGGCGACAGCCAGGTGCCCTTATGAATATCGAGATGCTTAAATCTGGTACTACTAACTACCATGTTTCTTGCAGCTGCAAAGTCTATCAGCCTCATACCTTTGTCAGATGTTTCACTGTGGAGACTGAATTTCCCGACTGTCGGGCCAAAGATATTCTCCTTTCCAATTTTGGAATTAAATCGCCTAGTATAATTTTAATGTCATGGGCAGGTCGACGGTCATAAGTTTCTTCTAAGCGCTCGTAAAATATATCATCATGAGCGCAAATAAAGCTGATGTTGAAGAATTTTGCTTTTAATCGAATTGCAGCGAGTCTTTCTTTCACTGGGGTGAAACTGGAGACCAGATGTTCTAACCTCCGACCAACTACAAATCCGCAACCAAACTCATGCTTTGTGTCATGGCAGCTATAATACAGTGCGTCACCTTTAGGTGTTGTTGTGACGCCTTTCCCGTTCCATCGCATTTCCTGTATGGCAGTAATGTCGGCCTTGTACTTTTCAAGTACATCTGCCAATGCGTAAACTGCACCTTCTCTATAAAGAGTGCGAACATTCCAGGTGCAGGTTCGCAGATCATGGTCCTTAAAACGTTCGTCAACTATAGAGGGGTTTGTTTTTCTTTTCTTTTCTTTCGTTTATTCATAGTAGGCTGTTTTTTCTAGGGGAGGGTTACTAACCCGACGCCCAAACCCAAGTTCTTAACGTTCTTAAAGGCAGTTCCCCAGGTGACACCACGGGTGGTCAGTGTCCACTTGAGATGAAAGAGGGACCAAGATAAATCTTGGACTTTGCCATGTTAAAGCCGGTCAGGACCGTTCCTTGGTATCTTCCATCCCCTACGTTATCATGCTCTTCGCAAACTCCCTGCACTTCAACCCTAGAAGCTCATATCCAGCTCGCGATATCCGAACTTAATGCTGACAGACCCGACCGAATACGTCAGGGCTGTAGTGCTATTCTCTAACTCATTTTTTGAGTTACCGACAATTGTCGTTAAAATTAAAATGCTTATAATTTCGGTAATTACCGATGTTTTTCGGTAAGTTAGCGACGAATAAAAAACAGTCGATAGCACGTGTTTTGTCAACTTTTATTTGAACTTTTCATTCATGATTTTGCGTTGCAATTTTACCGATTTTTGTCGGTATCTCAAAAAATGTGTTAGAGAATTGTACTTCTGAACAACAAAACCGATTACCTCCAACCGATAGTTTCTGAATATCTCAAAGCCAAGCCACACAACCAATTATTTCCGGAAGGACAGAAACAACTCGATTGTCATCGAACTGACATTAACAACAACCACCCACTATTAGGGGCAACATCCGCCAACTACTCGTATTGGGACGACAACAACATCCCGATGACGTGCCGATTATATCAACCCGACTTCGTCGAAGCGATTATATCAACACCATTACCTTCGAACCTAGCCGACTATATCAAACCGATCTCACCTTCGAGGCGATTATATCAATACGGTCGTCGTTGAGTCGACAGCAAAAACCCGACCACTATTGAGCCGACTATATCAACCTGATGGCCATTGAGCCGATTATATCACCCCGCTTGAAATAGCGGTTTAAACCCATATGTTCGAGTATGTATGTTTTGACGAAATCCCTTTCAAACAACTTTTTGTCGATTTAGCCATGTCCGCCCGTTTGTCTGGCTGGCTGCAGCGAATGATAACTCTCGAACAAATCAAGCGGTTTTGTCCAAACTTTGAATTTTGTAATGTTTATCCAAACATAGTTTAAATTCAAGGGTCAAATCGGTCGACACCTTGGGGTACCTTCCCCACATAAGTTCACGATAATTTTCGAAGACAGTAATCTATTTGGTTTAAACTTGGTACATCACAATACTTCGTTCGACCAGATATAAATCGATTTCGAATATGGACTATATACTTCAGGTGCTTTCCACAATAATTTAAGTAAAGTTGTGTTTATTGGCAAATATCGAACCGTTTTGAATTGCCCTCGAGGCTTCTACTGTGACAGTAAAATATTATTAGGGGGTAGGTCCATACTTCCTGAGATAATGATAATAATTAAAATGCCAGCAGTAACAAATAAGAAAGTATTTTTGAAAAAGTTTTTGAGTTATCCTGCGCAGTAACCTCATACATTTCTGGAAGAAATAGTACGACGTGGAAACTTTGCACCGTTCAGAAACTCTCTGCGATAATTATCTTGCGGATTTGCCATTTTGGTTGGTGCCGTGAGGGTTTCCCTTAGCTTGTAGGCCAATACCTCAGGAAGTATGGACTTGCTCATGAAAAAAATTGTACCGTCGAAAAGGGATTCGCAAGGGCAACTTACTGAAAAAATTTCAAAACGATCCGAGAGAAGCTCTGAAACTTCATTTTATCCGAATTTTGTGTGGGAGGTATCCGAAGGAGTGGACCGATACAATCCATATTCCAACCTGATACATGACTGGATGAAATAGTACGATGTGCAAAGTCTGCACCAATCAGATACTCCCTGCGAGAATTTTCTTTCGGATTTGCCATTTTGGTTGGGGCCGTCAGGGTTTCCCTGAGCTTTTAGGCCAATATCTCAAGAAGCATGGACTGGCGCAAGGAATAAATTGTACCGTCGTAAAAGGAGTAGCAAGGACAACTTACTGAAAAAACCATTTCAAAACGATCCGAGAGTAGCTCTTAAACTTCACTTTATCCGAATTTTGTGTGAGAGTTACCCATGGGAGTGGACCGATATAGTCTATATTCTAACCTGATACATGAGTGGATAAAATAATACGATGTGCAAAGTTTGTACCAAATCGATTGCTCTCTTCGTGTGTTATCGTACACACCATTTTACAGAAAATTTTTGAACTTTTGTGGGGGAGGTACCCGAAGGAGTGGACCGATATGGCCCATTTTCGAACTTAAACTAAGTTTGGACAAAATATGACGATACCCAAAATTTGGTTCGAATCGTTTGATCTGTTCGAGAGTTATCGTGCGCACCAGCCAGACAGATGGCTAAATCGACTCCAAATTGTCTGAAACGAATTTCGTCCAAACATACTTGGGTCTAAAACCGTTATTTCGTATCAAAGTGTATATCAGCAAAAATTTCTAAAATCGTCTTTTCCATTTCAAAAAAAATCAAAAAACAATTTTGATACTACATCTATGATTTTTGGTACATAGATTAAGAAAAAAATCGTCATTCCAAATCTGTTTTCGTTACCAACTTTGATTGTTGCGCGCAAAAGATATGACCGTTTTAATTATGCTAATTAGAAAAAATTCTAAAAAAATCGCGTCTTAATATAGTAAGCTGTTATATCCAATTGTCGTTAACTGAATTCGCACCCTTTGAGAATATGCAAAAAAAAATCAAAAAGTTTCAATGGATTCGCGAAAAATTAAATTTGTTAAATAATTTCACGAATTTACAAACATATTTTTGAAACAATAGCGCTTATACTTACAAAAAAATATATAAAAAAATTATAGCAGCATCCAGACATTGTGAGGAATAAAATGAAACCTAAGTCGTGAAGTTTGGAGCTATAGTATTCGTGTTATTTGCAAAAATACAATGAAAATGTGACGAAAAAATAAAAATTATGTTATTCTAATTTTATTTTTTTATGGTTTTATAGGAAATGTTGAAGAAAAAATGATTGAGTTCTTCGTCATTTTCGTCCAAATTTCACGCAATAATGATGATATTCCGTTGTAACAACTTTTTCACTTATAGTTTTCCTATTGGCGAATATTTTTAGAAGATTATATTAAATCACAAGGAATTCCAATTGTGGCATAACATTAAAATAATGTTATATTGAATATTACAACATTTGAACCGCATAGAAACCGCGTAATAGTGGAAATCACAAGATGCGCATCCGATTTTGCAAAACAGCGAATCAATCCCTCCTTTTTGATATACGCTTTGTGAAATTCCATTTGACGATCACGATGTAGCATCAGTTGCATGTTAGGGTGCAAAAAACAGTAAAATGCCCATAATTTCCACGAAGTACATTTGCATTGTATGCGCATCCGATTTCAATGAGCACCATTAAAAAATACATCATCCTATGTCATTTCAATGCTTTCCATCAAGAACCGTGGATGTAGCATCGCACTCAGTTTTTAGAAAAAATCTATTATATCTCCGGATTCGCGAACGTTTTTCAATATCTGTTTTCGCACATTTTAAATATGCGTTTCGCTCTATTTATCTAAGTAGGAATAACACATCTAAAACGCGTCTAAATACGCGATATTTTCAAAAATATTTTTTGCATATTTTCGAAATTTGAGGGGTATCATATCCGCCGATCTAGTGGATGGATTTAGACGCGCAAAGGCTTGTTAGATTCAGAACGTAAAAAAACTAAATTCACGCGGGTTTCCACTGAAATCGAAAGGCATTTGCAAGTTTTGAATCCAAAAAACTGGTTTTTAAAAAAAAATTACGCACAAAAATGTCGACTTTAAGATGAGATTGTTGTGAACCTTCGAAGGCTACACGCCCGAGTTATACATTAAAAAATGCGTAATCGCGAGTACTACAATCTCGTAATCAGTTTTTAAACGAGTACAGTTGCGCGTTCCGATTAGAGCAAAAATTCAAAAAACCCAATTTTTCAGTCTTCAAAATGTCAGCATCCGTTTGAGATTGATGCGGTGGTTATATTAAAAAATCATACATTAGAAACTTCATCTCTGAAGTGTATTCTTTAACTTCTTCTTTGAACATTATACTATACATTGTATTGTAAAGCCACTAATTAAAAATTGACTTAAAAAAACTCGTTTCCTTCAACGATTTTGTTCTATTTTTTTACATTAATATGACCACAGCTTCCGCTCAAATTATAATTTTAGGAAATCCATCGGTGAATCGTGCTAAAACAGTTTATTTTACCTAAATGCGTTCAAAAGTTATGGTATATTACAACAATTCGCGAGATACAATACCCCATACCTCAGTTTCAACAGAAGTAAATTTTCTACAAAAAGGCCGATATACCTTTCTAGCCTTAAGGCTGAGGGTATAAACAACACGATAAGTTACGAATTGAGTGTCCGATTTAGGCAAAACTTTGTATGTCGCATGCTTTGTACATCCAAGCATGCATCAAGTTCTGGAAGTCTAAAACTTGATATGAGCTGTTCGCGTTTTTTTTTTAATTTTTTTGCCGAAACTTCTGAACTTTTTGGTCAATTTTACAGCGATATAATGTTTTTTTGTGAATAAGTCCATGCTTCCTGACGCAATGCTCTAAAACCTCTAAAAATATCATGATGACCAACTAATGTGCTGGTGGGCACAATAACTATCGAATGGAGTAACTGAGATTCCAATTTTTGCAAATCGTATTATTTTTCTCACACTTAAATCAAGTTCGAATATGGAATATATCGTCCTAACTCCTTCAGATACCTCCCAACCAAAATGTTAACATTTTTACAAATGCTTAGGGACATGATTAAGAACATTTTGTCGTTGTAGCTCATATTACTAGGGTATAACTTTAAGGGGGACAAGCCTGTACTTACTGATAGTTACCTAAAGCTGTAACTGGGTTCGAACGAAGTCTTGAAAGATCCGATCTTTTCATTAGCATTTGAACCAATGCAAAGGAAGTGGTGAAAGATCCGATCTTTCGATAAGCATTTGAACCCATGAAAATGAAGTCGTGAAAGATCCGATCTTTTCATCAGCATTTGAAGCCATTCCATCGATCCAATAGAGATGAATTTTGTGTTTTTATTTATACACATTTTTCTAAATATATAAATTAATTATTTACAATAGGCTTGATGTTGTCGGAGACTCGAAATCACAACCAGCGTTGTTAAAACTCTCGTCGTAATGATAATGTCATTGCAAAGGGTTGCACAGAGGGGAAACATAGGCCTAAAGTTGCTCAAAACTCAAAATATGAAAATCGTTTTTTTATGAAAAAATGTTGATAAACGGCAACCAGACTCTTTTCTACTTTTGCTATAACCGTCCTCGACTTTGTAAGATTAACCAATCCAATGCAGCAGTCGATTGAACTCAGCCATACTGAAAACAAAAAGTAAATTTTCGAAAACTAGGAAATTAGGTGAACATTAATATGGCATTATTTTCGCGAAAATTTATATTTTTCAATATTTATTGTTTTTGTACAGTCTCCGAACAAGATTAGCATTTAAAATTTTCAGATTGATTTTACATCTTTGCTCTCTAATAATGGTGATACATATCCTCTTTATGAAATTTTTTTATGATAATTTTTAAGATTACTACAATTTCAATAGTGAAAAAGTCTATTTCCCCGTCGTTTCCCGACCATAGTTTCTTCTAATGTTTTATGCGCTTGAGTCTCAAATATCAGATTCAATCATAAAAAATTGCGCATATTTGCGCCATTTCGAAAAAATCTAATTTTTCTCAAATAAAATATGAAATATTTTTATATGGAATTGCAAGGTTTACTCACACTAAATTTTGCTCCGCCTTATAACCGGGGCTCTTATTTATCAGACTAAACCAACACCTATCAAATATGTTTGCATTATTCAGAAACATTCACAGCTTTTCTCATGTGAATTGAGAAAAATTTAATTTAAGTAAGTTTCAAAAATAAAATTTAGAATGAAATATATGTATATGGGACTATATATACATCTGTACCGATTTGTTTGAAAATTGGCTCAATGTTTTTTAGGCTAGTTCAGGTTGCATGTGTCAAATTTCAGTGATTTTGGCGCATTGTCATCTCATATCAGATGCGAATATATATGGAAGCTGCATCCAAATCTGGACCGATTTTCATTATTTTCTATAGGATTAATCCTTGTACAGAAGATATGCTTTGTGCAAAATTTTATATCAATCGGACTATAAATGAGCTTTCTAGGGCTTTTGATCAACTTTTAACACCAATTTCCCCTCTGTGGGTTGGTGAAAATGACATGCCAAAGCATTGGTGAAAATGACTTGACACATTAGTGTAAATGACATGCTTTGGATCCAGAAATGAATAGCATCTTGTGGGGACCACGCTCATATAAAATTCATCGATGAAGATGCTAAAAAGATGACATGCCAGATTACTTGCACCCATGATTGAATGGCATCTTTGGCATCGAACATTTTGCTGGGAATGAATCGGGGTGCACTTATTGATGTGAGAGAAGTCTCCCGTATGGTATGTTTGTGGAACAATCATATATTATTTAACAACGCAACGTCCGCGAACTAAAATGACTCTTAAATGGAGTCCTCGATTTTGTCAAATCTATGCACATGGTAATTGTATTTCCAACCTTTTATCGACTTATAAGACTATATAGGTAAGCTTATTTCTGTATCTCTTTCATCAAAGATCAAACATTTGAGCTTAACAGCAGGTTGAGACTTATTCGTGAATAAATGTTAGACATTCTTTCGGATAGTACTTATTAAATCTGTAATGTATTGGGTTAATGGTGTATCTCTGTCGGCTAAGCTTTTTTACTTGTCTTTCTTTTAACCACTGTGCTCTCCATTTCAAAATCATTTTTTCATTACTAGCAATTTATTATTAATTAATAAATTAAATTGTAATTAAGAAATTTGTTAAAATTAATTCTCTTGTTTTAATTATTTATTTAATTTTTAAACGAATATGAAAAATATTCAATTTAAAATATTTTATTGTAAATTTATTTAGTGGGGTAATTTATTGAACAGCAGCAGCAACACCAATAAGCCACAGATACCGATAATAATTTTATTCACATTATTATTCCACATTGTTGTTGTTGCGTTTATTGGATAGTCGGTTGTAACTACATGCCGTTGGTGCTACTGCATTTAAATTTTATTATTCTATATTTTTTTATTAAGTGTTTATGTCGATAATATAATTTTTCATCATTCACGCCGGTGAAGTGGAGTGTTCATTTCGCTTTCTTTCACTTCCATTGCCTGAAAATGCAACAATAACTTAGTAGCCTGTAATGGTGTTTTTGGTTGTAAAACACTATACTTTACCTGCAGATGTAGATTTTCTGCATCAAGCAAAGGTTTGGTTTCGTCTGCGATGAGATCACACCTGAGAGAGGAAATCTCCAAGTGTATGTATGTGTATTATTTTTACAGTTGGCTACTAGCATCCATCCGGATCAGGTTTATGGTTTCAATAACACCAGCTGATTCGTAACATGTAATTATATGGCAATGCGAAAAATTCGATTGTGAATATTGTTGAATACCAATCGTTTTGAACGCGTGCTGTAAATCTATATATATAAAAAAGGATGATGTTAGTTACTACGCTTATAACTCAAGAACGGCTGAACAGATTTTGACAATTCACACCAATTCGGAATTGTCTCATGGCAGAAAAGGATAAAACCTAAAAAAATCGCGAAAATGTGCGAAAAATGTGCAAAAATATTTTTTCAATAAAGTCAATTTTTCCACAAATTTCTATCGAGCTTCGCGTTTGGAGTAAATCTTGGCACTTATTTGGACAGTTTTTGGTGAAAATTGTATTTGCACCTACTGTGAGGGTTCATTGTACGCCTCTGTTTTGTCAATTTTTGAAAGTTGTATAGAATTTTTTATTCACAATCAAATCGATTTTCATTTATTTTCAAGCGTCTTTTTAGGAAATTAACAGAGAAAAATGGTTAAAAGGGCTTAGTTTAGAGTTTGTAAAGATTAGTGGTGGTTTCGGTCAGATACCGATTGAAAAGACTAAGATGATAATGCCAAAAGTGGTTTCCACAGTTTTACTTTTAAACCGTAGGTAAAAACATCTTCGAAAGATAAACTTCCGATGTATGCGGTATAATATTTAAGCTGTACCAGATATATTTTGATACTGTTTAGATTCTGTCATGATACAAAAAAAGAAAATGATGACCCCACTGTAAAAGGAGTATGAATTCAATCAATTTAGTTCCCGAAGAGCTGGAAGGCAATTACAAACGGCCAAATACATACATACAAACATACATATCGTCACCATAAATTCATGAAGATCGAACTTCGTCTTTTGACGTAATCTGATACATAAAGCTAAAATACATGCTCTGGCAAGCTTCAACGTCCAAAAACAACGATCCTATTCAAGAAATGGCATTTCGGAAAATGGGATAATATTGCAGATTTTGTTGTAATGGAGGATCTCAAAAATAAGCAATTCAGCGGTTTTGGTTTCACTACTTATTTCCCTTCGTATATGATCGATAATATCCCATATACTCGCCTTCATAAGATTAATATTCCGTAAAACAGTTTTTAATTTTATAACGTTTTTTCTTCTCCTGTAAATGTTGGTTTTTTGGGTTACGTCTTCGGGCATTTATGGTGACAATATGTACATTGGTACTGTTGGTACACGGTATGTATGTCAGAAAACGGAGGTACTGGAGAAATTTTTTTGGTCGAATTATCTGACAAATATTCTTTATGGGCGACATAAGTAGGTAAATACTTATTAATCGTTAATTAGTTTGTGATATTAATTTGACTATGTTGTTTACGTCGAAATTAAATATAGGGTGACCAAGTAATCGACAACAGTCACGTGTTAGTGTGGCAAGACCTCAAGCATCCGAAACACACAAAGAACGGCAACTAATAGAATAGCTCTGTCCATGTTACCAGAGCCATTGCATCTAATACCGAATTTGCAGTGCAAGTAGAATTTGGGAGATCACATTAAATAGAGAAGTCAGAAAAAATAAGTAAAAGAGAGTTAATTTCGGTAAGGAAACTTATATGGGGCTATATCAAAGTGAAAATCGGGAGGTACAGTTATATAGGGGGCTATACCTAGACATGGACCTATGTTGACAGTTTTTGGTGGGGATATTTTGTGATTACTAGGAACCTCAACTGTCAAATTACAGGTAGTTTGGTTAAAAATTTTAGCTAATATCCTCAAAATACCGATAATCGGGAGGTACCGTTATATGGAGCCTATACCAAAACATGGACCTATGTTGACGGTTTTTGGTGGAGATGTTTTGTGACCACTGGGAACCCAAAACGTGAAATTGCAGGTAGTTCGGTCAAAAAATGTAGTTAAAATCCCCAAAAAACCCGTAAATCGGGAGGTAGCGTTATATGGGGGCTATACTAAAAAGTGTTCCGATATAACCCATCTTGGAACTTGACCTGCCTATGGAAAAAAAGAAGCTCTAGGTCTAGCTCAATTATTGCGAACGCTAGAGTGATTACAACAGACGGACAGACAAACAGACGGTCATGGCTAGATCGTCTTCGAATTTTATCCTGATCAAGAATATATGTGCAAATTATTAGTTCGATGTGTTACAAACAGAAAAACAAACTAAATATACCCTCCATACTATGGTGGAGGGTATAAAAACAGACGAAGGTGGTTACCTAATAACGATCGAATCAAAATGGGTAAATAGGTTAAAATGGGTTAATTGATTAAAACGCAAATTTAAATAAGCACTATATTCAGCATTAAATTCAAATTCATATTCAATTGCTTGATTGAAATATCGTGTTCAGTGGTGGAAACAAGAATTGCAGAAAACCATCGATTATGAAACGAGTAGGGCGTTATATTATTTTGCTTCAACTGCGCTACCAAATATTTTTATTTACATCGCAAAACGTGTTATTTGCTTAAAAATATATCTTAGTCCCGATTTAGAGTTACCTAATTTTTTTCGCGGCAATTGTCAGTTTATAGAAGAGAGAGTCGAGTAAAATAGAAACACTTTGCCTCTCAGTACCTTCTCTCTTCGTCAAACTGACAATTGTCTAAAGTACAATTGTCTAATGTGCATCTGCTTCAAAGATCGTCCTAAACAGTTCAAAACAAAGAAATATTTGCCATTGAACAATGTTATAGCAATAATAGTATTATAGGTTTGAACCAAAGCCATAATGTTCTGTACCTAACAAACTGCGAGACGAAGTTCGCCGGGTCCCCTAGTGTGATATATTTTAATATATGTACATGTACATATGTATATACAGTGCTGCTCAAAACATTTGCAAGTGGAATGACTAGTTCATATTTGTGGATTTGAAATACGAATATTTTTGTAGATTGATTGGGTCCCTTTTAAAGATTTAAAAATAAATTTGCAAACATTTCACTTATTTTACAAAAATATACCAAACAAAGCTCGAACTCACTTTTTGTTCTGCTCAAAACATTTGCAACTGAGAAAATTTTATTCAAAGTCTGAAGAAATTATTTTTCTTTTGATAATAAATTGTGAGTTAAACATTTTATTTATTATCTGTAGACATCGTAAGGAAACCAGTTAAGTAAATAAATTAATATATTTTTTGGAATCCTGTGCTCTAAGGATAATTGTTAAATACCAAAGTTTTATTTCATATTTAATAGTCTAGAGTCCCGGAACATCCTGTATGAATTTAGATTACTTCCTGGTCCGACAACATCTTTAAACTTATTTGCAAAAAATTACTAGTTTTACGTATTTATGTATACCTTTAGAAGTGGTATTATGCTAAAGCACCCTGTAATATGACACTTTTGGTGTGTACAGGGTGCGAATTTGATATGTAATCTGTCTAGTTAGTTCTTGGATGTGATAAATATTTCGACCTCATGCATCCAGTATCATTTCCGTCGATAATAATACCTCCAGGGCAATATAAAACACCTTCCATATTTTGGGTCAACTTTTTTGTATAAGGGGACAAATTCGTTTATCTTTCTACCTGGCGATTTATTGATTTAAATCAACGAGATGTACGCGGTTTAACTACAAAAAAAAAAAAGAACCCCGAAGGACGGATCCGCCGTGAATCGAACTTCGATTAGTTGTCAATGAGAGCCGTACCTAAAATTTTCTGAGCGACATTTTTGCCGAACATTTCGAAGCTGAAAAACGTCATCTTGTGGTACTTTTGTAGCGGCTCTTAAAATAAAGGACGAAAAGGACATTGAAGGAAGTGAGTTAGAAGGTCGAAGTGCTCTACGAAAATAATCCTCATTCGATTTGACTGAAAATATTTCACCTCAAAAATAAGCTAAAGCAGCAGTGAACAAAGATATAACGCTAATTCCTGATGCCTTACAGGGTCTCTAACAAAAACTTCATCACGCCATAACGACAAAAAAATATTTGGTTTGAAGCTCAAAAGTGTTGCGGAGGATGTATTTGAAAGAATTGACCGACATAGTAGACCATTTTGAAAGGGGATCTTTAGTTAGGAAGTCATTCATTCCTTTCGATAGATATTGTTGGTCACCGTATTTTGGACCACTATGTCAGGAAGTATGGTCTTGCCAACGAAAAACATATTATAGCTTAAACAGTGCCACAAAAATAGTACCGGTATAATTTTCCAAAGGATCTTCAAACAGATCCTAAACTGCACTTAAACAAAAATGTTGAACTTTTGTGGGGGAGGTACCCTAAGGAGAAGGTCAAATTTTGGACTAAATCGACTGATCCTTTCGAGAGTTATCGTGTGATCCAGAAACTACACATGGTACCAAAAGTGTTTTTTTACAGTTTTCGGGCTATTTTCTCAAGAAGTATGAACTTGTCCCTGAAAAAAAAAAACTGTACCGCCGTAATGGGGTCAGCGAATGCAAGTTGTTACAACAAAGATCAAAGCAATTCAAAAGCAGGTCTTAAACTCAATTTTTCCGAAGTTTTATGTGGGAGGTACCCGCAGGAGTTGACATATATTGTGCATATTCGAACTTGATCTATGTCTCGTAGAAATATTACGATGCGCACAGTACGGACCAAATCGGTTACTGCCTTCGAGAGTTATTATGCGCACCATTTTAGTGAAAAGTTTCGAACTTTTGTGGGAGAACTTTTGGATATGGCTCATCTTCGAGCTTAAACTAAGTTCGGACAAAATATTATGATTAGGAATCGGCAGATCCGTGTGAGAGTTTTCGTGAGCTCAATACACTATACATGGTGTCATAGGGGTTTTTTACACCTTTCGGGCTATTTTGTCAGGAAGTATGGACTTGCCCCTTATAAAACTTACTTGCTTACTTTACAGAACATTTGTTCCATAGACCGAACTAATATAATATCTCCAAATCTCTCTGTTTTTTGCTTCGCTTTCTAAAATACCGCGCCTTTTCATTTTTTCATCCACTTGTATGCTCCATCGAAGCTTAGGCCTGCCGATTCTGCGTGCACCGCCATGTGGCATGTATTCATACGCCTTTTTAGCGGGTTCATCATCGCTCATTCTTATGATATGGCCTAGCCAACGCAATCGTTGTATCTCGATAAGTTTAACTATATTCATATCTTTGTATAGCTGATATAGCTCGTGGTTCATACGACGTCGATATTGGTGTAAATTGTGCCATTTCTTTTGACATTTGCATCTCGTATTACCTTTTCCGGCAAAATGTTGAATAGGTCACACGAAAGGCTGTCTTTTTGTCTGAAACCTCTTTTGGTACGGAACTGTTCGGAGAGGTTCTTTCCAATTTTAACTGAGGACCTAGTATAAGTTAAAGTCATCTTACAAAGCCGGATGAGCTTTGCGGGGATACCAAATTCAGACATTGCATGGAATACCTTTGATCGGAGGGGACTGTCGAATGCTGCTTTATAATCGACAAAAAGGTGATATGTGTCGATCTGCATCTCTTGGGTCTCCTCCAGGATTTGCCGCAGGGTAAATATCTGGTCAATGGTGGACTTGCCAGGTCTAAAGCCACATTGGTATGATCCAATTATTTCGTTGACCATTGGCTTTAGTCGTTCGCACAATATCCCTGACACTATCTTATAGGCAATAGGGAGAAGACGTATGCCCCTATAGTTGGAGCATACAGTCTTATCTCCTTTCTTGTGAACGAGACACAGGATGCGGTTTTAAACAGCTTGGGTGGTAAGCCATCGGCTCCTGCTGTTTTATTATTCTTCAGCCGGTTGATTGCTGTTTTTACCTCATCTTGGCCGGGCGGTATACATTCTATACCATCTTCTGGGATTGGATCTGTGGTATCATCGTTTTCGCTACTATTGGATACCAGCAGATTGGAGAAATGTTCCTTCCATATCCTGAGCACGCTATCTGTATCTGTTACCAGATTACCTTGCTGGTCTCTACAGGAGGATGTGCTTGTTCCAAAGCCATCTGTTTGATGTTTCACTCTTTGGTAGAATTTTCGGACTTCATTATGGCTCCTGTACATCTCGATTTTTTCACACTCCCTCTTTTCCATTTCTCTCTTTTTCTTGCGGAAAAGACGTTACTCTTCTCTCCTTTTCTCCCGATATCTCTCTCGTGCGCTACGCGTTGCTACTGATTGTAAAGTAGCTCTTTATGCCGCATTTTTCTCTTTGGTAGCAGCACGACACTCCTGGTCATACCATGAATTCCTTTGTGGAGGTCTCTGGTATCCAAGTACGAGTATGAATTTTGTGGCTGTTTGCATGGAGTGGGCAATATTTTGCCATTGTGTTGTTATGGTATCGGGCAATTGGGCTAGTTGAGTGGAATATGCTGCAACAAGGTAGTGGTCCGCATCAATGTTTGGGCATCGGAACGATCGTACATCCAACACGCTCGATGTATGTCTTTCATCTATCACAACATGATCAATTTGATTACTTGTTCTTTGATCTGGAGACAGCCAGGTGCCCTTACGAATATCGAGATGATTAAATGTGGTACTGCTAACTACAATGTTTTTTGCAGCTGCAAAGTCTATCAGTCTCATACCATTGTCAGATGTTTCACTGTGGTGACTGAAATTCCCGACTGTTGGGCCAAAAATATTCTCCTTTCCAATTTTGGCATTAAAATCGCCTGGAATAATTTCAATGTCATGGGCAGGGCAACGGTCATATGTTTCTTCTAAGCGCTCGTAAAATATATCTTTGGTCTGTTCGTCCTTTTCATCAGTGGGAGCATGAGCGCAAATAAAGCTGATGTTGAAGAATTTAGCTTTTATTCGAATTGCAGAAAGTCTTTCATTCACTTGGGTGAATTGGATACCAGATGTTTTAGTCTCCGACTAACTACGAATCCGCAACCAAACTCATGCTTTATGTCATGGCAGCTTCAATACAGTGCGTCACGTTTAGGCGTTGTTGTGATGCCTTTCCCAATCCATCGTATTTCCTGTATGGCAGTAATATCGGCTTTGTACTTTTCAAGTACGTCTGCCAATGCGAAGACTGCACCTTCTCTATAAAGAGTGCGAACATTCCAGGTGCAGATTCGCAGATCATGGTCCTTAAAACGTTTACGGGGTTCGTCAACTTTAGAGGGTTTTCTTTTCTTTCGTTTTTTCATAGTAGGCTGTTTTTTCTAGGGGAGGGTTACTAACCCAAGTTTTTAGCGTTCTTATGTGTGAAAGCGCGGCACATGTTAGCTCACTGTCCACTTGAGATGAAAGAGGGACCAAGATAAATCCTGGGCTTTGCCACATTAAAACCGGTCAGGACCGTTCCTTGGTATCTTCCATCCCCTACGTCACCCAAATAAAACTTACAGCGTCGTAATGGGACCAGTGAACACAAGCTTTTACAATAAAAATCAAAGCGATTCGAGAGCAGGTCCTAAACTGACATTTTCCGAAATTTTATGTGGGAGGTACTCGAAGGAGTGGACCTATGGGGTCCATTTTGGAACTCATCTATGTCCAAAAGAAATTTGACGATGTGCAAAATATGGGCCAAATCGGTTACTTCCTTCAACGGTACAATTTTTCCGAACATTTTCGAACTTTTGTGGGGGAGGTACCTCAAGGGGTGGACTGATATGACCAATCTTCGAACTTAAACTAAGTTTGGGCACAATATTACGAATGCCAAATTTGAACCCGAACGGTTGCTTCGTTCGAGAATTATCGAGCGCACCAGCCAGACAGACATACGGCGGACATGGTTAAATCGACTCCAAACTGTCTTAAACACATTTCGTCCAAACATACTTGGGGTCTAAAACTATTATTTCGATGAGACACATTTTGACCGTATGAAAGTGTACATACCCTCGTTAGCATAAATGCTGATGGTATATAGAGTCAATAAAGACTTAAATAACAAAAACAAAAATATTTCAAAACTCAAAATGTCTCTAAAAATAGATTGAATGTGATATAGGCATCTGAGTTGCAAATCTTTTGAGCTGCACTGTATGTATGTTTGTGAGTATTTAATGTTTATACTCTACATCTCTACATGAAGTGGTGCATATTATTGTTGTTGTTTTACTTTTTGGTTTAGTTTTTCTAGAAACTAAAAATGTTTCAAATCCCTGAATCTGCCTTAAATCATACTTCGTACATTATCCTTTGTTGCCAATGGATTGAGTTTTCATTTTTCACTACAGCTGAAGATATTAGCCATGACAACTATAATTCTAGGAGATATCAATCTCTAGCTGCCATACACAAGCGTTAGCTTTTAATTATTTTACACTACAATTTAGTTATTGCAATAATCCAACAACAACAAAACATTCCTTAAAGCTTTCGGCACTGGCGTTTACCAATGCTATTTTATACGCGACCTATGAACACAAACTTGTATTGACATACAGTAAGCCCTAAGCATTACATAAATATTATTTTAAAACCTTTTATCATTGTTATTAATATTTGACAGCGGCTATCTGAGTAGATAAAGGGTTGTGGCTGGGGTGGTGCCCCCCGCACAACATACAGGAAAAAATGCAGTGTGCCATGTTCAGGTGCATAGTTTGTAGGAGATACTATACCAACAGAACAGAGTAGACAATGCAATATATGAAAAATAGTCAGGTGGGAGGTTCTTATACCAAAGTAGAATTTAAAACTCCCTTAGGGAGACATTTAATCATTGTAGTTTATTTGCGTCTTACTTGCTTGGTGTGGCAAACAAGTTGAACAAAATAGAATAGAAGAAGAAAAAGGTGTCCAGAAATGTGATATGGGGGAATTTTTATTATAAATCTAATAACAATGTAATACTATTCGTAATTATTATATTTAGTAATGTATAGAACTTTTCTACATTTGTTTGTTTGTTGTTGTTTGTCAATGAATGGGTGGATCTCCACAAATGTTCCAATGTAGTCATATATAGCTGTAAGTAAAACCTGTAATTATAATTGAAATAAATTGATTTATTTGCAACATAAACGATCTGCAACTTGTGGCTCTATGTGCCAAAAGATCGACAATCGGTATGGCACCACTACCGCCAGCATAACTAGACAGGCTGCCAACAAGCCAGCCAGTCAGCTAGTCGACCAGTTGAACTGCATGCAGACGTAAATATACAAACGAAAAATGTCTTAAATTACGAGTTTGGCCCAGAGACAAACTGAAGCTCAGATAAGGTCATGAACAAGTGTCAATGTAAGGCATAAATAATTGTTACAACTTTTCATGGCGCAGAGACTGGCAAAGAAAAAAACAAAAAACGGGGCGGGAAATAATTTTTGCTATTGGAAATAAGAAGAACATTATGTTGCAATCAGGTTGTGTGGATTTTATAAGTTTTGAATCAATATCTTAATATAAGACAAACGTGAACTTGATGGGTTTCAGTGAGATCAATAAGCTTGGATTTTATATGAATATTTTAAACAGATTTGTAGCAATAAGAGTTATATTTTAATAATAATATAATTGTTCCACAAACACCCCATATGGGACGAAGGAGACTTCTTTCATATCAATGAGTGCACCCCGATTGGTATTAGCTCAATGATATGGGACCTACAGTTTATCGACGAGATCACCATTTGAAGAGAAGTTTTACATGGCTGAAACACACAGGAAATGTCGCGAAGATTACAGAGGGGTATTTTGCCACCGTTGAAATTTGTTTAATGTTGCTTGGCCGGGGAATCGAACCCTCGACCTTCAGCGAGCAAGGCGGGCTCGCATACCATTGCACCACGGCAGGCGCATATCTTCTAAACTGCGAAGAATTTTAATTTGCTCATGGAGGCAAAGTTGTAGCTCTTGTCATAAAGAATATAAATTCTGGACACATGAAATTCACCAAACCTCATCTTCATCTTCACCTTGACGATTTTGACCTTGAAAATGTCCATAATTGATGTTCTTTATGACAAGAGCTACAACTTTGCCTCCATGAGCAAATTAAAATTCTTTGCGGTTTAGGAGATATGCGCCTGTCAAAATGCTCACTTTTGACTTAATTTTTCAAGGATATTTTTGATGTCCTTTTTATCCTGGAATGCAATAATTTATAATTTTTATATAAAGCCTATACCCTCCTCTTTAATATGACACCAATAGCAGCATCGTATTTAAAATATTTTTTTGAAAAATGTTGACCTTTGAAATTTGTTTGACCTCTAAAAAGCCAAAACGATGAGAAAACGAAAAATTAAAAATACCATTACACTCCATTTTGCCTATACTTTCAAACGTATATAGTCCGGTTCAAGTGTTAAAAAATTTTTTGTAAATTGTCGGACGGTGTTATGGAAGTTCGACATAAACGACCGACAGGAAATTATAGGTACATCTTTTTAGTGGTAGTCCCACCAATTCGCTTTGGTTTATTGACCTATTTTTTTCTGAATATGTCGAAGTTTGAATCAAGGTAAATAATTCGATTCCGGGAAAAAATAGTTTTCTACATTTATTTCTGAAAAAAAAACAAAGCTCGGAACCATAAATAATAATTAAATAAGAATACTACCCAGCAAAAAATCGGATCCTTTAGTCATTATGTAACCCATTACAAAGCAAAAATAACTTCTTATAATATCCTTACTAACTTATGAGTAAGGTGGCAAAGAGCGTGTGTTTCCGACTGCAAATCCGAGCATTGTGTGTTCAACGCTCACCGCACGGTGGTCGAAACCACTGATCTAGCGGCCCGAAATTAATAACTTAAAAACGAATTGAGATATGTTACTGAAATTTTGCACAAACACACCCTGTGTCTGTGGGTAATAATGTTCCAAATATGAACAATATTGGCTAATGTTTTGGTATAGCCCCCATAGAACGGTACCTTCCGATTTTCCGTATTTGGAGGATTTATTTAGTTGTAATTTGGTACATAGGGTCCCTAGTTGTCTCAAAACATTTCCACCAAAAATTATGAACATAGGTGCACGTTTTGATATTGTCCCCATGTAACCATTCCTCCCGATTTAAGGTATTTTGAATATCATGACCACATTTTTCAACCGACTTGGCTGTTATTTTGCATTTCCTGTTATCACTGCGGGTAAATCTTCTTACAAAACATTTTCAATGTAGATTTATGTTTTGATGTAGCCCCCTTTTATGGTACCCCCCGATTCACTGAATTTTTACTTGTTATCCCATATTTATTGCCCGATTTAGCTATAATATTGTATTTTAGGGTCTGCGGGGGTAGAACTCCTCCTTGCAAATTTTATAGTTTGATTTTTGGACTTTCCCGCTAAAACAGTGGTTTCGACCAGTGTGCGTCGGCCGGGTACTTTTGGTTAACAAAACAAAGAACAGTTGGTGGTGCACATGTAAGCGTTTAAACAACTCTTAATGTTCGTACGCGTGGCCTAATGTGTAGTGTGTTCGGCTACAAAGCAAATGTTCCTGTATTTAAATACAGCAAAAAGCGAAAAAAATAAAAACAAGTAAAAAAGTATCAGTCGGTTTTGCTGACAGAGATACTCCTATACCCTCAGCCTGTGGATAAAATATTGGGAGATCTTTGGATACCCTTGGACCAAATCGGCATGCCCGTTTTAGAGATATAGTGCGTACCATTTTAGTGACATTTTTTAAACTTTTGTGGGGGAGGTACCCGAGTTTGGACAAAATATTACGAAGGCCAAACTTTCGACCGATTCGGCTGATCCGTTCGAAACTTACCGGCCGCTCCAGCTACTGATGTCGTAGGGGTTTTACAGCTTTTGGGTCATTTTGTCAGAAACTATAGACTTGCCTCTGAAAAAACTTGTTCCGTCGTAATGGGGACAACGAACCCTTAAACTGCAGTTTTCGGAATTTTTTTGTGGTAGGTACCCGTAGGAGTTGACATATATGTATAGTCCATATTCGAACCTAATCTGTCTCGTAGAAATATTACGATGTGCACAGTATGGACCAACACGGTTACTACCTTCGAGAATTACCGTGCACACCATTTTAGGGAAAAGCTTAGAACTTTTGTGAGTGAGTGGACCGATTTTCTCAGGAAGTATGGACTTGCCCCTGATGAAACATGTACCGTCGTATAGGGGACAGTGAATACAAGTTTTTACAACAAAAATCAAAGCGATTTGAGAGTAGACCCTAAACTGAACTTTTCCGAAATTTTGTGTGGGAGATACACGAAGGAGTGGACCGATTGAGTCCATATTGGAACCTCATTTGCAAAGTATTGACCAAAGCGGTTACTTCCTTCAAGAGTTATCGTGCACACAAATTTTCCGAACAATTTTGAACTTTTGTATGGGAGGTACAGGAAGGAGTGGCCTGATATAACCCACCTTCGAACTTAAACTAAGTTTAGACAAAATATTACGAAAGCCAAATTCTGGATCGAATCGGTTGATCCGTTCGAGAGTTATCGTGCGCTCCAGCCAACCAGACAAACAGACGGAAAACACATTTCGTCCAAACATACTTGGGATCTAAAACCATTATTTCGATGAGGCACATTTTGCCCGTATGAAAGTGTATATACCCTCGGTAGCATAAATGATGAGGATATATATATGAAGTGAGTTGAAATTGATCTAGCGTGCCAAAAATATAAATCGATGTTTTATTGTTTATTCATAATTTGGGTAAAAAATAGCCCTAGATTCTAGATCTAGCTATTTCCTCCGAGAAATGTTGGCAAAGGACCACGTTTTGATACAACTCCCACTGAACAATACCTCCCGATTATCGGTATTTTAATGATTTTTAATACATTATCCATTCGAAATGGCAAACGTTTGGTATTTAGACTCCGTTGGGGCTATACATACATTCCCTTTTATTCCTACAGAAATTTGTTGGCAGATGTCTACGTTTTGGATTTTTGATTTTTCTCATCCATGAACATTGTAGTTTTAGAATCCGCAAAAACTTCCCAGGTGTAAGCACCTTTAATTTAAAGTTGCTTTAAGAACACCGTGGGTATGTACATAATATTATATCTTATATACTTTCGTATCATATCAATTGAAAGTGCTTTGTGCGTGACCTTTTCAATATTTAAATGTAATAAAATTTATTTTAGTAATTCATTCATTTTCCCAACATGAAATCATTTTGTTGTTGTTGTTGTAACAGTGTATATTATTTTATTTGTATGTTCGTTCTTCTGTTCAATCTGGCTGTGGGTCTATCTCCAGTTCCAGGACAGTGGCTGCTTTGATGGGATGTAACCACAGATCCACTGGAGCTAGATGAGTATGTTTGGCGGGGCAGTTGAATATATGTTTTGTGACGTGCGGGCCCATGTCCCATACTGGGCAGATGTCTTGCACGGCGCGGTCGATTTCCGCCCAATAAGAATTTAGGCGACTGCAATATCCCGACCGTAGTTGAGCCAAAACTACTCTGGTTTGTCGTGGCAGCTGACGCTCCTCAGCTGCGTTAGATGGGGGATGTACTCCGAGGACTTTATTGAAACTACATTTGCTTATGGCCTTAGCAACTGCATCTGTGTGAATTTTATTTAAACCTGCTTGATATGCCTGTTGATCTTGGGGTTCTCTCCCATATTGTTGGACCTCCCTCTCTAGAGCATGAATATCTTCCTGATATACCTGAATGTGTCGGGCCTAGCCAGCAGATGGTGATTGGGATGGCTCTCACGGTAACACCCAAGCAACGAAAGCATAGCAATATGTTGCTTTACAGGAATAATCTTTGCCTCCTCATGTATGTATATGGTCCACTGAAGACTTGAGGAGGCACCCTGTTGCTGTTCTCAGGGTGGCATTCTGTAAGGTCCTCCTCAAAATCCCAGCCATGTAACCTGCGGTACAATCTTTTTCCAATTCGTATCACATAATTCCGGCGACCAAACTGGCGCCGCATAGTTTTCCACAGACCGACCTATCGCGTTATATGTGGTCAACAAGGTTTCTTTATCTGCACCCCAAATTCTGCCGGCTAGGG
Source organism: Musca autumnalis (assembly GCF_047663935.1). Lineage (NCBI taxonomy): Eukaryota > Metazoa > Arthropoda > Insecta > Diptera > Muscidae > Musca > Musca autumnalis. The sequence goes on along the minus strand of NW_027411977.1, from coordinate 17,118,424 downwards.
TCTTGAGGACGTTGTTACTTTTCAGTTTGTCGCAGATAGCTGTTGCCTGCTCGCACGACTTGAAAGTAGAGTCAAATGTGACCCCTAAAATTTTGGGGCATTTCCTTCGGAATACTGCTACCGTCGACCACGACATTCAATTCTCTTCCAAATTGTGCTGTCCATGTGGTGAACAAAGTGGCTGTAGATTTTGTGGTGGAAATCTGCATATTCCTCGCGTGGAAAAAGGTGGTAAAATCGGTTAAATAGGAGTTCAGTCTCTCACAGATATCATCAGGAAAGGTACCTGACGCCAGGATCGTGCAATCATCCGCATACATTACAATCTCGATGCCGTCTGGGGCGGAATACAGGAGAGGTAGAGGTTAAGCAGTTCCGCAGACATCTCGCCACTCTGAGGAACTTTTTGTTCCTGAATTCCACGTACGACTGGCGTCCATATAGTTGACTGTCCAACGTTTCAAGTTTGGCCGGAGGGTTGTCTGCTCAATGTCCTCAAACAGCGTGGAGTGTCTGACTGTATCAAAGGCTTTTGATTAGTCAAGCGTCACCATCACTGTTCTATCACACGGCGGTCTCTGGTTGAGTCCTTAACAAATATACATATGTGGAGATGGCGTGCAGCGCTGTTGTCGGGCTGTGCTGCTTACGGAATCCATGCTGATGATCAGCAACTTGATAGCTATTCCTGATACTGGGGAGGACCAAGGCATCAAGGGTCTATGCTACGGGCGACAAAAGGGAAATCGGCCTGTACGATTCACTTTTGCTGGCATCCTTGCCTGGCTTCCGTAGGGGGACCACCCTGCCCATTTTTCAGACTTCAGGCTCATCCAGCTACTTCAGCATTACCATGAAGATTCCACCAGGGCCCGACGCTTTAGATGATTAGCGTTCCTGATGGCTAGACATCGGATTTTGCATATTTGCATATTTTTTAATATTAAAGATACGAAGATTCTGATTGGACCAAAATTCGTTTCAAAGAAATCTAAATTCAATGGCAGGGTCATATTTCGTATTTATTTTGCATATTTGCATATTTTGCATATGCACAAAATATGCAAAATATGCAAAAAATATGCAAAATATGCAAAAAATATGCAAAATATGCAAAAAATATGCAAAATATGCAAAAAATATGCAAAAAATATGCAGAATATGCAAAAAATATGCAAAATATGCAAACAGATTTTGGCCGAAAATCGTCATAAAAGTCGTAAAATTGTCATTTAAAGTTGGAAAAACCATCAAAAAATACATAACAGTGTTCTATACTAAGACTGTTGGCCGTATAAAGTCGATTTTTTCAGCAGATTATTATGTTATGGAGACCATTTACGACAGTGTGGTGTAGGGTATAAAAATATGGTATCGTAATACCATTTTTTTATTATTAAGCTATGTAAAAATATAAAATTTGATAAAATATCAAGCGTTTTATGTAAAATTCAATATTTTCGTTTTTGGTTTTAACTCAAAGGACCAAATTGATCTCGGATTTTTAGCCGGGAGCCGCCTAAACCTTTTAGTATTGTTAGATTTTAAGATTGCCAAAGTTTGAGCACAATTCGAATATGTTAAAACGTGGTACTGGGGCCTCGAAGTTATGAAAATCTATATTTTTTTGCTATTTGGCGACTTCGATGGCCCATATATGTGGAACGGTTAAAGCTACTTGCCCGTATTACGCATTTAATTAAAAGCTATTCTGTTCTTAACATTTCTTGCTGAACAACAAAGTACGTATGTAATTGTTACTGAATTCGAGATAATAAACCCCATGTCCCGAAAAAGGCCTTAGGGCAAAAATGGAGTCCATTAAAAAAAAACTTTTTTCTTCCTATATTATCAAATTTTTGCGAATGAAAACAAATATATTTTACTTCATTTGAAAATGTTGCCTATTAGGGCGAAGATCTATTTTAATATTAATTTTAATTCATTTCTCGTTGGAGTCGAGCTTAATGACCGATGATGTTTGCAAGTGAAAAAGGAAAGCCGAAGATTCGAACCCCCACAACCACCATTATGTGACATGTTTCGCCTTTTGTAGAGACTCATCAGGCATATCGGCAGTGGAATGGCATCGCTATCCATCAAACATTTCCTTTTTCAAATGTAAGTTTGTTTTTACAAAGATGGACATTCGTACATTCATTGTATGGCTTCAATGACAAACGCTTACATTTTGTTCATACATATTTAAATTTACATAAGGGACTGACATAATGTGGTTTTGGAGCCATCTAGATACAGATGACAACTTGGTTATGAACTCGACCATTTACCATCCTTTACCCCTCCTGGTAATTGATGTTCTGTAGTCAAGTTGCAGTATCTTTTTCAAGCAATTGGGAGTTAAAGTTTAATCTCTTGAACAACAATTAAGCTCACTTGTAATTATGCCTGGTAAACCTTTTTCTAGGAATTTCGGCAGTTGATTTTTGTAAGTTTGGATCGATTATTTCTGGAGAAATTTCTATCTTTGTTTTGTTAAGATTTTTGTCGTCTTTTGGATCTTTACGGTGTTTTGTACTATCAGATCAAACAATGCCAGACCAATAAGTTCAGGACTAAGGTACCACATATGATTTGTCATTTTGTTATTTCCTTTATCTGATATTGGTTTGTGAATGCCTTTCGTATTAAGTAAATCTTCAATGCGGTTTAGGTCTTGTTTTGGACCTAAAAATATGTCTGAATATCGTTTTCACTATTTTTTGTATTAAACTCAATCTATTGTCTCTATTTCTTTTTAACCTATTGATAATGTTTACCCAATATATCCTATATTATATCTATATAAACATTATCTTGTTCATTATACGTTTTGTAAAATCAATAACCCAAACTCTCACTTATAACACTCAGTTGTTGCCGTGTGGGATACCAAATAAGTAAATCAAATAGAAAAAAACATTCTGGGGGCGTCCAGTCTCGAACGATTTAAACCCAAGGTGCTTCTACGGCCTCTTGTTCTTGGGAAGTGGGCTGGGCAGTAGTTTTAAAACACTCTCGCCTACTTCGACCTTGGATTTGTCAATCGCAGACTATTCTTATAGAAATTGCTTGAATATGTTTGGTTGATGTCCGGATGTGCTTCCAAACTTGCAGTCAAAAATCCCTCTCAACAATTTTCTAACAAGTTTGTACGGTGGTACAGAAGCTCTCGACCTAATATCTGCTCGAGCTGGTGAGACCCCATTTTTCTAGGCATTTGTACACTGCTAGTTCTTGTTTCTCCCATGAGCTACTATCAGTTTCAGGAACACCTAGGAGTTGTTCTATACCCCCATGTGATACCAGGACAGCAACCCGTTTTTCTTCCCTGTTTTGAGAATATCTGGTAATAGTTTTCCATGCCAGTGCACACAAATAGCCTCGTTCCTTAAAGCTGTTGCGTTTATTTTTCACGGTTTATTCTCCGCTGTCCACGGATAAAGCTTCTAGATATCTTATATTTCTAGGGATCCTCTCCAATAGCTTCTACTGTAGCCATAATGATACTAGTAACGTTCCTATTCACCTTACAGGGGTCCAGCACCAATGACAATTGCATAGTTACGATTTTCTTGAAGCCACCCTAGATTGTTTTCGGGACAGATGGTTCTTCAGATTCTACGATACGTTTAGCATCAAAACAAGACCTAGACCTCATTGAAAATGTATTGAATTATGAAAACATTGACACACAAATTTCAGAAAAAGGAAATAACAACAAAATTAATAATCTGTGGTATCTTAGTCCCCAACGGTGCAAAACGCCGTAAAGAGCCAGAAGGCGACAAAAATCTTAACAAAGCTAAGATCAAAATTTCTTCAGAAATATTCGATCCAAACTTCCAAAAGAGCACCTGCCGAAAATCCTAGAAAAGGGTCTGGCATAATTCTTGTTGTTCAAGAGATTAAACATTAACTCCGAATTTCCAGGAGGCGCAAAGGATGGTAAACAACTTGAAAGTTGCGAACTACATAGCAGAGCGTTATTCAAGTAGTCAGCTGTACCCAGATAGCTCCAAAAGCACATGATGTCTGACTCTCGAATAAATTTAATTTAGAACAAAATGTAAAAGATATTTGTTTTCATTCCAAAAATAGATAAAAATGAAGAAAATGTTTTTTTAATAGTCTCCATTTTTGCACAAAGGCGTAACTAGTCACGTTTTTCGGGACATTGGCTTTATTATCTCGAATTCTGTAATACCTATTTAGTATTAGATTTATTATATATACTTATATTTTGTTGTTCAGCAAGAAATGTTAAGAACAGAATGGCCTTTAATTTAATGCTTAATATGGACAAAAAGCTTTAATCATTCCAGAGAAATAGGTCGCCGAAATCGCTAAATAGCCAAAAATCGAGATTTTCATGATGTCGAGGCCCCAGTGGCACATGTTAACATATTCCAATTGTGCTCAAACTTTGACAGTCTGACCAAACTAAAAACTTTATGCGGTTGCCGCCTTAAAAAATCCGACATCGATTTGTTCCCTTTGAACAATAACCAGCCCAACGCAACAAATTATAACAAAGAAAATATTAAATTTTACATAGAACGTTTGATATTTTATCAAATTTTATATTTTTGCATAGTTTAGTAATAAAAAAATTGTATTAAAATACCATACTTTTATACCCAACACCACACTGTCGTAAGAGGTCTCGATAACACAATAATCTGCTAAAAAATCAACGTTAAACGGCCAACTATCTTAATTTAGAATATTTTGAAGATTTTTGACGATTTTTCTAACATTAATTGACAATTTTACGACTTTTATGACGATTTTCGGCCAAAAACTGTTTGCATATTTTGCATATTTTTTGCATATTCTGCATATTTTTTGCATATTTTGCATATTTTTTGCATATTTTGCATATTTTTTTTGCATATTTTGCATATTTTTTGCATATTTTGCATATTTTTTGCATATTTTGCATATTTTTTGGCATATATTTTGCATATTTTTTGCATATATTTTGCATATTTTTTGCATATTTTTTGCATGTTTTTGATATGACCCCAAATATCGAAAAATTTACCCTTAATACGCCTAGATCCAAAATTTGAGTCCAATCGGATGAGAAATAAAAAACATGCAAAAATCCGATGTCTACTGATGGCATTCACAACATCATCCATTGTAAACTATGGTGGTTCTTCCTCATTTTTGACAAAAGTTCAAAAAGTCATAACCCTAATGTACATCAGATGATTCATCAATTCGACATTCTGAGTACTAGAGTATCAGATGTCGTTGTTCTTTTAACAATAAATTGACTTGCCCACTCTCGTCCTCAAAATCCCAGTCATGTAACCTGCGGTACATATATTATAAATGATATTTTATATTATATTGATATTGATATTTTATTGAATTTAATTAATTTTCCATTCCAATTTCATTTCAGACTACAATGTAATGTCCCTAATTGAAAATGCACAAGAATGTATGTATATTAAATATGAAATTTAATTTATAACTTTATTACTTAGAATTCAATGCCTTTTAATCGTCCAGATCTAATCGCATGGAAAAAGTTCGTTTCTTAAGTCTTTTGTTTTTTCAAACAGCCCCAATTGAAATAAACTGCGACACTTGTTTTAACAACCATTACGCCCAACTAACTGAACCGTTGCGTTCGTGTCTTAAGTCTTTTACGATTCTCACTGGCTCTCCCCCAACCCATTATCACGATGATTATCAACAGTCAAACACCTTCGCAGCAAATTTTCTACAAATAATCAAACAAATTTATTGAGAATTTCTTTAACCGAATTTCCCAAATCATAAACCTCAAATTTTTATCACTTTTTTCTTCTTTGTTATTGTTGTTGCTGCTGCCATGAAAATAACCAAAGTGCACAACAATTCATAGCCCAGCTATAACCACGTTTCGTACTCCCAAGGCACGTCCTAAACAAAATAATTGTTTTACACATCGTTTTTTTATTTCGTCTCTGGTGCACTCGGTGTGTGTGCGAGTGCCGCTAAGCTATTTGCTATGGAACTATTTTAAATAAGTGTCTCTGGTTTTGTGGTTTTTGTTGTATTTTTTTTTTATTTTGAGAAAGGTATTTACTGGAGTTGTGGTGTTGTTGTTTGTTTTTATATGACTTTTTCGTTGGCCATTTAGTTGTTTTAATTGTTCCATAGACTTTGGGCTGGTGCGTGAGGCAAAAATGTGGAAAAAAGACAATACCAATGGCGTATGAGCGAGCAGTACTTCTGCAGAATACGGTGGCAGTGGTTATGGCTGGCTGGCTGGTTGGTGCTGGTGCTGCCAGTAATGTCTCTGTTGATGTTCCAGTGTGATGATGGGACCTTTCAAAAATCTATAAACAAACAAACAGCTAGACCAACGTACAAACAACAATAAATGTGGTTTTTGTACTTATTGTTGTTGTTGCTTTTGTCACTTATTTTACGTTTAATGGCCAAAAAGTAGTTACACAAATGTGTTAATCTGTTTGACAGTGTTTATGTGAGTGGTGGCTCATTGGCCGGTTGGTTAGCTGACAAGTTAGCTAGCTAGCTGGCTGGCTGGCTGAATGACTGACTGGCTGTCAGGCCTTATGCTTCTGCAGTATGCTTGTTTGTGGTTGATATGATCGTTGTTGATGTTGTTGTTGTCAAATACATAATTCGTGATTTGATTTTCTAATTGCCAAATACAAGTTCAATCACGTGCATTACACACTCTTGGCATTGTTGGCTGTTGAAGAAAAATATTTTTTTTGTTCGTTTAAAAAAAAAGAATACAAAAAACAAAATCTCCAACAAATAATCGGGGAAGGTTTGTCACCTTATTTTCAAAAGAAATGCATGGAAATTCTTAAATGTTTCTCAAAAAACTAACTGTAAATATTGATAAAGGTCAAAGTAATTAATTTCTCTAACTGTGTGATGGAGAGATGTAATGAAACCATTTGAGCAATAGACTTAGTAATAACAGGATAATAAGTGGAGGTTTATGCAACTTTCATGTGAAGGTCGCCAAGGCAAGGTAATTTATATTTAATATTCTATTAGCATACATATCGTACCGTATAATCCATAGGCCTGCCGAAGTCTGCTTTCTAATTGACAAAAGTGTGGTAAGTCTCCATCTGCATCTCCAGGATGTGTTGCAAGGTAAAGACCTGGTCAATGGTGGATTTATCGGGTCTAAAGTAGCGTTGATGTGGCCCTATTATTTCATTGACCATATGTCCAACCGTTCACAAAATATTCCGGGCACTATTTTATAGGAATCAATAGGAAGCCGACTTCGTCTCCTATAATTTCATCAGTCTGATATTCTTTCTTGTGGATGGTACATAGGATGCGTTCCAATCATGATGTTTTTCTTGTGGGTGGTTTCTTATTCTGGTTCATTTGTGCACACATTCAACAATTCTGCAACCTTGATTGGTTGCGTACATGCAGGACATGTGTTAATTGTCGTGTCATCAATTCGGGCCCGATACGACTTGAGGCGTCTGCATTATCCGAATCATTATTGGGCTAAACGCACTCGTGTTTGCCCAGCGGGCGTTCCTTTGCTGCGATATATTGGAGGTAATCTCTGAGTACGGAATCCACACGGTATCTTCACACTGACTATGCAAACCTGCCTGATATGCTGGTTCATCTAGAGTTTCTCGCTTGTACCTTTGGACATCTGTCTAGTTCATGAAAATCTTTCCTGACGTGCCTGGGTGGGGAAGCCTGTTCAGTAGATTGTGGCAGGTACGCACACGGCAGTAACACCCATGCAGGTAATGCATCGACAACATCTTTTTGTGCTGATACATCGGTAAAATCTTTGCCTCCTAATGAAGATGATCCTCTGGTGCCATGAGGAGACACACTGTTGTAGTACCCAGGGCGACATTTAATAGGCTTTAATATTTTTGTCACTGCGTAGCGCTAACATTTGCATACCACATAGCCTATCACAGACCGGTTTATTGTTTTATAATACGTCAAATAGCTTGATTTGTCTGCACCTCAACTGCTGCCGGCCAGCGACTTGAATACCTTTTTTCTTCCTCGGAACTTATCTCATAAAGCTTTGGCTTGCGCGAACTTCTATCGAACGTTACACCATACATCTTGGTCGTAATTAGTCCGCTCGGCCCGTGGCTGATATGCTCAGGGGGTTCCTCCTTTCAGGCTTCCTTATATACCATCGACGATAGGATCCGACGGAAACATAGTACAGTCATCCGCATAAATTACGATCTCTGGGCCGGCTGGAGGGTGTGGAATTTTAGAAAGATGGAAGATGAACTGCTCCGGAGATATCATCTGACCTTGGGGAACTCTCTGTTTCGGATCTTCGGTTTTTATACCCTCCACCATATGGAGGATATAATTAAATTTGTCATTCCGTTTGTAACACATCGAAATATTCGTCGGAGACCCTATAAAATATATATATTATTGATCAGCATAAAATTCCATGTCGATTTGACCATGTCCGTCTGTCCGTCCGTCTGTCTGTTGAAATCAAGATACAGCTAGCAAATTTTAAAGATAGAGAGTCAAAATTTGGTACAGAAGTTTTTATTACTTGCAGCATGGTTGGTATTGAAAATGTGATATATCGGTCCACGTTTTGATATAGCCCCCATAGAACGGTACCTCCCGATTTTCGGTATTTTTAAGGTTTTAGCTTCATTATCCTACAAAAATGGCTGAAATTTGGTAAGTAGTCTTCTATAGGGGTATACAACTTTTCCCCAGAATTTTGTTGGTATCGGCCCACACCTTCATATAGCCCCCATAGAACCGTACCTTCCGATTTTCGGTATTTTGAAGGTTTTAGCTTCATTATCATACCGAAATGGCTGAAATTTGGTACTTAGTCTATGTTGGTGGTATAAAACTTTCCCCCAGAACTTTGTCGGTATCGGTCTATGCCTTCATATAGCCCCCATTGAACGGTACCTCCCGATTTTCGGTATTTTGAGCGTTGTGGCCTCAATATTCCACCGAAATGGCTGAAATGTGGTATTTTGACTTCGTTGGGGGTACTCAAACTTGCCCCTTAAATTTGTCGGTATAGGTCCAGGCCTTCGTATAGCACCCATGGAAAGGTACCTCCCGATTTTTCGTATTTTGAAGGTTGTGTCTTCAATATTCAACCAAAATGGCTGAAATTTGGTATTTAGTCTTCAATGTGATATAAAAATGTTCGCCAGAAATATGTCTGTACAGGTCCACGCTTTCATATTGCCCCATTTCTGACTAAAATTCGTCGGTATAGGTCCACTTTTCTATATAGCCCCCATAGAACGGTACCTCCCAAATTTCGTAATACTGAAAATTGTGACGTCAATATCCAACCGAAATGGCTGAAATTAGTTATTTCGTCTTCCAAGAGTTATAAAATATTCGAGAAGAGTATTATCAGTATAGGTCCACGTCTTCCTATATCCCCATAGAAGCGTACTTCTTGATTTTCGGTATTTTTTAAGTTTTAGCCACATTCTCTTACCGAAATATAGGAAATTTGGTATTTAGTCTTCTTTGAGCCTAAAAACTTTCCGTCAGAAATTTGTCGGTATAGATCGACGTTTTGAAATAGCCCCCATAGAATGGTGCCTCACATTGTTTTACCGAAATTGCTGAAATTTAGGATTAAGTCTTCTTCATACACGAAAGGAAACTAATTATTCCATTTTACTTCAATACAACTTGTGGTGGAGGGTATAACAAGTTCGGCCCGGCCGAACTTAACGCTGTTCTTACTTGTTTTATTTCTGAATTCCACAAACGGCAGGCGTTCACACATATGGCTGGAGATAAGTTTTCTCTATGTCTTCGATCAGTTTGCGATGGTTGATGGTTTTAATGCCTTCGATGGGTCAAGAGCCACCACGATTTTCGATCGCTTGTCCTGTATTTATTCTGTCCTCGACTGTAAAATGTGTATATGTTACATGCTTTTGTGGTACTTTGCATTTTCCGATAGCCATGCTGATGTTGGGCAACTGGGAAACTGTTTCTTCTGGAATCTTCGCAACAGGTGACAGGGTGGAAATCTGTCTGTACGATTTCCTCTGCTGGCATCCTTGCCTGGCTTCTGTAGAGGGACCAACCAGCCAACTTTCCAGACTTCTGGTACATTGTGGGTGGATAACGACAAATTGAGGAGATTGGTCGAATACTGAACGTAAGGTTTAGCAGTTGCTTAAGAATTACTATTGATATTTTGTTTTGGCTGATTTCGGGTTTTGAATGACGCCTGCAACATCGCTCATCGTAAATTGTGATGGTACCTCTACCCTATCACTCACAGTGTGCTATATAAATTGGAGGTTAAAATATCACGGCCACAGTCACGTCCGTAATAGTAGCATCTTGCCTCTTTCCAGAATTAGAGAGTGATTTAACTGAGACCCTATAAAGTATATTTTTCATCAGCAAAAGTCGATATAAGCAAGTCCGTCTGTCGATCAGTTTGTGTGTGTGCAATTTTTATACCCTCAGCACTTATGCTAACGAGGGTATATTTTATACGGGCAAAATGTGCCTCAATGAAATAATGGTTTTAGACCCCAAGTATGTTTGGACGAAATGTGCTTCAGACAATTTGGAGTCGATTGAGCAATGACCGTCCGTCTGTCTGTCTGGCTGGCTGGAGCGCACGATAACTCTCGAACGGATAAACCGATTCGGTTCAAATTTTTGCATTCGTAAAATTTTACCCAAACTTAATTTAAGTTCGAAGATGGGCTATATCGGTCCACTCCTTCCGATACCTCCCCCACAAAAGTTCGAAAATGTTCGGAAGATTTGTGCGCACGATAACTCTTGAAGGGAGTAACCGATTTTATCCATACCTTGCACATCGTGAAATGTGTACCAGACTTAAAAAGGTTTCAATATGGACTCAATCGGTCCACTCCTTCCGGTACCTCCCACACAAAATTTCGGAAAATTTCAGTTTAGGTCCATCGAATCGCTTTGATTTTTATTTTAGCAACTTGTATTCACTGCCTCCCATACGACGGTACAAGTTTCATCAGGGGCAAGTCCATACTTCCTGAGAAAATAGCCTGAAAGTTGCAAAACCCCCTACGACGCCGTGAGAGGTGGTTGAAGCGCAAGATAACTCTCGAACGGATCTGCCGATTCGATTCCAAAATTTGGCCTTAGTAATATTTTGTCCAAACATAGTTTAGGTTTGGAGATAAACCATATCGGTCCACTCCTTCCGGTACCTCCTCCACAAAAGTTCATAAATGTTCGGAAAAATTGTTCGGACGGTAACTCTTGAAGGGAGTGGCCAAATTGGTCTATACTTTACACATCCTAATATATCTACCAGATATAGATCAGGTTCAAATATGGACTATATTTGTCCACTCCATTCTGTACCTCCCACACAAAATTTCGGATAAGTTCACTTTAAGACCTGATATCGAGTCACTTTGTTTTTTTTTAATCAACTTCCATTCGCTGCCTTAATTACGATGGGAAAAGTTTTTTTAGGTGCAAGTCCGTACTTCTTGAGCAAACAGCCTGAAGAGCGTAAAAACCCCCTATGGCACCATATGTTGCGGCTGCAGATCCACTTCCATAACGGTCAATGTCGATTCATTCCTTTTAGTATCTCCTCCGCAAAAATTTTGATCTTTAATCCTAATCAAAATTTGTGTCGGTTCAAACGCCCAACATTTTTAAAACCCCCTAAATTCATATGTATTTTGTGAAGAAATTGTTTCAATATACACTGGCTGAGGGTATATCTCTGTCGGCAAACTGACTGATACCTTTTTACTTGTTCAACTTCCAAGGGCCATGATATAACTAGTTATTCTAGTGGTTATATTGGTCATAGAATAACTAGTTGTTCGGTGCGGCATGTCCTTGTTAAAATAATGGGATAGTAGAGGATTTTGTAAGTAGTTACGACTACCAAAAAGTACTACAAAACCCATTCAATCCCACGGCGGCCGGTTCTATGCACCGGATTGGCTCGGAGGAATCTTCGACCAGGGGCCGTCACCTCGACAATTAAGTGCTTGTGTTCGTGTATTTTGTTCACCATGGGAGCGGCAATTTATCCCGGAATGCCTGCTCCGAGCTCTTCTGGTCCGTGCCGGGATAGAGATGAACCCCGGACCAGTGTGGATCTGTTCCGTTTGCCAGATCCGCATCCACCACATATTAACAATGGTGAGATGTAATGGATGTATGGAATGGGTGCATTTTCATGGGTGCCTTAGTTACACCCGGGATCTTATCGCTGTAATCGCTGCTTGCTGCGTCAGCGCATCGCCCAGCGCGTCTTCTACGTCGTCGTCTGATTCTTCGTCGTCGTCGGAATACGAAACGTCCCCGCAGTCTCCCCAACAACAACAAGAAATGCAGCACCTAACACCACAAGTGTTCAATGGCCCGGAAATGCATCTTTCCTGCAATTCAATTGCAACAGTCTGTGCAAAAAGGTCAGCGAAATTGTAAATTTTATGAGTCCGAAAAACATCATGGTCGCTGCGATCCAAGAAACCAAAACTCACCGCCACCTGTAGCTTGCGTTGTGATGGTTACAACGTTTGCGGAAGGATCGCGCAGGAAGCGGAGGAGGAGGACTTGCCATCGTGATACACCAGTATGTCCAGTACAGACCTATCTCACTTGAGCTAGTTTCTAGTGACCCATACATGGAATGTATGGGGGTAGCAGTAAAGTGTGGTACTGCCTAGGTAGAGCTGTGTACATACCTCCGATGAATAGCTGCGTCCGGCGTTATATGCCCGATATTAGATCGCTTTTAGAGGGCAATAACCGTCTGGTGCTAGGGGACTTCAATGCTCATCACGTGATTTGGCATTCCGTCCTAGGTAATGAGCAAATTGATAGCTCCACGTTTAGCACGGTGAATGAAGACGCTCCTACGAGGATTAGAGGAGATTCCTACAGCTCGCCAGATATCACCAGGTCTGATAAATGACGTATCCTGGCAATCCGTCATTTCCCTTAGCTCAGACCACCTCCCTATCATCATCTCCGTAAACGGACCACCCGGTTTCATAACCTTTGAACGTCGTACTTTCCTCAACCATGGGAAAGCTGATTGGCAAGGGTTCAGAGAATTTACCAATCACCGCTTCAGAGAATTGCCCACTCCCTCAGATCCTCGGGTAGCTGAGAAAACTTTTCGGGACATCATCACTGCTCGATACAGGTTAGTAGGCGAACATAAGCGGAAAAAGTGGTTGTACCACCTGAAGCAATGCAACATTGGTGCAGGATAAAGTAAATTGTAGGCAACGGTTAAATCACTCTCGAATCCTGAAAAGAAGGATGACAGAACAGCAGTTACTTTCAACGGCGTGACAGTAACTGACCCAAAGAGGTGCGCGTGTTATTTTAACCGGCAGTTCATAGAGCACCCCGAGAGTGATAGGAATCATATCATACCAGAAGCCTGGAAAGTTGGCAGGGTGGTCCCGTTACTGAAGCCTGGCAACGATGCCAGCCGAGGTGAATCGTACAGGCCGATTTCGCTCCTGTCGCCAGTAGCAAAGATCCTAGAGGCACTACTCCTACCCACGATGAGAAGGTGTTATCGGAAATTTGGTATTTAGTCTTCTTTGAGTTTAAAAACTTTCCATCAGAATTTTGTTGGTATAGATCGACGTTTTGATATAGTCCCAATAGAACGGTACCTCCCGATTTTTGGTATTTTAAAGGTTTTAGTTTCATTACTTCACCGAAATGGCTGAAATTTGGTACTTAGTCTTCGCTGGGTATAAAACTTTCCCCCCAACTGCTGTCGGTATAGGTCCACGCCTTCATATAGCCCTCATAGAACGGTACCTACTGATTTCCGATATTTTGAAGGTTGTGGCCTATATATTCCACCGAAGTGGCTGAAATTTGGTATTTACTCCTCATTTGGTGTATAAAACTTCCCATATGTAATTTGTTTGTTTAGGTACACGCCTTCATGTAGCCCCCAGAGAAGCGTACGTCCCGAACTTCGGTATCTTTAAGGTTAACCACATTGCTTTATCGAATTTGCTAAAATTTGGTATTTAGACTTCTTGATAAAAGAAAGGATACTAATTCTTACATTTTAATCAATACTTCTCGGGGTGGAGGGTATAACAAGTTCGGCCCGGCCGAACTTAATGCCGTTCTTACTTGTTCTGTTTTTAGCTGAGGATCTATTTTTTCCAACTTCTATTATTCATATGTTTGGTGTTTTGGCCCAGTCAAATTTTAACACGTTTTCTCTTTATCAATTTTTCCCCATACCACCTGTCATGCTCGAGGGGTAACCTTCCCTCCCATTACATATTTTGTTGTTGTTATGGACACAATAAAACAACAAGTTTATTACAACGGGCGTAGTTTTGTAGAAAACGCCCGAAACTCTTTTTTCTTTGCTTTTTTATTATTTTAGAAAAACGTGTTGTTCGATGATGGAGCGCAATGGCCACTAAGGAATGGTGAGTGCAACGATCCACCAACAGCTTTGCTGTGATAGTCATTACATGTTGTCATTCTTAAAAGAAAATGAAAAAAAAACAAAAATTACAAAAAATGCATGCCATAGAAACAACAGCAACGGCAACAACAATTCAAAAACGTTCATCCATCAAAAAACAATTGCAGTCAGCAAAACAGAAAAGAAACACTCTGTAAAGTCACATTGTTGTTGCATGGATGTTGCATATGTATGTATGTACGTAGATGTAGATATAGATCCACATACACCTGGTTACAGGTGCATTATGTATTGAGCCCTCATGGAGTACTAAGTTGAACATGATGGACTCAAATGCATCAACCTACTCCACTACCATGACAATGCACCTCCAACCGCCATTGTCATATTTGTTTTTTTTTTTTTAACTATGCCTAATATGCTGATGTTACTGAGTGGAGTACATTAAAAGTATTATGCGCAAGCGTAAACTATTTTTAATACAGTTATTACAAAGGTATGCGATATTAGCTCGCATACAAATTTGGTGGTGTTTTTATTGGTTTAGTGATTTGAAATTTGGTTATCATTGCCACCGACGCTTGTCAAAAAGTGTTTCAGTCATCGAACTCAAATGGACGTCGCAGAGTTGTTCAGAATCGTTTTTTTTCCTCATCAAAAATCTGTAACTTTTGAATGGATAAAAATATTTTCATATTTTTTTTTATTTTTTTTTATTCGACAGGTAACAAAATAACCTTTCCGATGACTCCTGATAAAATGCCGAAAAATTCAAGCCAAAGTTAAAAATTTGAGTGTTTTATATTTTACATCATAATATGAGTGTTTTTGAGTTTTTCATACGTTCTAACTAATTCAAAAAGGTCAAACACCAATAAACAAATCATAAAAATAAAAAAACAACATTTTCAAAAAATTAAAATTTTTCCAAAAGTAAAAAAATACTGCTTGGATTTTTTATCAAACTCATATAACTCTTATAAAAACTCATATATTGAAGTAAAATGTCCATCAGTGTAAAAAAGATATAATTTGTATGGGAAACAGTATGGAAAGAACACACATTTTTCCCATGTAATTTAAAAAAAATTAAAAAAGTGTTAAACGGACGGAACAGGACTGCTACAAAAGTATATATGGACTGAAAGAGGACACTCTCGGGGATCATTCTCTGAAAACCGTCCCTAAATTTTTAGTGCTCTAAAATTTAGTCCCTGAGGAAACGGTTCTTAAAGACAACAGCCCTACCTATCTAACAAAAAACAATGAACTTACTTACTTAGCTGGCCAATTACAGAACATTTGTTCCATAAGCCGAACTAAGAAAAGTTCTCCAACTCTCTCCGTTTAGTGCATCGCTTTCTGGAATACCGCGCCTTGTCATCTCTTCAACCACTTGTTTGCTCCATCTATTCTTTGGCCTGCCACCACATGCGGCCCGAATTTATACTCCTTTTTAGAGGGTTCATCATTGCTCATTCTTATGATATGGCCTAGCCAATGCAATCGTTGCATCTCGTTACGTTTATCTATACTGATTTCGTTGTATATCAGATACAGCTCGTGGTTCATACGACGTCGATATTCACCGTCAACGCAGATTGGTCCTTAGATCTTTCGAAGAATTTTTCTCTCAAACACACCAAGCAATACCTTTTCTGCTTGCGCAAGTACCCAGGCTTCTGAAACATACAGCAGCACGGGTAGTATCAGTGTTTTGTAAAGCGTTGTTTTTGTTTGACGAGATGTGTCTTTATTCCTAAACTGCTTACTCACCCCGAAGTAGCATCTGTTGAAGTAGCATGATGTTGTTGGATGTGTTTAGGGCGGTGCCGAGGTAGACGAAGTCCTTTACTACCCCAAAATTATAGGAACCAACGAGAGATACCACAGTCAACAGTTTGCCCGATCGCGCGACGCCACCATTAACTTTGTCGTCTCGTCGTTTACCGCCAGACCCACTTTAGCAGATTCCCTTTCCACTTTACCGATCGACCTATGATGTCAATGTCACCGACATAAGCAAGTAACATATGACTGTTTGTTATATTGTGCCACTTCTTTTCACCTTCGCATCTCGTATAACCTTTTCCAGCAGAATGTTGAAAAGATCACACGAGAGGCCATCACCTTGTCTGAAACCTCTTTTGGTACCAAACTCTTCGGAGAGGTTCTTTCCTATTTTAACTAACGATCGAGTATCAGTTAATGTCATTCTACAAAGCCGGATGATCTTTGCAGGGATACAAAATTCAGACATGGCTTGGAATACCTTTGAAAGAAGGGGGCTGTCGAAGGCTGCTTTGTAATGAACAAAAAGGTGGTAAGTGTCGATCTGCATCTCTTTGGTCTTCTTCTGGATTTGCCGCAGGGTAAATATCTGGTCAATGGTGGATTTGCCAGGTCTAAAGCCTCAGGTTCCAATCGTCGGGTACTCGTTCTTCCTGCTGGATGGTGCTAACTAGCTGATGAATACACCTTATTAGCGTGTCGCCTCCGGTTTTGAACAGCTCGGCTGGTAAGGCATCGGCTCCTGCTGCCTTATTATTCTTCAGCCGACTGTTGCTGCCTTTACCTCATCTTGGCTGGGCGGTATACATTCAGTACCATCTTCTGGGATTTGATCTGTGGTATCTCAGCCGTCTTCGCTACTATCGGATACAAACAGTTTGGAGAAATGTTCTTTCCATATCCTGAGCACCCTATATGTATCAGTTACCAAATTACCTTGCTGGTCTCTACAGGAGGATGTGCCTGTACCAAAGCCATCAGTTTGATGTTTCACTCTTTGGTAGAACTTTCGGACTTCATTTTGGCTCCTGTACATCTCAATTTTTTCACTCTCCCATCTTTCCATTTCTCTCTTTCTCCCGCGGAAAAGACGTTTCTCCTTTTCTCCCGATACCTCTCACGTGCGTTACGCGTTGCTACTGATTGTAGAGTAGCCCTATATGCCGTATTTTTCTCTTCGGTAGTAGCACGACACTGCTGGTCATACCATGCATTCCTTGGTGGAGGTCTCTGGTATCCAAGTATGGATTTTGCGGCTGTTTGCATGGGCAATATTTTGCCATTGTCCTGATATGTTATCGGGACGAGGAGTGCTTTCATTAAGCAGTTGGGCTAATTGAGTGGAATATGCTGTGGCTATCTGTTGTGTTTGCATCTTACCGATGTCCAACTTCCACGTTGTATCTGTTCGTGCTTTATTCGCAACGTTTAGACGGGTACGTACCTTTTCTGCAACAAGGTAGTGGTTCGAATCTATGTTTGTTCTTAGAAACGATCGTACATCCAACACGCTCAATGAATGTCTTCCATCTAAAACAACATGATGAATTTGATTTCTTTTTCTTTGATCTGGAGACAGCCAGGTGCCCTTATGAATATCGAGTTGCTTAAATCTGGTACTGCTAACTATCATGTTTTTGCAGCTGCAAAGTCTATCAGCATCATACTATTGTCAGATGTTTCACTGTGGAGATTGAATTTCCCGACTGTTGGGCCAAAGATATTCTCCTTTCCAATTTTGGCATTAAAATCGCCTAGTATAATTTTAATGTCATGGACAGGGCAACGGGCATAAGTTTCTTCTAAGCGCTCGTAAAATATATCTTTGGTCTGTTCGTCCTTGTCTTCAGTGGTAGCATGAGCGCAAATAAAATTGATGTTGAAGAATATTGCTTTTAATCGAATTGCAGCGAGTCTTTCTTTCACTGGAGACCAGATGACCAACTACAAATCCGCAACCAAACTCATGCTTTGTGTCATAGCAGCTATAATACAGTGCGTCACCTTTAGGTGTTGTTGTGACGCCTTTCCCTTTCCATCGTATTTCCTGTATGGCAGTAATGTCGGCCTTGTACTTTTCAAGTACATCTGCTAATGCGTAAACTGCACCTTCCCTATAAAGAGTTCGAACATTCCAGGTGCAGATTCGCAGATCATGGTCCTTAAAACGTTTGCGGGGTGCGTGAATTTTAGAGGGGTTTGTTTTTCTTTTCTTTCGTTTTTTCATAGTAGGTTGCTTTTTCTAGGGGAGGGTTACTAACCCGATGCCCAAACCCAAGTTTTTAACGTTCTTATGTGTGAATGCGCGGCACATGTTAGTTCACTATATTTATCGGGTTTTAAAGGCAGTTCCCCAGGTGACACCACTTGAGATGAAAGAGGGACCAAGATAAATCATGGGATTTGCCATGTTAAAGCCGGTCAGGACCGTTCCTTGGTATCTTTCATCCCCTACGTCACCCAAAAACAATGATCACAATATTTATTATAGTTTCTGAGAAATAGCTATTTCTTTCTCCAGAAATTTGCAAAAATTACGTATTTTCCAAAATTTCGAAAAATTGTCGTTTTTAGGAGCACGCCACGCCACAGCTTCTAATGTTTTGACCTAATTTTTTGGTTTCCATAGTTTCAATATGTTTGTTATCGAATCTCTTATAGAAGTTAACAATCTGTAAAAATATGAACACAAACTGTACCGGCTATACTACGACATCAGCAGTTATATGTATGGAGTTAAAGCGATCGCATTGGCAAGGTCATGTCATGAAAATGGGCCACTAAAATATGTGGGCCGTGCATGTTGAACGGAACTGCCAAGACTCGGATGGAAAGTGAAAGTCAAGCTTAAAAATCATGATATTCCAAATTGGAAAAGAACATAAACAAAAAGAGAGGAGTGAAAATCTATTCTAATTACATAGAAGGAGGTTTGTGATGAGAACAAACAACATCAACTAACCCCCTTTTTATGCTACAGGGACACTTTGCGAAAAACATAACCTAGGCAACAGGTAATTTCATTTCGTAAAGTTTATTTTAAGCCTCAAACATGAATAAATTATAAAAATAAAATAAAATTCCCACAAAATCTGGAAAAAATATGTAGGTCAACATCTAAATCAATACCATAAATTTCATTTATAGAAATATTTCCTACGAAAACATGTAGGACCAATAAAAAGCTTGATTGCTGATCCATTGATCACTAAACAGAAATAAAATCATCATAGAAAAACCCTAACTTCAAATCTTAATTAAAACCTTAAGACGAATACCAGCACTAATTAATCTAATCTCCAGTGACAAACAGGCAGGCCAAAACAAAAGCACAAAAAAAACGAAGAGACTAAATTAACAAATAACCAAAATTAATCTTAAATGATGATCTTATGAAATCCTCATTACCGGTTAATTGACAAAAACTGATGACTTCTTCCACCAGCCAGTGGAAATTCAACAACCAGCCACAAGAGAAGATGCAGATAAAGTTCCGAAATTAAGCCTAACAAAATAAGCTCTTAATTTAAATCTTGATAACATATTCAAATTGACATTAGACTTGGCGTTGAGGCTGAGTAACATACACTCACACGCACTATCACGCAAAGCAACTATTGACGATTCAAGCAAATGGGCAATTTTCTTTAATGGCGCTACAGCCAGCAAGCCATGTTAAGATATGAAAGAGTCCAGTCGAACAAGTTGAATTGTGGCCAATAAATTGAAGCACAGCATATTCCCATCATTTGAATAAACAGTGGTGGACGAACAACAAGACAAGAAATCTATTTAATCATAAAATTGATCAGTTGGAAAATAACAAAATAAGAAAAAATAAAAAAAGTACATAAAAACTTGACTAGACCGACCGTAACAAGAAAACACATTTGAATCGCATCACATAACTCAAGGCAAGTCAAGCGCTGACAAGTGTAGGCGTTTTATGTTTCTTTTTTGTATAAAATAAAACCTGAGATGAAATCTTTCGTGTGAAAATTCCCAAATGGAACATTGACCGTTGCGATAAAAATGTTTGATACGATTTAAATTATGAAATAAATTACAGATGTTAAAATTTTTCGAATATTTCGAAAGCTGATTGAACTAACGGTTTCCAAAAACACATATTCTAATGACATATTTATGCGATTTTGGACTGAGCGATTATTTAAAAGTAACCTTTTTAGGTTAAAAAACATACATCTCGTATGAACGCCGTATAAGGAATTAATTTGAGACTAGCAAATAATTTTTGGGTGACGTGTGGAATGGAAGATACCAAGGAACGGTCCTGACCGGCTTTAACATGACAAAGCCCAGGATTTATCTTGGTCCCTCTTTCATCTCAAGTGGACACTGACCTCCCCTTTAACACCCGTTAAAGGTAGTGAGCTAACATGTGCCGCGCGTTCACCCATAAGAACGTTAACAATTTGGGTTTGGGCGTCGGGTTAGTAACCCTCCCCTAGAAAAAACAGCCTACTATGAAAAAACGAAAGAAAAGAAAAACAAACCCCTCTAAAGTTGACGAACCCCGCAAACGTTTTAAGGACCATGATCTGCGAGTCTGCACCTGGAATATTCGCACTCTTTATAGAGAAGCTGCAGTTTACGCATTTGCAGATGTACTTGAAAAATACCAGGCCGACATTACTGCCATATAGGAAATACGATGGAACGGGAAAGGCGTCACAACAACACCTAAAAGTGTGTTATAGCTGCCATGACACAAAGCATGAGTTTGGTTGCGGATTTGTAGTTGGTCGGAGGTTAAAACATCTGGTCTCCAGCTTCACCCCAGTGAATGAAAGATTCGCTGCAATTCGATTAAAAGCAACATTTTTCAACATCAGCTTTATTTGCGCTCATGCTCTCACTGAAGACAAAGACGAACAGACCAAAGATATATTTTACGAGCGCTTAGAAGAAACTTATGACCGTTGCCCAACCCATGACATTAAAATTAGACTAGGCGATTTTAATACCAAAATTGGAAAGGAGAACATCTTTGGCCCAACAGTCGCGAAATTCAGTCTCCACAGTGAAACATCTGACAATGGTATGAGGCTGATACATGATACATGAGAAACATGGCAGTTAGCAGTACCAGATTTAAGCATCTCGATATTCATAAGGACACCTGGCTGTCGCCAGATCAAAGAACAAGAAATCAAATTGATCACGTTGTGATAGATGGAAGACATGCAAAACATGTAAACATTGCCCACTCCATGCAAACAGACGCAAAATTAGTACTTGGATACCAGAGACCTCCACCAAGGAATTCATGGTATGACTAGGAGTGTCGTGCTGCTACCGTAGAGAAAAATGCGACATATAGGGCTACCTTACAATCAGTAGCAACGCTTAGCGCACGAGAGAGGTATCGGGAGAAAAGGAGAGAGAAGAAATGTCTTTTCCGCAGAAAAAAGAGAGAGATGGAAAAGCGGGTGTGTGAACAAATCGAGATGTACAGGAGACAGAATGAAGTCCGAAAATTCTACCAAAGAGTGAAACATCAAACTGATAGCTTTGGAACTGGCACATCCTTCAGTTGAGACCAGCAAGGTAATCTGGTAACTGATACAGATGGTGTGCTAAGTATATGGAAATATCATGTTTCCAAACTGTTGGTATCCAATAGTAGCGAAGTCGACTAAGATACCACAGATCCAATCCCAGAAGATTGCATTGAATGTATACCACCCGACCAAGATGAGGTAAACACAGCAATAAACCGACTGAAAAATAATAAGGCAGCGGGAGCCAATGGTCTACCTGCCGAACTGTTCAATACCGGAGACGACACACTGATAAAGTGTATAAATCAGCTAGGTGACACCGTCTGGTAGGAAGAATGGAACCTGAGCATCCTGTGCCCCGACCATAAGAAAGGAGATAAGACTTTATGCTCCAACTATATAAGTCTTCTCCCTATCGCCTACAAGATAGGGTCAGGGATATTGTGCGAACGAATACAGCCCATGGTCAACGAAATAATTGGACCATACCAATACGGCTTTAGACCTGGCAAGTCCACCATTGACCAGATATTTACCTTGCGGCAAATCCTGGAGAAGAGCCAAGAGATGCATATCGACACCTACCACATTTTTGTCGATTATAAAGCAGCCTTCGACAGCCCGCTACGTTCAAAGGTATTCCAAGCCATGTATGAATTTGGTATCCCTGCAAAGCTCATTCGGATTTGTAAAATGACTCTAACTGACAAAATATATTCAGTTAAAATAGGAAGGAACCTCTCCAAAGAGTTTTGTACCAAAAAAAGGTTTCAGGCAAGGAGACAGCCTTTCGTGTGATCTTTACAACATCCTGCTATAAATGGTTATACGAGGGACAAACGTCAAAAGCAGTGGCACAATGTACACCAATAGTCACATGTTACTTGCTTATGCTGATGATATAGATATCATGGGACGATCAGTAAAAGAAGTAACCGATATCTTTATGATGGTCCAAGGAGAATCTGCTAAGTGGGTCTGGCGGTAAACGGCGAAAAGATCAAGTTCATGATGTTGACGCGCAATGCGTCCATAGATATCGGAGCAACTGTTGAAGTTGGTTCCTATAATTTTGAGGTAGTAAAAGTCTTCGTATACCTCGGCACCGCCGTAAATACAACAAACGACATCAGTTGTGAAATAAAAAGAAGAATTGTATAGGCCAACAGATGCTACTTTGACTTAAGTAAGCACTTCAAAAACAAAGCAACAACTCGTCAAAAAATAACGCTTTACAAAACACTGATACTGCCCGTGCTGATGTATGGTTCCGAAGCCTGGGTACTTGCGCAAGCAGATAAGGCAGTGCTTGGCGTGTTTGAGAGAAAAATTCTTCGAAAGATCTACGGACCAATCTGCGTTGACGGTGAATATCGACGTGGTATGAACCACGAGCTGTATCTGCTATACAACGACATCAATATAGTTAAACGTATCGAGATGTAGCGATTGCGTTGGCTAGGCCATATAATAAGAATGAGCGATGATGAACCCACCAAAAAGGCGTATAAATTTGAGCCACATGGCGGTTCACGCAGAAGTGGCAGGCCAAAGAACAGATGGCGCAAACAAGCGGATGAAGAGATGACAAGGGGCGGTATTCCAAAAAGCGAAGCACTAAACAGAGAGAATTGGAGATCTTTTCTTAGTTCGGTCTATGGAACAAATGTTCTGTAATGGGCCAGCTAAGTAAGTAAGTAGCAAATGATTTATTGATAGGAACGATAACACCGTGCAACA
The DNA here is from genome assembly GCF_047663935.1 of Musca autumnalis. Lineage (NCBI taxonomy): Eukaryota > Metazoa > Arthropoda > Insecta > Diptera > Muscidae > Musca > Musca autumnalis. The sequence goes on along the minus strand of NW_027411977.1, from coordinate 17,094,910 downwards.
CTGGAAATGTAAACAACTTCTAATGGTCATTTTCTGACAGTACACCTTGAGACTACAAAAACTGTAGTTGGGGTTTCTGTTTTTAGATCGGGGTTGGTATGGCTTTATCTAAACGGGACTAAAACGAGCCTTTTTCGCACTGAGCAGGTCTTTATCCCAGCAATATTGTAGCCCTTAACAAGAAAAAATACATCTATCGCATCAAAATCGTTAAAATAAACTGTTGAAGTTGAACCAAGTAACCTTTCGCAACATTTTCCAAATAATGTGCCAAGCAATTGCAAGCATTGTTGAAATATATATCTAATTGTCATTGCTAGAAGCAACGCGATGGAGGCATTTTAAAACAATGAAATGTTCTGAAGAGTTGTATATTACATTCCAGAGAATATTTATCCCAAAGATAACATTAAGAAAAACTTAACAGTTGTAGAAATACGCTGCGAAATAAATACAAATTATAGAATTTTTAGATATATTATAAAATTTGAGGCAATAAACGCCGTTTTTATACCCTCAGCCTTTAGGCTAAAGAGGGTATTTACACTTTGATACGGCCAAAAATGTGCCTCATCGAAATAATGGTTTTAGACCCCAAGTATGTTTGTACGATATCCGTTTCAGACAATTTTGAGTAGATCTAGCAATGTCCGTCCGTCTGTCTGTCTGTCTGGCTGGCTGGTGCGCACGATAACTCTCGAACTGATCAATAGATTCGGTTCAAATTTTGGGTATCGAAATATTTTGTCCAGATTTGATTTAAGTTCAAAGATGGGCCACATCGGTCCACTCCTTCAGGTACCTCCCCCACAAAAGTTCCAAAATGTTCGGAAAAATTGTCCGCACGATAACTCTTGAAGGGAGTAACCGATTTGGTCCATACTTTGTATATCGTAAACATTCTACAGGAGGAAGATGAGGTTCCAATATGGCCTCAATCGGTCCACTCCTTCGAGTACCTCCCACACGAAATTTCGGAAAAGTTCAGTTTAGGGCCATCTCTCGAATCACTATTATTTTTGTTTTAGCAACTTGTATTCATTGCCCTCCATACGACGGTACAAGTTTCATTAGGGGCAAGTCCATACTTCCTGAGAAAATAGCCTGAAAGTTGTAAAAAACCCCTATGACACCGTGTGAGGTGGGTGGGGCGCAAAATAACTCTAGAACGGATCTGCCGATTCGGTCCAAAACTTGGCCTTAGTAATATTTTGTCCAAACATAGTCTAAGTTTGAAGATAAACCATATCGGCCCACTTCTTCATGTACCTCCCCCACAAAAGTTCAAAAATATTCGGAAAATTTGTTCATACGGTAACTCTTAAAGGGAGTGGCTGAAATGGTCTATACTTTACACATCCTAATATATCTGCTAGATATATTACAGGTTCAAATATGGAATATATTTGTCCAATCCATCCGGCACCTCCCACACAAAATTTCGGATAAATTCACTTTAAGACCTGCTATCGAATCACTTTGATTTTTGTTGAAGCAACTTGCATTCTCTGCCTCAATTACGATCGTAAACGTTTTTTCAGGGGCAAGTCCATACTTCTTGAGTAAACATCCCGAAGTGTGTAAAAACCACATATGGCACCATATGTAGTGGCTGAAGATCCACTTCCATAATGGTCAATGTAGATCCATTCTTTTTAGTATGTCCTCCGCAAAACTTTTGATCACTAATCCTAATGAACATTTTTGTCGGTTCAAATTTCCAAAATTTATAAAAACCCCTAAATACATACATACGTTTTTTGGGAAAAAATTGTTTCAATATATACAGGCTGAGAGTATATCTCTGTCGGCAAAGCCGACTGACACTTTTTTACTTGTTTCATTTCATTATTCCTCCAAATGTTTTCTTCGTACTCTTATCTACAAGTTTGCTACAGAGATCAAAACGAGATTCGTATTAGTTTCAGAGATATAGATATAGTATTAGTTTCAGATAAGAAGTCAATATTTAGCCATGTTTGGTTGAGGCCATAAAATACGAACCCGATCCAAGAAAACCCAAATAGGGTTCTTTTCTATTGGATCTCTACTTTCAAAAAATGCTCGGCAGAAATTGTTTGCACGCGATTAGCCCAAAAATGTTACACAGTGTAAATTTAATTACTTAGAATTTTAATTTTGAGAATATTTGCAATATTTTAATTTTTATAACAAAATAGTAGAAATTTAAAAATTTTTGTTTGAAAATTTTGCCTATTAGGCGAAGGTCATTTTTATACCCTCAGCATTTATACTAACGAGGGTATATACACTTTCATACGGGCAAACTGTGCCTCATCGAAATAATGGTTTTAGACCCCAAGTATGTTTGGACGAAATGTGTTTCAGACAATTTGGAGTCGATTGAGCAATGTCCGTCCGTCTGTCTGTCTGGCTGGAGCGCACGATAACTCTCGAACGGATGAACCGATTCGGTTCAAATTTTGGCTTTCGTAAAATTTTGCCCAAACTTAGTTTATGTTCGAAGATGGGCTATATCGGCCCACTCCTTCCGGTACCTCCCCCACAAAAGTTCGAAAATGTTCGGAAAATTTGTGCGCACGATAACTTTTGAAGGTAGTAACCGATTTGGTCCATACTTTGCCCATCGTAAAGTGTGTACCAGACTTAGATTAGGTTTCAATTTCGGAAAAGTTCAGTTTAGGACCATCTCGCGAATCGCTTTGATTTTTGTTTTAGCAACTTGTATTCACTGCTCCCCATACGACGGTACAAGTTTCCTTAGGGGCAAGTCCATACTTTCCGAGAAAATAGCCTGAAAGTTGCAAAAAACCCCTATGACACCATGTGAGGTGGTTGGAGCGCAAGATAACTCTCGAACGGATCTACCGATTCGATCCAAAATATAACCTTAATAATATTTTGTCCAAACATAGTTTAAGTTCGAAGATAAGTCATATCGGTCCACTCCTTCAGGTACCTCCCACACAAAAGTCCAAAAATGTTCGGAAAATTCGTTCGTATGTTAACTCTTGAAGGGAGTGGCCGAATTGGTCCATAATTTACACATCCTTATATATCTACTAGATATAGATCAGGTACAAATAGGGACCATCCGGTTCCTCCCACACAAAATTTCGGATAAGCTCAGAGATTTATAAACTGACTTGAATTTCAATAGGGATTAACATACCTATGCTGTTATAATTTACAGAGGCCCTTAGCAGAGCTCCGATTTGCTCTTTTTTACTCGCGAGTGGGAGTACTCGAAGAGTGCGAGCAAAAAGTCCGATTTGCTCGTTTTTACTCGCGAGTGAAAAGTACCTGCGAGTGGGAGTACTAGAAGAGTACAAGTTTTAAAATAAGTTTACTCCCCACTCTTTTGTTTTATTTGCGAGCACTCGCGAGTACTCCTGGTTTAAAAATAAGAGTGGGACTGAAATACTCGAAATAGAATACGAGTTTATTCGAAGAGTAAAATCGAATAGGAAAAATGTATTTATTTTTTGACCGTTTGTGTGTTCGTTTATGTGTGGAGGGTAGAGTTTTTGATGTAGCTGTGGATTGAAGGTAAAAAGGGCAAGTTGTTCGAAAGTTCGGAGGTTCGAGGAGGGTGGTCGGAAGTTCACTCTCACTCTTTTTTTCTTGCAAAACTCGTATTCTTTAAGTACTCGTACTCGCAAACACTTTTCACTCGCGAGTAAAAACAAGCAAGTCTGAAATATGCTTCGTGAGTGACGAGTAAAAATAGAGTATACTCGATTTATATTTTCTACTCGCGCGAGTACCCCCGCTCGAACTCGCTCGAATTTCACTCGCGACTAGAATTTGAGCGAGTATTTCGGAGCTCTGGTCTTGGATGCAACCCGAACGCCTTTATATGAAGACGTTGTTTTATTCCACGATACTATTCGTTACAAATAAAACGATGGTTCGTTCAGACTACGATTCTACAATGATTTATTAATGTTATTCACACAAGACTTTAGTTTATTTTGTTTACAATTCACGATTTAATTATTTACTTGCTCGCTGATGCATAGACTTTTCTAACATCCTTAATGTAGAATGTTCCAAAATGATCACGCGATACGCTGTCGATTCGCAAATACACATACGTACATACAATCATACTCGTATATATGAATATAAACTACAAATGGGACAGAGGTAATAAATAAGAGAGCGATAGAGTAGAAGGGGTTGCAATGAATGGCTTCACAATATAGAAAGATTATTGAACTAAAACTAAATGATGAAAACAAATATGAGTGATAGAGGGTGTTTAAGTTAGAAACTCTTTATTGGTATTTTCACTACAAATCTCCAGGGAGCCTTTGTTCGCCTAGTTCGGATCGCAGATAGGCCTCCCTTCCTTAAATGTTCTCTACAAACCCTGTGAGAAACTATGTTCGCTTACGGCAGACCATAGGGTGATTTTTCCAATCATTGCCCTACAAATCTTTTCAGATACTATGTTCGCTCAGTGCGAATCGTAGACAGTACTCTCTTGGTAGTGGAATTTCTCTGCAATTTCTCCCTGGAACTATATTCGCTCAGTTCGGATCGTAGTGAGAACTTTCCAATAAGCAGTGATTGCCACAGCCTTGATTCACTCTCGGTTTTTATACAAAAACCACTTATAAGTCATCTCTTCAGCAGTACGGAAGTACTTCTTGATTTACTCGCGAATTGTAACACGCTTAACCCACACCAGGTAAAGTCATCAGTAATTTTCGCCTAAATAAATCGCCTACACACCATTGTTATTATTATACAAACTAAAAACATTTGTGTTTTATTTTCTCCTCTTTTTCTTATCGTTTACACTCGGGTTTGTATCACTTGCTCATCTTCACAAACAATTTTATGCTGGTGGTAAATTCTATACGGTAGTGGTTGTAGTAATACTAAATCGAAGAACGTAAATGCGTAATAACAAAATTTGCGTTACAAATCATTTTTTTTTAATTTACGAAACTACGCTTTGAGTGAAATTCTGATCTTCTAGCAGAAGACCTTCTTCTAAGAGACAACCCTTTGATCTTCTATAAGTGGAAGGTCAGGTTTTCTGTGGGGAGACCTTCTGGTCTGCTATGAGAAGCTATTTTGCTCGTATTTTTGTCTTCTATGAGAAGATCTTCTGTTCCCTCTTCAATAAGAAGATCTTCTGGTCCTCTACGAGAAGAACGTCAAATATTCTATGAGAAGAATTTCTGCTATTCTATGAAAAGATCTTCTTTTCTTCTATGGGAAGACCTTCCAGTCTTCTCTATGAAGATTTTCTGGTATTCTATAAAAAACCATTCTGGTCTTCTATCAGAAGAACACTTTCCTGTTTATCTACCATAACTTCTGGTCTTCTATGAGAAGACCTTCCTGTCTTTTATGAAAAGATCAGTGGGTCTTCAATGTAAGGCCTTCTGGTCTTCTATGAGAAGAACTTCTGGTTTTATGAGAAGACTTTCTGATCCTCTATGAGAAGATCTTCTGGTCTTCTGTAAAAAGAACTTCTGGTCTTCCATGTGAATACTTCCTGGCATTCTGTCCTAATAAATTTCAAGATTCTATAAGAAGAATCTTCGGTATTCTATGAGAAGACCTTCTTGTCTACTTTCGGAAGACCTTGAGAAGAACTTCTGATTTCTATGGGGGACTCTTCTTGTATTATATGTGTTCTTCTACGAGAAGATCTTCTGGTTCCCATTAGATCACCTTCTGGTCTTCTATTCGAAAATGTTTTAATCTTCGATGAGAAGATTTACTGGTCTTCTATAAGAATATCTTCGAGTCGGTTTTATGAGAAGACGAACTTGTAGTCTATGAGATGGCCTTCTGGTCTTCCATAAGGAGACCTTCTGGTCCTCTATGAGAAGTCTTCTTGGTCTTTTATGGGAAGACCAACTTTTAGGTCTTCGATAATAATAATATCTACTGTTCTTCTATGAGAAGACCTTCTGGTCTTTTATGAGAAGATATTCTGGTCGTCTATGAGAAGACCTTCTGGACTTCTATAAAAATATCTATAAGAGGAACTTGGAGTAGTCTATGAGATGACTTTCTGGTTTTTATGGGAAAATGAACTGGTCGTGTATGAGATGGCCTTCTAGTGTTCCATAAGAAGACATTCTGGTTTTTATGAGATTACCTTCTGTTCTTCTATAGCAAGAGTTTTTGGTCTCTCACAAGAGGACCTTCTGGATTTCCTTTTCGTTCCTTTTCGTCTTCTGCTGTTCTTTTAGAAGATCTTTGAGAAAAACTTCTGGTCTTCTATGAGAGGATATTAGGATCGTCTTTTAGAAGACTTATTTGGTTTCCAGTGAGCAGTCATTCTGTTTTTAAGGCCTTCTGGCTTTCTGGGCCGTCTTGTTCTCTTTCTGGTCTTTTATGATAAGACCTTTTGGTTTGTTTTATAAACATATGTGGTCTTCTATAAGAATATCTTGGAGCCAGTGGTAAGAAGGTCCGCCTTGCACTCAGGATTGAACAATCCCTGCCGGGAACATCAAAATTTTTGGCGGTGATATATCACCTCAGCCGTAATATTGGCTTACATTTCCGAGTATTTCAGCAATGAAAACTTCTCACGCCGTTCGGATTCCGCGATAAAAAGAAAGACACATATAATGGAGCCAATATGAATCGGCGTATCTCCCTTGTCTTGTCAGGGATGTTGTGGGAACTTATATATGTTTAAGTACCTTCTGATCTTCAATGAAAAGACCTTCTGGTCTTCTATTATAGGACTTTCTTGTTTGCTCTAAGAATAACATTATATTCTTTAATAAGATTACCTACTTTCTTCTTAAAAGATGATTTATACAATTTCTATATGAAGACGTAATGTTTTTATAGGAAGACGTGCAGTTCTTCAATAAAGAAAAATTACAAACCGACTGATATTAATTAGTTGCACCTACTCTGGATAAGGCCAAAAAGAGGCATATCATGCTCTTTCTATAAGAAGACCTATTGGACAATGGTCAAGGAAACCTAGTGGTCCAAAGTAATCGTCTGTTAGAACACCTACATATACTGACCCGACAGTTCTACTCTAAAGAAGTCTGCTGCTCTTCTCTAAGACCAACCACTTGCCTTCTAGAAGTAGACACTTACCTTCTATAAGTAGTCCTTGCATTTTCGGTTGCTAAGAATTATTTTTTTCCTCCATACGAAACCCTTTAAGAAGTTATTCCACTTGAAAATGATATTTAATAGAAGAAATTTTATAATTTTCCCACATGTTGACCTAGTAATACAACCCAAAATGTGGATATGCTGTGTAGCAAGGCCACCATGGATATCGTAGCATTGCTATTTCATCGAGGAAAATTGTAAAATTACATACCTGCTGAGACCTTTTTATGACAAAAGCTAATGTCAACGCTTTATGTCAACTTCTCCACATGTGGAGAAATGCGAAACATTTTCAATTTTAAAGAAATATTTCAAAATATAAATCAAATTCGAACTCATCAATGGACATAAATAAAAAAGCTCAATAACTGAACCCCCCGTTCTGTGGCACCATGGAAAACACAGCACCTATTGGTAGTTATGTGGTTGGGCTGATGGGATGATGATGTTACTGCTGCTGATGATGATGATAAGATCGTTGGTAATTTAGTGATAATAAAAAACTGAAAAAAAAACAAACAATAGTCTAAAGAATGAGTTTTTTGGCCAGACTGTCAAACGCCACAATAGGCTCAACACAAAATAGGGCTTTAACTTTACAGAAAAACAAAGAAACGTAATTAAGTTTAAAACAAGTTTTTGTGTTTTCAACATTGGCCTAACGAGATGGATTATCTCCAAAGAAATCGATTTTTTATCGATGTCGTAATTATAACAAGAAACAGGTGTAGGGGAGGTGTGGAGAGGGGGAAGAATGTGTGTGGCAATTTTTTACATGACAAACCTATAACGAAAATGTCACTTTTTTGCTGGCCAAGAATATAACAAATATTTGACCATTATTTCAGCTAATCATTTAATAGAACAGGAACTATTTTTCTAATTGGTTTTTAGTGTTGGTTGTTGGGTTTTGAATTTATTACCTCACACAGATGTATGTATGTTGTGTGTGGTTCGCTAATATTTGTTGGGGGTTGTTTTAGCACAATTTATGTTTGCGGAAGTGGAACGTGGTTATTCACCTCAACTGTGTTGTCTTTCCATTGTCGAAAGGTTTGTGAATTTGCTAAAAGCCATGAAAATTGGGGCGCGAAATTTTCAACCACTTCCGGTGTTTTTCTTATGCGAATGCGGGGAACAGGATATAGTGTGCGGAATTTCCGCGCCTGGCCGCTTGAGTGTGGAATGTAAAATGCCATTCGTGTGAAACACATTGCAATGGCATTGCCATTGAGAGCATGTTTGGTTTTCAACCATGGGCAATAGTGGCTTGTTATCAGTATTACGTTTGTATATTAAATATTTTTCTTGTCGTAATGACCAAAAATTTACAAAATTTAAAAAAAAATAATTTAATAATTTTCAGCTTTTCAACAGAATAGGCTGTAATGTGGTATTTTGAAAAATTCTAATATTTATAGGAACAAAAAAAAAATAATACTCCTATACGATATAAATAGGCACAGAAGTACATTTTTAGTAAATTCATTTCTTTCCTTCTGTCAAGTTTGAATAGCCTTCCATTGTATAGCACTAACATTTACATACCCCACTGGCACCACAGAGCTTATCACAGACCGGTCTATTGCTTTATAAGAGGACAACAAGGTTTTATTGTCAGCACCCCAAAGTACTGGCGTACAGTCTCTATGTCGTCTGAAAGGTACCAGTTTCTGAGATAACACCCCTCGTTTGGGAACTCCTTGTTTTGCTCTTCGGGTTTTGGACTTGTTACGTCTGGCGACTGATATCCGCTCATAGAGTTGATTATCAAAATACGGCTGGATCGGAGTCTTCTTTATGTCCTTCAACAGGTAAACGCTATCGAAGGCCTTTGCTATGCCAAGAGCCACCATGCCTTTTGGGGCACACGGCCAATTCTCTGTTAATCCTCTATTGGGCATCTGCCTCTAGAATCATCGCCTCTACTGGCATCATTGACTGACTTCTGTAGCTGGACCACCCGGCCAATATCCCGGGCTTCTCGTACAATTGAGCACACTTGCCAATGCTTAGGCATTGAGATTCCGCTAGGCTCCAAAGCTTTGGCTGACATTGGCAGAATTGCTCAAAGTAAAATTGTGATACTTCTTTGGCTGAGAGGACTCTTATATGGCACAACACACTCCTCTTCACCCTATCACTTTCGATGTGCTCTATTAACTGCTGTTTAAAATAACACGCCCACCTCTCGGGATCTGCCACTTCCACGCCGTTAAAACTTACAGCTTTCATAATCCTTCATTTCCGGATTCGAGAGTGATTTAACCGTTGCCCACAATGTAGTCAATCCTGTACCAATGACACATTGTTTCAGGTGGTCCAGCAACTACTTCTTACTACTACTTAGACCAGCTGGTACCAGAAAATTATCTTACCTACCCTAGGATCTCAGGAACTGGGCACCTCTCTAAAGCGGCGGTTTGTGAATACTCTTACCCCTTGTCAATCATCTTTTGTATGGTTCAGAAATGTACGGCGGTTAGAGGTTATGAAATCGGGTGGTATATTAACGGAGACAATGATGGGATAGATGGTTTGGGCCAACTAAGTGACGAGTTGTCAGTACTCGTAATTTATCAAGTCGGGTGCCACAATGGCGATGTCTGGCGAGCTGTGGCAATCTTCTCTTATCCTCGTAGGAGACTCTTGGATCACCGCTGAAATTTGTTCGTCCAGTGCTGTCGTTGCCGACCACGGAATTCCAGATTTCATGATTAGTTTTGAAGGCCCGAGCACCTGGCAGTTATTGCCTTCCGTAAGCGTAATATGAGGCATATTAGGCAATTCTACTTCGGTGGGCCTACACTTATTAATACCCCTCCCCCCATTCCATCGATGTGCCATTAGAGTCAAGCTAAAGCGAGATAGTTATGCACTGGAAAAACTGGTGTTTAAGAGAAGCAAGTCGGATTAATATGGTTGCACCATTTTGGAAGTTTTACCGAAGGTGGTCCTTGTGGACTTGAGCAACCCATAATCCCTGCCATAGTGGTCCCAAAATTCTAAAAAAATGCCTACGGTGCCCAACTAAAATTGGCGGTGGTGACGAAAACTAACAAAAGGGTAAGTACTCAGATCAAATTCCAAGATGAACCCTGTCTGCCCATTCTTACCTAACTCCTCCAGAAAGGTTCAACAATTTTGCGCCAAAGCCCAGTTTAAGGCCACGTATTGATATTTTAATAGAGGGTAGACTTTATGACCATAACTAGAACGTTACCCGTTTTTTCTAGGGAAGGCCTATACTTCCCTTGATATGAGGCACGAAATGTTCAAATATGAAGCGTTACTTCGTCATAAAGCTTCCGCACAGTTAAGTTCACTGCATCAATTCTTTGTTGTCATAGTTTGAGATTATTTAGTTGTCGACAAAGACGGCTTTAAGTTATTTATAACCTATTTATATACATGTACTCTTTCATGCGGTCTACATACTACTCGGAGGAAGGAACATACCGCAGCTGATAAACATTGAAAAATAGACTGTGACAAGTCCCAGTTGAAGTACCGTATTCAAAAGTAGTCGTCCTCCACTCTTTAGGTATAGATGACAGTGGACCAAATACTCACTTCTTTGACCTCTCAAAATTATGAAACAGAAAACAAAACAAATATATCAAAATGACCAAAGTTGTATATTAGCGAATTAGACGTTCTATATCAGCGAAATAGAACCGGACTGCACTCGTAGATACGGTTCTCAGGTTTTGGAAATCTGAAATTGATTTTATAACTGATTTGGTCCTTCGGGTCTCACAAAGCTACTCTTCCCAAGATAATATTACAAACATCATCAATTTCCTCTCCTCACATGGAAAAATAACAATTCTTGTGTGAGATCTATTAAACGGATCTCGGACATATGTCAAAACATAGGAAATGTAAATGTAAATTATAGAGAAAATGCCCTTACCCAAACGCAAAAACACCAATTATTTTAAGGAAATTTCAAAAAACGAACAACTCTTTACTCACCTTTGACCTTGAAACGAACTAAGCCTTCTACTTATAAAATATAAAAAATTACAAACTAACAATCCCAAATGGAAACCACAAATTAACAACAGTGTGTCAATACATTTACTTCATTTCCTTTAAAGACTTCGTCACCTTCTGACCTTCTTCAACAATAACATCAGATCAATAAATACAATAGAAAATGTACACAAAAGTACAGAAAATCTACTCAAATAGGAGCTAAAATCGATTTGACAACCGCCAAAGAAACCGTTTCGAAATTAAGGGAAATTTTAACTACAACAACAATACAACATTTTTATTTGACTCCTGATTTACACAATGATTGCAGCAGTAGTGCAGTGTTACTGCTGCCAATACTACGGATGATGTTGATGACGTCGTGTGTAAACAAAACACTACCCTTCAACATTTCAAAATCTTAAATAAGGAAGTGGTGCCCAGTAAAGGTCATAACGAAATAGAAAAAAAACAGGGGGTGCATATCATTAGGGAGCGACAGAGATACCTACTATAAGTTGTAGAACAAGACTGACAATGAATGCATTGAATTAAATGCATTCATTTGGTTTTTGTTTCACTTTTGTTACTTTCATTTGAAAATATGCAAAGTAGTAGAATAGTGTTGCGTCTCAGTGGAAGCAGCGATGTAATACAAGGTTTTTGATTTCCGGGATACTTCTTGTAAGTGGAAGTTCAATGATTTTTAATGGGATGACATTAAGGGATTAATTGATTCTATTAAAATAATCAAAAGAAAAGAGGAGGAATGATGTTTGTTTAGAGAGTAACCACAAATTGTACCAAATATTAAAATTAAAGAAAAATAAAAATAATAAGGGATGTGGGGCTACATCCGAAACTAAAGTCTTTTCTGCCTCCGGCAAATATTGGAAGCAACATAATATGTACTTTGGCTAAAATGAACACATTGAAGGAAAAAAACCTTAATGGGCTCTTCGCGTTTCTGATTCCTGGGATTGAACTGTGTAAAAAGGTCCACTAGACCACATGTCTACGGTGAAAATCGAGCCTCCCAATTTTGACTTGAAGTTGTTTAAGGATTTTTTTTCGGATATTTTTGCATATAACACCCAAACCATCGAGATTTGCGATCCAACACAAAGAACAAAATTGTATCCACCACAATAATTAAGAACTCTCTAGTGCATCGCAAAAGTATTGTAATGCTACTTCAGGCAGTTTTGGCCTTGAGACTGCACAAATTTTTCGGCAAATATCGACACTGTGCTACAAAAGTTGACCAGAAAACAAGTAAAAAAAGTGTCAGTCGGCTTTGCCGACAGGTATATACCCCCAGCCAATGTGAAGGGAAACTTTCACCTACGGACAGATCGAATGTATTTAAGGTCTCATCTGAATTTTGTGGCCGTTTTTGGACATTTGAACTTGCCGACAAAAATCTGGATTAGGAATTAACTACACTAGGACACAAATGTTGAACTTTTGTGGGGGAGGTACCCTTAGAGGACCGATATGGACTATTTTAGAAGTTAAACTAAATTTTGACAAAATACTAGGAGATCCAAAGTTTGGACCAAATTGGTTGCCCCCTTCAAGTGATATCGTCCTAGCATTTTAGTGACATTTTTTAAATATTGGGGAGAAGTACCGGAAGTTGTGGACCGATATTGCCCGATGAAGACCAAATCGGTTGAACAGTTCGAGGGTTATCGTTCTCTCTGACCGCCACATATGGTGACATAGGGGGTTTTTACACCTTTCGGGCTGTTTTCCCAAGAAATATGGACTCGCCCCTGACAAAACGTTTACCGTGTAATGGAGGTATCGAATGCAAATCCCTTCAACACAAATGAAAGTGATTCGAGAGCAGGTCTAAAAGTGAATTTATACGAAATTTTGTGTGAGAGGTACCAGAAGTAGGAGACAAATATAGCTCATATTCGAACCTGATTTATATGTGGTAGATATATAAGTATGTACAAAGTATGGATTACATCGGTCACTCCCTTCAAAAGTTATCGTGCGCACAATTTTTCCGAGCATTTTTGAACTTTTGTGGGGACCGTACCTGAAGAAGACCGTACCTGTTTGGACAAAATATTATCGAAGGCCATATTTTGGACCGAATCTGCAGATCCGGTCGAGAGTTATCTTGCGCTCAAATATAGGGGCTCTTTGCAAGTTTTAGGCTATTTTTCTCAGGAAGTATCGACTTGCACCTACTTGTACCGTCGTATGGGGGGCCAAGTGAATACAAGTTGCTGCAACAAAAAAAAAAACGATTCGAGAGCAGGTCCTAAACTGAACTTTTCCGAAATTTTTTGTGGGAGGTTCTCGAAGGAGTTTACCGATTGAGTCCATATTGGAACCTCATCTAAGTCTGGTAGAAATTTCATAATGTGCAAAGTATGGACCAAATCGGTTACTCCCTTCAAGAGTTATCGTGCGCACAAATTATCCGAACATTTCCGAAATTTTGTGGGGGAGATACCGGAAGGAGTGGACCGATATAGTCCAACTTCGAACTTAAACTAAGTTTGGGCAAAATATTACGAAAACCAAATTTTGGACCGAATCAGTTGATCCATTCGAGAGTTATCGTGCGCTCCAGCCAGCCAGACAACGGACGGACATTGTTAAATCAACTATAAATTGTCTGAAACACATTTCGTCCAAACATACTTGGGGTCTAAATCCATAATTTCGATGAGGCACATTTTGCCCGTATGAAAGTGTATATACCCTCGTTAGCATAAATTCTGAGGGTATTAATATAAACTAACCAAAGTCAGCGGTTGCTTCTTGTTATACAAGAGTAAAGAAACTGTAACTACATCCGAAACAATAGTCTTCTTTCTCTGCCTTCACCAGATGTAATCAATTTCATTTTCCCCTTATTAAATAATTTGTTGTTCTTCAAATATTGTAAGCAAAAAAATTGTCCCAATTAGCTGAAATAAACTCATTACATATTACATTACAAACTACCATCGAACATAAATTAAATAACAAGGGAATCTTATATCCTATCAAAGATTACTTCTGGCTTCTATTCCCAACAAGCTCAACAAGCTCTTTTTGCGGCATATGAAGACAACGCAAATAGCTTGGGCCTGTGCAGACGACTTAACCATGCTATAGAACGATACACCCTATATATTGGGGTAGTTAGTGTTTGGACATTATGTTCAGCTGTCCAGGTGGTAACCAGCGTGTTGGTGGACTTAGCGGCGGATATATTCGTATGCCTCAAATGGAAGAACATTTAATCTATCAAATATAAATAACATCGGTGGTATGATCTGATGTCAAGATCTTACAATCAGCCGCATACATTACGATCACTATGCCATCATGGAGGATGTGGAATTTCGGAATAATGGAATATAACAGTTCTGTATAAATCCCTGTGTACCTCTACGGATTTTCAACGTTCACACATACATAAGGGCACAGTTGATTAAACAATTTTTTAAACACGTTGGGGGGAAGTCTTCTCTATGCAAGAGTAACCATGACTGTTCGATCGCATAGCATGTTCTGGTTTATTCAAATCCATGCTGATGTTGGGCATCTGGGACATAGCTTCTCATCAAAGGTAGGAGTAGTGCATCTAGAATCTTTGCTACTGGCGACAGAAGGAACGGCCTGTACAATTCGCCTCTGCTGCACGTATTCGTTCTATCACTCTTGGTGTGCTCTATAAATTACCGGTTAAAATAGACGTTGAATGTAAAAGCAGTTCCTTTTCTGGATTCAAGAGTGATTGAATCGTTATCCACAATTTACTCTAGCCAGTTTTTTTTTCGCCTACTAGCCTGTTGACTTCAAGAGTAAGTTCCCTAATTTTGGGTTTTCAGGATACAATGAGTGTGATGAATCACACTCAATTGCTAGTTCCGGCGCCACTGCTGGGAAATTTGATCAAATGTAGGGTATTCGACGATCATAGGAAGGCGTTCTGAGCAAAATAAAATAACGGGTTACCAGGACACGTAATTTATCAGAGTGGGTCCCAAAATGGTGATGTGTGGCGAGCTGTCCAAATGTTTACTTATCCTCGCGAGAGCGTCTTCATTCACCGTGCAAAACGTGGAACTATCAAATTTCTCGTCCAGCGCTGTACTCCTCTGGTCATTGCTTAGGACGGAATACCAAAGCTCATGACGAGCGTTAAAGTTCTAAGACTTGCCGTCCTAAGACGAGATAATACTGTCAAATAACTGCCAAATAACGCAAGGTAAAGCTATTTATTGGAATCAGTCGGCACGAATTGACGTTAGTGGAGAACCTACAAAAGAAATTACCATAGGAAGGGGTGTTAGACAGGGATGTCCTTTATCTCCCCTGTTATTCAACGTGTATTCAGAGAAAATATTCCAAGAAAAATTAGAAGGAGAAAACATCGGAATCAGAATTCATGAGAAACTAATCAATAATATAAGGTATGCGGACGACGCTACGTTACTGGCAGGGAGCATATACGGTCTACAAAAACTAGTAGAGAAACTGGCACG
Source organism: Musca autumnalis (assembly GCF_047663935.1). Classification (NCBI taxonomy): domain Eukaryota; kingdom Metazoa; phylum Arthropoda; class Insecta; order Diptera; family Muscidae; genus Musca; species Musca autumnalis. The sequence goes on along the minus strand of NW_027411977.1, from coordinate 17,079,329 downwards.
TGTAAGTGAGAAATATGGTCTTAAAATCAACATGAAGAAGACGAAGTACATGATCATTAGCAGAAAAAATCCCCATGCTGAGGTGAACTTTTAAATATCTTAAGTTGTTAATAAACGACCAATGGGATCCATCGAAAGAAAAAAGTCGAATAGAGATTGCGCGAGATGTTTTCTGTAAATATAGTAAAACCCTGAATAGTCATGACATAAACATAACAAAAATACGTTTTATAAAATGTTTTACAAGGCTATGTTTGGTCGGTGCTATTATATGGAACAGAAGTTTGGACGCCCAAATCCTCTGATGAAAGAAAATTGGAATCCTTTGAAATATGGATTTACCGGCGAGTATTAAAAATACCATGTACTGCGAAAATTTCTACTGACAAAGTACTAAGAAAGATGAATATAATCCGGTAATTAATAACAACTATAAAAAGGAGCAAAATAGCGTATCTGAGACATGTATTAAGGAACAACAAAAAATTGAAGGAAGGCCAGCTAGACGAAGGAAAGAAACATCCTGGCTCAAAAACATAATGAACTGGACAGGTTTTACCAATGAAACTAATCTGCTGAATTCTGCAAGACACAGAGAGCTGACAACCATTATATATATTAAATAAGATATATTGTACGATCACTTATATCCGGATGAGTAAATAAAGAAGAATAGCTATTCACCGGCTTCTCATGTACATATTAAGGACATTACCGGGGCAATCCCACATTTGCTAAAATCATAGGGTGGGTCACTAAAGAAAGTTCAAGCGACATATGTAGGTCCGTACTGGACAGACTGGTGCACAGACAAATACAAGACGTGCTCCTCCACTTCTTGTACGAACCTTCCGCAAACTGTTGTAGCCATCGAAACGTTGCAAACTTCAGATGGCGTTGAGCTTTTTTACCTGGATTGTGGAGACCATGATGTTTCTTAGACTTATAAAGTCAAACATTTTGCTGACTTTGTTGCGGAGACCATTGCAGACAACAACTTGGGGTGCTGCGTTAAATACTGTGGAGGAAACTGCGAGAATGTCCAACGACGATGATAAGTTCTACGACTAAGTTCATAACGCGTTAAGATATGTTCTGGCCCAGCAAGCAGCAACATAACTCGCAGTAGTGATGTAGGCGGCTACGACGAGAGCAGTTATGGAAGAGAACACATTTCCTGCTTCTCACCGATGTTGACATGTAGTGTTGCCCTCCTTAGCTGTTGCAAAAAATTGTTCCAGTTTTATGGTCCCCATTGGTCGGAGGCTTTTTCTCCTCTGTAGTTCCCGCTAGAATTATTTAAAAAAAATATTCTAAAATCTTTGAAACCCCTTTTCCATTAAGTTTAGCTCCCACAGATCTCGAAAAAATCGCCGTTTTTTCCTCTCTTTAGTGGCTCTTAATATCCTTAAAAGTCACATTTGTCCATTATTAAACAAGCAATTTAAAGTCGATCATTGAATGAAAAAAACAACCAGTAAGGAAAGGATCAAAGTCGGGCGGGGCCGACTATATGATACCCTACACCACTGTGAATATGTAAAATATAAATCGGAGCTATATCCAGATCTTAACCGATTTTGATATAATTTGGCACATTTATTTCCAGACGAATTCAGTCACACATTCCAAATATCATTGAAATCGGACTTATATATCGTGTTTGGAGCAGAAAATACACGAAATCGGCCGAAAATATATATGGGTGCTATATCCAAATCTGAACCGATTTCGATATAATTTGGCACATTTATTTCTAGATTGAATTCAGTCACACATTCCAAATTTCATCGAAATCGGAAATATATAGCGTGTTTGGTACAGAAAATACGTGAAATCGGCCCAAAATATATATGGGAGCTATATCCAAATCTGAACCGATTTCGATATAATTTGGCACACTTATTTCTAGACCGAAATCAGTCAAACATTCCAAATTTCATCAAAATCGGAAGTATATAGCGTGTTTGATGCAGCAAATACATGAAATCGGGCGAACATATATATGGGAGCTATATCCAAATCTGAACCGATTTCGATATAATTTGGCTCATTTATTTCTAGACTGAATTCAGTCACACATTCCAAATTTCATCGAAATCGGACATATATAGCGTGTGTGGTACAGGAAATACGTGAAATCGGCCGAAAATATATATGGGAGCTATATCCAAATCCGAACCGATTTCAATATAATTTTGCACACTTATTTGTAGACAAAATTCAGTCACACATTCAAAGTTTCATCAAAATTGGACGTATATAGCGTGTTTGGTGCAGCAAATACGTGAAATCGGGCGAAAATATATATGGGAGCTATATCCAAATCTGAACCGATTTTCACCAAAAGCAATAGCGTTCTTCCTATGGCTAAAAAAGTTGTAGTCCCCAATTTTCAGCTGAATCGGACAAAAAATGCGACCTGTATGTTACGAACGAAAATACATGGACAGACGGACAGACAGACAGACGGACGGACACGCATAAATCGACTCAGAAAGTGATTATATGTATATCCCCAAAAGAAACTGTGGGTCTATTTCGTTTCCTTTTGTATGTTACATACAAACCACTGTATGGTGTAGGGTATAAAAATAATTGTCGATTATTTTTTAATGAATTAATTGGATTAATCGAGCTAACTTCAGCTAAGGAGTTTAGTATTGAAAAATGAATTCTAGCGAAATACCACACACCCAACCGCTACGATCGTTAGTGTTCACTTTGACGGCTATTAAGATCTTTAAAAATCCAAGATAACTGATCGCTCTCGAGGATATTGACATTTTTAAGAAAGCGCAGATTATTGTTCTCTAAAAATATGTCGAAGTATATTGTTAGCTTTATAATTTATATAATTGTTCCGCAAACATCCCAGATGGGACAAGGGAGACTTCTCTCATATCAATGAGTGCACCCCGATTCACACAATTACTGTTTATTGCCGAGTCCGAAGGGCGTGTCCTAAGACACCACTTGTAGAGAAGTTTTACAAGGCTGAAATACTCAGGAAATGTCGCCAACATCACTGAGGGGTATTTTGCCAACGTTGAAAATTTGATGTTACCTGGCCTGGGAATCCAGCCCACGAACTTTAGTGTGCAAGGCGGGTGTGAATACCATTGCACCACGGTGGCACCCAATTGTTAGCTTTCGCTACTCATAAAATCTTTAAACATCTGTATGTAATTGTTCCACAAACATCCCATACGGGACAAGGGAGACTTCTCTCATATCAATGAGTGCACCCCGATTCATATTAAGCTCAATGATATGGGACCTACAGTTTATAGCCGAGTCCGAACGGCGTGTCCTAAAACACCACTTGTAGAGAAGTTTTACATGGCTGAAATACTCAGAAATGTAGCCAACATTACTGAGGGGTATTTTGCTAACGCTGAAAACTTTGATGTTTGCCTGGCCGGGGAATCGAACCCACGACCTTCATCGTGCAAGGCGGGTGTGCATACCATTGCACCACGTTGGCACCCGAAACATCTGCCTTAAATGATTCTCTTTTAAATCCAAGTTTATTATTCTGCTTTCCTTAAAAATTTAACAATTTGTTCGCATTGTAATTCCTTAGGAAATTCACGGTTTATTATCCTTCCGAAAATCATTGAAGACATTTTTAACAAACCTACGCTTACTATCTTCTTTGGTTGCACTAAACTCTTTCAAAAAGCTAAGCATCTTCAGCTCTTTTCTTCTTCAAAAAAATTTTTAAAAAATCAACGTATATTGCCCCCTTTGTTTCCTCCTAAAATCTCTGAAAAATTCACATTAATTGTCCTTGTTGGACAAAAAGCAAAGCAAATGTTCCTAAAAATTAAAAAAGGACAATTATTCTGGTCCTTGGTTGCTCTTAAAAAACTACAAGAAACTTCTTTAAAGTCAATTGCATTTAGTTTGTAGACCAAATGAACAACAACAAAAAATATGCAAATGTAACAATAAACATGAAATAAAAATCAATAAAACTGCGTCTATAATTTTCTCACTTGCGAAGCGTTTAATTCTATTACCAGGCAGTCAGTCAGCCAATACGCCTGCCGCTTATTCATCTATCCATCCATCCATTATTGAAGTATCTATCATTGCGCTTAGTTTTACAAAAATCTGATAACGCGTTAGGCTCATTTACGGTTAGCAACCACCCCAGCCCCCTGGTCAGTGGGCCAGGTCTCACGGCGGAAAAACGTGCATCTCATTAAATTTATGCAGACAATTGAAAAAGCCTAGGGAAAATCGAAACATATGAGCGAACAAGAACTTGAATCTAACAACAACAACAACAGCAGCAAAAGCAACCAATAGAAAAAACGGCAAATGCAACAATAAAATGTTAACCAGGTGATCGATAGCAAAATGTAATTTCTGCTGGCTGTCGTTCTTTTTTTTTTTGCTCTAACATATTAGCTAGTGGCTTGCTGCAAGAACAACAACAACAAAACACATTTAGCGGCTGGCACAATAGTAGCTTCACTATGAAGATAAATTATTGAACATCTATCAGTGAAAATAATGTTTTTTTCTGGTGGCATTTCAAACAGAAAAAACTAATTTGCATATTTATGCTGTTTAGAAATGAAACGGGAGAGGGATATCATCGAACTAAACCAACAACAAAAAAACATAACTTTCCTGTTAGGGGCTCAATACACACACACACACACACGAAAAAATTGTCAAATCACAATCAATAAAACCGAAAAAATGGCAATGGTAAAAATGTTACCCGTTCGTTATGCCACAGGAGAAAAAATGCCAGCTAGATTTGTTTGCAGAAAGGATACCCTCCTCCAGGTCACGGTTATAAAAAATTTTGGCGCGCAGTTTTTTTTCGCCAACTAATTTGCATATGTTATGTGTCTGTGTGTAAGTGTATGCAATGCCGAAAGGATATTCACATTACAAGTGTGTTAGTGTGTGTGTACGTTAAGTCGGTTTATATGTTTCGGCAGCACTTACTTTAAAGTGTGGTTGAGTGCGTGTGTGCGTTTGCGAATGTTTGTGAAATTTATGCTAATTTTCTTTGCGCGTAGCATGAGGTCGTCGTCCCTAAAAGGTATTACTGGGCCTTAGGTAAATTAATAACAAAAAAGTGAAAGGATTCTCCTCAGCCACAGTGGTTGATCACTAAAAAGATAGATTAATATTTTTTGGCAAAGATTACAAAAAAAAAAAAAAAAACAACAAAACATAATGTAAAGATTTAACAAGGATAAACAAAGAGGCAATTATATATATGTTGCTATAAGGAACAACTATGAAAAGTATGGATTCATAGTGACGGCTTTAAGTTTGAGTTTCCAATATCATTTCCATTATAATAAGAGTGGATTTTTTAATCGATAAGAGTGGATAATTTGAAAAAATTTTTTCCCATAACAACATCAATATGCGTGGATTTTTTATACATATTTTTTCACCCATCACCACACCATTATGCGTGGATTTTTTAAAAATATTTGTTCTCCCATCACCAAACCAATGTGCGTGGATTTTTTTAAAATATTTTTTACCCATCACCACACCAATATGCGTGGAGTTTAAAAAAAAAAAAAATTAACACATCAACACACAAATATGCGTGGATTTTTTAAAAATATTTTTCACCCATCACCACACCAATATGCGTGGATTTTTTAAAAATATTTTTTTCAACCATCACCATACCAATATGCGTGGATTTTTTAAAAATATTTTTTTACCCATCACCTCACCATATGCGTGGATTTTTTAAAATATTTTTTTACCCATCACCACACCAATATGCGTGGATTTTTTTAAAAAAATTTTTTGCAACCATCACCACACCAATATGCGTGGATTTTTTTAAAATATTTTTTTCAACCATCACCACGTCGTTAAGCGTGAATTTTTAAAAATATTTTTTCACCTATCACCACACCATTATGCATGGATTTTTTTAAAAATATTTTTTTCAACCATCACCACGCCAATATGCGTGGATTTTTTAAAAATATTTTTTCACCCATCACCACACCATTATGCGTGGATTTTTTAAAAATATTTTTTCACCCATCACCACACCATTATGCGTGGATTTTTTAAAAATATTTTTTTTACCCATCACCACACCATTATGCGTGGATTTTTTAAAAATATTTTTTTTACCCATCACCACACCAATATGCGTGGATTTTTTAAAAATATTTTTTCACCCATCACCACACCAATATGCGTGGATTTTTTAAAAATATTTTTTCACCCATCACCACACCAATATGCGTGGATTTTTTAAAAATATTTTTTCACCCATCACCACACCAATATGCGTGGATTTTTTAAAAATATTTTTTTTACCCATCACCACACCAATATGCGTGGATTTTTTAAAAATATTTTTTCACCCATCACCACACCAATATGCGTGGATTTTTTAAAAATATTTTTTCACCCATCACCACACCAATATGCGTGGATTTTTTAAAAATATTTTTTCACCCATCACCACACCAATATGCGTGGATTTTTTAAAAATATTTTTTCACCCATCACCACACCAATATGCGTGGATTTTTTAAAAATATTTTTTCAACCATCACCACACCAATATGCGTGGATTTTTTAAAAATATTTTTTCAACCATCACCACACCAATATGCGTGAATTTTTTAAAAATATTTTTTCACCCATCACCACACCAATATGCGTGGATTTTTTAAAAATATTTTGTTACCCATTACCACACCAATATGCGTGGATTTTTTAAAAATATTTTTTCACCCATCACCTTACCAATATGCGTGGATTTTTTAAAAATATTTTTTCACCCATCACCTTACCAATATGCGTGGATTTTTTAAAAATATTTTGTTACCCATTGCCACACCAATATGCGTGGATTTTTTAAAAATATTTTTTTACCCATCACCACACCAATATGCGTGGATTTTTTAAAAATATTTTTTTACCCATCACCACACCAATATGCGTGGATTTTTTAAAAATATTTTTTTACCCATCACCACACCAATATGCGTGGATTTTTTAAAAATATTTTTTTCAACCATCACCACGTCGTTAAGCGTGAATTTTTAAAAATATTTTTTCACCTATCACCACACCATTATGCATGGATTTTTTTAAAAATATTTTTTTCAACCATCACCACGCCAATATGCGTGGATTTTTTAAAAATATTTTTTCACCCATCACCACACCATTATGCGTGGATTTTTTAAAAATACTTTTTTTACTCATCACCACACCAATATGCGTGGCTTTTTTAAAAATATTTTTTTTACCCATCACCACACCAATATGCGTGGATTTTTTCAAAATATTTTTTCACCCATCACCACACCAATATGCGTGGATTTTTTCAAAATATTTTTTCGCCCATCGCCACACCATTATGCGTGGATTTTTTAAAAATATTTTTTCACCCATCACCACACCAATATGCGTGGATTTTTTCAAAATATTTTTTCGCCCATCGCCACACCATTATGCGTGGATTTTTTCAACATATTTTTTCGCCCATCGCCACACCATTATGCGTGAATTTTTTAAAAATATATTTTTTACGCATCACCACACCAATATGCGTGGATTTTTTAAAAATATTTTTTTACCCATCACCAATATGCGTGGATTTTTTAAAAATATTTTTTTACCCATCACCAATATGCGTGGATTTTTTAAAAATATTTTTTTTCAACCATCACCACACTAATTTGCGTGGATTTTTTTAAAAATATTTTGTTACCCATTACCACACCAATATGCGTGGATTTTTTAAAAATATTGTTTTAACCATCACCACACCAATATGCGTGGATTTTTTAAAAATATTTTTTTTAACCATCACCACACCAATATGCGTGGATTTTTTCAAAATATTTTTTTTAACCATCACCACACCAATATGCGTGGATTTTTTCAAAATATTTTTTCGCCCATCGCCACACCATTATGCGTGGATTTTTTCAACATATTTTTTCGCCCATCGCCACACCATTATTTTTTCACCCATCACCATACCAATATGCGTGAATTTTTTAAAAATATTTTTTCACCCATCACCACACCAATATGCGTGGATTTTTTAAAAATATTTTTTCACCCATCACCACACCAATATGCGTGGATTTTTTAAAAATATTTTTTTTACCCATCACCACACCAATATGCGTGGATTTTTTCAAAATATTTTTTCACCCATCACCACACCAATATGCGTGAATTTTTTCAAAATATTTTTTCGCCCATCGCCACACCATTATGCGTGGATTTTTTAAAAATATATTTTTTACGCATCACCACACCAATATGCGTGGATTTTTTAAAAATATATTTTTTACGCATCACCACACCAATATGCGTGGATTTTTTCAAAATATTTTTTCGCCCATCGCCACACCATTATGCGTGGATTTTTTAAAAATATTTTTTCACCCATCACCACACCAATATGCGTGGATTTTTTCAAAATATTTTTTCGCCCATCGCCACACCATTATGCGTGGATTTTTTCAACATATTTTTTCGCCCATCGCCACACCATTATGCGTGGATTTTTTAAAAATATATTTTTTACGCATCACCACACCAATATGCGTGGATTTTTTAAAAATATTTTTTTACCCATCACCAATATGCGTGGATTTTTTAAAAATATTTTTTTACCCATCACCAATATGCGTGGATTTTTTAAAAATATTTTTTTCAACCATCACCACACTAATTTGCGTGGATTTTTTAAAAATATTTTGTTACCCATTACCACACCAATATGCGTGGATTTTTTAAAAATATTGTTTTAACCATCACCACACCAATATGCGTGGAGTTTTTAAAAATATTTTTTTTAACCATCACCACACCAATATGCGTGGATTTTTTAAAAATATTTTTTTTAACCATCACCACACCAATATGCGTGGATTTTTTAAAAATATTTTTTTAACCATCGCCACACCATTATGCGTGGATTTTTTCAAAATATTTTTTCGCCCATCGCCACACCATTATGCGTGGATTTGTTCAACATATTTTTTCGCCCATCGCCACACCATTATTTTTTCACCCATCACCACACCAATATGCGTGAATTTTTTAAAAATATTTTTTCACCCATCACCACACCAATATGCGTGGATTTTTTAAAAATATTTTGTTACCCATTACCACACCAATATGCGTGGATTTTTTAAAAATATTTTGTTACCCATTACCACACCAATATGCGTGGATTTTTTAAAAATATTTTTTCACCCATCACCTTACCAATATGCGTGGATTTTTTAAAAATATTTTGTTACCCAATGCCACACCAATATGCGTGGATTTTTTAAAAATATTTTTTTACCCATCACCACACCAATATGCGTGGATTTTTTAAAAATATTTTTTTACCCATCACCACACCACTATGCGTGAATTTTTTAAAAATATTTTTTCACCCATCACCACACCAATATGCGTGGATTTTTTAAAAATATTTTTTCACCCATCACCTTACCAATATGCGCGGATTTTTTAAAAATATTTTTTCACCCATCACCTTACCAATATGCGTGGATTTTTTAAAAATATTTTTTTACCCATCACCACACCAATATGCGTGGATTTTTTAAAAATATTTTGTTACCCATTACCACACCAATATGCGTGGATTTTTTAAAAATATTTTTTCACCCATCACCTTACCAATATGCGTGGATTTTTTAAAAATATTTTGTTACCCATTGCCACACCAATATGCGTGGATTTTTTAAAAATACTTTTTTTACCCATCACCACACCAATATGCGTGGATTTTTTAAAAATACTTTTTTTACCCATCACCACACCAATATGCGTGGATTTTTTAAAAATACTTTTTTTACCCATCACCACACCAATATGCGTGGATTTTTTAAAAATACTTTTTTTACCCATCACCACACCAATATGCGTGGATTTTTTAAAAATACTTTTTTTACCCATCACCACACCAATATGCGTGGATTTTTTAAAAATACTTTTTTTACCCATCACCACACCAATATGCGTGGATTTTTTAAAAATACTTTTTTTACCCATCACCACACCAATATGCGTGGATTTTTTAAAAATACTTTTTTTACCCATCACCACACCAATATGCGTGGATTTTTTAAAAATACTTTTTTTACCCATCACCACACCAATATGCGTGGATTTTTTAAAAATACTTTTTTTACCCATCACCACACCAATATGCGTGGATTTTTTAAAAATACTTTTTTTACCCATCACCACACCAATATGCGTGGATTTTTTAAAAATACTTTTTTTACCCATCACCACACCAATATGCGTGGATTTTTTAAAAATACTTTTTTTACCCATCACCACACCAATATGCGTGGATTTTTTAAAAATACTTTTTTTACCCATCACCACACCAATATGCGTGGATTTTTTAAAAATACTTTTTTTACCCATCACCACACCAATATGCGTGGATTTTTTTAAAAATATTTTTTTTATTCAACTATCACCACACCAATATGCGTGGATTTTTTTAAAAATGTTTTTTTTATGTACGCGGTTTTTATTTATGTATGTCTACTCCATTATCACAACAATTTTCTTCATTTAGTTAATTTTTTCTTTGCATATTCGTCCATATCTTGAGCTCCACACCTTTCCTTTTTAGCTGTCAAAAAAAGTAAGAAATATTGCAAAAGTACATTTCCATAAGTCGAAATTATCCTCTAGACAATTTATTTGCATTTCCCCCTTTTTACCTCTCCGTCTCCCTTAGCCACCACTGTGTGAATTTGCCTAATAGACAACAATTCAAAAAAGGATGCGCGAATTTTCAATTTCGATTAAATATTGACGTTGGCATGCAAAAACCCCGAAAGAGGATTCATGACAGCCTAAAACCCTTTCGATACGGATGACACAGTAATGATTTTGTGCAAATTCAAAACAGCTGAGCCTATTTTGAATTTCGCAAAGACAAGAAGCAGACACATCTTTCAAGAAGGTGATGCACCCATTACAGCAGCAACAACAACAACAACGACGACATTGCAAGTAAACAAATTTATTCAAAAGAGGATAATTTGCGTGCATGCGTAATGAGAACGGGTTGTATTATTCCAACAACATTAAGATGAACAACGGGAGGGAGGAATAAATAATGCAAAAAGACATAAAAAGGGGTAGAGGGTCAGGATGAGACACACACACAATAAGAATAAGAATTGATGAGTTCACTTCAGAAGATACTTATCTTTGCTTCAGACAGAAAAAAAACAAAAAGAAGACAACGGACGCTGACCTTTTGACAAACTATTGTCTACACCCTAAGGACGACACAAGACAGTAGGGAAGCAATAAAGAAAATAAGGTAAGAAAAGGGGTGGTTTATCAATGTGAGCTATTCTATGGCTATTGTTACAGTTAACTGGACTCCTCTTTGCTTGTAGTTTGTTATCCTTTTTGTGTGTGCGTCTTACTACCGGAATTCTGTGGAATGTTATTGTTGTTTTGTTGCCACTATTATCTCTTCCGTTTTTTGGCGCGCAAATTTTCTTCACTTTTCTTGTTGGTAACATCCGCAAACAGGCAGCCAGCCGTACGCAAATTTTGCAAAGGCAAACAAAAACACCAAGAAGAAGACGAACACGAAGCCAAAGAAAAAGGATTTGCATAAAAAATAAACATCAACGGATGGGTTACTTTTGCATATTTCGCCTTGTGTTGTGTCTTTTTTGCATTGCAAATAAAAAGGGTTGCAGGGGGGTTGGGTAGATTGCAAAAAAACAAGATTGCCCTCTAACGTCTTTTCGTGAATATTAAGAAAGTTGTGATTATTGTTTTCAAGGGGAATGAAATAAATTAATGTCAAAAATTTGCTTGGTCATAAATTTGAATATAGGTCAGAATACAAATGCAAAACTAAGGAAAATAGTTTTGTAGGTCATGTGGGGTGGCAAGGGAGATTTTCTTTTTGGAAAATAATTTGCATGTCGAAAGAGTTCATGCCTTTACTTTTATTGAAAATCATTGCAATTCAATCAAAGGCATTGCACTTGGAATTTTTTTGACATATGCAAATTTGTTGCGAATCTATTGATGTAATGCCAATTGTAATATCTTAGGTAAGAATTGAAAGGTAAGGTCAAGCGTTTTGTTTCCTTTAAGTAAAGGATTAAAAATTAATTATATTGAAATTACATTGGTTGTGTACGGATATGAGGCATATGCAAATTTGCATAAAATAGGTAGGGCATGAAAATAATTTTTTGGGATCGTATTGAAAAAGTCGTGCTACATGACTGAGAATTCGGTTCCGTATGGCAATGGCATTGTGTTAAAAATCGAATTTGCAATGATGATGAAAATTGTCAAAGTGGGCCTAATATTATTTGTAAGTGGTCGTAAAGAATTTAGAAAATATACGTGAAGCAATCATCTTCAAAATGAGCGCATGTTTACCTCAAAATGAGCGCCTGTTTACCTCAAAAATAAATGAGTTGGCCTCACATCGGTATAATTGCATACCCATTCACATATTTATATTTGCCCGATGGCTCAGTATAAATAAGAACCGTACCTAAAATCTTCTGAACAACATTTTTGCAGAATATTTGGAAGCTGTAAAATATCGACTTGTGGTACTTTTATTACGGTTCAAAAAATAAAGTACGAAAAGGACATAGAAGGAATTGAGTTAGAGGAATGAAATATTTTACAAAAGGATTCAGCATTTGATTTGACTGCAGACATGTAATCTCAAAATGAAGCTACAATAACGCTTAACAGAGATATAAAGCTATTTTCTCACAAATTAAGGGGCCAAAATTGAAACATTAATCAAACGATATCTCGGAAACTTGACCTATGGTGAAAATTTCCTTTTGGGTTTTTAGTACACCCACAAGGAATTTTCTACCCACTGACTTTGAGTCCCATTTTGTAGCCCAGTGTCATTTATCGATATTTTCCGAAAAATGTGCATTTTCTCGAGGCCATAACTACTTGAAGGAGCGTTCCAATGCTTTTGCGATGTACTAGAGAATTCTTAATTACTGTCTTGGCTACAATTGTTGTCTGTGTATTGGATCGAAAATCTCAGTGGTTTGGTTGTTATATCCCAAAATATCCAAAAATTCAAGTCAAAATCCGGGGGCTAGATTTTCACCGTAGACATATGGTCTAGTTGACTTTTTTGCTCCGTACAATCCCAAGAATCAGAAACTCCTGGCGCCCGTGATGGTGTTCAAATCGCCCCACTCTAACTTATATGTTCTGTTCCAGAACCTGCAAGAACCTACTATGTTTTGATTTTTTGACTAATTAATGAAGGAACAAAATTTTCAAAAATTTAAAAATAGTAGGTGGACTCTAGAAGGTTCTGGAACAGAACAATATTTGAATTGAATTGATGATATTTAACATGGGAGTGATGCTAATTATTTAACTACCTTATAGAGAGACTATATTGTGTGAGAAGTCTCACTTGTGCCCTAAAAACAGCTTCGTTATAAATAAGTATTCGTTATAGGGAAGTTAGTTATAGAAAAGTTCGACTATATTCGTCTGGGTTATGTATGATTGCAACCAGTGGTCCTGATCGGCTTTAACATGGCAATGCCTAGGTCTTAGTCGGGAGCTAAAAACATCCGGTCTCCAGTTTCCTCTGTGTCCACGTCCTCACCGAAGACAAGGACGAGCAGATTAATGACATTTATTACGAGCGCTTGCCAAATGCCAAAATTGGAAAGGAGATTATCTTTGGTATATCAGTCGGAAAATTTAGTCTTCACAAAGAAACAACTGACAGCGGAATGTGGCTGATTGACTTCGCAGCATCAAAAGGCATGTGACTGTCACCAGATCAAAAAAAAAAAAAAAAAAAAAACAGTAAGAAATGGATCAAAGTCGGGCGGGGTCAACTACATGATACCCTACACCACAATGATTTCAATATAAATTGGAGAATTTTTTCTAGACTAAATTGCATCACATTTTCCAAATTTCATCACAATGTCTGCCCGATTTTAATATAATACAATTTGGCAAACTTATTTCTAGTCCGAATTCGGTGACATTTGATTTCTCAAGTCTGGAGTATTCCACCATTGGTGTAACTTCATCATTACCTTTGAAAGTAATGTTTACAAAACGCACTGACAGCCTGCAAAATTTACTGATCGCTACCAATATCATGATTTCATCCCGGCGAAGGGAATTATCAAATGGGTTTTCAGTTTTGAAATGATGATTTTTCTAGTGAAAACCTGAACTCTTTAAGCATAGAGTATTCTCATGTTAATGAGAATGATGCTCACTTTTCGGCCAAAAACAAAAAAAAAAAAAAACACCAGAACGAAATATTTGCAAGCTGCTAGCACGATTCAACTAAGAAATCATGGATTTCTGTGAGTTGAAGTAACATCGACACAGTTACCTGTGAGTATGTTGTGGGAATTTAAAAATTCCCTTTTGCGCGTGCCTTCGCTGTTTTTTGTTTGTTTTGTTTTAGTTGAAGATTCAATCATATGATTGATTAAGTCTGGAGTATTACCCTATTGGCTTAACTTTATCATTACCTTTGAGAGTAATGTTTACAAAACGCACTGAAAGCCTGCAAAATTTCCAAATTTCATAAAAATTGTACAGAATTTGCGTGTTTGGTTCACCAAATACCTAAAAAAATCATCTTCCCAAAATGTCAGCTGAAACGGATAATAAATGCGACATGGACAGACGAACGGACGGAGCATAGGCCGTATTTGTTATTTGCTACAGCGGCAAATCTGCTGGTGCCAATACAATCTACGCGAAAGATAAAAATGAAAACGACTATGTTCTTGCTAGTTCAGTTCAGCGATACCTGATTATTATCCAGCGGAATTCTATGCAAATGGTATTAAAGATTTGTGGTCTACAAATCCCACCGAAATGGCTGAAATGTGGTATTAAGTCTTCGTTAGGGGTATGACACTTTACATCTGAAATTTGTCCGCATGGGTCCACGTCTTCATATAGCCCCCACAGAACGTTACCTCCGGATTTCTGGTATTTAGAAGGTTTTGGCCTAAATATCCCCCCGAAATGGGTGAAATTTGGTATTAAGACTTCCTTGGGGGTAAACAACTTTCCACCTAAAATTTGTCGGATTTGTCCGGATTTCTGGTATTTTGAAGGTTGTGGCCTCAATAACCCTCCGAAATGGCTGAAATTTGGTATTAAGTCTTCCTTGGGGGTATAAAACATTCCACCTGAAATTTCTCGATATACGTCCACGTCTTCATATATGTTGAAGGTTGTGACCTTAATTTAATTTGAAATTTCCACCTAAAATTTGTCGGTTTAGGTTAAGGCCTTCATATAGCCCCCATAGAAAGATACCTCCCGATTTTCGATATTTTCAAGGTTGAGGCTATGGTTATACATTTCTCTATTTTATTGACTTGTCTGAACCGCTGCCGTGGAATTTGTCAAACTGTCGGTATCCAATGACAACGAAGATACCGCAGATCTAATGCCAGAAGATGGTATTGAGTGTATAACGCGCTGCCAGGATGAGGTAAAGACGATAATAAACCGCTTTAAGTATAATAAGGCCGCTATAGCCGATGAGGGACCGGTATAAATACAATCAGCAACATAATATGAACCTGTTGTAAAAATTTCAAAATCCTGGACTTGTCCCAACACCGTCACCGTGTGTGAACACAAACATGATTTAAGTGTACAAGAAGTATTACGATGCGCAAAAGTCGGACCAATGTAAGTCACTCCTTTCGATAGGCATTTAGTTGGTCACCGTGGATTTCATTATAGCCTTTGTACCATTATGTCAGGAAGTATGGATCACAAGAAGTACTTTCAGTAAACATTTTCAAACGATCCTCGAACAGCCCTTAAACTTCACTTTTGTGAGGGAGGTATCCGATGATGTTTTCCAATATAAACCTTCTTGGAACTTGATGTACGTATGGAAGATATTTGAAGAGTTGCAAAGTTTCGGCCAAATCGGATACTCCATTTGCAAGTTATTGTGCTCATCATTGAGCACGATTTTAAGGCCATTATCTCAGATTGTATGGACTTGCCCTCGAAAAAATTTGCATCGTCACACAATGGTTCATAAACACCATAAACACCGCCTTAACCAAATTTAAATGGAAGGTGCTTACACCTGGGAAGTTTTTGCAGATTCTGAAACTACAATGCTCATAGATGAGAAATATCAAGAAAAAAAAAATCGCCGGAGGGATTATCAAATAAATCGCGATTTAAGTTCACATTTTTAGGGGTTCTTTAGGTTTTCACGATTTTGCAGGGAAATCACGGGTCCTATGCAAATGGGCCTAAAGAAAAATTTGTAGCTGTGAAAATTCTCCACAAGATTGACCTTCATGATATTTTCGTAGGTTTTACCGTTTTTGAGATATAGAAGTTCGAATTGAGACAATGCATTGACTGTTTCGCCTCCTTATAAAACAATATCACGCTCAGTGCGCTTTAACTAACTTTTGATGAAAACCGCTTAGACATGGGAAGATTTCGCGGAGGGATTTTTAAATAAATCGCGATCAAAATTCACAATTTCAGTGTTTTCTTAGGTTTTCACGATTTTGCTTGGAAACCCCAAGTCATATCGAAATGAGTCTAAAGAAAATGTTGTAGCTGTGAAAGTTCTCTACAAGACTGACCTTTATGTTTTTTGTAGGTTTTACCATTTTTGAGATATAGAGGTTCAGTTCAATTTTTTAGGTTTTTATCTTAAGTCTTCAAGATTTGGTTTGGAAACCGCAAGTCATATCAAAATCGGACTAAAGAAAATGTTGAAGCTGTGAAAATTCTCTACAAGACTGGATGATTTATTTTTTCGTAGGTTGTACCATTTTCAAGATATATACGTTTAATTTGGGAAATTGCAGTAATAACATTGTTTTTAGGAGGCGATACAGTCCCTGCATTGTCTCAATTTGAACTTCTATATCTCAAAAACGGTATAACCTACGAAAATGTCATAAAGGTCAATCTTGTGGAGAATTTTCACAGCTACAATATTTTCTTTACGCCCATTTACATAGGTTTCCAAGCAAAATCGTGAAAACCTAAAGAACCCCTAAAAATG
Organism: Musca autumnalis; assembly: GCF_047663935.1. NCBI lineage: Eukaryota > Metazoa > Arthropoda > Insecta > Diptera > Muscidae > Musca > Musca autumnalis. Next base: position 17,062,225 of record NW_027411977.1, on the reverse strand, counting down.
TGGAATTAAATCGCGAATTATTTGAAAATCCCTTCGACGATTTTTTTTTGTTTCTTGATATTTCTCATCTATGAGCATTGTAGTTTCAGAATCTGCAAAAACTTCCCAGGTGTAAGCCCCTTCCATTTAAAATTAGTTAAGGCGCACCGTGTAAATCGATGTTCCTGACCAAATCCCAATTTTTTGTCATCACCGATTTTAATTTCTATCTGGTATTCGATAGTAATCATATTTTATTTATTTATTATACCCTATACCACAATGTGGAAAAGGGTATTATAAGTTTGTTTTGGTAAAAATTCATGTAACACCGCGAAATATTCGTCGGAGACCCCTAATGTGGTATACCAATCTTCATATCTCGACGAGATAAAGCGATTTTGAGATGTGTGTCCGTCCGTCAGTCCGTCCGTCCGTCCGTCCGTCCGTCCGTCTGTCCATTATAAATTGTAAACACGCTCCAGGCCGCAATTATGGATCGATCGTCACGAAATTTTGTATGGAGGTCGGGTTCAGATCAGAATAGATCCCTATTCTTATTGGTGATGATCGTGAAATATTTAGCGGGTGAAATGGACCAAAAACATAATATTTATCCAATTTTCTAGTGGCTCTGTAGGTCTCAATAATAGTCCGATCAACGCGTAATTTTAAATAAGGTAAGAGTATATCACAAAGGAGAAGCTTGCAATTTGAGATGGCGATCGGATAATATTTAGAGGGTTAAATGGACCAAAACTTTTGTGTGAAAATTGTGAAAATTTTTAATATACAGCTTATATCTTAATTCCTGGAAGTGACATTCCGGACAAGTGAGATACACTTAAAAGTGGAACGCTTGACCTTTCAATTGATGCCAATTATGTTGGTGTGCATGATCAGATAACAGAGTTACAGCCTAATATATTCCGTTATTTGTTTGTAGTGTAATAATAAACTCGCTAGAAGTCGCAATTATACATCAATAGCCACGAAATTTTGCACCGGGTAAGAGTATAGTTCGAAAAAGATGCCTACAATTTTGAATGATGATCTGATGTTCTTTAGCGGGTGAAATGGACCATTACTTTTGTATGAAAAATATAAATATTTTATTTTTGGTCGATATTTTAATTCCTTGAGGACATATATATTTCGCAAAGTATGGAAAAAAACTACTGACCTTTCCTCGGATGTAAATTGCAATAAAGTGTTTGCTAGATAACAGGCCTACTGCCTAATATATAATGGGTTCTGTGTAGAGAACCATATTTTTATCCCATGCTACATATTTTCTCTCCAAAAGTTTATGTAACACTACGAAATATTCGTCCTACACCCCTTTTTATACCCTCAGCCTTTAGGCTAAAGAGGGTATTTACACTTTGATACGAACAATAATGTGCCTCATCGAAATAATGGTTTTAGACCCCAAGTATGTTTGTACGTTATCCGTTTCAGACAATTTTGAATAGATTTAGCAATGTCCGTCCGTCTGTCTGTCCGTCTGTCTATCTGGCTGGCTGGTGCGCACGATAACTCTCGAACGGATCAATCGATTCGGTTCAAATTTTGGGTATCGAAATATTTTGTCCAGATTCGATTTAAGTTCGAAGATGGATCATATAGGTGAACTCCTTCATGGAACCTCCCCCACAAATGTTCAAAAATTGTCGCAAAACTTGTGCGCACGATAACTCTTGTAGGGAATAACCGATTTGGTCCATACTTTGCACATCGTGTAATTTCTACCAAACTAAGATGAGGTTCCAATATGGACTCAATCGGTCCACTCCTTCGGGTACCTCCCACACAAAATTTCGGAAAACTTCAGTTTAGGACCTGGTCTCGCATCGCTTTGATTTTTGTTTACTCAAGTTGTATTCGCTGTCCTCTACACGACGCTGTAAGTTTCATTAGGGGCAAGTCCATACTTCCTGAGAAAATAGCCTGAAAGTTACAAAAAACCCTATGACACCGTGTGTAGTGGTTGGAGCGCAAGATAACTCTGGAACGGATCTGCCGATTCGGTCCAAAATTTGGCTTTCCTAATATTTTGTCCAAACTTAGTTCAAGTTCAAAGATGGATTATATCGGTCCACTCCTTCCGGTACCTCCCCCACAAAAGTTCGAAAATGTTCGGAAAATGTATGCGTACGATAATTCTTGAAGGAAGTAACCGATTTGGTCCATTCTTTGCACATTATGAAATTTCTACCAGACTTAGATGAGGTTTCAATATGGACTCAATCGGTAAACTCCTTCGAGTGCTTCCCACACAAAATTTCGGAAAAGTTCAGTTTAGGACCTGCTCTCGAATTGCCTTGGTTTTTGTTGTAACATCTTGTATTCACTGTCCCCTATACGAAGGTACAAGTTTCCTCAGGGGCAAGTCCATACTTCCTGAAAAAATAGCCTGAAAGTTGAAAAACAAACCCTATGACACCATGTTTATGGGTGGAAGCGCAAGATAATTCTCGAACGGAAATGCCGATTCCGGCCAAAATTTGGCCTTCGTAATATTGTTTCCAAACTTAGTTTATGTTCGTAGATAAGCCATATCGGTCCACTCCTTCAGGTACCTACCCCACAAAAGTTCAAAAATATTCGGAAAAATTGTGCGCACGATAACTCTTGATGGGAGTGACCGATTTGGTCCATACTTTACACATTCTCATAATATCTACCAGATATAGATCAGGTTCGAATATGGACTATATTTGTCCACTCCATCCCGTACCTCCCACACAAAATTTTGGATAAGTTCACTTTAAGACCTGCTATTGAATCACTTTGATTTTTGTTGAAGCAACTTACATTCGCTGCCTCAATTACGATGGTAAAAGTTGTTTCAGGGGTAAGTCCATACTTCTTGAGAAAACAGCCCGAAGGGTGTAAAAACCGCTATGGCAACCCCATGGTCTATGTCGGTCCATTCCTTTAAGTACCTTTTCCGCAAAATTTTTGAACTTTAATCCTAATCAACAATTTTGTCGGTTCATACGAGATATAACCTCAGCACAGGTTGAGGGTATATCTCTGTCGGCAAAGCCGACTGATACTTTTTTACTTGTTTGGTATGCCAAAATTCATATCTCGACGAAATAAAGCGATTTAGCGATGTGTGTCCGTCCTTTAAAAATTGTAAACAAGTTTAAGGCCGCAATTATGGACCGATTGTAACAATTTTTTTTAAGGAGATTGGGTTCGGGCTAGAATAGAAATGATTAGTTTTTGGTGATGATCGTGAAATGTTCAGTGGATGAAATGGACCAAAAACAAAATTTAACCAATTTTGTAGCGGCTCTGTAGGTCAAAAGAATAACCCGCAAAATTTTAAACAAAGTTTGAGTTTATGATGAAGAAGAAGCGTACAAACCAACGTGAAGATCGGGTAATGCTAAGCGGGTTAAATGGACTGAAACTTTTGAGTGAAATTGGTAAAAATTTCAATAACGTAGCGGTTAATCAACGGAAGTAGTAGTACTACATAAGTGGGTTTCATTACATTTTAGTTTGTGTGAACTAAATTTTCCTTTCCTGCTACAAAAATGTCTTTGTCATGCTAGATAACTTTTTGGTTTTGGTCATAAGTATTATACATTACATCTCCGATATTTGATAATTAAATTTTCACAGTCATTGAAAAGAAGTTCCGTGGAGAACGATTGTCCAGGGATAGTGGTATAGGGTATCCCATGGTCGGCTCCGTCCGACTATAGACTTTTCTTACTTGTTTAAATATTTATTACAATTAAAAATTATAATAAACATATAGCTAAAAGCACCAGCGACTGCGGCTATCGGCTTAGTAATCATATTGAAACTAATGAGACAAACAAATTAGGTCAAAATATTGGAAGGTGTAGGTGAGTGCTCTACGCCATTTTTACAACTTTCTGGAGAAAATTTCTCGGAATATAACAGATTGTGTTCAGTTTTTTTTGTTAGGTAGGTAGGGTTGTTGCCTGTAAGACCCGTTTTAATAAATTATCGTAACGTTTATACGAAGTGATCTATTTTATTTTTCCTCAGGTACTTAATTATTAGTGAAATTCCAACTTTAGTGGACAGCACGGAACATAGTTTGGCTTTCGGAAAATGATGTCTGAGAGTGTCCTCATTCAGCCCATATATACTTTTGTAACGGTGCCGTTCCGCCTGTTTAACAATTTTTTTTAAATTTCTTGAAATTGCATGGGTTAAAATATGTGTGTTTTCAATACCGTTTACCATATTAATTATATGATATTTTACATTGATTAAATAAAAAGCCAAAGTTTCGATGGAAAAATCATGTGAAAGATTAGATCGAAAAATACCATATTTTAAACAAATAGGGAGGATTGAAATTTCTTTCTTAGTTCGGCTTATAGGACACATTTTCTGTAGAGGGCCAACTAAGTATGTAAGTAAAATATTGTATTTTAGAAGTAAAATTGGTTTCCCCGTTATATAAGTTGGCCAAAATCTAACCTATCGATTTATTTACAAACCTGTCAACAAAATACTTCAAATTTTCTGCTCAATTAGAAAAGCTAAAAACGTCTGAAAACACAAAAAAAATCTTTTGAGGCGTTTTTTTGTCTATTTCCAAACATACAGATTTCTGCCAATATTTACATACGACGAACAAAGTGGCACCTCACACTAATAGAGACAAATAGAAATACAAGTCGGCGGTAAATATGTCAAACAAAACAATTGAAGAAGCAAAATAAAACAACAACAAAAAATAGTTAATAGATCTTATGCAAATAGGCAAACGTATTTGCTTGGGTTGCCTGTTTGTCTGTCATCATAAAAACACTGCTGGCTGTCATTGATGATGACAACATTATGTTAAACATACGTTGCAAAGAAGAAGATTTTTTGCTTAAATATGAAAATGACAAAAAAAAGCAAAAAACAACAACAACGGCATAAACAAAAATATAGAGATCATTGGACGTCTGTCTAGAGATCCCATTTAGATGACCACAACTCTAATTATGAATTGTCATACAAATAAATATATGTACATATGTACATACATTTATTCATAAATTGTATATTGAACTATATTTGAATTTTATATCCAATAATATATTATAATAGTTATTATTTATTTGTTATTATTACTGTTGTTGTTATTGCAGTTATTTTCAAATAACAAAAAGAGTTATGTTAATTAGCTCCCAGTTTGGCCAGTAACAAAAAGAGTAGACAAAACAAATTGACTTTGAATTTGATTTCCATTCATAAATCCATCAAAACAATAAGTGAGCTGTGCAGATGATGATGTCGCTGCTGTTGTTGTTGTTATATATGATGAGTATGATTTTTATGATAAATAACCACTAGTCAAAAGAAAAAAGGCAAAACTGCCAAAAAAAGAATGAAAACAAAAGCCAAACAGACATCAACTCATCATGATGTCCCTACAAAACAATGAAAAAACAACAGCATAGATAACATGACCAAAAATCCCCTCTCTCTCTGCCTGTTGAGTGCTCAACACGTTGATTGAATGAAATGTCCTTTTTAACATATATTTGAATATGTTTTCCTTGGCTCTCTTGAAACTGATTTGCATACCATGAGCAAGTAAGTCAGTAGTCAGTCAAGCATTTACACAGCTAGGAAGAAGCAACAAGTCCTTGCTTTCCTTTACTTTTTTCCCCGGCACTCAGATGTTTACACTCAACACGGCTGCTTTGGAAATGCAAAGCAAAACGAAAAAAAAACAAAAAAATATTTAAATTAATTTTGTTGGCAATTTATTCCCACTTGTGGCGCGTGCGCTTGCGCATTTTGTACTTACTTAGCATAATTTCCCATGATAATTATGCTGAGGTTTGTCTATGGTTGTATTGTGTGTAAAAAAAAACAGAGAACAGGAATTTCGAATTAATTATGTCTACGTCAAATGCAGCCAAAAGAACCTTGCCAAAAAACAAATAGACATATCACAGTTTAGCCGCAAAATAACAAACATTATGATAATTACTACAATAATAATAATTTGAAATTCACCGGCATTTAGTTGTCTTCCGTAACAAAAAAAAAAAAAAAATAATAATAATAACAGAAAAATACAAAAGCCACACAAAGTCCAAAGATATTTGGACAATCATAGAAAAGAACTGTATTTAATTAAGGTTTTTTTCTGGTTTTGTTTATTGAAATTTGAATTGAATTCAAGTACCTCTTGCGTTGTTTGGCTTGACTTCTAGCACTTTGCCTAAAAACCTCAACCAGGTGAGGTAGGGGATTCACGTTAGTCGATTTCTTGTTGTTCCCAATTAATTAGTTATTTCAATCCCGATGCGAACGTTTGCGTCAATTGAATATTTGTGCTATTTATTTGTTTGTATTTTTATTTGCTTTAATACAATATATTATAGAATGTTATTGAAGAAGATTTTTTATGCCCTATCTACACCACCATGGCTTGAAAAAAATTTTTGATATTGATATATAAAATAACTCAGGAAAAATACGAAATTTGGATTTAACCACCTACACACAATGGTTCTGAAATTGATTTTTCTGGCCAAAACCAAGATTATTTGTCGTCATCGATTTTTAATTACGATAATAATCAAATTAAAACTAAGGAATAAAAATGGCGTGTAGTTCCCTATAGACTACGAGGGCTGCACGATAACTATCTGCTCTAGCAATGAAAACGCGAATATTTAACATCAAAAATAGTTTTATTATTTTCTTAAGTAGTCTCCAGCATGATTTGTACACTTTTTCATGCGCTCAAACCAATTGTTGAATCATTTTTTCCACTCCAATGGAGACACCTCCAAAACATGGTTTTTGAAAGCTTTAACAGCATCTTCTGGCGACGAAAATCGTTGACCACGCCTTTTTTGTTGATATGCTGGAATCAAATGAAGTCATTGTATCTCCAGTCAGGGATGTACGTCGGATGGTCCAACACTACCACATTTTGTGCGGTCTAACAAGTGCTGGTTTGAATCCAGGTGTGAAAGCTCGCATTGTCATGATGCAGAATGACTCGTCTTCTCTTGTTCGATTTTCGAATTTCCCAGGAGACTACAGGCAAAAAAAAAATGTTTGTGTACCACTCAGAATTAACCCTCCTACATTTCTCAAGCCGTATAGTCGCCACACGGTTAGTTTTGCCGATGAAACTGGCGACCATTTGCTTCGAAGTAATTCTTACATGAACAACTTTCGTTGCATTTGGCGCGCTTTCGAAGACCTAAACGGTCGATTCCTGTTGTGTTTCGGGCTCCAAAGCATAGATACGAGATTCGTCGTCCATGACGATTTTATAAACGTCGTTTAAAGCACCACGATCAATTTTATACACAATTTCTTTGCACCAATAAAATATCCTTTTTTTAACGATTATCCAATTTTGCCGGATCTAACGAGAAAAATTCCATTTTCATGGCCATGTGTGCATGCAATATCAAATGTTAGTTGGTGGAATAAATGCCCAAGGATGTCTCTATCTTACGGTATATAGCATGGCGATCTTGCGTTATCCGTTCACGCAAAGCTTATTATTATTTTTTTTTTGCACAGCTATTTTTGGACGACCCTCACGACCTTTGTTATACCCTCAGCCTTTAGGCTACAGAGGGTAAATACACATTGATAAGACCAAAAATGTGTCTCTTCGAAATAATGGTTTTAGACCCCAAGTATGTTTGTACGATATCCGTTTCAGACAATTTCGAGTAGATCTAGCAATGTCCGTCCGTCCGTCTGGCTGGCTGGTGCGCACGATAACTCTCGAACGGATCAATCGATTCGGTTCAAATTTTGGGTATTTTGTCCAGATTTGATTTAAGTTCGAAGATGGGTCATATAGGTACACTCCTTCTGGTACCTTCCCCACAAATGTTCAAAAATTGTCGCAAAACTTGTGCGCACGATAAATCTCGAAGGGAGTAACCGAATTAAACCAAACTTTGCATATGGTTATACTTACTACCTCTAGGCATACATCAGGTTCGAATATGGATTATATCGGTCCACTCTTCATGTACCTCCCACACAAAATTTGAAATAAGTGCAGTTTGGTGACACCTCACGAATCGTTATGGAATATTTTGTAACAGGATGTTCGTGCCTCCCCCTTTACGCCATTGTTTATTTTTCGACGGCAAGTCCATAGTTCCCGAGATAATGGCGCATAACATCAAAAAACGCTTCACTATGTCGCGATTTCAAATAAACGGTTGCCAAATATAAAAGGAGTTGGCGTTGGCCGATGAATTTTGGTATAAATACTTATAGTTCACTGACAATGTCGAGAGCAGAAAAATTGGGAAAGTCGGTCCACGTTTTGGGATAGTTCCCATGCATCGATACTTCTTGATGTTTCGGTATTTTGAATATTTTAGCTAAACTTATCAACCAAATTGGTTGAATTTTGAGATGCGTGGTTTTCACTATACAAAAAAAAAAAAAATATGGACACAGGTCCACGTTTTGATATAGACCCCATATAACGGTACCTCCCGATTTTCCGAATTTTGAAGATTTTACATATGCTTCACGCCCAAATGAGCGGAAATTTTGCATTGAGGGTTCCCAATCGATCAAAAAACTTTTCTGATAAAAATTATGTACATAGGTCCACGTTTTGATATAGCTCCAATAGAACGGTATCGCCCGATTTTCGGTATTTTCAAGGTTTTAGCCACATTAAACAACCAAAATTTTGGATACACCCACTTTAAGACCCACCCTCTAATCATTTTGATTTTTTTTGAAGCAACTTGCATTCGCTGCCTCAATTGCGATAGTAAAAGTTTTTTCAGGGGCAACTCCATATTTCTTAAGAAAACAGCCCATTCGATCTGTCCGTAGATGAAAGTTCCAATTCACATAGGCTGAGGGTATATCTCTGTCGTCAAAGCTGACTCATACTTTTTTACTTGTTTTTAGTGAGTGTCCGCAGCAATTGAATTCACTTAACCAGTTTTTCAGTTTTTCGACATACAAAGATCTAATTTGATCGATGCATTCTTGCACTGATTATCCACGTCGAAAGTTGTGAAAAATGGTCGGACGAAAATGTTCAAAAGAAATTTCCATTGTTTTGCAAAGTGATTTTTTTTTTCAAGACACTTTAAACAACACAACTCGTGGTCATATGACAAACTGTCTAAATCGTGTTGCCTAGGCCAGATAGATTTCGTGCGACCCTCGTACAATTTTTCACCATTTTGCAAAATTCTTAATTTTGCAAATGTCTGACGAAAGGATTGTTTATTTCTCGGAAACTTTAACAAATATTGGATTCATAGTTTTTTGTTAGATAGGATTGTTGCATATGAAAAACGGTTTAATAAATTACTGTAGCGTTTACACTAAATGAGATATTTTATTTTACGGCAGGTTAAACCGCCGAGGACACTCTAAGGGCGTTAAAAATTTCTAGTCTGCAAAAGTTGAAATTTCACAAAAATTTAGGTGAAATTTCAACTTTTGCAGACTAGAATTGTGAACGCTCTTAGAGAGTCCTCGTCGGTTTAACACTTTTTTTAATTTATTTAAATTATACTTTCTCTAAAAACTCAGGAGTTCTTTTTCTAATTTTTAAAATTTACATTAAAAAAAAGAATTTTTTATTTTTTTATTTATTTGAAAAACATTACTCTCTGTAATAGAGGGTAATAAATGAAGTTGAGCCAATGGGGGAATACTCCACTCAAACAATCGAAAATTTATTTCAAATATTTATTATAATAAAAAATTACAATAAAATTATATAAAAAAAATAAAATTATATAAATAAATTTGTTGTTTTAAAATATCAAATATAAAATGGATTAAGCCACGCTATTTTCAAAAAAGCAAAATTAAAAAAAAAATTATATATATTTTTTTAATTCATTTATTAATTTTAGTTAAAACTGAAACAACTGATTCGCCGAAAAACAGATTGTGTTTCATTTTTGTCAAAAAAAAAAAAAATAAATAAATACATAAATAAAAAATAATAATAATAGTAATAATAACAATAATAATAATAATAATAATAATAATAATAATAATAATAATAATAATAATAATAATAATAATAATAATAATAATAATAATAATAATAATAATAATAATAATAATAATAATAATAATAATAATAATAATTATAATTATAATTATAATAATCATAATATTAATAATAATAACAATAATAATAAAAATAATAATAATAACAATAATAATAATAACAATCATAATAATAATAATAATAATAATAATAATAATAATAATAATAACAATAATAATAAAAATAATAATAATAATAATAATAATAATAATAATAATAATTATAATAATAATAATAATAATAATAATAATAATAATAATAACAATTACAATAATAATAATAATAATAATAATAATAATAATAATAATAATAATAATAATAATAATAATAATAATAATAATAATAATAATAATAATAAAAATAATAATTAATAGAGCTAGAGTTCTGAAATTTGGAATGATGATCACTGATAAAGTGTAGAATAGATGTACCGACGTGTCCTTGGATATTCGAAATATAAGTACTAAAATGTTCTAAATTTGGTACTAGGTTGAAATTTGGAGTGAGAAGAAGAAAGGTTAGAAAGTAGGGTTGACATAAGGAGGTGGCTTTGGAAAGGTGTACACATGCGGGGGATAAGTACTAAATTGTACTAAATTTGGTACAATTGGATTTGGGCGAAGGGAAAGAGCTGGAGTCTTGAATTAGTAAATTGTACAACACATTTTTGTTACTAACTAGGGTTATGACTTTTCAAAAAATTTTTTTTCTCAAAAATGATTTTCTGTAGCGCGGATATTGAACTTTTGCCTAGTAATCAATAAATATTTGTTTTTCAACTTTCAGGCTATTTTTTCAGGAAGTATGGACTTGCCCGTGAGGAAACTTGTACCTTCGTATAGGGGACAGTGAATACAAGACGCTACAACAAAAACCAAGGCGATTCGAAAGCAGGTCCTAAACTGAACTTTTCCGAAATTTTGTGTGGGAGGTACTCGAAGGAGTTTAGCGATTGAGTCCATATTGGAACCTCATCTAAGTCTGGTAGAAATTTCATAATGTGCTAAGTATGGACCAAAAAGGTTGCTCCCTTCAAGAATTATCGTACGCACAAATTTTCCGAACATTTTCGAACTTTTATGGGGGAGGTACCGGAAGGAGTGGACCGATATAATCCATCTCTGAACTTGAACTAAGTTTGGACAAAATATTACGAAAGCCAAATTTTGGACCGAATCGGAAGATCCGTTCGAGAGTTATCTTGCGCTCCAACCACTACACACGGTGTCATAGGGTTTTCTGTAACTTTCAGGCTATTTTTTCAAGAAGTATGGACTTGCCCCTAATGAAACTTACAGCGTCGTATAGAGGACAGCGAATACAACTTGCGTAAACAAAAATCAAAGCAATTCGGGACCAGGTCCTAAACTGAACTTATCCAAAATTTTGTGTGGGAGGTACCCGAAGGAGTAGACCGATTGAGTCCATATTGGAATCTCATCTAAGTTTGGTAGAAATTACACGATGTGCAAAGTATGGACCAAATCGGTTATTCCCTACAAGAGTTATCGTGCGCACAAGTTTTGCGACAATTTTTGAACATTTGTGGGGGAGGTACCTGAAGGAGTGGACCTATATGGCCCATCTTCGAACTTAAATCGAATCTGGACAAAATATTTCGGTACCCAAAATTTGAACCGAATCGATTGATCCGTTCGAGAGTTATCGTGCGCACCAGCAAGACAGACAGACAGTGGTTTTGTGGTTTAGAAGGAACTAGGAAACTTCATCAGGTGATATCAGTTTCACTATAATCGAAACATTGAATACAAAGTATTTTTATTAGTTTTGTAATAAGCTTTTTTAATTTAGGACCTCAAAATTGTATAGCAAAATTAAAATATATTTTCTGCAAAATTGATTGCTTGCGTAAATTAGATAGCGTACAATAAATTATTTTTATTAACCAACATCTGGTTTATTTATTTGTTTTGATAATATTATCATCCGAAATACAATAAAAATATTTAAATTATGAAATTTATTGATTATTTTATTGATTCTTAATTAGAGAAGATAGAACGATTTTTCTGTTAAGGGAATATTCAAGAAATTGATAATTAAATCAAATAGAGGAATACTTTAAATTGCTGTTAAAAGAATAAAATAAACGTAAATAAACGTATTTAAAGTTTTACTGCAAAAATGAAGTTAAGGTTAAAAACGCGATGGCTATACATTATGTCAGTATTAGCGATAAATATGAAAATATTGTGAGATCCAATTATGTTAGGATTGGCCAAGCAGTCAAATTGAATGAATAGTTTTGATGTTATACCACAACGAGTTTTTTTAGGATTTCTATAGTAAGTGACATACATATCTATATCTACAAATATTAAAAGGTATCAGCATTAGTCCTTTACTATGACATGTAGGGTATCTTACAACCACCTTCATACAATTAGAGTTGTTCATTTGTTTTGATAAACACCAACACAAAAAAGCATACATATGTTAACAAAATTCATTTGTATTATTGATTCTTAATGAAGACATGATGAACAGATTTTTTAGATTAAAAAAAAAAACATTTTAAATTATAATAAGCACACAAAAAACATTATAGAAAATGTTTTAAATTACTAACTGGTTAATGATCGAAAACAATTTAAACTATTTATAGAAATAACATAGAGCTGATGTCTGTACTGTTCGAATAAATTTAAGAGATAAACAGCGACGGGTTTTTTATAATCATAATCAATGTTATAATAAGTGAAATCCCGGTTGTGGCACTTTTAATGTAATAAATTTATCTATTTTATCTACAAAACGTAAGAAAAGACGTTTAAAGTTGACTATTAAATTTTAACTTCCCAAATTAAAAATATTATTACAAAAATTATAATATAACTGCATTCGACATACGAGTACATATTATACGGGAAGTTAAACAGTTGTAAACGATAGATTTCTATACAAGATTAAGGAGGGTCTGAAGCTCAATTATTTGTTAATTTATTTATTTGTTAATTTACGTCGAAAATTCACGTATCGACATGATATTAAATTCCGAATGGAAATTTCAATCACATTGAATTCGACATTTTGTATAGTGTTAGATAAAATGAAAAACCCGCGTCCTCGAAAACATATGGAAAAAATGTTGTCACGGAGTGTTAGCGTTCAAAGCCAAACTCATAACTTCAAAGGCAGCGCAAAAAATTTGTCATGAAGAAATACAATTCAACGGCCAAATATCCGTGAATGTATAAAAACACATTTGCATTTAAAAAACTAAAAGTTCCAGGACAGAGAAGCCATCCCACAGTCGATACGTCTGAAAAGCTGCTCAACTAACAGCGAAACCAAGTCACGTAATTTGGTGACTTATGGGTTCGAGTCCTTGGCTTTCCTTTTTCAGTTGCAAAAAATTTTCGATCATCAAGCTTAACTCTAAACGAGAAAATTAATAAAAAATCATTAAAAATTATTTACGCCCTAACAGGCAAAATTTCAAAAAAAAAAAAAATTATTTACTGTTTATTAAATGCGTGAAAATTTGAAATTTGCTGAAATATTGCTTTCTTGCGACATGTTTATTGTTTTGTTATGTATTTAAATAAATAATAATTTTTACATCAAAATTTTGAAATTTATGTTGACTCAAAGAAAGTTAAAAAAATATTGCTTATATAAATTGGTTTGTACTGCACACACTACAAAAGTAAGTACCCCTCAGCACATTTTTTAAAATGGTATTTTTTAAGAAAACAAAGTTATATTTTTTGTATTTTTCTTTTTATTTGTTTATATCTTTATTATTTGAAAACACAAACGCAATTAATTTAGAATTTAATAAACAAAAGTTAAAATTAAAAAAAAAAACATTTTAGATCCAAATATAAGCGGACAGAACTAATGCAACAAAACTATTGAAATCAAAATTTCGTTGGGTTTATTCTGAATGATACAATCACATCTTTTAGGCACAGAGGACATGGACGTAGCCAGGAATGCTAGTTTTTTTCGTTCTAGATGAGGTCAATGCTTGTTTTTTCGTAATATTTATAGTTTTTTACATACAAAAGAACTTTTTTGTAGGATCTAGGGTGTGTGTGAGTTGCCCCCTGGCTATTTCTGGCTACGCCCATGATAGAGGATAGTAAATTTTTATTTATTTCAGGCGAAATAATTAATTTTACGAAAATTTAGCTTAAATCCTCAAAATACTGAAAATCGGGTGGTACAGCTATAAGGGGGCTATACCAAAACATTAGCCGATATTGTTCGTATTCATCCAAAAATGATTTTACAGCATCTTCTGATCAAATACACAATTACCTTGATTAAAAAATTAGCAAAAGAAGGATTCATAGAAGAGCGGTAGAGGCCGACTTATTCATTCGACGAAAAACGCCAGACTGGAATTCGCATTGCCCATCTGAACTGATGAATCTAAGTTAAATTAAAAGGATTCAGATGACATATGGCGTGGACCAAATAGCCAACGGTTAAATTCTAAATACTGCAAAGGCGGAACACGATGGTCTGAAATTTTTTCTGGGGGCAAGGAATTGGACGAATTCATTCATTCATTTAATGGAATTATGGATCGCTTCAATTGCACTATGCAACACTGAAAATGCACACAACTTCTAGTATGCATTTTTTTGAAAATTCATATTGAGACTACAAAACCCCTATTTGGGTTTTGTCCTGTCATATCGGTCCTTTATCTCATAAATTAATGGGAACTTGGCCTTGATGCCTTTAGCAATATTGTAGCTCTAAACTAGTAGAAATTATCTGTTGAACAGACCACATAAGAAAAATTCCATCTAGGTTACCAAAATCGATAAAATATAGAATTTTTACATCATTTCTATAATTCTAGTCATCTAAACTATTTGTAGTTGAACCAAACAAAGTTACATTTTTATAACCTTTTGCAAAAACCTTTCAAATAATGGTCTGAGCAATTCTTAAGAACACCCTGAAACTCTAAAAAGGTTATTTCATATTGTTTCCGCGGTATTTTGTATCATAACACCTATTTCAAAAAATGTTCACAAAAAATTATGAAATTTTTAGATATATTTTAAAATTTGAGACAATAAATGTAGTTTTTCGAGTTCATTATTTTTCCAAATATGTTATTCTTGCCTTATCTACAAATGTGCTTCAGAGGTCAGAAACAGATTCGCATTGGCTTCAGAGATATAGCACGTAATTGCTTTAAAAAGTCAATATTAAACCATGTTTAGATGGGGGCCATAAAATCCGAGCTGGATTTGACAAAACAAGACCCAACCAAAGTTGTAGTCGTTTGGTTTGTACTTTCAAAAAATCCTTTGTTCAAATTGTTTGCACAATATTAGCTTAAAAATGTTGCACAGTGTTATCGTAATATATTGAAAGGCGGATGTTGCTTTATGATGAAGAACAGACAATTCTATAAAAGTTCTTCATTGGCATGCCCAATCCCCTGATCTTACCTCTCGGTTGGGACTTGTGGGAGATTGTTAACTTAAAAATCAAAAGAAAACAAGTAAAAAAAGCGTTAAGTTGACAGTTTTTGATGGGTTAAAAATTTTAGCTAAAATCCTCAAAATACCGAAAATCGGTACATGTCGTGGGAACTTCAATTGTCATTAATAGCTAGTTCGGAGGTACCCCTATATGTGGGCTATACGAAAATATGAACTTAAATGAACAATTTTTGTTGCAGAATTTTTGGGCAATACCAAAACATGGACCTAAGTTCATAATTTTTTCGAATATAAGTTGTTTGGTCACTAAGAACCCTAAATATCAAATTATAGCTAATTCGGTCTAGAAATGCCAGAAAATGTAGCTAAAAATGTCAAAATACCGTAAATCGGGGGTACCGTTACATGGGGGCTACACCAAAACGTGGACCGATATAGGCCATCATCGAAAAAATTGTCAAGATAGGTCCACGTTTTGGTATAGCCTCTCGTTTTAAATTATTTTAGCTTTATTTTCCTCCCAAATTGGCTCCAATTTCGCACTTGGAGTTTTAAGAGATCAAAGATGGTAAAGATAAATCTACGATTTGGTATATTCCGCATATAACGGTTCCTCCCGATTTAAAGTATTTTGATACATTTTCTGACCGAATTAGAATAACATTTGGCATTTGAGGTTCCAAATAACCAAAAAACTTCTCCACTAAAAATTGCCAATATAGGTCCACGTTTTGTTTGGTATAGCGCTCATATAATAGTACCTCCCAATTTAAAGTATTTTGAGGCTTTTAGCTAAATTTAGGTTTAAAATATTTTATGGTGGAGGATATAAAAATTTCGGCCCAGCCGAACTTTGCACATTTTGGCTTGTTGTTCCTTAAATGGTGGTGCTTTAGTTTTGTCCACTTATTTTTGATACTTAAGATGTTTTTTTTATACCCTCAGCCTTTAGGCTAAGGAGGGTATATACACTTTGATACGATGAAAATGTGCCTCATCGAAATAATGGTTTTAGACCCCAAGTATGTTTGGACGAAATGTGTTTCAGACAATTTGGAGTCGATTGAGCAATGTCCGTCCGTCTGTCTGTCTGTCTGTCCTGCTGGATGGAGCGCACGATAACTCTCGAACGGATGAACCGATTTGGTTCAAATTTTGGCCTTCGTAATATTTTGCCCAAACTTAGTTTAAGTTCGAAGATGGGTCATATCGGTTCACTCCTTCCGGTACCTCCCCCACAAAAGTTCGAAAATGTTCGGAAAATTTGTACGTACGATAGCTGTTAAAGGGAGTAACCGATATGGTCCATACTTTGCAAATCGTGAAAAGTCTACCAGGCTTAGATGGGTTCCCAATATGGGCTCAATCGGTCCACTCCTTCCGGTACCTCCCACACAAAATTTGGGATAAGTTCAGATTAGGACCTGCTCTCGAATCGCTTTGATTTTTGTTTTAGCAGCTTGTATTCACTGCCCCCTATACGACGGTACAAGTTTCATCAGGGGCAAGTCCACACTTCCTGAGAAAATAGCCCCAAAGTTGCAAAATAACCCTATGACACCGTGTAAGGTGGTTGGAGCGCAAGATAACTCTCGAACGGATCTGCCGATTCGATCCAAAATTTGGCCTTAGTAGTATTTTGTCCAAACATAAATTAAGTTCGAAGATAAGCCATATCGGTCCACTCCTTCAGGTACCTCCCCCACAAAAATTAAAAAATTTTCGGAAAAATTGTTTGTACGGTAACTCTTGAAGGGAGTGGCCGAATTGGTCCATACGTTACACATCCTAATATATCTACCAGATATAGATCAGGTTCAAATATTGACTATATTTGTCCACTCCATCTGGTACCTCCCACACAAAATTTCGGATAAATTCACTTTAAGACCTGCAATCGAATCACGTTGATTTTTGTTGAAGCAACTTGCATTCGCTACCTCAATTACGATGGTAAATTTTTTTTCAGGGGCAAGTCCATACTTCTTGAGCTAACAGCCCGAAGGGTGTAAAAACCCCGTATGGTACCATATGTAGTGGCTGGAGATCCATTTCCATTATGGTCAATGTCGATCCATTAAGTATCTCCTCCGCAAAACTTTTGATCTTTAATACTAATCAACATTTTTGTCGGTTCATACATCCACAATTTTTAAAACCCTCTAATTGTTTCAATATACACAGGCTGAGGGTATATCTCTGTCAGCAAAGCTGACTGATACTTTTTTACTTGTTAATTTTAACTTTTGTTTATTAAATTCTGAATTCCTTAAGTTTGTGTTTTTTCAATAATAAGAATATAAATAAATTAAAAAATACAAACAAATTTACAAAATTGCTTTCTTAAAAAAATTATCACTAAACAAGTAAGAAAAGCGTTAAGTTCGGTCGGGCCGAACTTTTTATACCCTCCACCACAAATTTCAGCCATTTCGATGGATTAATGTGACCACAACCTTCAAAATACCGAAATTCGGAAGGTACCGTTCTATGGGGACTATATGATGGCGTGGACCTATACCTGCAAATTTCTGGGGGAATGTTTTATACGCCTAAAGAAGACTAAATACCAAATTTCAGCCATCTCGGTGTGATAATGAGGCTAAAACGTTCAAAATATCGAAAATCGGGAGATATTGTATTATGGGGGCTATATCAACACGTGGACCTATATAAACATTTTATGGTAGAAATGTTTCTTAGCCTCTCGAAACACATAATACAAAGTTACATCCGATTCTTTGGTCAAATGGGTCTAATACATTCAAAATATATTAAAATGACGCGTACTTTATAAGGGGCCTTATGTGGGGGCTATACCAAAACGTGGACCTATATAACCCAACTTTGGTAGGAATGTTTTCTGGCCTCTGAAGACACAAAATACCAAATTACAACCAATTGTGTGGTCAAATGGGTCTAATACATTCAAAATATATTAAAATGACGCGTACTTTCTATGGGGCCTTATATGGGGGCTATACCAAAACGTGGACCTATATAACCCAACTTTGGTAGGAATGTTTTTTGGCCTCTGGAGACACAAAGTACAAAATTACAACCAATTCGGTGGTAAAATAGGCCAAATATCTTAAAAATTCCTTAAAACGACGACGCGTCACGCGTCATTTTGTATGGGGGCTATACGAAAGCGTGGACCTACATAGCCCGCTTTCAATACCAAAAGTCCTACGTAAATATAACATATTTTCCCAAAATTTCATCAACCTACGTCAATCCGTTCGGACGCTAGAGTGATTTCCACAGACGGACAGACGGACAGACGGACAGACAGACAGACGGACAGACGGACGGACATGGCTATATCGATGTAGAATTGCACGCTGATCAAGAATATATATACTTTGTGGGGTCTACAATGATTATTTCGAGTAGTTACAAACGTAGTGACAAACTTAATATACCCCCATCCTATGGTGGAGGGTATAAAAAATACTGAGGGGGTGCTTTAGTTTTGGCCGACAATGTGCATTGTGTCCATAACCATGATTTCGATGAAGCACATTTTTATCATATCAAAGTGTATGGTAACATGGGGCGCCTTCTCCACTGGGTTGGCAACGCCAGCGCCAATTTTCTCGAAAGCTACAAGTGGTAGAAAAAATCCGTTAAATGCAAAATTGTGACCTCAATGAAGGTCTATAATCTTCCAAAAGTTGACATTAAGCCATAGGTATGATAGCGCACGCACGCGGTTTTGTGTTTCCAGGGTATTGGGAAAAATAATTAAGGTAGTTACATATGTTTTTTGATATCTCCTTTACCTTTTGTGATATCAAAAGCATATTTTATACCGTTAGAAGACAACTACTGAAGAATATAAATCCCAATAAGTCGCATGAAAAAAGCAATTACTAATGTCAATATATTAATATTATATCAAAGTACCTACTTCAATAAAGTACTTGAATCTAATTATTTTTATGAATTTTAGAATCATTTGTGATTATTCAATAGAAAACATGTTCATTGTTCGCATCATGTTGATATTTAAGGAAGAAACATGGTAAATTACAGTTTTAGAGTCCATTGAAGAATTTCCAATATTGATGGCGAGGCTGCCCCATGGGTGGGAAGGCTTCGCCACTTTTTAGACATTTTGTAAATTCTCAAAAATAATATTATAAAAACAAAATTATAGCCATTTATGTATCAAAGCTTATAGTCAAGATATGCTAATATTTTTAACATAAATAATATTTGAAAAAAATTAAACAGTGTCGATATGAGAACATTTTGAACAAAAACGTGGCTGGAGTAACCTAAAACACAATATGTTTTTTTCTGCAAAAATTTATGAAGATCCGTTAACAATAACCTGTGCCGTCTGGCAGATCTTTATTCCCATTGTACTATGTATGGGGGCCAAAGGCGACTTTTCAGAAAATAGCTCTACATGCCACAGTTATTTTCCAATCGATGTGACAAGAAACGAAACCTGCAAAAATTTATACAAAGTTCTATGGAAATAAAGATCGGTCAGGGGGCACAGGTTAGCGTTAACCGATCGTTATAAATTTTGGCAAAAATCGTTTTTTTAGCCACAACAATGAACTGGTAAAGTTTTTTCATCGGTTGGACCATAATTACTGCCTTTAGAGAATTTTCGTCAAAAGGCACCTTTGGCCTCAACCAAATCCTTACTTGGGGGAAGGAGTTCAAAAAAAAAAAAAAAAAAAAAAAAATAAATAAATAAATAAATAAATAAATAAATAAATAAATAAATAAATAAATAAATAAATAAATAAATAAATAAATAAATAAATAAATAAATAAATAAATAAATAAATAAATAAATAAATAAATAAATAAATAAATAAATAAATAAATAAATAAATAAATAAATAAATAAATAAATAAATAAATAAATAAATAAATAAATAAATAAATAAATAAATAAATAAATAAATAAATAAATAAATAAATAAATAAATAAATAAATAAATAAATAAATAAATAAATAAATAAATAAATAAATAAATAAATAAATAAATAAATAAATAAATAAATAAATAAATAAATAAATAAATAAATAAATAAATAAATAAATAAATAAATAAATAAATAAATAAATAAATAAATAAATAAATAAATAAATAAATAAATAAATAAATAAATAAATAAATAAATAAATAAATAAATAAATAAATAAATAAATACCCACCCTAGCCTCAAGGCTGAGGGTATAACGACTTCATGTTTTCCACCCACCGTCTTCTGGAACACTTCAATTTTTTATTCCAAAAGTCGTGGCATAATAAAAAAATACACACAAATCTTCCTTTAACAAATTAGAATAAAAATAAAATATGATTTTACAAGGATGCCTTCATAATTTTACAGTGATCGCCATCCACAAAAATACTTTAATATTTTTATTAATTTTCTCGTTTAAAGCAAAGCTTGATGATCGGAAATTTTTTGGAAGTGAAAAAGGAAAGCCAATGACTCTAAAGCACATAGTCACCAAATTACGTGACCTGATTTCGCTGTTAGTTGAGCAGCTCTTCAGACGTATCGACTGTGGAATGACTTCTCTGTCATAAAACTTTTCGCCTTTCAAATGCAAATGTGTTTTTATACATTAACGGATATTTGGCCGTTGAAATGTATTTCTAATATTTAATAAAATAGTTTGTAAACATTTCTTCAAAAGTCTTATTTTAACTATTCGTTACTATTACGACAGAAATCCCTATGTTTTTTTTTTATTTTAGGTTAATAAATTATAATTGTCATTAGTATTATTAAGTCTTCACTTGCGTGGTCGGTCGTGTAAAAAAACATAAGCTCCAACATATTAAATGATTTTAGCTGATTTATCTGATAATATTGTTGAAATTTATTTAAGATTTGCTAGCTAATGTTGAAGTAATTTCTAATTATTTGCATTATTTTAAATACAGCCATTGACTACCGGTTCATTTCAAGCACTTGATGTACATTTAAATCCTCATAAAGGGGTTAACAAGGCAAAAATCTCAAAAGTAAATATTTAGAAGTTTTTATTTTTAGTATGCTTAATTTAGAATAACTCTAATATTTTATATATATAATTTTAAATTGGTACACAGAACGCTTTAGCTTTGAAAATCACAAACTATTTCGGTCCTCCTATTCAGTAACTTTTTAGCAACTTTACTCATTGCTTATTTTACAACAATTTCATTTGTTTGTTTTGTTGTTGTTACAAAAATAAAGGAAATTTTAACAACTTTTTGATCGATAAAAGACACAGAATACATACGGTATACGGTTCTAATTTTCGATACCATTGGTTAGATGTTTTTTGTATAGAACTAATAAATAATCTAGTATTTTAATTTCCAAAGACTTCATTTGGAACAATCGGCATGAGACCGACGCACTGTGTTCGCGGTTGTATTGAAACAACGGGTAAAAATAACTTCAGTACAGATGTCACATTATATTCTTTAAGGCCTCATATCAAATGCACATATCATCAACATTGCAAAACAACTTCGTAGTGGGCAACGGTGGCGAGCATGACTAGAACCTTACTCGCAAATGAAACATATGAAGGCAGTAATGCGTGCAATTAGTTCAAATAGGCATATACTTTACATCTTTTTAGGTATTCCCAAAAAATAAGCTTCAATTTAGATTGAATTGATTCAATTCTGTTTAAAATTAATAATTTAATATAAAATAAATATAAACATAAATATAGGTATTTATTATTATTCGTTGGACCTAAAATTTAGTGGCATTTTCCACAAAAAATAAACAATTCCTTCTTTAGAAACTCTTTTTATCGAGAGGCGTTGAAATATTGCAATAACAACTCAATTTTTGAAAAAGCCCGATTCCGTACCCATTATTTCGGCGGAGACGACTTTCAGACAATTTTTAAAGTTTCTTTTTTACTGGAGAAAATAAAGCGAATTTGTGCGACATTTTAAAGTTTTATTTACATCATAAAATGTCATTTATTTAAATTTTCTATTCTATTGTCCTCGAAGCTGTATTTTTCATCATCGTATTTTTGGAATTTCCGCAATTTTTAAATATTCACTTCTAATTAGTTTTTTTAAAACAATTTTGCATTTTGTTGTTTTCATTTTATCCGCCGTATATGCGAGGCAAAATAACACAAAATTCTATCAACACCGACGCATGTAAAATAGACATCTATTTACGGTCAGCAAGAGGCCAACCAACCACCCACCGCTGTATAAGGGAGCCGCTGTAAATTTGGGGGCTGATAGCAGAAACAAACAAACCCACAAAAAACATTTTCTTTTGTCATCAACGAAAGCAAAAGTAAATTTGCTTTTCTTGCTCATTTTCATACTGCACACGTTCCAAAACGTGCCCTCTTCATCTGCCACAACTTCAACTTGTACACATGCGGTGGACTTTTTTCCTTTTGGTCGTCGGTAGGTACTACGGAATGAAGTTTACCAAGAACAGAAAAAACACACATTTTGAACTTTTGAGAATGCGTCTAATGCTGGAATAGCGACAGACCGAAACCAACTGTAATGAGAGCTTTGTGGCCTAGAGTAACATGGCCCTAAAAATGCAGCGCATAAACTTTTCGATAGTTCTTGAGAAAAGCGCCACCACCACCGTTAAGCATGTTTCTTTCTCCAAAACATTTTCCTCCCCCAATTGTAAGCTTTTCCTTAAGGGTCGACTGGCTGCCTTATGATGCTGTCTGTCTAACGGAGAGTTCGATGTGATAGAAATTTTCTTTCAAATTGACCCATCACACTGACCATCCGTCCATCCATTTGCCAGCTACCTTCCACCTGAAAAGAGAGAAAGAAAAGCAAAGATTTTGTGCAGTTTCCTTTATCACAACAAATGCTCTCTTTGTCACACTTAAGGTTAAACAAGCAAATACACTTTTCTTCAATTAAAAATGTCACAGAGTACCACTCACTATGTTGCCTGCCTGGTTTGATCTGGTTGTCTGGAAGTAGACTAGATACCCGGCTATTTGGTTACAAAAATAGGCGTAACACTGGAAATCGACACTCTCTCTTGTTGGCTGTTGTTATTGCTTCTGGCCATTTGTGGTTTTCAATTGTTTTGCTCAACGCCCTCACCTGTAAGAGCACAACACATTCTTATTGCTCAAGTCTCTTCGTTTTTCGTTGACTGTTAAATGAGCAAGGCTTAGAGATGAGAATTACCATGCTCTTTCTCACTTATGTTTGTTAGTTTCGTTCGTTTTCGGTGTATGTGAGTACTTTCCAGTCTGATTGTGCTGTTCAAAATCCAATATGAATTTCTTCCATTTCCTGGCTCTTTCTTGCCCATGACTCCATTACTAGTTCGTGCATCTCTGTCCCACTTCCTTCATTTCCCAGAGAATATATTTATCTCTTTCCACCATGCGTGAGTGTTCATGGTAGGCCTTTTCATTTCCTCTTCTTCTAGCTATGACTGGAAATACGCTTCTTCTTCTTCGCTTTCTTGCGAATGAGTACCGTGTTTAGCTGTGTGCGTGCGTGTGTGTGTTCTTTGTTGGTGCCTGCAAGATTGTTGTGTGCTTTGGCCCGTTGCTTGGCTGTTCTATGGAGCTGCTGTTCGTTGTGTTTTGTGTACGACGGTGGTGGTGATACTGTGGTGTGTCTGTCTCTTGTACATTTTGCTTGAGTTGCTGTCAGTGTGGTGGTGTCCACAGTGTATCTGTGTGCCTTTTTTGAGTTTCTTTGCCTTCTGCTTACTCTCTGTACCTTCGTTTGACGATGCATGACGTTAGTTCACTTCGATAGCTCCACGAGTTTACACGTGAATATTTTAAAGTCTCCGCATAAATAAGAAATAAGAAAAATTCAATTCATTCATTCGCACAAACACACATGCAAACTCCAAATAAAAATTCAGAAAAAATATTAATAGAATTTTTATGTTAAAATCACTTGGATCAAAACAATCACAGAATTAGATCAACAAATTACAACACCACAACAATAAAAATAGTTATAAACAATTTCAGAAATTTCAAGTGCGGCATTTCTGGATAAAGCAAAAAACAAAGAAGAAAATTTGCAAAATAAGAAAACACTAACGGCGCGTTAACGCGAGTGCGGAATTTTTGTTGAATAAACAAAAGAAAAAAGCTAACCAAACAACTGCAAATAGTGTTCAAAACAATCATTGAAAGTGATAATCACAAAACAAACAAAACAACAAACAAAGAAAATTGGAATAATTTTATTAAACAAAAAAATAATTTAATAATTTTTAATGCAAAATATAATGCAAATTTAAGAATTCAAAACAAATCATAAAAAAATCAAAACAAAAGCAAGCTTTGTGAAAATTTCAAAATAATTTTCACAAGTTTTCAAATCAATTTAAAAAATATTACAAGCCGACGGTTACCATCAACTTGTTGCTGCCCACCCATCGCAAGCTTGGTTTGGTTTTTTTGTAAATCCAGCCAACCAACAACAACCAAAAGCTAGTGGCGTTTCTAATCGCCCCCATCACGCCACCAACATTTGCTCACTGAAAATTTTCTTCGTTATCCGTTACCACGCAAGACTTCAAGACGGTTGCCTCACGGTTTGAGTGGAATGAGCATAGGGACCCTGGTCTTTCTTTTGACAGATCGGTTTTCAAAGTCGTTAAACTGAGCCCCAACTTGGAGCCCTACCCCGCCAGCGTGGAGGGCCTGAACAGCCCTAGAGCGGTGGGGATGGCCGCCACCTCGTATATGACACCCAGCAGCGGTGATCTTGACATGGCATTGGGTGGTGGTTATCACACCTCTTCGCCCCGGTCCGCAGCTGATGCGGGTGAAATGAAATATATGCAACATCATCATCATCACCACAGTGCAGCTGCTGCTGCGGCGGCCCATCATCAATTGCCCTCATCGCCCAGTCCCAGTACAATTGGTACCGGTGGTCCGGGATCTGCGGGGCCAGGTGTCTCTGCTGGCAGCCTTAGTTCCGTTACCCCCACTGGTGGTTTGAGTTCGAATCCCTGGACCGCTTTGCATCCCTCAGATCCCTGGGCCTTACAGTCACATCACACACACCACCATCCCGCCGATGTTAAACAGGAAATGTCACATTTGTCCCAGCAACATCGGGTACAACAGGGTATGGCTTCACCGCATGCCTGGCATGCTCCGGTACACGCTGCTGCTCACTATGCTCCCACAGGAGGTTCACCACTACAATATCATCATGCCATGAACGGTATGTTGCATCCTGCCCATCCACATCATCAAGGTGTTGCCCCCCTCCACCATGCCTTAAGGGGAGAATCTCCCTCATTGCCCATACACCCGCACCACATGCATGGCGATCGTGATGTTAGCGGCGGCGAAGAAGACACACCCACCTCCGATGATCTAGAAGCCTTTGCCAAACAGTTCAAGCAGCGGCGCATAAAATTGGGTTTCACCCAGGCCGATGTGGGTCTAGCCCTTGGCACCCTGTACGGCAATGTTTTCTCACAGACCACAATTTGCCGTTTCGAGGCTTTACAACTGAGCTTTAAGAACATGTGTAAACTGAAACCGTTGCTACAGAAATGGTTGGAAGAAGCCGACTCCACAACGGGTTCACCGACCAGCATTGATAAAATTGCCGCCCAGGGCCGTAAACGCAAGAAGCGCACCAGCATTGAGGTCAGTGTCAAGGGAGCCCTCGAACAACATTTCCACAAACAGCCAAAGCCCTCCGCTCAGGAAATCACAGCACTGGCCGATAGCTTGCAATTGGAAAAGGAAGTGGTAAGAGTGTGGTTCTGCAATAGGCGGCAAAAGGAGAAACGCATGACACCACCCAATACCATGGGTGGCGATATGATGGACGGTATGCCGCCGGGTCACATGCATGGTCATGGTGGCTATCATCCACATCATGATATGCACGGTAGCCCCATGGGTACACACTCACACAGCCATAGTCCGCCCATGCTTAGCCCACAGAACATGCAGACACCCACGAGCCATCAGCTTGCGGCTCACTAGCAATCAGAAATCCAGGAGTCGAACTCAGCAGCAGCTGCGTCAACTCCTGCCTCCCTGCATCAGCAGCAACAACAACAGCACCAACAACACCAGCAGCAGCAACAACAGCACCAGCAACAGCATGGCGGTCCCAATACACCCTCCTCATCGGCCGGTTCATCGGCCACCATGACAACGAATGTGATGTCCCCCCAAAGTCCGTTGGGATCGACAAATGCTGGTCAGAATAATAACAACAACAATAACAATGATAACGATCACTTGTCCCAAGTCAAACAGCAGCAGCAACAACAACAGCAGCAACATCAACAACAAGCCTCCTCGATTGCGGCAGCTGCCGCCGCTGCCATGTACATGGATCCAATGCGTTATCACAATGCTGCTGCCCACCATCATCACCATCAACATCCGCATCTGAATCCCGCCCATCATCCACATTTATTCCACACCAGCGATCAGGCATTGCAACATTCCACGGCGGCCGCCCACCATCAACATTTGCAACAGCCCCAGGCCTCACCGGGTGGCGGTAGCAGCAGTGGCGGTGTCTTGCAGGCCTCCTCATCGGCCGCGTCCCCCTCATCAGTGTCCTCAGCGTTGGGTGTCAGCGGTGCAGCCGGTATGCATCATTTGAACTTGAATCCCCACTCGTTGCATCATCACCAGCATCAGCAACAGCACCATCATCATCACCAACAACAGCAGCAACAATTGCATGCCCGACGCCTTTTCGAATGGAGTTTGCAATTTGGTGCGGCCGCCGCTCCAGGAGCGGCAGCGGTAAGACATTTCAATTCATTCGGTGGTTCCGGGGAATAGCATCATACAACGGCTGCTGCAGCGGCAGCAGCTTCAGCTGCATGGTTTGGCTATGAATCGTCCTAGAGTGTGATAGTGTGTAAAGAATAACAACAACAACAAAAGGGACGTATGGCAGTCCGTTCTAGGCTTTGGCAAGAGGGTTTAGTTGAGTGCGCCGCAGTTGAGGCATTTAGCTAAACCCTTTTGGCTAGGTCAAGAGTTGGTGAAAGGTAATCAATACCAAATTGGAAAGCTGAAAAAAATATCCGTTTGGGTGTCCAAAGAACCAGATGTCGTGCTCCGGAGCTGTAGCTGTAAGGATCAAGCTGAACCAGTGCATTAGTCTGTGTTAAAATTAAGCTAAAAAATCCATTGTTTTTTTAAGTGAGTGAGCTTTTTTCATGCTACGACAGCAACAATCACAAGAAAGAGATATTTGTAAACTAAATGAAAATTCTTAAAGAAAAAAATCTGTTTTTTGTAACTAAAAAAGTTTTTAAAAAACTTTATAAATGTAACTATGTATGTAGAAAACAAATGAAATGAAAGAAGAGCGAAGATAATACTGAGGATAAAACAAAAATAAATTTAAATTTAAACAAATAGTAGAAAAAGAAAATGGAAGGCAATTCAAATCAAACGAGTTACAAAGTGATGTTTTATAAAAAATAATATTTTTATTTGTTTTTTATTTTATTTTTTTTTTATTAATTTTCGTTTAAAACCACGAAATATGCATTAAGATATGGCCAAGAACGGGAAATGAAACGAATTTTGAATTTAAATAAAGCAATGTAAGAAATCAATCATGCAAAAGGAATGATGAAAAAAGTGTTAAAAAGTGAAAAATATAAAAGAAAAAATGTCAATGCTGTGGCAGCGTCTGTCTCAACAACGGCT
Organism: Musca autumnalis; assembly: GCF_047663935.1. Taxonomy (NCBI): domain Eukaryota; kingdom Metazoa; phylum Arthropoda; class Insecta; order Diptera; family Muscidae; genus Musca; species Musca autumnalis. The sequence goes on along the minus strand of NW_027411977.1, from coordinate 17,034,039 downwards.
GTGACAAGGTAAATTCAAGTCTTTTTTCACAATTTCAAAAATAACACTTTTTAACACATTTCCACACAAGAAAAAAAAAAAAAAAAACAACCACACATTCCAAATCCCTTTTAATTCCTTTGAAAAATCGTTTCATTTTCCTTCTTGGCCTCCACAAAAACAAACAAAAAGCCCAGAACCCATGTTTCCCCCTTTTTAGGTTTAGATCCAAAACTTGTGTATATAGTTAAGTCATTAGATAATAGGTAATATTTTTAAATTTAATTAAACCGTAATTAAAAAAAACTAGAATTATAAAATAAAAAAAAATATTTAAAAAACACAAAAAACTATCTTTACAATTCAACAGCAAAGAATATTTCTTAGGTATGCGTAGTCAAACAAGAAACCACATTGGCATTGGAGGTCTCCTGGACCTTGTCACATTTTCAAATGGTGAAAAAGAGACACACACACATCCATGTTTGCAATGCCATCGGAAGGGAAAATTTGCAAAAACTTAGTTAAAATTTTATGGAAATTTTATAGGCAGTAAGGAAAGGAAAATGATCTTGCATTCTTTTTCTCCCCCCAAAAAAAGGAAAATCGGTGTGGAGGTGACACAAAATGTCATATTGAAGGTATTATTGTTACCATTAACTAGTTTCGAAAATTGAATAATGGGAACGTAATTTTTCTTTGGCAAGGCATGTCAACCACATTAGATTTTCTTGCAATTTTGTATAAAAAACTAGAGTTTGTTGTACATTTTTTTTCGTTTAAGTTGTGAGTGTAATATTGTTTCTATACATATTTTTTATTGTACAAAATTTTTCTTATTTTTTTAAATTTCCAAACAAACACACAAAATTCCTATAAATAAATATTATTATTATTAAATGAAAAACTCCCCCCAAATTTTAAGTGTTGAACATTTGTAAGGAAAAAAAAGAAGAAAAATACATAAACCGTACATAAGCTCTCTAAATTACAATACAAAATAAATTAATAACTTAATGGCTCTACAGAACAACAATTTATTAATTATATATTTAAAAAAAAAAAAAACAAAATAAAACGAAAAAAATACACACACACAAAAACCCCACAAAACATTCCTTCAATAAAATTGTATAAAAAGTAAAACAAATCATACGATTAAATAAACTGTAATAATTAAATTAATTAAATGGAAAAAAGGATATAAAATAGAAACAAAACAAACAACAAGTCAAAGGTTCTTACCACAATTCTATACAAACAAAAATTTGAAAAAAAAAAATCACAAAATAAATACAATTAAAAAATTACAAAAAATACCAACATCTTTTTCATTTGGATTATTTTGGCAATTTGCCGACGGGATTTTGGGATATGAGTGAAAGGAATATACAGCCTGTTTCACTATATCGAACGAAAATGAGAACTAAAAAACTAAAAAACTATTTAACTCGTGTATGATTTTCAAATGCTGTAGTTTTTTCGAAGCAAAAACAAAGTCAATAATACAATGAAAAACAAAGTTTAGTTGTTTTTCGTTCGCATTCATTTCTATTCGACATGGTGAAACTGGCCTATAATGTACTGGATGTGAGTGTATTGCAGTAATCATTAATCAAATGTAGAAATTTATTTCAGGAATGTTAAATATTTGATGCGATTATGAAAAAAACCAAAAAGGCATAACGCAATCAAAGAAAAGTTGAAAGGGTATTGTCTCATTAAGTACTCAGGAAGATAACTTGCAGTGAAAAGTGAATTTAATTTAGTTTGAATTTAACTTCAAATTGCCACAATATTGCGGAGTGACGGTGTTGTACCCATTTTGCTACAAAAGGTTCATTGAATTAAATATATGTATGTATGTCTTTGATAAATTTCAAAGCTGTCTTAAATTGTAGTTTCAACCGACAAACAAATAGGCTCGAATTATAAAAAATAGTTTGCGGGTTAATGCATTATATAATAATAAAAAAAATATTAAGGAAGGACAAAATTACACGTTAATCGTAATGAAGGCTTTTGGGTTTCCTTAACTTTTGGTAATACCTTAACAGCCGTGTACTTACTTTAATACAAGGCTCATTTAATAAGGTTTCCCAGGAGGCGAATTTTGGTTTTCTCCTTATGTCATGTTTAAGTTTTGTATCGAGAAATACACCAAAAAGAATAAAACAAAAAAATATTTAAAAAAAATTAAATTAAGAAATTACACATGATATAAGCGGTGTTATAGGCCGACTTCCGTATTGTCAGTTGCTTTGTTTTCCTCACTACTGCAATTTCATAAAATTACTCTAGTAAGAAACTCGATTTAAGAACCCCTAGTTTCATGCACAAATACAAAGCAACTGACAATACGGAGTTTCAGTCACAGTGTGCGGCACAAACAAAGTGATAGGTTATAAAATGCGCATATGCAATTTTTAATTTATTTAATATAAATTCAACATATAATAATACGACGTACAGAAATAAGGCCCCATGAAATAACACCACAAAAGGTAATGAAAATTGACCCCAATTTTTGGGGTGTTTTTCAATTTGAAAAATTGCCCCAATACAAAAAGGCCCCAAACTAGGAAATGTTGCCCAAAAAAATATTACTTTTATGCTCCAAAATTTCATTGGGGCCAAAATGCGTTTTTGAAATTGGGGTGCATTTGGCAAATGCAATATCACCCCAAACACCGAAAATACAATTAGGCCCCAAACTATCCATTTACGCCCCAAAATATTTATTCGCTTAAATTTGGGGTGTAAATGAAGCAACAAATTTGGGGTGTATTTGCAAAAAAGATTTTTGAAGATATTCATATAGTAGTTCGTAATAACTAATTAATGGCTATACTTTTTTATAATTTTAACATATTGAAACCACTTATACTCTCCTTTCTAATTCAGAAAATATTTTTGAAAAAACTCGCGCGATTTTTTACAAAAATATTTTCACAGTTTTACTTAATACAAAGTTATTCTAAAATTTTTTTAGAAAAACTTTTGATTAATTAGAACTTTGAAAATATTAAAATAAATATAAAAATATTAAAATAAGTAAAAAGTGGAGCGATTTTTTCCAAAAAGATTTCCAAATTTTTAGAAAATAATAAATTCAATTTAAATAATTAATATACTCTTTATTTGAAATGTCTTCGTCGAATACCGTAGTCTGGTAAAATTTCTCCGAATTGCTACTGACAAATTCAGATATAATTTCATTTTTAAATACTTTTATGAAATCTGGAAGATTTTGTGGGGACTTCGGTATTGTTTGGCACTTAAGTCTTCCCAAATGTACAATTCCGCTTATATTCTAACTTCTTCTCTAAAATTTATAACAGTTTTTTTGATCAATAGAAAGTAATGGAAAATTTCGAAAAGCAAAAAAAGTATCTTTGACATCCGCTTTTTTTGTAGTTATGCCCACTTTGCTTCACGGACATAACTCCCAACGAATTTTGGGAGTTATGTCCGTGCACCCCTTTTTTTTGTTTGTTTTTCATGGGACCTTATTTCTGTACGCCTAATAATACAAGTTCATGTTGGTAGGCTCTTAGTGGGGTTTGTTCTGTGTTGTGTAAATATCAAAGGCGTCAGAACCCAAGCTTTTTCCTTTTTTTTTCAGAAAATCTAAATTTTCCTTCGAATTTTCCACGAATTTTTTTCCGAATACGGATTGACTTCTTTCAAAAAAATCTAAATTTTTCTTCGAATTTTGCACGAGTTTTTCTTCCGAATTCGTTGGGAAACTCTAATATTTTATTTAGAATTTTCTTAGAAAAACTTTCCGAGCTCGGTGACCACGTCCATACAACTTTCGTCATCACAATCGGGAAAGCCCAGTAGGCAAAAATATTTTCGTAAAAAAATTGCGCAATTTTTTTCAAAAAAAAAATTATTTGCAATTTTTTAGAAAATTTGTATTAATTAGAACAGTAAAAATAGTTTTGTAAAAAGTGGAGCGATTTTTTCCAAAAAGATTTCCAAATTGTTAGAAAATACAAAGCTTTTCTAAAAAGTTGTTAATAATTTTTAACGAAAAGCGCCGCAGGCGAAAATATTTAAAAAAAAATCGCGCGATTTTTTACAAAAATATTTTTACAGTGTTACTTAATACACAGTTTTTCTAAAAACTTGCACATCATTTTATAAAACCGAAAAACGCCGCAGGCGAAAATATTTTTGAAAAAAAGATCGCGCGATTTTTAACAAAAATATTTTTGCTACTTAAAAAAAAACACATAAAAAAGTTCCGATTTAATTTTTTTTTAATTTAAATAACACTGTACAACAAAATTGAACTTTTTTTAAAATTACAATAAACCCCGCACAGATTATGAAAGAGGACCGAAAAAAGAAGACATGTGTATCGGCGTTTTGAAAGTTTACGTCGAGAAGTAACCTAAATAGGCGTGACAAGTTCCGCCCATTTCTAGAGGTTTTGAAATATTCGACATCAGATTCCTTGGAATCCTTGCATTTTAGGTATAAAGTGTCTTTGGCAATATTACGGACAACAATGCGGGGTATCTTTTTATGGAAAAAATTAACCCTCACGCGAGTCAATAAAGGGGTCTTTTTGGTCCATTTTTTCAAAAACGTTTAAAAAGTCCTTAAAATGAGATCTTATCAGATCAAAATATTCTACAAAATTATTTGTCATAAAATTTTAATATAGGTCCCCGAATACACCAAAACTCTAAATCGTACCTAAACGCCAGGAATCTGCCAAAAGCAAAATCACGTTTTAGGGTTAATGTTGTACTTTATCTGAGTTTATTAAGTTTTGTCCCACTAATCTTCATTCTAGATAGAAGACGTCAAAGACAAAAATATTCTCCATCAAGTTTCAATATAAGTCGCCGAATAAATAAGATATGCATTTACAATATATATCAAGAAAAAATATACATCAATGTTGCCAACAAAACACCCAAATATTTTTTTAAAGAATTTGTTTTGTTCTTTTTTCGGGTTGATGCATGAAAGTAACATGAAATTTAGTTTTAGACGAATGTTGTTAAAAGAAGAAATATATTCTACACAAAATTTTACTATAAGTCCCAGAACAAACTATGTTGTACTTTTAATTTTTGTGTGTGTTGTGCAGTGTAGTTAATATACTCTGTATACGAAATGTCTTCGTCGAATACCGTAGTCTGGTAAAATTTCTCCGAATTGCTACTGACAAATTCAGATATAATTTCATTTTTAAAAACTTTTATGAAATCTGGAAGATTTTGTGGAGACTTCTAACTTCTTCTCTAAAATTTATAACAGTTTTTTTGATCAATAGAAAGTAATGGAAAATTTCGAAAAGCAAAAAAAGGAACTTTGACATCCGCTTCTTTTGTAGTTACGTCCACTTTGCTTCACGGACATAACTCCCAACGAATTTTGGGAGTTATGTCCGGGCACCGCTTTTTTTTGTTTGTTTTTCATGGGACCCTATTTCTGTACGCCTAATAATACAAGTTCGTGTTGGTAGGCTCTGAGTGGGGTTTGTTCTGTGTTGTGTAAATATCAAAGGCGTCAGAACCCAAGCTTTTTCCTTTTTTTCAGAAAATCTAAATTTTCCTTCGAATTTTCCACGAATTTTTTTCCGAATACGGATTGACTTCATTCAAAAAAATCTAAATTTTTCTTCGAATTTTCCACGAGTTTTTCTTCCGAATTCGTTGTGAAACTCTAATATTTTATTTAGAATTTTCTTAGAAAAACTTTCCGAGCTCGGTGACCACGTCCATACAACTTTCGTCATCACAATCGGAAAAGCCCAGTAGGCAAAAATATTTTTTTACAAGCCTATTTTCACAGTTTTACTTAATACAAAGTTTTACTAAAAAATTGCAAATAAATTTATAAAACCGAAAAATGTCTCAGGCGAAAATATTTTTGAAAAAAATCGCGCGATTTTTAACAAAAATATTTTTGCTATTTAAAAAAATTCAAGCACATAAAAATTTGACGATTTAATTTTTTTTTTTAATTTAAATAATTAATATACTCTTTATTCGAAATGTCTTCGTCGAATACCGTAGTCTGGTAAAATTTATCCGAATTGCTACTGACAAATTCAGATATAATTTCATTTTTAAAAACTTTTATGAAATCTGGAAGATTTTGTGGAGATTTCGGTATTGTTTGGCATTTAACTTCTTCTCTAAAATTTATAACAGTTTTTTGATCAATAGAAAATAATGGAAAATTTTGAAAAGCAAAAAAGGAACTTCGACATTGGGAGTTATGTCCGTGCCACGCGTTTTTGTTTGTTTGTTCTCAATAAAATTTATGAAATGACACCCTAATTTTTGTCGCTTTCTTCATAATAACATTCGAAAATTCACCCCAATTTATTTTTTCTGTTAAACACTATATTGCATTTGGGCCATAAACAAGTGCAAAAAGGCCTCAATGAAAAATGCAATTAGACCCCAATGCCATTTAGACCACAATTTGATTTTCAAATTTTCAATTTTCTTGTTGTGAAGACAAATTGATCCCTACAGCTGAATGAAAAAAGGTCTCAAAAAGACGAAAATAGACCCCAAAAGTTTTGTTGTTGTTTTCAATATACCTGTTCAGGGCTTGTTTTCATTTTTAATTTGGGGTGTTATTTCGTGGGTCCTTATTTCTGTACGCCTAATAATACAAGTTCGTGTTGATAGGCTCTGAGTGGGGTTTGTTCTGTGTTGTGTAAATATCAAAGGCGTCAAAACCCAAGTTTTTTCAGAAAATCTAAATTTTTCTTCGAATTTTCTTCCGAATTCGTTGGGAAACTCTAATATTTTTTTTAAGAATTTTCTTAGAAAAACATTCCGAGCTCGGTGACCACGTTCATACAACTTTTGGCATCAGAATCGGAAATTTGTTCAGAGATACTGACCGAATTCGGAAAAAATGTTAGTTGGGAGGTTACATATCATTTATATGAAGAAGTATTTCTGAGAAATAGTTTTGTGTTCTAAATAATATATTTTTCCTTCAAAAATATATATCCCCTACATCACAACTAGAAATAAAAAAAAAAAAATGTCGTAAGGAATTTGACACTAACATTACAGCACAGTTCAGTCAGCTGGGTATTGATGTTACCTTGTATAGTTCTACCATAAAAATCTATTAGTTTAACAAGAGCATGTCGCACTGACTTACTAATTATTCTATGGTCACTGGAAATTGAAAAATAAGTTATAAGCTAAAAATAATAATTTTCTATTGTTAGAATAGTTAAGGTGGACTTTGTTTTCAATTTCACCACACTTAATATTTTTATTTTTTTCGCTCCTTGCTGGATTTGAACACACGAATTTCTGTTTTATAGTCGAACACACTATACACTGTGCCACGCGTACGAACATTAAGGGTTGTTTAAACGCTTACATGTGCACTACCAACTGTTCTATATGTTGTTAAGATAAAGTACCCGGCCGACGGTGAGCGTTAAACCCACAAACCCTAGGAATTATATAAGTAGTTGTTTTTGTTTACATTACTTTGTAGTGGGTTACATAATGACTAACGGATCCGAATTTTTGCTGGAATCAGCTGGACTTACTGGGTCACTTGGTAATAGCATCACGCTTCAATATTTTATTGAAACAAATATTACATATTTATTAGTTGGAAAATGGCACTGGTTATACACGACAAGGAATACTTAAATTTCGTATCTCGCAACAAAAATATGTTTATTTATAATTACAAATTGTTACAAAGAAAATTAAATAAACCTCCTCATAGAAACAGTTTTTTGACATTAATGTTACCTTCCGAATTCCAATTTCGCATTTCGACGGTGTTTTGTTTAATTTCGCTGAGAAAAAATATCCGTTCCATATTGCTACATTAAAATAAATAGTATCATAGGACTATATGTACCTTTATATGGGGCTAACAAAATTGACAGTTTTTTTACGAAGGATGCTTTAATTAATTCAAATACTTGAAACCTGATTATATCGTCTTCTGGAGACTGTAAATAAACGTTGAAATGACGAAAAATTAAAAATAAAAAACAACACGATATCGGCAATAGATTCCGAGAAATTTACAAAGCAAAAGGGAAATCAAGACATGTTGATGCCTTTTAACATAATTTTCATCATCGTTGTTTTGCCGTTGTAATTGTAATCTGAGTAATTCAAAGCCGATCAAATTTAATTATTAGTTAAACAGACGGACCGTTTGGAGAAAAGTAGTTTTTTTATTTACTTTGAACTTTGAAAGAATTGCAATACTAAAACTATATTAAAAAATACTCATAACTTTTTAAATTGGTACAACTAGAAAAAAAGTTTTTTTTTGTATTTTTGTTTTTTTTTTATCAGTTTTCTAATAAAAATAGAAAGAAAATTTGCTTATTTTTTTATTAAATTAGGATCAATTACACAAATTTGTGTTTGAATTCGAAAAAATACTATATATTTTGAATTGTTCAATATTTGTCATCCTTATTGTCGATAAAGCAGTTCTAACGTATACCTGAAGTATTGTCTACTTTTTCGGTTTAAATATTTTAATTGACTTGACTCGGTCAGGCACTTCCCAACAAATACGTTTAGGAAGAAGGACAGTGGACTAGGAACTTGATTTACCCAGCTTTAGTGGGCAATAGAGTTGGGTAATCTAGTTCCTAGTTCCATGTACTAGTTCCAAAACGTATGAGTAACATCATGAAATATAACGTGTGATGTTAAGTATACGCAGTTTGTTCAAAGAATAAATGTGGGCCATTGGAACTGCGAAGTGAACTAGATAGTTCCAAGTTCGTGTCCATACTTCCAAAACGAACAATGTTGGTCCATTCTTACAGATACCTCCTCTGCAAGAGATTAACGCTTTTGCGATTTAATTTAAATCAAATTTGTTAGTAAAACGTCGTCCACAATCGTTGAAAGAAATACTCAAAAGTTTATACATATTTTTTTATCGGCAAGCTCATGTCTCCAAATACGTAATTTTTCTTGGAAATATATTACACAGGCTGAGGGTATTTGTGCAATTTTAAAGCATTTTGAAATATTTTTTCAGTTAGTTCTTCGACATAATTACTAAAAGTTTAAAATTTTTTTCTGTTAATAATAATTTGTTTTACTTTTTGAAGTCATTTAAAGATAGATATCTGACGGATATGCCGATATTCAAAGGGCATATTATTCAACGAAATTCCCTTCGGTGTCCATATATGAGTGGTCGGAAGAGACCAAGCAGTTCCATGTTCTACTTTGTTTGGTGGTTGGGGGTAAGTTTGGACCCCGAATTCCCTTAAGGCCCGAATCGAGCTGTTGAATATGTTGTTGTTAAATTTAGCAAAATAAATATTTTTTATATTTTTAATTTTTATTCAAAGATAAAAAAAAGTTGTAAACATTATTTTTTTGGCTAAAAATAATCTTTAATATATATACATAAATTAATAATTAATTTAGTAATTGTAAATAATTTAGTAATTAATTTAATATAGTAAGTAATTTAGTAATTGTAAATAAATTAAAATATTGTGTTCATTGGCATATTGTGCAATGAGTTGTATTTGCACATAATAGAGTTTATCTCGGTTAATAGATGAAGAACTAACATACATATCTTTGTATAATATAATAGAAGTCCGACGGTATACTCTTTATTTTTATTTTTAATAGAATTATTATTAAAATTACTATTGTTATTGTTGTTGAGGCTAGACAGTAAACCCCTCTCAGAGCAATACTGACTTACATTTCCTGAGTATTTTATCATTGCAATAATAATAGATTTTATTACTATTAGTTTATTATAATAGTTACTATAAATATCAGTTTTCTTTTTATTATTACAATTATTGTTATTATAATTAATATTGTAATTCTTATTTGCTATAGTAATTTTAATTATTATTATTATGATAGTTATTATTGTTATTATTATTATTATTAAGATTAGCATTATTATTTTTATACTTAGTATAATTTTATTATTCCTAATTATTATTATTTTGCTGCAAGCACAAGCATACCGGCCTTGTATACAGAAGTTGTGTGGTACAAATCCAGGGCAGAACTGTAACTATTGCAGCCACAGTTTCAGAGTATGTATATCGGACTTCAAAAACTTCTTTCTGAGTGGTGTCGTGATATGTACGCTGTTTGTACTCGCCAATAAAAATGTGGGGTAACTTATTAGCTACATCATAAGTTGCGACAACTTTTTCGTCTTCCCAATCTCCATCAACGGAAATAGTTTCGCGCTCCGAATAACTTTCTTTACAAGCAATAAGTACATAATGCACATCTCAACAAAGCTGCCAAGTGAATCAATCTTCTTATATTCTTACAAACTGAACCAAAATAATAGCGGTATTCACTCATGGTGGTAGATTTACAACTCTTGTATATGTACTAGGGTGTTACAACGAAATGTGAACAACTTTTTGGTGAATATTGTAAACAAAATAAAACATCTTAACATAATTGTCAGTTTGTTTTTTAGTTTCAGTTTTATTACACTTTTTCATAAAGAACATATTTTTTCCTGGGTTCCATTCTTTTATTCTTTTTATTTTTCCAATTTTTCTATCACATAAAATAAAACTCACAACAAAGTGGCGGCAAAACAATCAGCTGTTATACACTCTTGTAAAATAATGTTGGAATGTTTACAATACTTTTAGGTCGAGTAAATGAACAACACTGTGGTAAATTAAACTTTCATGTATTTTGTTGTTGTGGTATTGTAAACAGTTGTAGATTTACAATATTAACAACATCTACAAGATCTGCAATGCCACTTTATCACCATGGGTGAATACCGCTAATAGTTTAACTACATTACATTGCCAGCGCATAATACTACATATCGCCGCTCAAATGACTTTGATGACGGTGTAATTCGCTGGACCCATTCATCTTAAAAAACGCGGTATCATCAGTACTTTATTTTAAGAAGGTTTTGTTTTATCCGGGGAGCTGGTGTCCTACTTTGGCACATTCTTTCCTGTTTCAGTTTTAAGTCGACAATTTCTTTTATAAAGAAATCCAACCAATAACAAAATGTAACTTTTAATAACGGACGTATGATATCCTTATTACAAGCTGGCTTTTGTTGTAGGTTGATTTTTCAGAACAGATTTCTTGAGCTCAGATTATCTAAAACTTTACACATGCATTTTTAACGTTTTTTATTCCGCCTAATATATTTATTTTGATGTTTAAAATCCAATCAATATCGAAGAAGATGGAATAAACTTAATAAAATCCGTACCATTTATACCAAATTTTAGTAAAAACTTTTTTGTATGTACAATTTTACGTATTTTCATTAACTTTGTTTATTCTTCTGTAAAGTTACAAAACGATCTGAGGCTGTGGTTAAAAAAAAATAGATCGAATATTTGTTTATAACCACAGCCTCAGATCGGAACCTTGAATTCGTTTATAATTGTACGACATTGAAATAACTTCAATAAATATTATAGGTTCATTGTAAGCATACAATCCGTTTTATTTATTTGTTTTTTTTTTGTTCTTTTCATTTATAATTGAATGTAGTTTGACATCCCTGGATTGGGCACTGTCCGATGACGTTCATACTTTTTAAATTTACTCCATAAAATAAGTCATTAAATCAATATTTTAATGAGAAATGTTATATTTAATTGCTTATTCTTTTAAAAAATGAACGGGTTATCTGTTAAATTTCGACATTCGTTTTTAACACTTTACAATAAAATTATTTGTTTTTAAATCCAGTCCTTTCGAGAGATTTTCAGGAGACTAGAATTGATCTTTAGAATATAATTACATATCGCGTATTTATTAATAATTTTTTTCACAAATTAAAATCAATATTTTTTTGCAAGAATATTCATGATTTGAAATTAAGTAATAATTGTTAGCTTAAAAATTTTGTTTTTAATTAATTACTTTGTAATTAATGGGTTTTTAAATTGTTCCATCCCAATACTTCATTTTTTCAATTTCTGTACTAATTTCAGTCTTTAATTGCAAATTGTTTCACGTTGGAAATTGGCATTTAAAAATAAAAAAATGGAAACCTCTTATTGTATTCAAAACAGAGAAGAATAGTATGTACTTTCAACATTTTATCAAATTCAAGTTTAAAGTAACATTTTACCGAATTTAATATTTTTGCTGTCTTAATAATTTTTTGTCATCAACAACATAGTTTATAAAAACCATAAGTAACTGAATTTATTTGCATAATCTTTGAAGATCAACGCATAAAATATACTTATTCGTTTACTTATTATATAAGGTCATTTGTTTAATGAAAAAATATATATTATTATCCCTAACTGTTATATATTTTAAGCAGAGTTTAGATACCTTAATATTTGAACAAATACGTTTCAAAAAAATTAAAACTTGCTTTTTAAAAAGCCATAAAATTTGTGCTTAAAAACAAAACAAATTGTTATCATTCTTAAAATAAGTTTGTAGCATTGCACTTTAGCCGATCTGTATAAATGTGCAAAAATCGCATTATAAGGTTTTGATCTTGTTTTGTGTTATGGTTTTGTTTGTTTCTTATTTTGTTTACGTATTTTACGTTTTGGCAACCATAATAAATATCAATTAGTCTTTGATTAATAAATGCCAGTGATTTTTGACTGCAGACACGTTTGTCGTTCTTAAATACGCGGTTCAATATTAATTAACCATATTTTACACACAATTATGACAGCATTTGCTTTCTCAATATTCGTAAAAAATAAGTTTTCTTTTTGACTGGCACCGTTGAGCAGGTTAAATAAAATAACAAATTTAGTTACATTTTAAAATGTTCAAAAAATAACTTGCTAATTATTTATTATTTATTAATGTGTTTGTTGCGGAAGGTATGAAGACTAAATAACATAAGTACGTCGATGGGACCAGTGGCCTTAAGGGGCTTCCCGGGCCGCCCCCTTGGCTACATCGGGTTAGTCCATATAGTATACGGGTTAACAACTGGAACTCACATTTTGACAATTTTTATTGTACTGACATTTAATCAAAAAATTTTTAAACGTGTTTTATGAAATGTTCATTAAGTATTGCATTATCCAAATATTTGTCAAAAAAGTTTTTTCTGAGTTTTAAAAAAATTATGAAATTTTATTTACGAATCACTGGATGATGTACTCAAGATCCAAAAATAATTGTAATAAAATTAAAGATTATAATTAAATTTTGTTTTTTCTTGACATCTTTTGTAATTTCAGAGCAGAAACAACAGTTTTCTTATTTCGGGAAAGCTCTCAAATGCTTGTTGGTGTAATAAATTTTAAAGCGGCAGATTATTGTCATTTTCAAAAGAATCTGACATTTTTTAAGTTTACACTCTAATCTGATTTATGGGAAACAATTATTTTTTCATGAGGTTACACAATGCACCCGAGGCACAGTGGTTCAGAATTGTTTTTCCTGGTCAAAATTCTGTAGCTTTTGAAAGGGTAGAGATATTTTCAAGTTTCTTTTTTTGTTCGTTGCAGAAGAATTAAAGGTCAAAGTTAAATTTTAAATTTTTTTTCATATTTTTCATCAAACTATCATTCTCGATGTGTATTAAAATTGTCAAACCCAATAAACAACGCATAAGAACAAAAAAGAGTAAATAAAAAAATAAAAATACATTTTTTTATTAAATTATCGGAAATTATTTGCATGTGAAAAAGGAAAGCCAAGGATTCGAACCCACATAGTCACCAAATTACGTTACCTGGGTTCACGTCTGAAGATCTGCTTTACCACCAGTGAAACCAGGTAACGTAATTTGGTGACTATATGGGTTCGAGTCCTTGGCTTTACTTTTTCACTTGCAAATAATTTCCGATCATCAAGCTTAACTCTAAAATTAATAAAAAATCATTAAAAATGATCTTCGCCCTAACAGGCAAAATTTCAAAAAATATTTTTTTTTCACTTTTCAAAAGTTTAAAATTTGTTAAAAATTAAAAAAATACTCCTGGGTTTTTGTATAACTCATAAACGGTGCTCTTGAAACGATTTTAAATGGAAGGTGCTTACACCTCGGAAGTTTATGCGGATTCTGAAACTACAGTGTTCATAGATGAGAAAAATCAAAAAACAAAAAAAAAAAAATCGCCGGAGCGCTTTTTAAATAAATCGCGATTTAAGTTGACATTTTTAGGGGTTGTTTAGGTTTTCACGATTTTGCTTAGAAACCGCAAGTCCTATCAAAATTGGGCTAAGAAAAATGTTGTAGCTATGAAAATTCTCTACAAGATCGACCTTTATGATATTTTCGTAGGTTTTACCATTTTTGAGATATTTTGTATCGCCCCCTTATAAAATAATGTCATGAAGGGTGCGCATTAACTAACTTTTAATGAAAACCGCTTACACAGGGGAAGTTTTTGGGAATTCTGAAACAGCAATGTTCATAGATGAGAAAAATGCAAAAACAAGAAAAAATCGCTGTAGGGATTTTTAAATAAATCGCGTTCAAGATTCACATTTTTAGGTGTTTTTTAGGTTTTCACGAATTTTCTTGGAAAGCGCAAGTCCAATCGAAATGGAGCTAAAGAAAATGTTGTAGCTGTGGAAATTCTCTAGAGGACTGACCTTTGCTTTTGCTTGAATACGGTAAGTATTATCGATATGGGACGTGAGAGAATCTTAAAGCTGTGAAAATTCTCTACAAGACTGGCTTAAGTAACTTGTCCTAAGTTGTACCATTTTTTTGGATATGTAAATTTAAGTTTGGAATTTGCAATCATGATATTGTTTTTTAAGGGGGCGATACAGAATTGAATTGAATTGAATTTGACTTGTCCCAATTAGAACTTCTATATCTCAAAAACGGTAAAACCGACGAGAACACCATAAAGGTCATTCTTGTAGAGAATTTTCATAGCTAGAACATTTTTTTGTCCCATTTTGATAGGACTTGCGGTTTCTAAGAAAAATCGTGAAAACATAAACAACCCCTAAAAATGTCAACTTAAATCTCGATTTATTTAAAAAGCGCTCCGGCGATTTTCTTTTGTTTTTTTTTATTTTTCTCATCTATGAACATTGTAGTTTCAGAATCCGCAAAAACTTCCAAGGTGTAAGCACCATCCATTTAAAATTGTTTCAAGAGCACCGTGCATATATTTAAAAAAAATGTCAATTTGGGCTAAAAGCTATAATTAATATTGGAAACGGTATGGAAAGACACATATTTTTATACCCTAAGCATTTATGCTAACGAGGGTGTATGAGGCACTCAGCGCCAAAACGGCCTAACTCACATGCCCAAAAAATCAAACTATAAAGAACTAACCGGAACCTTTACAAATAAATACCAAACAAGTAAAAAAGTATCAGTCGGCTTTGCCGACAGAGATATACCCTCAGGCTATGTGAATCAAAACTTTCATCTACGGACAGATCGGAATTTTGTGGCTCTTTTTGTACATTAGAACTTTGCAACAAAAATGTGGCATTGCCCATATTCGAACTGAAACTGAGTTTGGAAAAAATATGTGAAGGTCACATTTTGGACCAAATCGGTTTATTGGTTCGGAACTTATGGTGCTATCCAGCCAGCACATATGGTGCTATAGGGGGTTTTTACACATTTCGGGCTGTTTTCTCAAGAAGTAAGGACTTGCCCATTAAAAAAATTTACCGTCGTAATTGAGGCAGCGAATTCATATTGCTTCGACAAAAATCAAAGTGATTCGCGAGTAGGTCTTAAAGGAAACTTATCCTAACTTTTGTGTGGGAGGTACCCGAAGGAATGGACAAATATAGTCCATATATGAACCTGATCAATATGTGGTATATGAGTGAAGTATGGACCAAATCGGTCACTCCCTTCAAGAGTTATCATGCGCACAATTTTTCCAAACATTTTTGAATTTTTGCGGGGGTGGTACCTGAAGGAGTGGACCGATATGGCTTATCTTCGAACTTATACTAAGTTTTGACAAAATATTACGAAGGCCAAATTTTGGACCAAATAGGCAGATCCGTTCAAGATTTATCTTGCGTTCCAATCACTATCCACGGTGTCATAGCGATTTTTGGCAACTTTTAGTTATTTTCTCAGGAAGTATGGACAGGCCCCCGATGAAACTTGTATCGTATGGGGGGCAAAAAATACAAGTTGTTACAATGAAACTTAAGGCGATCCGAGAGCAGGTCCTAAACTGAACTTTTTCGAAATTTTGTGTGGGCGGTACCCGAAGGCGTGGACCGATTAAGTCCATATTGGAACCTCATCTAAGTTTGGTAGAAATTTCACGATGTGCAAACCTTGGACCAAATCGGTTACTCCCTTCAAGAGTTATCGTGCCCACAAACTTTCCGAACATTTTCGAACTCTGTGGGGGAGGTACTGGAAGGAGTGGACCGATATAACCCATCTTCGAACTTAAACTAAGTTTGGATACAATATTGCGAATGCCAACTTTTGGACCAAATCGGTTAATCTGTTAGAGAGTTATCGTGCGCACCAGCCAGCCAGCCGGACGGACGGACATTGCTAAATCGACTCCAAATTGTCTGAAACACATTTCGTCCAAACATACTTGGGGTCTAAAACCATTATTTTGATGAGACACATTTTGCCCTATGAAAGTGTATATACCCTCGTTAGCATAAAAACAACTACGGCCCGCAATTGTAGTGGCTGGTGCAAAGGACAACTCTCGAACCAAATACTGCGTTGGTCAACACTTTGCATATCGTAAGATTTTTCGAATGTTAGACAAAATTCGAAGGTGGTGCTTTTAGGTCCACTCCTTCCAGTACCTCACCCACAAAAGGCCAAAAATATTTGCTAAAATGCTACGCGCGATATCTCATAAACCGAACAACCGATTTGGTCCAAACTTTGTATTTCGAAATATTTTGTCAAAACTTAGTTTATGTTCAAAGTGCCCCTATCGGTCCATTTCCTTGAGGTACCACCCACACAAATGTTCAACATTTTTGTTTAAATGCGCTTAAGAGTCTGTTCAAGGATCCTTTGGCCATTTTTACCGAAGCTACTGCTGGTGGACCTGTTTACAGCTATAATATGTTTTTCGTTTCCTGACATAATGGTCCAAAAACTGTAAATTATATGGTGACCAAACGACGTGACTGGTCAGCACGACATCTATCGACAGGAATGACTCCCAAAATAAGACCCACTTCGTAAATGGGATGTGTCGGCACATTCCTTTAGGTACCTCCTCAGCAAAACTTTTTAGCTTTAATACTATTCCATATTTTGTTGGCAAGTTAATACGCCAAAAATTCTCGAAACCACCAAAATAAAATACATAAGTTTTCTTTTTGTGAAAGAAGTGTTTCAATTCACACTAGCTGAGCGTTTATCTCTGTTGGCAAAGCCGACTGATACTTTATTACTTGTTTACCTAAAAAAGTGTTAAACGGACGGAACAGGACTTGTACAAAATTATATATGTTCTGAGAGAGGACACTCTCAGACATGTTTTTGCGAAAACGAAACTTTGTTCCACGCTGTTCACTAAAAATTCTAGTCCACTAAATTGGAAAATTTAGTACATGAGGAAAAATAATATAGCTCATTTCGTGTGAACGCTAGGGTAATCTATTAAAACGGGTTTTAAAGGCAACAATCTTTCCTACCTAAAAAAAGCAATGCACAAAATATCTGGTTTAGTTTTCGAGAAATAGCTATTTCTTTCTCCAGAAATTTGCAAAAATCTCGTATTTTCCAAAATTGCGATAAAATGGCCGTTTTTAGGAGCACGCCTTCTAATATTTTGATCTAGTTTTTTGGTTTCCTTAGTTTCAATATGTTTACTATCGATTCTCATATAGAAATTAACAATCGGTGATGACAGAAAATTGGTGTTTTGGCCAGGAAAATCGATTCCTGAACCACCGTTCGTCGTTGTGACTACTTTGAATCTCGTTGGGTCAAAATTAATCCCCTAATATAGCTCATTTCGTGTGAACGCAAGAGTAATTTATTAAAACGGTTTTTAAAGGCCGAAAAAAACGATGAACACAATATCTGTTCTAGTTTTCGAGAATAAGCTATTTCTTTCTCCAGAAATTTGCAAAAATTACGTGTTTTCCAATATTGGTGAAATTTGTCGTCTTTAGCAGCACCCCACGTCCAAACCTTCCAATATTTTATCCTATTTTTTGGTTCCTTTGCTTCGGTGGCGACCAAATTTGGGGGTTTGGCCAGGAAAACCGATTTATGAACCACTGTGCGTCCAATGAAGAGGACTATTGCAAAAAAATTATATAAAAATAAAAAATCACCATTACATCGGTTAGTTGTCTCTGGCGCTCCCTATGGTAGTAATACGACAACGTCCATCGATTCGGGGGTTCTCTAGACATAATGGTATTGATCAAAGATTGGTTGAAGCCAGGCTTAAATAATCAGAAATATTAAAAAAATAATCATAATATCGATACGTCTGAAGAGCTGCTCAACTAACAGCGAAACCAGGTGAAGTAATATGGTGACTGTGTGGGTTCGAGTCCTTGGTTTTCCTTTTTCACTTGCAAAAAAGTTCATCAAGCTTAACTCTAAACGAGAAAATTAATAAAAATCATTAAAAATTATATCCGCCTTAACAGGCAAAATTTCAAAAAATAGTCAGAATATTGTTACCCAATTCACATTTTAAAATTCTTTATTCAAAGAAATCTCCAATTTTGAATATTTAAACAGAGAAGTTCTTAAAAACATTCTAAAAAGAGTATTTTAGTTCTTATTTTGTTAATTTTTTTTTGTCGCCTTCTGTTGGGGATGTTGCAGTTAGTTTGAGACTTTTGCGTTGTTGTTGTTTTTGTACTTAATTCAATGGCGGCCAACAATGTAAGTTTGTCTGTAGTTTTTGTTTTTTTTGTTTTCGCTTGGCTGTGTGTAGAGTTTGCGTGTTTTTCTGCGTGCATACAACCGTGTCAATAATTACCCGTGGGACCAGACCCCCAAAGCTACAATGCGACGACGAGCAGCAACACAATACCAAAAAAGTAAGCCAGCCAGCCAGTCATCCAACCAACCAGCCCAGACCCTCAACTAATGGCAGTCAAATAACAATACATAGTGGTAAGGGCAAGAAGGGAAAAGCCCACAGTATCAACGGCAATAACACCAACAACAACAATACCTTCACAACTAACATTATTGCCATCGTTAGCGACATAGACATCGTCATAACGACAACAGCAACCAGTCATTACACCCAGAAAACAATGCCAACGAAAACACAAACAAGAAGAGCAGTAGAATGTACATGCGACGAAGGCTAAACAGGGAGAAAAATGGATTTTGAAAAAAAAAAAAACACTCTAAAAGTGGCAGTGCTGATCTTTTTTGTTTAAATTTTAAATTATTTTTAATTTTTATTTAAATTTAATCTACCATATTAATGCAAGTCAATATTTGGTTAGTATCCAACTTTTTGGAACATCATCCCGCCTTGTCCCTTCAGGGACGATCGTGGTTCGTATATGTAAGGCACACTAGGGTAAATGGTATTATGATCTTGTGCATTTGTATGTATGTATGTAACATGCATAGGAAGAACTCTATTGCTTTTAGCGGGATATATTCGATATATTTATCTCATATATATTTTTTTGGCTGATTTCATGTATTTGATGCACCAAACACGTCATGTCTGTCCATTTGCAGTGAAATTTAGGTTATTGGTTAAAATAGGTTATTGTAAATATTTAACAATATATATTGTTGCAGCAACCGTATAATATATTCCTAAATATTGCTGAATCAACCATATTCTGATAGCAAGATAAGGTAGTGTAAATATGCAACAAAAAAATAAATGTATATAAAACAAAAATATGTAGCAATATACATGATTGCAGCAACCATGTATATGGATGATCCAACCATATATACGTATTTGTAAGTATAAGCCCTCTATATTATAAATGCAATGTATTTTTAGGATCTTCTCTAAGTTTTTCACTAAAATTGGTTCTAATTCTTTATTTTGGCCTTCCAGGGACAGAAAAATTTCTTCTCACAAAAGTGCCGTACCTTTCAATTAAAGTTATTTAAAATGTTATGGAGAGATTTTCTCCAATAGAAAAATGTTCAATAAAAGGCGTAAAAGGTTATATCGGTTAATATAGTGTAATTATTCGGTATCAAATGAGTCTAATTAAAATTAAAATTATTTTTTGCCTATTTATTATTAGTTAATTTATATCTTTATGCCACAATTATTTTTTATTGAAATTACATCCTCTATATTTAATTACAAATAATCAGAAATAATGACCTTCGTCCTAATAAACCAACAATAAATACAACTAATATTGTTTATTGATCTTTTTCAGAAACTGTCACAATTAAGACGTTTTACAATTTGTACGACTTTTTCACACACTAATGTTATAATAACGTATTCAAATATCAAAAAAATAATGGCCTGTTTTACAAAGACGATTCGAATTCAAATTCGTTTGAACTACTACCAAACTTCTGTTTTATAAAATATATTTCATTATTTTTTTGTTTTCAATTAAACAAATATTTATTACAATAACAGGAGTTTGGTCGAATTTGAGTTCGAATCGTCTTAGAGAAAATGGCCATAAATTTTAAACATAAATTGTTCCACAAACATCCCAAAAGGGACAAGGGAGACTTCACTCATATCAATGAGTGCACCCCGATTCATATTAGCTCAATGATATGGGACCTACTGTTTATTGCCGAGTCCAAACGGCGTGTCTCAGGAAATGTCGCCAACATTACTGAGGGGTATTTGCCACCGTCGAAAAGTGTTTGATGTTGCCTGGGAATCGAACCCACGACCTTCATCGTGCAAGGCGGGTGTGCGTACCATTGCACCACGGTGGCACTCAAACATACTTTTCTGATTTCTAGCTACAGAACAATAATTTGATGATTATGTGGGACAATGTCGGAGGCACAATTTGGGAAGGTCGCTCTATGTCGGGGTGCTCAGAATAGTTCGTGTGTTGGTAGTGGTAAGACACTCTCCCCATTACTAAGCAATGGCAAATGAGAAATGAAGAGAGAATACGTGTGGTTTGTTTTTACGCTACCATAAGGAAGTGATCACCAATGCTCTACGTTTCTGTTTATCCCCCATATTACGGTACTTCCCAATTACCGATATTTTTAATATTTTACCTAAATTTATCTACCAAACCGGCTGAATTTTTGAGATTAAGGGTTACCAGTTGACAAAAAGCTTTCCCGGTAAAAATTATGGACATAAATCCACCTTTTGATATAGAGCCCATATAACGGTACCTCTCGATTTTCGGTATTTTGAAGATTTTACTTAAATTTCTCGACCAAATTGGCTGAATTTTTGCATTGAGTGTTCCCAGTGGACAAAAGACTTTTCTGATAAAAACAAGTAAACAAGTATCAGTCGGCTTTGCTGACAGAGATATACCCCCAGCCTATGTGAATTGAATCTTTCATATACGGGCAGATCAAATGTATATACACGCAGAAAAAACGGCCTCTCTAACATATGTCCCAAACATATTTTGCAGCAAACAAATATGGTAACATGGAGCGCCTTCGCCACTGGGGCGGGTACGCCATCGCCGATTTTCTCGCAAAATACAAGTGCTAGAAAAAATCCGTTAAAGGCAAAATTGTGAGTTTAATGAAGGTCTATCATCTCCCAAAAGTTGACAGTTGTGTCATAAGTATGATAGCGGACGCTCGCGGTTTTGTGTTTTGAGGGTATTGGGAAAAATAATTATGGTAGATGTTTTTTGTGATATCTTCTTTGCCTTTTGTGATATCAAAAACATATTTTATACCGTTAGAAGACAACTACTGAAGGATAGAAATTCCAATCATTTGCATGAAAAAAACAATAACAAATGTCAATATATTCATATTATGAGATATGTTGGGGGTGGGGCGCCTATGCCATGATAGGGGTGTGGTGGGTTAATGTCAGAAATTTGTCATGTTTATGCCATACCACACTATAATGTAAAGTTAAAATCAAATATGATAATAAACGTATCTTGTTTTGGTGATATTATGATTTTTGTACCTAAATTCAAGGAACCTATTTCAATTAACCGCTAAAATCGGTTACTATTTGTGAATTTTAGAATCATTTTTTGAAATTACAGTTTTAGAGTCCGTTGGAAAATGTTCAATATCGATGGCGAAGCTGCCCCATGGGTGGGGAGGCATCGCCACTTTTTAGACATTTTGTAAATTGTCAAAAATAATATTTTAAAAACAAAATCATAATCACTTATATATCAAAACCTATAGTGAAGATACGCTAATATTTGTACCAAAAATAATATTTGAAAAAACTTTAACGGTGTCGGTATGAGAACATTTTGAACAAAAACGTGGCGAAGGCGCCCCATGTTACCATATATGTTTGGAATAGTCCCAAACATAACATATGTTTGGGTCCTGCAAACAAATATAAAAAAATACATTTTAACTGAATTTCTCATAATTTTGAAAATAATTATTGAATGAACAAAACAAAAAAACATTTTATTTTTGAAAATTATGAGAAACTCAGTTAAAATTTATTTGAGGGGGTTTTCAGACTTAAACAACTATAACTTAGCCATTTGTTAACTGATTTAAACAAATAATAACTTGTTCTAAAGATATTATTCATCCCTTTAAAAGGAAGCAGAATTAATAGAAATCCGTTGTGAAAAAAGAAGATATGTCCGTTTAAATTTGAAAATGTAAGAAATCCAGATTTTCTCTACTTTTACCGTTATAAAAAAATAAAACGAAGTGACCCAAACGAACTAAGGGCATTGCCGTTGTCCATGGATCCCAACACAATATAATTTTGCATCAGAACACTTGAATATTTTTCGGGTCAAATTTTATAGCACAATGTCATTTATCGACATTTTCCGAAAAGTTTGCACATTCTTAAGGTCAAAACTGCCTGAAGGAGCGTTCCAATGCTTTTGCGATGTATTAGAGAGTTTTCAATTACTGTCTCGGCTACAATGTATGTCTTTGTGTTGGATCGAAAATCTCAATGGTTTGACTGTTATATGCCAAAATATCCAAAAAACGTCAATAAAAAACTTAAAGTCAAAATCGGGACGCTCGATTTTCACGGTAGATACATATATGGTCCAGTGGACTTTTTTGCTCAGTTCAATCCCAGGAATTAGAAACGCGAAGGGCTCATTAAGGTTTTTTTCCTTCCACACAAATCGCCCCACCCTAACATAGGT
The DNA here is from genome assembly GCF_047663935.1 of Musca autumnalis. Lineage (NCBI taxonomy): Eukaryota > Metazoa > Arthropoda > Insecta > Diptera > Muscidae > Musca > Musca autumnalis. Next base: position 17,010,868 of record NW_027411977.1, on the reverse strand, counting down.
ACTTACAAAATTCCAAAGAAATACATAACATACTCACGGTGCTCTTGAAACAATTTTAAATGGAAGGTGCTTACACCTCGGAAATTTTTGCGGATTCTGAAACTACAATGTTTATAGATGAGAACAATCAAAAAACAAAAAAAGTCGCCGGAGCGCTTTTTAAATAAATCGCGATTTAAGTTGACATTTTTAGGGGTTCTTTAGGTTTTCACGATTTTGCTTGGAAACCGCAAGTCCTATGTAAGTGGTCCTAAAGAAAATGTTATAGATATGAAAATTCTCTACAAGATTGGCCTTGATGATATTCTCGTCGGTTTTACCGTTTTTGAGATATAGAAGTTCAAATTGGGACAATTCAAATTCAATTCAATTCTGTATCGCCCCCTTATAAAACAATGTCATGACTGCAAATTCCCAACTTAAACTTATATATCTAAAAAAAAGTTACAACTAAGGATAAGTTACTTAAACCAGTCTTGTAGAGAATTTTCACAGCTTTAAGATTTTCTCAGGTCACATGTCGATACGACTTACCGTATTCAAGCAAATTCGCGAAACCATAACAAAAAAAAACTAAAAATGTAAACTGAGCTTCATTATCTCAAAATGGTACAAGCTGGGAACAAATGATAAAGTCAATCCTCTAGAGAATTTTGACAGCTACAACATTTTCTTTAGCTCCATTTCGATTGGACTTGCGGTTTTCGAGCAAAATCGTAAAAACCTAAAAAACACCTAAAAATGTGTATTTTGACCGCGACTTATTTAAAAATGCCTCCAGCGATTTTTTCTAGTTTTTGGAATTTTTTTAATCTATGAACACTGCTGATTCAGAATTCACAAAAACTTTCCCTGTGTAAGCGGTTTTCATCAAAAGTTAGTTAAGGCGCACCCTACATGACATTGTTTTATAAGGGGGCGATACAGTCAGTGCATTGTCCCAAGTAGAACTTCTATATCTCAAAAATGGTAAAAAGTACGAAAATACCATAAAGGTCGATCTTGTAGAGAAATTTCATAGCTACAATATTTGTTTTAGTCCCATTTTGATAGGAAATGCGGTTTCTAAGCAAAATCGCGAAAACCTAAACAACCCCTAAAAATGTCAACTTAAATCGCGATTTATTTAAAAAGCGCTCCGGCGATTTTTTTTGTTTTTTGATTGTTCTCATCTATGAACATTGTAGTTTCAGAATCCGCAAAAACTTCTGAGGTGTAAGCACCTTCCATTTAAAATTGTTTCAAGAGCACCGTGTACTTTATTAAAAGAAAAACTGATTGAAATAATTTGTAAATAGTCACACTTTTAAAAAGGAAAAATATATAGAAACGTAGTTGAACGCTTCTCCTTAGTTGTGAAATAAAACAAATTTTCCTGATATTTGAAATCATCAGCGGGGAATCGGCACCTGGAATCAAATGATTATGTAATGTCCCAGTGGCCAAAAAATAAGTACTTACTCCCTATGACATGCCCGTGTTAAAATAATGAGAAAGTATGCCAATTTGTAATGAGTATTTTTGCTGGGGTAATAAATAAATATGGATATGCGATATTTCAAATATACATAAGTATGTATGTAATTACCAATATTAAATGCGATTTCTTCCTTGTCCAATAAAATAATTCCATTCAACTTTCCGATTCAATTATAAAATGTATTGGGCATTTAATTTACTAAAAAGCGCCATTTCTTTAAGAAAACACAAAACACTGATTTATTCACTCACTTTACCGTCTTGACTCTACAAAGGCAACTAAAACACTGAAGAAAGCAAAAAAAATATAATTCATATCATTTCTTCTTTTCTTCTTCGCCTGCTATGTTGGTTAAGAACAACAAAACAAGAAACACACGAGTTTGACGCATACACGCCACCAAAGCCCCCTTCTTCGCTTCTACGTCTTCTATTATACAATACACACAACTCTTTATTATAAAACAGCATTCCACAGCCGCGAGAGCATTGTTATTACTCTCGTTGACAAACATCCTCTCTCCACCCATGAAAAAGATGTTCTAACATAAAAAATATGTTTTACCCAAACATATCAAATTGAGATATGTTACAAAATGTTGCAAACACATATTTGTTTGCAACCGGTCCCAAACATATATTTGTTTGGATCCAAACATATTTCTGACATACATTTTTTCTGCGTGTACACCACTACTCCTGGACACTGACTTTTCGCGAAATGTTTTGAATTTAAATTATATTAAAAAGTATATTTTAAATGTTGTATACTTCTAAGTTAGATCTGTAAGGACAACTTTTTGATCCCAAAATTTTGTTCATATAATGTCAATGTTATGTTGGAGGACATATAACGAAATCTAATAAAGCACACACAGTCAAACTGAAACAACAACAACAACTACAATATCTGGTGCATATTAGAGGCGCTTGTTATACTATACATGTTACAGGTCCTTATTGAAAGGCTTACTTTTTGGAATTCCAATAAGGTGCCTGAAAACTTTACATAATATTTTAAGCACATGCCCTACCAAGGTTTTTGATTTTTATACCATTACGGCAATTATCGAATCGTCATCTACGAACCGTTTGCAGCATTTCCTGCAGGATTTGTATATGTAACAAAATTACTACCAAATCCGTCTTATATAGTTGACTTTATCTATCAGGAATTCTCAGTCATGTGGCTAAAATATTATGTAAAGTTTTCAAGCACCTAACTTCAGTAAAGATCCAAGAAGATAGTGTTTTCTTCTTTCAATAGCAAGAACATTTGGGAAATCGTGTTCTTTGGTTTAGATAAAATTACTAATTATTATTTTTGGAATAAAAATATTTTTTTTTCAAGTTTCATTTTTCATAGAGACCGCACTAACTAGTCCGACCAGTAGCTTTGTTCACAGTGTAGTTTTTGGCGGATTTGGTTTAGTGTTAAAAATCTAGTGGCTTTGCTGCGTCTAAAATGGCAGTTTGGAGAAATGGCTGTGAGTTTTTTGGTGCTGCTAGTACTACATACTACCAAGCTTAATCATGAAGATACTCATTGTAGCATTATTCTACTGGATGATGAGTAAAGAGTTAGACGGTGTTTGTGGCAGTTATAACAACAATAAACCCATCCATTGTTATTTTTATGTTGTTGTTGTTGCAGTCAGTAACAATGTACAGTGAAAATACTGTAAACTACAAGAGCGAGAAAAAAAGAGAATTTGGCTTAAACAAATACACACATACATTCGAAGCTTACACCTGAATGGGAAAAACAGTAAAATGGCGTTTTTGGCGGGTGTTACTTTCTTTTGGAGTTTTATGGTCGTTTTTCTACAACAAATGAACAAAAAATACTCGATGGATGAATGAACAAGGGGTCAAACATTGTTATATATACCCTAATATATAATTTGACCCCATCATAGTCGTAGTAAATACCACCACCATTGTTGCTATTGCTACCTTTTCCACAACAGTTCCAGCCAAAATAATGTCATTAACGCAACGTAGTAATTAACATACCTTTGGGAATTTTAACCATTGCAATGGCAAAACGAAGAATTTCAATGTGCCACCCCGACTTTTGGCTCACACCCAGCACAAATTAAAACGTGTCCATGTATTTAAGTCTAAAGATTAACAGTTCACCCCCGCACACACACACACCCACCCAACCATATGTATCATTCGTTTGTTTGGTAAAATATGTTTTCAATTTGAAAATAGTTTTGGGAATTCCTTTAGTTCGTTCATTAACTCTTGGCTTAATGGTTAACTGCAATGTGGCATGTGTAAATGTGTTAACGACTCTATACGCTGACCATCCATCCCCAGCAAAAGGGGTTTGTATGGGAAACAAAACATACTACTTAGTTAATCTGTTTTGTTTTCATTTAAATCACCATTTGTTTTACTTCAAAAGTCAATCGATCAAATGTGGAAAAATGTGTGAAAAGTGAATTGGAAGTGTGTGTCAGTGGAAAAAGGGTTTGAGAGTGTATATGGCCAACATATGCTGGAAATTCTTCTGTTAAATATTTGTTTGTAGTTTTTCGTGGTAAATTGTATTCCAATAGGGCGGCCAATAGTGTCAGTGGAAGATATTGATTTCAAAGGGAGCAAACAGAAAATTTAAAGATTTTGGATTAATAAATACATTTTGTAGATTTATCAATGAATATAAACTAACAACAAACGAGGATTTTTTTAAGGAATGTTTTTTCAATGACCATCAGACCAAGAAACGTGGATTTTTTAAAGAATATTTCTTCAATGACCATCAGACCAAGAAACGTGGATTTTTTAAAGAATATTTTTCAATGACCGTCAGACCAAGAAACGTGGATTTTTTTAAGAATATTTTTTCAATGACAATCAGACCAAGAACCGTGGATTTTTTAAAGAATATTTTTTCATTGACCATCAGACCAAGAAACGTGGATTTTTTAAAGAATATTTTTTCATTGATCATCTGACCAAGAAACGTGGATTTTTTAAAGAATATTTTTTCATTGATCATCTGACCAAGAAACGTGGATTTTTTAAAGAATATTTTTTCAATGACCATCAGACCAAAAAACGTGGATTTTTAAGAATATTTTTTCAATGACCATCAGACCAAGAAACGTGGATTTTTTAAAGAATATTTTTTCAATGACCATCAGACCAAGAAACGTGGATTTTTTAAAGAATATTTTTTCAATGACCATCAGACCAAGAAACGTGGACTTTTTTAAGAATATTTTTTCAATGGCCATCAGACCAAGAAACGTGGATTTTTTAAAGAATATTTTTTCAATGACCGTACGACCAAGAATCGTGGATTTTTCAAAGAATATTTTTTCAATGACCATCAGACCAAGAAACGTGGATTTTTTAAAGAATATTTTTTCAATGACCATCAGACCAAGAAACGTGGATTTTTTAAAGAATATTTTTTCAATGACCATCAGACCAAGAAACGTGGATATTTTAAAGAATATTTTTTCAATGACCATCAGACCAAGAAACGTGGATATTTTAAAGACGATTTTTTCAATGACCATCCGACCGAGAAATGTGGACTTTTTTAAGAATATTTTTTCAATGACCATCAGACCAAGAAACGTGGATTTTTTAAAGAATATTTTTTCAATGGCCATCAGACCAAGAAACGTGGATTTTTTAAAGAATATTTCTTCAATGACCATCAGACCAAGAAACGTGGATTTTTTAAAGAATATTTTTCATTGATCATCAGACCAAGAAACGTGGATTTTTTAAAGAATATTTTTTCAATGACCATCAGACCAAGAAACGTGGATATTTTAAAGAATATTTTTTCAATGACCATCAGACCAAGAAACGTGGATATTTTAAAGACGATTTTTTCAATGACCATCCGACCGAGAAATGTGGACTTTTTTAAGAATATTTTTTCAATGACCATCAGACCAAGAAACGTGGATTTTTTAAAGAATATTTTTTCAATGGCCATCAGACCAAGAAACGTGGATTTTTTAAAGAATATTTTTTCAATGGCCATCAGACCAAGAAACGTGGATTTTTTAAGGAATATTTTTTCAATGACCATTCGACCAAGAAACGTGGATTTTTTAAAGAATATTTTTTCAAATGGCCATCATACCAATAAACGTGGATTTTTTAAAGAATATTTTTTCAAATGGCCATCATACCAAGAAACGTGGATTTTTTAAGGAATATTTTTCAAATGGCCATCATACCAATAAACGTGGATTTTTTAAAGAATATTTTTTCAAATGGCCATCATACCAAGAAACGTGGATTTTTTAAGGAATATTTTTCAAATGGCCATCATACCAATAAACGTGGATTTTTTAAAGAATATTTTTTCAAATGGCCATCATACCAAGAAACGTGGATTTTTTAAGGAATATTTTTTCAAATGGCCATCATACCAAGAAACGTGGATTTTTTTAAGAATATTTTTTCAAATGGCCATCATACCAAGAAACGTGGATTTTTTTAAGAATATTTTTTCAAATGGCAATCATACCAAGAAACGTGGATTTTTTAAAGAAATTTTTTCAAATGGCCATCATACCAACAAATGTGGATTTTTTAAAGAATATTTTTTCAAATGGCCATCATACCAAGAAACGTGGATTTTTTAAAGAATATTTTTTCAAATGGCCATCATACCAAGAAACGTGGATTTTTTAAAGAATATTTTTTCAAATGGCCATCATACCAAGAAACGTGGATTTTTTAAAGAATATTTTTTCATTGATCATCAGACCAAGAAACGTGGATTTTTTAAAGAATATTTTTTCATTGATCATCAGACCAAGAAACGTGGATTTTTTAAAGAATATTTTTTCATTGATCATCAGACCAAGAAACGTGGATTTTTTAAAGAATATTTTTTCATTGATCATCAGACCAAGAAACGTGGATTTTTTAAAGAATATTTTTTCATTGATCATCAGACCAAGAAACGTGGATTTTTTAAAGAATATTTTTTCAAATGGCCATCAGACCAAGAAACGTAGATTTTTTAAAGAATATTTCTTCAATGACTATCAGACCAAGAAACGTGGATTTTTTAAAGAATATTTTTTCATTGATCATCAGACCAAGAAACGTGGATTTTTTAAAGAATATTTTTTCATTGATCATCAGACCAAGAAACGTGGATTTTTTAAAGAATATTTTTTCATTGATCATCAGACCAAGAAACGTGGATTTTTTAAAGAATATTTTTTCATTGATCATCAGACCAAGAAACGTGGATTTTTTAAAGAATATTTTTTTAAATGGCCATCAGACCAAGAAACGTGGATTTTTTAAAGAATATTTTTTTAAATGGCCATCAGACCAAGAAACGTGGATTTTTTAAAGAATATTTTTTCATTGATCATCAGACCAAGAAACGTGGATTTTTTAAAGAATATTTTTTTTTTTCAATGACCATCAGACCAAGAAACTTGGATTTTGTAAAGAATATTTTTCAATGACCATCAGACCAAGAAACGTGGATTTTTTAAAGAATATTTTTCAATGACCATCAGACCAAGAAACGTGGATTTTTTAAAGAATATTTTTTCATTGATCATCAGACCAAGAAACGTGGATTTTTTAAAGAATATTTTTTCAAATGGCCATCAGACCAAGAAACGTAGGTTTTTTAAAGAATATTTCTTCAATGACTATCAGACAAAGAAACGTGGATTTTTTAAAGAATATTTTTTTAAATGGCCATCAGACCAAGAAACGTGGATTTTTTAAAGAATATTTTTTCAAATGGCCATCAGACCAAGAAACGTGGATTTTTTAAAGAATATTTTTTTAAATGGCCATCAGACCAAGAAACGTGGATTTTTTAAAGAATATTTCTTCAACGACTATCAGACCAAGAAACGTGGATTTTTTAAAGAATATCTTTTCATTGATCATCAGACCAAGAAACGTGGATTTTTTAAAGAATATTTTTTTAAATGGCCATCAGACCAAGAAACGTGGATTTTTTAAAGAATATTTTTTTAAATGGCCATCAGACCAAGAAACGTGGATTTTTTAAAGAATATTTTTTCAAATGGCCATCAGACCAAGAAACGTGGATTTTTTAAAGAATATTTTTTCAAATGGCCATCGGACCAAGAAACGTGGATTTTTTAAAGAATATTTTTTCAAATGGCCATCAGACCAAGAAACGTGGATTTTTTAAAGAATATTTTTTCAAATGGCCATCAGACCAAGAAACGTGGATTTTTTAAAGAATATTTCTTCAATGACTATCAGACCAAGAAACGTGGATTTTTTAAAGAATATTTTTTCAAATGGCCATCAGACCAAGAAACGTTGATTTTTTAAAGAATATTTTTTCAAATGGCCATCAGACCAATAAACGTGGATTTTTTAAAGAATATTTTTTCAAATGGCCATCAGACCAATAAACGTGGATTTTTTAAAGAATATTTTTTCAAATGGCCATCAGACCAATAAACGTGGATTTTTTAAAGAATATTTTTTCAAATGGCCATCAGACCAATAAACGTGGATTTTTTAAAGAATATTTTTTCAAATGGCCATCAGACCAAGAAACGTGGATTTTTTAAAGAATATTTCTTCAAATGGCCATCAGACCAAGAAACGTGGATTTTTTAAAGAATATTTTTTCAAATGGCCATCAGACCAAGAAACGTGGATTTTTTAAAGAATATTTTTTCAAATGGCCATCAGACCAAGAAACGTGGATTTTTTAAAGAATATTTTTTCAAATGGCCATCAGACCAAGAAACGTGGATTTTTTAAAGAATATTTTTTTCAAATGGACATCAGACCAAGAAACGTGGATTTTTTAAAGAATATTTTTTTAAATGGCCATCAGACCAAGAAACGTGGATTTTTTAAAGAATATTTTTTCAAATGGCCATCAGACCAAGAAACGTGGATTTTTCAAAGAATATTTTTTCAAATGTCCTTTAGACCAAGAAACGTGGATTTTTCAAAGAATATTTTTTCAAATGTCCTTTAGACCAAGAAACGTGGATTTTTTAAAGAATATTTTTTTCAATGACCATCAGACCAAGAAACGTGGATTTTTTAAAGAATATTTCTTCAATGAGCATCAGACCATGAAACGTGGATTTTTTAAAGAATATTTCTTCAATGACCATCAGACCAAGAAACGTGGATTTTTTAAAGAATATTTCTTCAATGACCATCAGACCAAGAAACGTGGATTTTTTAAAGAATATTTCTTCAATGAGCATCAGACCATGAAACGTGGATTTTTTAAAGAATATTTCTTCAATGAGCGTCAGACCATGAAACGTGGATTTTTTAAAGAATATTTTTTCAATGACCATCAGACCAAGAAACGTGGATTTTTTAAAGAATATTTTTTCAATGACCATCAGACCAAGAAACGTGGATTTTTTAAAGAATATTTTTTCAATGACCATCAGACCAAGAAACGTGGATTTTTTAAAGAATATTTTTTCAATGACCATCAGACCAAGAAACGTGGATTTTTTAAAGAATATTTCTTCAATGACCATCAGACCAAGAAACGTGGATTTTTTAAAGAATATTTCTTCAATGACCATCAGACCAAGAAACGTGGATTTTTTAAAGAATATTTCTTCAATGACCATCAGACCAAGAAACGTGGATTTTTTAAAGAATATTTTTTTTTTCAATGACCATCAGACCAAGAAACGTGGATTTTTTAAAGAATATTTTTTTTTTCAATGACCATCAGACCAAGAAACGTGGATTTTTTAAAGAATATTTTTTTTTCAATGACCATCAGACCAAGAAACGTGGATTTTTTAAAGAATATTTTTTTTTTCAATGACCATCAGACCAAGAAACGTGGATTTTTTAAAGAATATTTTTTTTTTCAATGACCATCAGACTAAGAAACGTGGATTTTTTAAAGAATATTTTTTTTTTCAATGACCATCAGACTAAGAAACGTGGATTTTTTAAAGAATATTTTTTCATTGATCATCAGACCAAGAAACGTGGATTTTTTAAAGAATATTTTTTCAATGACCATCAGACCAAGAAACGTGGATTTTTTAAAGAATATTTTTTCAATGACCATCAGACCAAGAAACGTGGATTTTTTAAAGAATATTTTTTCAATGACCATCAGACCAAGAAACGTGGATTTTTTAAAGAATATTTTTTCAATGACCATCAGACCAAGAAACGTGGATTTTTTAAAGAATATTTTTTCAATGACCATCAGACCAAGAAACGTGAATTTTTTAAAGAATATTTTTTCAATGACCATCAGACCAAGAAACGTGGATTTTTTAAAGAATATTTTTTCAATGACCATCAGACCAAGAAACGTGGATTTTTTAAAGAATATTTTTTCAATGACCATCAGACCAAGAAACGTGGATTTTTTAAAGAATATTTTTTCAATGACCATCAGACCAAGAAACGTGGATTTTTTAAAGAATATTTTTTCAATGACCATCAGACCAAGAAACGTGGATTTTTTAAAGAATATTTTTTCAATGACCATCAGACCAAGAAACGTGGATTTTTTAAAGAATATTTTTTCAATGACCATCAGACCAAGAAACGTGGATTTTTTAAAGAATATTTTTTCAATGACCATCAGACCAAGAAACGTGGATTTTTTAAAGAATATTTTTTCAATGACCATCAGACCAAGAAACGTGGATTTTTTAAAGAATATTTTTTCAATGACCATCAGACCAAGAAACGTGGATTTTTTAAAGAATATTTTTTCAATGACCATCAGACCAAGAAACGTGGATTTTTTAAAGAATATTTTTTCAATGACCATCAGACCAAGAAACGTGGATTTTTTAAAGAATATTTTTTTTTTCAATGACCATCAGACCAAGAAACGTGGATTTTTTAAAGAATATTTTTTCAATGACCATCAGACCAAGAAACGTGGATTTTTTAAAGAATATTTTTTCAATGACCATCAGACCAAGAAACGTGGATTTTTTAAAGAATATTTTTTCAATGACCATCAGACCAAGAAACGTGGATTTTTTAAAGAATATTTTTTCAATGACCATCAGACCAAGAAACGTGGATTATTTAAAGAATATTTTTTCAATGACCATCAGACCAAGAAACGTGGATTTTTTAAAGAATATTTTTTCAATGACCATCAGACCAAGAAACGTGGATTTTTTAAAGAATATTTTTTCAATGACCATCAGACCAAAAAACGTGGATTTTTAAGAATATTTTTTCAATGACCATCAGACCAAGAAACGTGGATTTTTTAAAGAATATTTTTTCAATGACCATCAGACCAAGAAACGTGGATTTTTTAAAGAATATTTTTTCAATGACCATCAGACCAAGAAACGTGGATTTTTTAAAGAATATTTTTTCAATGACCATCAGACCAAGAAACGTGGATTATTTAAAGAATATTTTTTCAATGACCATCAGACCAAGAAACGTGGATTATTTAAAGAATATTTTTTCAGTGATCATCAGACCAAGAATCGTGGATTTTTTAAAGAATATTTTTTCAGTGATCATCAGACCAAGAAACGTGGATTTTTTAAAGAATATTTTTTCAGTGATCATCAGACCAAGAAACGTGGATTTTTTAAAGAATATTTTTCAATGACCATCAGACCAAGAAACGTGAATTTTTTAAAGAATATTTTTTCATTGATCAACAGACCAAGAAACGTGGATTTTTTAAAGAATATTTTTTTTTCAATGACCATTAGACAAAAAAACGTGGATTTTGTAAAGAATATTTTTCAATGACCATCAGACCAAAAAACGTGGATTTTGTAAAGAATATTTTTCAATGACCATCAGACCAAGAAACGTGGATTTTTTAAAGAATATTTTTTCAATGACCATCAGACCAAGAAACGTGGATTTTTTAAAGAATATTTTTTCAATGACCATCAGACCAAGAAACTTGGATTTTTTAAAGAATATTTTTTCAGTGATCATCAGACCAAGAATCGTGGATTTTTTAAAGAATATTTTTTCAGTGATCATCAGACCAAGAAACGTGGATTTTTTAAAGAATATTTTTTCAGTGATCATCAGACCAAGAAACGTGGATTTTTTAAAGAATATTTTTTCAGTGATCATCAGACCAAGAAACGTGGATTTTTTAAAGAATATTTTTTTTTCAATGACCATCAGACCAAGAAACGTGGATTTTTTAAAGAATATTTTTTCAATGACCATCCAACCAAGAAACGTGGATTTTTTAAAGAATATTTTTTCAATGACCATCCAACCAAGAAACGTGGATTTTTTAAAGAATATTTTTTCAATGACCATCAGACCAAAAACTGTGGTTTTTTTAAAGAATATTTTTTCAATGACCTACAGACCAAGAACCGTGGATTTTTTAAAGAAAATTTTTTAAATGACCATCAGACCAAGAACCGTGGATTTTTTAAAGAAAATTTTTTAAATGACCATCAGACCAAGAACCGTGGATTTTTTAAAGAATATTTTTTCAATGATCGTCAGCCCAAGACAATATTTTGACATTTTACGGGAGAGTTAATGCATGTCCAAAAGAAAGAAAAAAGGTAACGATTTGCAAAAATTCGGACAAACGCGTGCTCAGTTTGAATTTCGATGATCCGCATTTTTGACCGTATGTACATACATATATACCCTCATCAAGCGTGGCGCTTCGCTAGTAACATTGGACTTTTCATAATCATTTCCCCTTCCTTTCTTTTTAACTCTCCGACTGCTCTTGCTTGGTATTTACAATACAATGTAAGTAAAGCCGAGGCTTTTATCGGAAATAATTTCAACAATTTATTTGTAATCTTTCATTTTAAATACACAACAACAGCACGCAGGAGTTGGAATGTGATTGATAATCGGCTTATGAGAGTTATTCATAATTGCTAATAATCAAAGACGGCTGCGAATTGTTGTTAACGTTAAGACGACTGGAGATAAAACCTACCAAGATACGCGCTTACTTACAATTCGCATGTTGGATAAATGAAATACTCAGCTGTTAAGCTGCTGGCTGGCTGGCTACCAGTCACAAATTGAGCTGGCAATAATTACTTGTGAAATAAAATCGTGTTAATAACAGCCACAACAGTAGCTAAAAGCCAACAGTAAATCGCCTTAGCATATGGTTTTAAGGCAAGTTGACAAAATACATTGACGTTATTTATCAGTTCTCTAGGTCTGATGACGGCGGCGACCACAACGACGAGTTCGATTAGGTTGCAATAGTATGAACGTTTTTGCTGTTTTATGGTGTCGCATGCATTGCACTTGACCGTGATTAGTTGTTGGTGTTGTTGTTGCCGCTGACTATTTCACGTTGCTGACTAGTTGCATCGCCCAGGCAGTCTTTTGTGTTTGGCGTATGATAACAACAACATAAACGCTTCAATACACACACACATTCGCATATTTAGTTATCTAGCAAAAAAACTCGCTAACTTGCTCTAACTCTTGCAAAACAAGCTTACAAAGTCTTTGTCTGTTTTACTTTTACAATAACAAAAATTTGACTGCGCAATGCAAGTACAACAGCAACGACAACAACAACGGTTTTCCTCCATACCCGTATTTTTTATTTTTGAAAAAATAAAACGGGTGCTGAGAGGTAGCGATATCAACCTTTAAGCAACAACAACAACCGCCAAGTCAGACTTTATCATTATAATATAAACAAATGAACAACAATCAGACAAACATTTATTTTATATTAGCCGTCAATTGGCATCTACGCTCGCAACGACTCGAGTCTTTTTTATGGACAACGTTTCAATTACCATTACTGGGGGGTTTGCCTATCGCCAATAACTATTACCGGTGTGAGTATAACTCGTAATGGAAGCACAAGTGCATGATCGACGTTATGACACCTTTTCTTGCTTTACCAAACTGCTTGAAGTACAGTGCTTGGAGCTTAGTTAATGGAGACGGACTGTCTTTATTACAGAAAGGATGACAGTAGTACAAGTATGTATCTGAGGCGAACATTCTAATTTGATATCAAAAAGCATTCAAAACCCCGAAACATTCCACAACGACAGTTATAGATTGAGGCTATGAAATCCCTCAGAGGTGGTAAAAGTTATTGTCTGAAATAAAATATATTACTTGTTTACACCGATAAGCTCGGCACAAAAGGACGAATACTGCCAAGTAAGAACGGCGTTATTATACCCTCCACCACGAGCTGTATTGAAGTAAAATGGCACAATTAGCTTCCCTTCGTTTATGAATAAAACTAAATACCAAATTTCAGCAAGTTCAGTAAAACAATGTGGCTAACCTTCAAAATACTCAAATTCGGGAGGTACCGTTCCATGAGGGCCATATCAAAACGTCGATCTATACCTACAAATTTCTGGCGGAAAGTTTTCAGACTCAAAGAAGACTAAATACCAAATTTTCGATATTTCGGTAAGACCTTCAAAACATCGAAAATCAAGATATACGCTTCTATGGGGGATATAGGAAACTGCCGAACTTTAATGATAATTCTTCTTGAATATTTTATAAACACATTGAAGACTAAATAGCAAATTTTAGTCTCTGGGTGGGATATTGACGTCACAACCTTCAAAATTAAGAAAATCGGGAGGTACCGTTCTATGGGGATCATATCGAAACGTGGACCTATACCGAAGAATTTCAGTCAGAAAGGCTAAATACCAAATTTCAGCCATTTCGGTGGGTTGCTGTGGCCACAACCTTCAAAATACCGAATATGGGGAGGTACCGTTTTATGGGGGCTATATGAAGACGTGGACCTATAACGTCAATTTTCTTGTGGAGTGTTTTATACCCCCCACGAAGATTAAGTACCAAATGTCAGCCATTTCGGTGTGACAGTAAGGGTAAACCCTTCAAAATACCAAAAATCAGGAGGTACTGTTTTATGGGGGCTATATGAAAACGTGGACCTATAACGAAAAATTTTATATGGAACGTTTAGTACGCCAAATGAAGATCAAATACCAAATTTGAGCCATTTTGCTGGAATATTGAGGCCACAACCTTCAAAATTCCGGAAATAGGGAGGTATCGTTCTATGGAGGCTATATGAAGACGTGCACCTATAACGAAAAATTTCATATATAAAGTTTAATACCCCAAATGAAGACCGAATACCAAATTTCAGCCATTTCGCTGGATTATTGTGGCCACTGCCTTTAAAATATCGAAAATCGGGAGGTACCGTTCTATGGGAGCTATATGAAGGCGTGGACCTATACCGACAAATTTCTGGCGGAAAGTATAAAATTTCAGCTATTCCGGTGTGATAATAAGGCTAAAACCTTCAAAATACTGAAAATCGGGTGGTTCTGTTCTATGGGGTCTACATCAAAACATGGACCGATATAGTCCATTTGCCAACCAACCAATACGAAACATCCTGGGAGTAATAGAATCTTCTATACCAAATTACAAAGCTCTATCTTAAAAATTGTGAGCTGTATCTTTATTTCAACAGACGGACGGACGGACAGACGGACATGGTGAAATCGACTTAGAATTTTACCCTGATCGAGAATATATATACCTTATAGGGTCTCCGATGAATATTTCGATGTCTTACAAACGGATTGACAAATTTAATTATACCCTCCATATCATGGTGGAGGGTAAAAAAGGAGTCTGCCTAAGAATTCTTGCAGAGAATTTAAGATTCGGGCCACGATTAAACACATCTCCTATATTAAGGTAAGGAATCGAAATGCCGGTAATTTGGTTTTGCGGGACGCAATGGGTGCAAAAGTGAAATTCGAAAAATTGTAAATTTGGGCGTATGTTTTGGTAGGTATCATGATACCGCTCGATGTGAGCTTTTATTATTAATTTCACAATAAGGTTTTACTGAATGATCGAATATTTTTTGCAAACGAAAAAGAAACGCAAAAAAGATAACGTCGGTATAAGTAAAAGTTTCGAAGCGTTGCCAGTGAAGCCACATCCACAGGCGATATGCCTGATGAGTTGTGTAACTAACAGCAAAATCGGTCATATAATTTGGGGTTTGTGTGGGAATCTCTTCGTCTTTCCTTTTTCATTTTCAAAAAAATCTTCGATTATTCAGCTCAACACTAACAAGAAACTAATATACCCTCAATCTGTGTGAATTGAAAGTTTCAATTCAGAAATCGTTTTCCCGAAAAATTATGTATTTAGGGGGACAATGTACTTACCAACAAATATAGGGTTTAGTAATTAAGCTCAAAATTGGTGCGGAGGGTTATGACTTTTTGAAATTTTTTTTTTCTCAAAAATGATTTCCTGTAGTGAGAATGAATGAACTTTTGCCTATTAACGACTAAAATAACATTTCTTTTTTCACTTGCATCATTGGTCATTAAGCTCGATTCCAACGAGAAATTAATTAAAAATTAACCCTTTGTGGCCCGATGTTGCCGCAATTTTGCATGTTTGTTTATGCGTATTTCCCACACCGTTTGAGATATTTATAAATACAAAGTGGGTGTCGGGAGATTGATTTCAGAAGAATAAAAAAATAAAAAAATAAAAAAATTACTTTTAAATAAATAGCTAGATTGGCGAAGTTATGCTTGTGTAAGTATAAGTAGTCGAGTACAAATTTGGACATGAAACATTTTAGGGATTTTATGAAATGCCGTTAAATGTCAAACGGGATTGTGAAAAATGTTGTATTTATATTGTTATTCGAAGATTTTACTTAAATCAAGAGGAGATTGACACAGTTTTTGGTGAATGTACATATTACATGTTAGGAATTTGTATGATATCAAGCGAATGTCTGTTCAAATATCGATGATACGAGGCCGGTTCGGAAACTTCTTAGCCTATCAATGAAAGAGAATAGTTAGTTTTTCAAAAATATTTTTATTTTTCAATATAATCTCCTGAAACTTCAATACACTTAGTCCAACGCTTTTCTAGCAATTCTATCCCTTGATTAAAATAGTTTTCCTCAAGGTCTTCAAAATAGTGGTTTACAACTGTAATTGCATCTTCATTTGAGGTAAAACGCTTGCCAGCAAGGATTTTTTTTAGATTTGGGAACAAGTAAAATTCGCTGTGAGCTAAATTAGGAGAATAAGGTGGGTGGTCAAGCAACTCGTACTTTAATTCGTTGATTTTAGCCATTGTTAAAACACGCTTGTGCGCTGGTGCGTTGTCTTGATGAAGAATTATTTTTTTGTGTTGTAAGCCAGGACGTTTTTCTCGAATTTGTACATTTAATTGATCCAAAAGGTTGCAATAGTACTCTGAATTTATTGTTTTACCCTTTTGCAGATATTCAATCAATAAAATACCTTTGAAGTCCCAAAAAACCGTTGCCATAACCTTACCGGCCGATTGAATTGTTTTTGCCTTCTTTGGGGCACTTCCTCCAGCTTCAGTCCATTGTTTGGATTGTTCTTTTGTCTCTGGAGTATAGTGGTGGATCCATGTCTCATCAACAGTTATGAAACGACGCCTAAAATCCATTTTATTTCGCTTAAAACGATCCAAACAAGCTTGAGAAATGTTCATTCTTATGCGTTTATGATCGACTGTTAACAAATGCGGCACCCATCTTGCAGACAGCTTTTTCATCTGTAGTTCTTCATGCAAAATTAAATGGACTCGATCATTTGAGATGCCCATGATATTAGCAATTTCACGCACTTTTATTCGTCGATCATTTATTACCATATCATGCACTTTGGCTACAATTTCTGTTGTTGTTGCTGTTTTTGGACGTCCACTACGTGGTTCATCTTCAATGCTTGTACGACCACGTTTAAATTTAGCAACCCAATTTTTTACAGTTGCATATGAAGGAGCACTTTCACCTAACACATTATAACGAGTGGTTTTGTCTAGGGCTGAGGTAAGCTCAGTCGCTGCCAGGGTCGACCTAAGGACCCACAAACCTAAAGTGAAACACGAGTGTTTACAATTTCAATGTTTACTATAAAAGTCTTGGTGTTTGATAGACGGACAATATGTGTGAGGAATATGGATGAGGTGTATCTTAGATAACCAATGGATAGATGACAATATGGTTGTTGTAATCGGCTCGATGGTGATCGGGTTTTAGATGTGGGCTCAATGGTTGTTGTTGTTGACTCGATGGCAATCGTGTATGCTTCTGATGTATTCGGATGTTGTAGGCTATTCGGGTGACTGTCAACTCGGCAGTCGTCGGGTGTGTGGCTCGGCTCTGTGGTGTTCGGATTGCTGTCGGCTCGTCTACAATCGTCGTGTGTGTATCTCGTCTCTGTAGTATTCGGGTTGCTGTCGGCTCGTTGACAATCGTCGGTTATGTTGCTCGGCTCTGTGGCATTCGGATTGCTGTCGGCTCGTTGGGTATGTGGTTCGGCTCTGTGGTATTCGTGTTGCTGTCGGCTCGTTGGCAATCGTCGGGTATGTGGCTCGGCTCTGTCGTATTCGGGTTGCTGTCGGTAGTCGTCGGGTATGTGACTCGGCTCGGGTTGCTGTAGGGAAGAGATCAGTTAATGGGAGCTGGCTAAGAGCATGGAGCTGGCTATGAGCTTGAGCTGACTGTGAGCTGAGAGCTTGCTATGAGCTGGGAGCTTGCTATAAGCTGGGAGCTTGCTAAGAGCTGTGAGCTTGCTAAAAGCTGGGAGCGTGTAAGCGCTGAGAGCTTCCTATGAGCTGGGAGCTTGCTAAGAGCTGAGAGCTTGCTATGAGCTGGGTCGAATCGTAGCTAACTAGTATGGTAGACTGCGGACGAGCCACACGTCTGTTCGTACTTTGTTCGGCTGGTGATCGACGACCTGGGTGAATGAAACCAGAATACATATTCGGGTGGTTTGTTGCACGAAGTGAATGAGAATTATAATTGAATGGGATTGTAGTTGACTGCACTGAACCCAACATATGCTATATGATGGATGATAGGCCACTATTGAGTATGGGATAAGTTTGTATGAATGTTTGGTACTGACGGTATAATGGAAATATAAAGGTGGGTTGGATATCAATGCGGGTCGAATGAGATGTGAGAATTGTATGAAACGGTCACGTTACAACATTCACCATATCATTATGAATTTCTTGTCCCGATAAACCTTTCTTATGTAAATATTTAATGACAGCACGCATTTCTAATTTTTCCATTGTAAAAAAATTGCAGATGCTTTTTTTTTTTGATCACCTGTTTCTATATGAAGGAGTTGCCAGAGCGAAACAAAATTTAACATGTGTTCATAACAGAGATGGAAGCTTCCAAAACACTTAACTTTTTTCTGTTTATACCGCGCTTTTCGTGCTAAGCTAAGAAGTTTCCGAACTGCCCTCGTAATAATTTTATATATTGGATGAGGGTCAATATTATCAAGTTTAGAGTGTGCATACACAATAGAAAATATTTTTCAAACGCTTCTACTCTGAAAAATCTCAATATGATCATTTCAGGTTATATGAACACTATCATATACGTTAAAATTGGATAATTTGTGAACTACATATGATAAATAAAGACCAATTTTCCATCAATTTTCTTCTAGAATTAAACAAACTCATCACATTATGCTTTTCCACATCATGAATAATGAAAAATATAACGATAATAAAAAGACTTTAGAAACAAACTTTGTTCATTTTTATAACCGCAATGGCCCGATGTTGCCCACAGGCAACATTTGGCACCTCCCTAACCACAAGGAATTGATAAGAATTGTTTGCATAAAGGACTTATTTTTGCGACTATTAATCATAATTAATATGAAAAATATTTTTATCTCTAAGGAAAAAAATTCGGGGTTCAAAGGGTTAATATTAAAAATGATCTTCGCCCTAAAAAGGCAAAATTTTCAAATAAATAAAATCAGCTGAGCCAGGCTGGGGTTTCAACCCACGTTCTTGAAAGCACAAGAACAAAGGTGTTGTCGCGGCGTGTTAGCATTAAGAGCCAAGCTCCTTACTTTCAAAGGCAGCGCTAAGCGTTTGTCGTGAAAGCACAACTAAATGGGAAAATACCCATTGTTGTTCTAAAAAAAAAAATAAAAAAATGCATTTGAAAGAAGAAAAGTTCGATGACAGAGAAGCCGTTCCACAGCCGATATGTCTGAAGAGCCTCCGCCAAAGGCGAAACATGCATGTCAAATAGTGGTGGTTGTGTAGGTTCGAATCTTCGCCTTTCCTTTTTCACTTGCATCATTGTCCATTAAGCTCGATTCCAACGACAAATTAATTAAAAACATTCAATCCATTTTATTATAAAAAAAGGTTTAGAAAAAACGATAGGAAATGAATTTTTTTCTCGAAATTTTTATCTGGTGCACGAATGAATGCATTTTGTCTATTAATGACTAAAATAACTTTTATTCCATATAAATATTGAAAAATGTCCCACAGAAACCTCTTTTAATGTATTATATATGAAAAAAAGTTATATATAATATAACATGACGATATAATTTTTGAGAAACAAACGGTTATGTGATTTTGGTTATGTAGTGTGCCCCTATACCTGTTTTAATTAAGAAAAGAAAGCTTTTTTAGCGAATAATAAATAAATAAGATCTTATGTAATCTTAGGTAAAAACTCATCAAAATAGCATACAGGGATTCGAGGTTATAAAAAACTCATAACCCTAATGTACATGCCCACGAAAACATAATATGACTGTAAACCGGATCCCACGATGTACCTTTCGATCGACCGTAAACAAAAATGTTGAACTTTTGTGAGGGAGGTACCTACCCTAAGGAGTGGACAAATATGGTCTACATTCGAATTTAAAATATTACGAAATCCTAAATTTGGCCCAATTCGCCTGCTTCCTTTAAGAGACTTAAGCGAATATTTCGGGCTAGATACTCGAAGGCTCATTTGAACTTATACTAAGTGTGGTCAAAATATTCCAATCCCCAAAATTTGGACCGAATCGGCTGATCCGTTCCACTACACCTGATGCCATGGGGGGTTTTTACAACTTTCGGGCCATTTTTTCAGGAAGTATGGATTTGTCCCAGTAAAAACATGTACTGTCGTAATGGCGACAGCGAATGCAAGTGGCTACAACAAAAATCAAAGCGATTTTAGAGCAGCTCTTAAACTGCGCATTTCAGAAATTTTGTGTGGGAGGTACCCGAAGTTGTGGACCGATATAATACATATTGCAACTTTATCTAAGATTCGCAGAAATATTACGATGTGAAAAGTATGGACCAACTCGGTTACTGCCTTTGAGAGTTATTGTGCTCACCGTTTTAGCAAAAAGTTTTGAACTTTGGTGGGGGAGGTATTGGAAGGTGTGGACCGATATTGTCCATCTTCAAACTTAAACTAAGTTTGGCCAAATTTTCCGCACAATTTTTCCGAACATTTTTTTTAACTTTTGTGGGGAAGGTACCTGAAGGAGTGGACCGATATGGCTCATCTTCGAACTTAAACCAAGATTGCACCAAATATTACTACGAGGGGAACTAGAAAAGTTTCTGGCCTAATAATGAAAGCACGAATATATACCATCAAAAATGGTTTTATTGTTTTCTTAAATAGTCACCAGCTTCATTTATACACTTTTTCATTTATACTCTTTTTCACCTCCAAAAGATGATGTTTGAACAGCATCTTCTGGCCACGAAAATCGTTGACCACGCTTTTTTTTCTTGATGCGCGTGAATGAAATGAAGCCATTGGGTTCCAAGTCAGGGCTGTACGGCGTAGGACGCATCAATTCCACGTTTTGTCCGGTCCGCTGGTTTGAATCGATGTGTGGGAGCTCACATTGTCGTGGTGCACAATGATTGTCTTCTCTTGTTCGTTTTTTAAATTTCTCAGGAAACTTTCCGCAAACAAATTGTAGTGTACCACTCAGAATTAACCGTCCTACGTTCCTCAAGTCCCAGGTCAGTTTTGCCGTTGAAACAGGCGACCATTTGCTTCGAAGTACCTCTCCCATGAACAACTTTCGTAGGATTTGGCAAGCCTTCGAAGACGCACACCGTCGATTGCTGTTTTGTTTCGGACTTACATATATGGTAACATGGGGCGGCTTCGCCACTGGGGCGCCTTCGCCAGTGCCGATTTTCTTGATAACTATAACTGCTAGAGAAATGCCGTTAAAGGGAAAATTGTGAGTTTAACGAAGATCTTTCATCTCCCAATAATTGGCAATTCTATCAAATATATGATTGATGATGCACGCGGTTTCATGTTTTTGGGGTATTGCGAAAAATATTCATGGTAGGTATATTTTGTGATATCTTGTATACCTTTTGTGGTATCAAAATTATATTTTATACCGTTAATAGACAACTACTGAAGAATATAAAGCCAAATAATTTGCATGATAAAAGTAATTACAAATGTCAATATATTCATATTATGAACTATGTAGGGGGTGGGGCGGCTACGCCATGATAGGGGTGTTGTGGGTTAATGTGAGAAATATGTCGGGTTTAACTTAAATTATTTATGCTATTGATATACCACGCTATAATGTGAAGTTAAAATGAAATATTGTGCTAAACCTATCTAATTTGGCAAAAATTTCATTTTTATGCCTATATTCAAGGTACCTACTTCAATTATCGGCTAAAATATGTTTCTTTTGTAAATTTTAGAATAATTTTTGATTATTAAATAGAAAACATGTTCCTTTTATGCATAATGTTGATATTTTAGGAGGAAGTATGGTAAATTCCAGTTTTAAAGTCCGTTGATATATGTCCTATGTCGAAGCTACCCCATGGGTGGGGAGGCTTCGCCACCTTTTAGACATTTTGTAAATTCTCAAAAATAATATCTTAAAAGCAAAATTATAATCATTTATATATCAAAACTTATAGTCAAGATATGCTAATATTCTTACCAAAAATAATATTTGGAAAAACTTTAATGATGTCGATATGAGAACATTTTGAAAAAAACGTGGCGAAGGCGCCCCATGTTACCATATGCATAGATCCATGATTCTTCGCCTGTAACGATCATGAAAACGTCGTTTTAAGCACTGCGGTCGTATTTATTCACAATTTCTTTGCACCACTCTACATGAGGCTTTTTTTGAGAGATTGTCAAATTGGGGTGGATTTAACGAGAAAAACTCAGTTCTTTACGGCCAGGTGTTCATGCAATATCAAATTTTAGTTGGTGGAAGAAACGCCCAATGATGCCTCTATTTCACGGTGTATAATATGGTGATCTTTCATTATCTGTTCACGCACGGCTTTTTGGACCGCACGACCTTCATTTTTTGGCGGGTGTTGGCCACGATTAAATTCATTAAACCAGTTTTTCATAGCGCTAATGGTTGGTCCTTTATCGACATATCAAGATTTAAGTTGATCGATGCACTCGAAAATTGTGAAAAATTATAAGACGAAAGGGCTCACAAGTAAATTTCATTTGTTTTTACAAAGCAATTTTTTTATGTCATTATAAACAACACAACACATGTTCGTATGTCAAATTGTTCTGAGTACGTAAAGGCTGTCAAACTTTCCGCATAATGTTCTAGTTCCCCTCGCACGAAGTTGTTTGAGGTCATAAATCTGCTGACGGTTGCATATAAGAAAATATCTGCGATGTTGTGTGAAAGATAAAAGCACATGGTCAATGAAATAATTGGACAATCGTAGTGCTGGCAAATCCACCATTGGCCAGATATTGACCGGCAAATCCTGGAAAAGACCCAAGAGATGTAGCTCGACAGCTATCATATTTTTGTCGAATATAAAGCAGCTTCGCATGCTCTTACGTTCAAAGGTATTTAAAGATATTTCTGAATTTAATATTTCCGCAAAGCTCCTTCGGCTTCGTATAAGGTGACATTAAAGACTTACATCCAGTCGAGTAGTCCAAAAACCCAATGTTTATACCCTCAGCATTTAGGCTAAAAATGGGCCTCATCGAAATAATGGTTTCAGACCCCAAGTATGTTTGGATGAAATCCGTGCCAGACAATTTGAGAGTTGATTTAGCCATGTCCGTCCGTCTTTCTGTCTGGTTGGCTGGAGCGCACGATAACTCTCGAACGGATCAACCGCTTCGGTCCAAAATGTGGCTGTCGTAATATTTTGTCCAAACTTCGTTTAAGTTCGGAGATGGGTTATATCGGTCCACTCCTTCCGGTACCTCCTAAACAAAAGTGCGCACTATAACTCTTAAAGGAAGTAACCTTTTTGGTCCTACCAGACTTAATCGTTCTACTCCTTCGAGTACCTCCAACACAACATTTCGAAAAAGTTCAGTTTAGGAGCTGCTATCGGATCGCTTTGATTTTTGTTGTAGCAACTTGTATTCACTGCCCCCCATACGATGGTACAAGTTTCATCAAGGGTAAGTCCATACATCCTGAGAAAATAGCCTGAGAGGTGCAGTAAACTCCTATGACACCGTGTGTAGTGGCTGAAGCACAAGAAAACTCTCGAACGGATCTGTCCAAACCTAGTTTAAGTTCTAAGATAAGCCATATCGGTCCATACCTCCTCCACCGCCCTCCCCCACAAAAGTTCTAAAATGTTCGGAAAAATTGTACGCACGACAACTCTTGAAGGGAGTGACCGGTTTGGTCCATTCTTTACACATTCTAATATATGTACCAGATATAGATCAGGTTCGAATATTGACTATATTTGTCCACTCCTTTGGGTACCTAGCACAAAAAATTTCGGATAAGATCAGTTTAAGGCATGCGCTCGAATCACCTTGATTTCCTTTGAAGCAACTTGCATTCGCTTCACTTCCTCTGGCACCATATATGGTGGCTGGAGAGCACGATAACTCTCGAACTGTGTAGTAATCAAAGGTTCCTTTATGGACACGGTGTTGCATGTTACGTTTCCATGACATTTGTTAGTGTGGGAATACGCCTGTATTTGGCGTGATCTGGTATGGGGTATTTCTTGATCTTGTAGTCGTCGTAGATTGCGGTTTACTTATTTGTTTTTTTTTTTTTGTCGAGAATAGCACTATCTCAGTTTTTTCCTGAATTCACTCCCAGTCCGTTTTTATACCCTACACCACACTGTGTTAAGTGTTATTATGTCCGTGTGCATTTGTATGTAACATACAAAAGGAAACGAGTTAGACCCATAGTTGCTTCTGGGCATATATATAGAATCACTTTCTGAGTCGATTTATTCATATCCGTCCGTACGCCCGTTCGTAACGTACAGGTCGCAATTTTTTCGAAATCGGTGCATATTTTGGCATAGCTCCCATATATATGTTCGGCCGATGTCACGTATTTTCTCCCCAAACACGACTTTTTGGAAGCAAAATGTTCAAAAAGTGTATGAAAAATGTGGGGGCGGGTGCCTGTTAGAGGTCGGTTTGAGTTTTTCATCGAAGATAGTCAGTCTGAATCGTATCACAACAAAATAAATTTTTTTTGTGGGTAATTCCATGCTTCTGGACATAAAGATCCAAAAGTTCATAAAGTCCTAAAGTGGCCAACTAAAATGACTGGTGGACAGGATAACTATGAAAGGAATGACTGCCAACTTTAGATTTAGTTCCAAGACGGACTTTGGCGCTCAATTTTTTTACGTACCAATCCGAGGCAAATTCTGGTGTTGAATTTAAAATAGCATAACTACAACAATATAATTTTACTCCCTAAGATATGGCCCCGAAGTGTTCTAAAATTTAGAGCCACTTCTTCATACATTTCTCGTTCCAAAGTTTTAGTAGTCCATGCGACGCTCTAATATTATTTTCATACTACTCTCGATAATGGCACCAAAGTGCTACTTTTTTGTTCAGCACTTCAGTATGTAGGTAGGCCTTTGGTATTTGGTAATAAAAAATACCCCCAAAAACATGTGAAGAACAACCAACTACTACCTTGCATAGAAATGTCCGAAGTGCAAGTGTGAGGACAACAGACTTTAAATGCAATATGAAATACAGTCAGGTCGACCTTCTCGTGTTTGCCAAATGTCAACATTTGCAGAGAAGAAAAACAAAAAACGACAACGAAAACGAAAACGTTAAAACGTGTATCAAACCTGACCGACAAACAGTATGGATTGCTGTCGATACGTTGTAAATAAACACTTGTCGCAAACAAAAATCAACATTCCGTCTAAAAGTCGTACTAACAACTGCACTTACAGTTGTCATCACAACAACAAAAACTACTACAACTACAAAACAAAAATCATATGCATTTCTCAGATATGAGCTATAACCACTGCAATTATAATAGTAATAACAAAAACAACTCAAACAACAGCAGCAACAACTTGTTGTTGTGGAGATTTAGATATAAACATTTTTTGTTTTGGTGCACAGAAAACATTTTAATCTGTGACGGTGT
Source organism: Musca autumnalis (assembly GCF_047663935.1). Taxonomy (NCBI): domain Eukaryota; kingdom Metazoa; phylum Arthropoda; class Insecta; order Diptera; family Muscidae; genus Musca; species Musca autumnalis. Next base: position 16,985,150 of record NW_027411977.1, on the reverse strand, counting down.
TATTATTGGCTACTGGGTTTGGGAACACAGTGAAAAAATTGTTAAAAATATGTAATAACCAATTTTTTACAATAATTCATGAAAGTTTGGCACTTTTTGAGACAGTCAATACAATTTTATAGATGCCAAGACAAACTTTCTAGCGCATGGCGTCCTGCGCTACATTCCGTCCAAGACACTTTTTTCAAGGAGAAGAGACAGGAACAAACTGCCATGGGTAGTTCATGAGAAGGAGAACATCTCTTAACTTCTTGTCAATTGAAGTAGAGCAGAAAACCGAGGCACATGGAAGCCTATATTCAATTCGGTTGTCTGAGCTACAAAGAATGTTAACAGGCCGAAACATTTAAAAGTAATTTTATTTACACAATTTTCACCCACTGTGCCAGTGTTTATTTCTCATTCATCTAATATATTTTTATTCAGGTTCAATTCGATTTTATTTTCTTTGTAGTATTTTGATGTTCTCGTAGTTGGTGTTGTTGTTGCATTGCACTGCAATTCGAAATTGTCCCCAAGTGTTAAATTTATTAATAGAATCAAGTTTAATTATTTATCAATTACTTGTTGAATGAGATTGTTGTTGATGTCCAGAGATTTGGTTGTTTGTTTCAATTTCGTTGCTTCTGACGTTGTTATCGTCACAGCTACAAATGTTAACTTTGTTGTTGATGTTGTTGCTGCTATTACTGATCTTATTTAAGTGGATTCACTAATAAAACAACAAACGATGCCATAGATCATGCTTCAACCAGTTTATTGTGCAACAAATGCCAGGTGACATTTCATGACAATCGTAGATCGTGGTTCAAAATGTTTACATAACATTCGTTTTTTGTGATTTAGATTGATGTTACATTTGTCGGAGAGGATTTCATGTAGTTTTTTAATGGGTTTTAAAAGATAAAGAAATAAACATGTTTTTATTTTGATCGAGATAGTCTTACATATTGTAGTTCCAGGAAATATAAGGACCCTCACTACACAAATTTGAGAATTGTGGAAAGTCATTTTGTAAGTATGGGAAACGTTTGTTAATTCTAAACAAATTATATAATTCAAACAATTTGATGCTATGTCCAATTGTGAAAGAAAAAATGTCTTCCAATCAAAAGAGACGTGGGGACCAATATCAAATAAGGCGAACCAATTTTGAGTGCTTTCGTCAAACGAAGTCCAAGAGAAGACATGTGACATTGACCACAGTCAGATTCGCTTGATAAGAACAGCCGTTGGTTCTGCAATTCGCTCGCTTCTGCCGATCAGTTCGATCAGTTGCCTGACCATACTCGAGCGGAGTAGCACCCGAATGTCGCCCAGGTAAAAAAAACAATTTTAAATGGAAGGTGCTTACACCTCTGAAGTTTTTGCGGATTCTGAAACTACAATGTTTATAGATGAGAAAAATCAAAAAAACAAAAAAAAATCGCCGGAGCGCTTTTTAAATAAATCGCGATTTAAGTTGACATTTTTAGGTGTTGTTTAGGTTTTCACGATTTTACTTAGAAACCGCAAGTCCTATCAAAATGGGACTAAAGAAAATGTTGTAGCTATGAAAATTCTCTACAAGATTGACCTTTATTGTATTCTCGTCGGTTTTACCGTTTTTGAGATATAGAAGTTCAAATTGGGACAATTCAAATTCAATTCAATTCTGTATCGCCCCTTATAAAACAACGTGATGACTGCAAATTCCCAACTTAAACTCATATATCTAAAAAATGGTACAACTTAGGATAAGTTACTAAAGCCAGTCTTGTAGAGAATTTTCACAGCTTTAAGATTCTCTCAGGTCCCATATCGATAAGACTTACCGTATTCAAGCAAAATCGCGAAACCCTAACAAAAAAATCTAAAAATTTAAACTGAGCTTCTTTATCTCAAAAATGGTACTGGCTGGGAACAAATAATAAACGTCAATCCTCTACAACATTTTCACAGCTACAACATTTTCTTTAGCTCCATTTCGATTGGACTTACGGTTTCCAAGCAAAATCGTGAATACCTATAAAACACCTAAAAATGTGAATTTTGACCGCGATTTATTTAAAAATCCCTACAGCGATTTTTTCTTGTTTTTGGATTTTTCTCATCTATGAACATTGCTGTTTCAGAATTCACAAAAACTTCGCCTGTGTAAGCGATTTTCATCAAAAGTTAGTTAAGGCGCACCCTTCATGACATTGTTTTATAAGGGGGCGATACAGAATTGAATTGAATTTGAATTGTCCCAATTTGAACTTCTCTATCTCAAAAATGGTAAAAACTACGAAAATACCATTAACGCCGACCCTGTAGAGAATTTTCATAGCTACAACATTTTCTTTAGTCCCATTTTGGTTCGACTTGCGGTTTCTAAGCAAAATCGTGAAAACCTAAACAACCCCTAAAAATGTCAACTTAAATCGCGATTTATTCAAAAAGCGCTCCGGCGATTTTTTTGTTTCTTGATTTTTCTCATCTATGAACATTGTAGTTTCAGAATCCGCAAAAACTTCCAAGGTGTAAGCACCTTCCATTTAAAATTATTTCAAGAGCACCGTGTTAACTCTTGAAGGGAGCGACCAATTCTGTTGAATCTTTATACACCGTGATATATCTTTCAGACATAATTTGAGTTCGAATATGGACTACTTGAAATTTGTCACAAAAATGTTTTTTATACCCTACACCACACTGCGGTAAGTGGTATTATGTCTTTGTGCATTTGTATGTAACATACAGAAGGAAACGAAATAGACCCATAGTTCCTTTTGGGGATATACATATAATTTGTAGATGCCCTATGCACCTCAAGGAGTCAACCGGAAAAGAAGGAGAAGAAGTCTCATCTGCGCCCATGCCCCGACAGAAGAGAAAGGCGAACAGACCAAGGATATATTCTACGATCGCTTAGATAGAGCCTACATATGACATTAAGACTCCCCTCAACATACGATCTTTACACCGATAATGGGGAAGCGCAGTGGCAAAGAATAGCTCACTCTCTTCAAACCACCACCTAAAAATCAGGTACGATCAGGAGTGTCGTAAAAACGCGTAGCAACACGAAGAAAGAAACAACAGGAAAAAGCGATAAGAAATATACAAGACATTTTGTGTCAATTAAATAGGCATACTCGTAAGTCGGCTACCCATGAATAAACCTATGTATTCTGTGAACGGATAAAACCTATGGTCAATAGAATAATTGGGTCATACCAATGCGGTTTTAACCCTGGAAAATCTACAGTTGGCCAAATCTTCACTCTGCACCAAATTCTATAGAATACCAATGAAAACAGATCGACACATACCACATATTCTATTTAACATTTAATTGGAAACGTTCATACCAAATGCTCAAAATCGTTAAGTTCGGTTGGGCCAAACTTTTAATAATAAAATTTTCTGAACTAAAATGGAATAATTAGTTTCTTTTCCTGTGCACAATTTTATGTGGAGAAGTTTTTCGATCAAATGACCAAGTAGGTAGAAAAATTTGAATTATCTTTACCATATTTCCTCTGTTTTGGACTTTTAAACCTATCAAATGTGTCTTATTTGTAATTTTGTTGTGGTTTTGAAAATGTTGAGTACAATTCAGTGTAAAATTTAGACTTTATTATTTGTTTTTACCGATTTCATCATAAGAATATTTATTAAAGCTCTAAACATCGATTTTCATCATCTTAGAAGACCCTAATGCACCCCAATATTTGTTGGCAATGGACACTCTCGGTATATATTTTGAATTATATTTGGTTTTTTTTATAAAAGTTTACCGCGAACTAAAATATGTATGTATTTCCATAAAGTGAGTAAAAATTATCGTTATAACGCATATGTGAAACATGTTAGGTATTGAAGATTTCGGTTACTTTATACCCTAGATGTCCCAAAAATATATCTAACAATTCCTCTCCTATCGGTATTTGTCAATTTAATCAGGTTTGTTGTAATCAGATGAACCGGAGTTGACAATTTTTGATCTACAATTTCGTGGCCACTAGCAACTTCAAATGTTAAACTACAGCTAGTGCAAGTAAAAATTATAGCTAAAATTATCAAAATACAGAAAAACGGGAGCTATGTTTTTATGGGGGATATACCAAAATGTGGGCCGATAAAGTCCATCTTCGAACTTGGCAAAAAGGCACTCGGGTACAAAAATGTTGCATTCTAGCTCAATTTTTTCGGACGCTAAAGTGATTACGACATACGGGCATGGGTAGATCGACAAAGAATGTTATCCTGATCAAGATTATATATTTTTATAGGTTCCCAAAGGATTATTTCAATGCGTTATAAACGGAAAAACAAACTTGATATACCCTCCCTACTATAATTATAATAATTAATAGCAATCGTACGCAAGTGATCGAAATAACAAACAAAAGAATGTATGTATGTACATATAACCTAAACATATGTTGTTGTTTCCTAATTTTCTCCAACATAAACATGTGATCGGTTTAAGTATGGACCAAACGGAGAGACAACAGAGAGAACTGAATGGTATTTTATTGTTATAAAGTATAAATAAGTGTATTCTATGTTATACTTCTTTATTCTATTATATCCAAATTGTTTTTAAATAAATAAAACTTTTATTTACAATATATTGGCAATTTATCCAATAAAAATACTACTTATTAGAGGCAACCACAACATGATTCTCCTGCTACCACAACATTTTAAAATATTTCAAAAATTATATTATTAGAATATGATAAAGGTTAACATATATTTATAATATATATTTTTCTTTCAAAATATGGTGGCGTGAATCATATTTTTTCTCTGCGTGTACTCAATTTTAGTGAAATTTCAACTTTAGTGGACTAGAACTTTTATGGAATAGCATGAACTGAGTTTCGTTTTCGCAGAATGATGCCCGAGAGTGTCCTCTTTCAGCGCATATTCACTTTTGTACCCGTCCCTTTCAGTCCGTTTAACACTTTTTTACATTTTTTTAAATTACATGGGTAAAATGTCTGCTTTTTCCATACCGTTTTTTTATACCCTCAGCCTTTAGGCTATGAAGGGTATATACACTTTCATACGGGCAAAATGTGCCTCATCGAAATAATGGTTTTAGACCCCAAGTATGTTTGGACGAAATGTGTTTCAGACAATTTGGAGTCGATTGAGCAATGTCCGTCCGTCTGTCTGTCTGGCTGGCTGGAGCGCACGATAACTCTCGAAGGGATGAACCGATTCGGTTCAAATTTTGGCTTTCGTAATATTTTGTCCAAACTTAGTTTAAGTTCGAAGATGAGCTATATCGGTCCACTCCTTCCGGTACCTCCCCCACAAAAGTTCGAAAATGTTCGGTAAATTTGTACGCACGATAACTCTTGAAGGGTGTAACCGATTTGGTCCATAATTTGCCCATCGTGGAGCGTGTGCCAGACTTAGATCAGGTTTTAATATGGACTCAATCGGTCCACTCCGTCGGGTACCTCCCACACAAAATTTTGGAAAAGTTCAGTTTAGGAACATCTCTCGAATAGCTTTGATTTTTGCTTTAGCAACTTGTATTCACTGCCCTCCATACGACGGTATAAGTTTCATCAGGGGCAAGTCCATACTTCCTGAGAAAATAGCCTGAAAGTTGCCAAAAACCCCTATGACACCGTGTGAGGAGGTTGAAGGGCAAAATAACTCTCGAACAGGTCTGCCGATTCGGTCCAAAGTTTGGCCTTAGTAATATTTTGTCCAAACATAGTTTAAGTTCGAAGATAAGCCATATCGGTCCACTCCTTCAGGTACCTCCCCCACAAAAGTTCAAAAATGTTCGGAAAAATTGTGCGTACGATAACTCTTGAAGAGATTGGCCGAATTGGTCCATACTTTACACATCCTAATATATCTACCAGATATAGATCAGGTTCAAATATGGACTATATTTGTCCACTCCATCCGGTACCTCCCACTCAAAATTTCGGATACATGTTCACTTTAAGACCTGCTTTCGAATCACTTTGATTTTTGTTGAAGCAACTTGCATTGCTGCCTCAATTGCGATGGTAAAAGTTGTTTCAGGGGCAAGTTCATACTTCTTGAGCAAACATCCCTGAAGTTCTAAAAAACCCCTATGGTACCATATGTAGTGGCTGGATATCCATTCTTTTTAGTATCTCCTCCTCAAAACTTTTGATATTAAATCCTAATCAACATTTTTGTCAGTTCAAACGCCCAAAATTCTTAAAACTCCCTAAATACATGCGTTTTTTGGAAAAAAATTGTTTCAATATACACAGGCTGAGGGTATATTTCTGTCGGCAAAGGCGACTGATACTTTTTTACTTGTTAATATTTTAACGAATAAATATAGGAGATATGAAGGCGTTATATACCTATTCAGGGTTGTTATGGAGCTACTTGGTATTTTTGTATGTTTCAGGAGGTAACACTCCTCCGAAAGCCTTCCCGCCTATAAGTATTCCTAATGATTTAGATATATCATAATAAACCTTAAATCTTAAGAAATCTCTCAAAGACATGATACTTAATAGCTGTAGCCTTGGTCAATTCCTTCCCGACTATAAGTACTTCTGTAAATAATGATGACTTTTACTGACTGCTACGTCTTCAAAATTGCATTGAAATTTAACATACATAACAAAAACATGAAATCGACAGAAAATATATATGGGTAGCTATATTCCTATATGAACCGTTCTCGATTTAATTCGTCAAATTTATTTTTAGACCAAATCCCGTCGCACATTCACATTTTGTGCGTAAAATACAGAAAATCAGACAAAAATATATATGGGAGCTATATTCTAATCTGAACCGAGTTCGGTATAATTTGTCCCATCTATTTCTAGAACGAATTGCGTCACGCTTTCCAAATTTCAGTGAAATTGGACATATGTAGTGTGTCCAAGTCTGAACCGGTCTAGGTATAATTTGGCACATTTATATTTGGAACAAATTCCGTCAGACATCCCAAATTTCAGCGACATTGGACACATATAGCGTGTTTAGAGCATCAAATACAGAAAATCGGCCTAAAATATAAATAGGAGCAATATCCAAATCTGAACCGATTTCGATATGATTTGGCACATTTATGTCTAGACCAAATCCCGTTACGCATTCCAAATTTCACCGAAATTGGACATAAATAGAGAGTTTGGTTCATAAAATTCAGAAAATCGGCCGAAAATATATACAGGAGCTATATTCAAATCTGAACCGATTTCGATATAATTTGGCACATTTATTTCTAGACCAAGTTCTGTAACACATTCCAAATTTCAGCGAAATTGGACAAATATAGCGTGCTTGGTGCATAAAATACAGGAAATCTGCCGAAAATATATATGGGAGCTATATTAAAATTTGAACCGATCTCTATATAAGTTAGCACATTTATTTCTGGAACAAATTCCGTCAGACCCTCCAAATTTCAGCGACATTGAACATATGCAGCGTGTTTGGTGCATAAAATGTGGAAAATCGGCCGAAAATATGTATGGGAGCTATATCCAAATCTGAACCGATTTCGACATAATTCGGCACATTTATGTCTAGACCAAATTCCGTTACACATTTCAAATTTCAGCGAAATTGGACATATATAGCGTGCTTGGTGCATAAAATAAAGAAATCGGCCGAAATATATGTGTATGGGAGCTATATCCAAATCTGAACCAATCTCAATATAATCTGGCACATTTATTTCTAGAACAAATTCCGTGAGAAATTCAAAATTTCAGCTAAATTGGACATATATAGCGTGTTTGGTGCATAAAATAAGAAAGTCGGCCGAAAATATATGTATGTGGGAGCTATATCCAAATCTGAACCGATTTGAATATAATTCGGTAAATTTATTTCTACATCAAATTCCGTCACGCATACAAAATTTGGAGATTGTATCTGTAACAGTTCTAAAGATATTTGCATACAAAATCTAAATTTTTTGGAGGTACCTCCGGTTTTGATGCTATATCTCCAGATCAACGCGAAATTTCAAAAAATGATATAGCCTATTTTCATTCCAGGCCATGTAGCAATGTACCCTAAACATTTCAGTAAGATCTGTTCAGCGGTTTTCGAGTCTATAAGGCACAAACAAACAAACAAACAGACAGACAAACAAATTTCAATTTTATATATATAGATAGATTGGGTTTATTGGTTTTTAAATAGTTAAAAAATATGGAAAACTCATATTTTGATGTAAAATATAAAAAAAAACTCAAAATTTTAACTTTGACCTTGAATTCCGCTTTCCGGAAAGCTGAATGTGTTATCTGTCGAACAAAAAAAGAATTATGAAAATATCTTATTCCCTTCAAAAGTAGTTGCAGAGTTTTGACCAAGAAAAAACAACCATTGTGCGTCGTATAGACCACGAGCTCTAACAGTAAAACGTATCGAGCTACAACGATTACATCGTTAGCAGAATGGTTATAGATGCCCGCGCCATACCGGCGTATGAATACGAACCATTTGACGGTATACGCCCCAAGGGAAGGACAAAACTCCGCTGGAAAGACCAAGTTGAAGATGATATCACAAAACATGGCATCCAATACAGAAGAAGTCAAGTAGAAGATCGTTGCGTTTGTTTTGAAAATCTATTCATAGTTCGGCTTATGGAACAAAATGCTCTGTTTAGAATAAAATCCATCTAAGTCCATCTTATAAAATTAATATACATACTTTCGATACTTTTCTTGGAAAAATTCATGAAAAATAGCTCTATTGGGCTCTCCAACTGGGTGGAACCCCTTAATTTGCAGTCATGCTATATTTAAACTATATAGGCATTCCACTTTCCCTAACATATGAACAATTTCTGTATTTTTTTAGAAATAATAATTGTTCCACAAACATACCAGATGGGACAACGGAGACTTGTGAGTGCACGACGATTCATATTAGCTCAATGATATGGGACCTACTGTTTATTGCCGAGTCCGAACGGCGTGTTCTAAGACACCACTTGCAGAGAGTTTTACATGGCAGAAATACTCAGGAAATGTCGCCAACATATGGAGGGTATATTAAGTTTGTTTTTCCGTTTACAACGCATTGAAATACTCATTTGCGGCCCTATAAAGTATATATATTCTTGATCAGGGTAAGTATATATATTCTCGATCTGGGCCTGTCCGTCCGTCCGTCTGCGGTAATCACTCTAGCATCCACAAAAATGGGGATAGGACGCTGAAATTTTGAGAAAATGCTTCTTTTGTTTGCAGGCAGGTCAAGTTCGATGATGGGCTATATCGGTCCACGTTTAGGTATAGCCCCAGCCCGATTTACGGTATTTTGACGTTTTTAGCTACATTTTCAGACCGATTTAGCTGTAATTTGATATTTAGGGTTCTTAGTGTCAATAAACTTATATAACAAAACTAGTGGACATAGGTTCATGTTTTGGAATAGCCCCCATATCGCCCGATTTCAGGTATTTTGACGTTTTAAGACACATTTCTACACCGAATTAGCTATCATTTGACATTTAGGGTTCTTAGTGACCAAAAAACTTATATTCGAAAAATTATGAACTTAGGTCCATGTTTTGGTATAGCCCCCATATAACGGTACCTCCCGATTTTCGGTATTTTGAGAATTTTACCTAAAATTTTTAACCGAATTAGCTGTAATTTGAACATTTGACATTTGAAGTTCTTAGTGGTCACCACACTTCTCCACCAACAATTTTTAAGAAAGCTCCATGTATGGATAAAGCCCCCATATAACGGTACCTCCCGATTTTCAGTAATTTTATGATTTTAGCTACAATTTTAAACCGAACTAGCAGTAATTTGACATTTGAAGTTCTTTGTGGTTTCCATCAAAAATTGTCAACGTAGGTCCATGTTTGGATATAGCCCCCATATAACGGCACCTCCCGATTTTCAGTAATTTGGCAATTTTCGCTACAATTTTTAACCGAGCTAGCTGTAATTTGACATTTGAAGGTTGTAGTGGTCACCAATATAACGGTACCTCCCGATTTCCGGTACTTTGAGGATTTTACTTAAATTGCTTAACTGAACGTAGGTTCATGTTTTGGTACAGCCCCAAAACAAACCTCCCGATTTTCCGTACCTTAGCTTTATTTCTTGGCCGAACTTTCATTCTTGACCGAACCTTCATTTAAGTTCATATTTTCGTCTAGCCCACATATAGCGGTACCTCCGAACTAGCTGTCAATGACATTTGAAGTTCCCACCGATCACAATCCACTAGAAATATTCAATATAGGTCTAGTTTTGGTATAGCCTCCATATAACGTTATGTACCGATTTTCGGCATATTGAGGATTTTAGCTAACAATTTTTAACCGAATTAGGAGTTATTTGAAATTAAAGGCTCCATCAACATATTTCCATGTTTTATTATAACCTCTATATAACGGTACCTCCCACTTTCTAACCCACCAAAAATTCTCAACATACATAGTTAGATATAGACACCATATATGTACATTATCTGACTTTTTGACGTACCCACTTAAAATTTGGGGACATGGATGAAAACTAATTATTCCATTTTAGTTAAGAATATTCTATGGTGGAGGGTATGAAAGTTTCGGCCCGTCCGAACTTAACGCTTTTTTACTTGTTTTTAAATATTTTATCTAATTTGCAATATGTTATTATTAGTATTATTTTCCATTATGTATATTTTCAATTGGCAATCGAATGATTTGTGGCAAACACTCTATAGGTATATATCATAAATCATTTTATAAACAAAAGCTGTCATCTCATTTCTAGCAGTGAATTTACTCAAGAAGCTTGAAACCCATTTATATTTCACATTAAAATTAAAACATAAATAACAAAATTAATGCTTAACAATAACAAAAACAAATCGAACCGTTATAATACTCATCAACAGCTATAATAATATCGGAAACATCCATAAGTAAGTGTATTTTAATACGGGTAAATATTTATTCGATTGAGGCAGAAAATATGGTAAATACAAATAAATATGCAGCGTGTATGAAGTGAGGACATGCAACGAATTTGTATTAGGCTACCGTTGCATATTGAGTGGGTGAAGTTTTATGACATAAAGGGGTGGTTCGTGCAAAAAAAAAAGATCTTAAACAAGGAAGGCATCGTTCTTCCATATCAAAGATTGCAGCCCGATTTTATTTTTAGCTCAATAATATTGGACCTTGCACTTTTCGCCATATCCAAACGGAGTGTTATGCAGTGCAACTTTTCTATAACAAACGTCCCTATATGGACTAAAAAAATGAATTTTCACACAAAATTATCTCTTTACAACGTGGTATTTCTATAACATATTAATTTCATATAAGTTTGTCTGTACGTGAAATTTTGCCTTCTGCACCAGAAGATTTTAAACACCCCTAAAATTTGTATCCATTATAAATACAAATTTTTTGATGTGTAGTAGGTTTACCCCTACATTGCATCTCAATGCATAACAACCAACAAACTGTAAAACTGAAATAATTTTAATATGTTCGTTTTATTAATAATTTTAATGATTATTACATACTTACTGAAAAAATTATTGAGAATAACAACAAATAAAAATGCTCAAATGGACATTTATGAATATGGCGACGCCGTACACAAACAAACACCACAATTCGGTTAATAACAATTCGTTTATTATTAACTTTATTTATGGACATTTTTACATCTCACTTAACGCAAATGACAAACAAGTCAATGGAGATGAATGAATTCATATTTTTTGATTACAAAATTTATTATTAACTGCAATAAAAAATATTTTTGGATCAATTTGAACTCTCAAAAATAACGTGTAAAAATTCGGTGAACTCAGGATACATGAACTTTAAAGCAAATCGATTATTAAAATTTCCATTTTCCGCAAACAAACAAAAATTTCCATTATCCGAGAAATAAAAGATCGCCTCGGTGACCAAATTTATTTGTACCAATTTTTGCATTAAATTCCACCCTTAAAATAATAATATCGTTTTTGGGAATTTCTGATAATGTCTACTCCAGTATGTTGCAGAATAATTCTATTCCATCTAGCATAGTTTCTTCAGTGGCCGCATTACATTGCACGACGGATACATTCTATTTCTTCCCTTTCAGGCTCCACGGATATGTGGATCGTTTTCTGTGGGCATTCCGGAATGTAACAGTGTTCCTCCACAAATATCTATAGTTCTGTCACTTTCGTTCAAACGAACCTCGCTTAGACCAACTAAGTCAAGTCTCATCCTCTCACATTCTTTGGCGAGCTGTTCTCGTTTTCCATCTTGGTAGAGGGTTATAATGCTCCACTGTCCAAATCGAGTCGTTTTTCGTTTCCTATTGTTCGTCATCGGTTGTGGCTTGTTGATAATTCTTTTCTTCTCTGTAAATTCGCGAATCAAATGTTATTTTCGGTAACCAGAAGGGATTGTCTTTTGGAACCTAGTCCGGTGATAGGGCTTCTATATTGCAGAATTCATTCCACTGGCCTCCGAACTTGCCAGGATCATTACTCAGCCGCTTGATGCAAGACAGACACTGTTTGCATCCGCTCATTGTGAGACCGTGTAAATTGGATAATTGTGTACTAAAGGCCTTAACGAGCACTATGATGTGACATATAAGACTGCACTAAAATCGAGGAGTAAGACATAGCACGAGTAGCCGATTGAAAAATAATAAGACCGCAGGAGAAGATGGTTAGTCAGAATTGCTATTTAAGTGAAGAGGCTTTGAAAAACCAAAAATATCAAACATCGAACCTCAGTATTGACCATATTCTTACAAATATGTGGTCTGTACTATGAAGGTACATCGTGGTTTCATGATGATCGAATGTATTCAAGAGTACTTTAAAGTATTCCGGGAACAAAACGTTACTAAGCTTAAGGACGACATTGGTCTGAAGCTTATTCCGGCCCAAGAGTCCTAGCGCTAGATGGTGTCTATTTATTGAAGTGCTTGATAAAAATGATCGCGGATCTAAATACAACATCAAAGCATATTGGCTTATAGATCTATCGACAAAGTAAAAAAGTATTAGTCGCCTTTGCCGACAGAAAATTATCCTTAACCTGTGTGTGAAAACGTGTGTTTTCGTTATCAGTAGATAGTGGAATCCTATGCAAATGCATATATGTTTAGGATTGTCGTAGAGAAAATCTGATTAGACAGAAACTCATTTTATCACAAAATAAAACGAATTAGGCCCAGAAATGTTTGAATATTTTGACATATTTGCATAAAATGAGCATATGCAAAAATATATGCGATGATTTGTCGCCGTGATATCCCAACCATGCCTGACATTTGGTACTAAGTCTACGTTGGGGTATGAAACTTTACACCTGAAATTTGTCGGTATAGGTCCACGTCTTCATATAGCCCCCATAAAACGGTACCTCCCGATTTTCGGTATTTTGAGGGTTGTGGCTTCCACCGAAACGTCTGGAAGTTGATATTTAGTCTTCGATGGGGGTACAAAACTCTCCACCTGAAGTTTGCCGGTATAGGTCCGCGTCTTCATATAGTCCCCATAGAATGGTACCTCCCGATTTTCGGTATTTTGAAGGACTCAATATCTCACCGAAATGACTGAAGTTAAATATTTTGTCTTCAGTGGTGGTATATAACTTTTCACCTGAAATTTGTCGGGATAGGTCCACGTCTTCGTATAGCCCCCATAGAACGGTACCAATATACCACCGAAATTACTGAAATTTGGTATTTAGTCTTCGTTGGGGGTATAAAACTTTCCACCTTCAATTTCTCGGTATAGGTCTACGGCTTCATATATCCCCCATAGAACGGTACGACCGGACTTCTGGTATTTTGAGGGTTGTGGCCTTAATATCACCTAAAATTGGTCGGTAAAGGTCCATGTCTTCATATAACCCCCATAGAACGGTACCTCCCGAGTTTCGGTATTTTGAAGGTTGTGGCCTCAATATCACACCGAAATGACGTACGAAATTAATATTTTGCCTTCAGTGGTGGCATAAAATTTTACACCTAAAATGTTTCGGGTTAGATTCAGGCCTTCATATAGCCCGCATAGAACGATACCTCACGATTTTCGGCATTTTAAAGATTCTGGTTGTGGTTATACATTTCTCTATTTTATTGACTTGACTGAACGGAATCTTAAGCAGAACAAGTAAAAAAGTATCAGTCGGCTTAGCCGACAGAGATATACCCTCAGCCTGGGCAAATTGAAACACTTTTTTCACAAAAAACTTATGTATTTAGGGGGTTTCAAAATTTTAGTCGTATGAACCGACAAAAATGTTGATTAGGATTAAAGTTCAAAATTTTTGCGGAAAAGGTACTTAAAGGAATGGACCGACATAGACCATGGGGGTGCCATAGGGGTTTTTACAAACTTCTGTCTGTTTTCTCTAGAAGTATGGACTTGCCCCTGAAATAACTTTTACCATCGTAATTGAGGCAGCGAATGTAAGTTGCTTCAAAAAAAAAAAAAAAAAAGTGATTCAAAAGCAGGTCTTAAAGTGAACTTATCCAAAATTGTGTGTGGGAGGTACGGGATGGAGTGAACAAATATAGTCCATATTTGAACCTGATCTATATCTGGTAGATATATTAGGATGTGTAAAGTATGGACCAATTCGGCCACTCTCTTCAAGAGTTATCGTGCGCACAATTTTTCCGAATATTTTTGAACTTTTGTGGGGTAGGTACCTGAAGGAGTGGACCGATATGGTTTATCTACGAACTTAAACTAAGTTTGGAAACAATATTACGAAGGCCAAATTTTGGCCGGAATCCGCATTTCTGTTCGAGAATTATCTTGCGCTTCCACCCATAAACATGGTGTCATAGGGTTTGTTTTTCAACTTTCAGGCTATTTTTCAGGAAGTATGGACTTGCCCCTGAGGAAACTTGTACCTTCGTATAGGGGACAGTGTATACAAGATGCTTCAACGAAAACCAAGGCGATTCGTGAGCAGGTCCTAAACTGAACTTTTCCGAAATTTTGTGTGGGAGGTACTCGAAGGAGTTTGCCGATTGAGTCCATATTGGAACCTCATCTAAGTCTGGTAGAAATTTCATAATGTGCAAAGTATTGACCAAATCGGTTACTTGCTTCAAGAGTTATCGTACGCACAAATTTTACGAATATTTTCGAACATTTGTGGGGGAGGCACCGGAAGATGCGGACCGATATAATCCATCTTTGAACTTGAACTAAGTTTGGACAAAATATTACGAAAGCCAAATTTTGGACCGAATCGGCAGATCCGTTCGAGAGTTATCTTGCGCTCCAACCACTACACACGGTGTCATAGGGTTTTTTTTGTAACTTTCAGGCTATTTCCTCAGGAAGTATGGACTTGCCCCTAATGAAACTTACAGCGTCGTATAGAGGACAGCGAATACAACTTGCGTAAACAAAAATCAAAGCGATTCAAGACCAGGTCCTAAACTGAACTTTTCCGAAATTTTGTGTGGGAGGTACCCGAAAGATTGGATCGATTGAGTCCATATTGGTAGAAATTACAATATGTGCAAAGTATGCACCAAATCGGTTATTCCCTTCAAGAGTTATCGTGCGCACAAGTTGTGCGACAATTTTTGAACATTTGTGGGGGAGGTACCTGAAGGAGTGGACGTATATGGCCCATCTTCGATCTTAAATCAAAATATTTCGATATCCAAAATTTGAAGCGAATCGATTGATCCGTTCGAGAGTTATCGTGCGCACCAGCCAGCCAGACCGACAGACAGACAGACGGACGGACATTGCTAGATCTACTCAAAATTGTCTGAAACGGATATCGTACAAACATACTTGGGGTCTAAAACCATTATTTTGATGAGGTACATTTTTGGTCGTATCAAAGTGTATATATCAAAGTGTGTTTTGCCAGGACACAAAACGGAATTTTCGTCTTTTTCAAAAAATTCTTTTATTATATTACCCGAAATATATTTTGAAAATTTAGATTTTTCGTTGTGCGTTTTAAGAACTAATTTATTTTCTTTTAACTGCTTTTCAAGTACTTCACAAAAAACTAGACGTTTTCTTACTGCATCTTTACCCTGCCTCATGATTTGTTTTGCTTTTTTTTTCAGGTGTACTTTCTTCTTCTTTTACCACTCTTCTATACTTTTGTTGCCATGATTTAATTTGCTTATTTTTTTCTTTAAGTTCACTTTCTAAATTTTTTATTTGTCTGCGAAAAGCTAACTCTCGGTTTCTTGCATTTCGGTAGGTCTTCTTAAACTTTTCCAATTTATTGTAACAGGTCCAATGTTTTTTATTTATTTTACACTCGTAAGTTACACAATTGGTACAATTTATTGGTGAGTAATCATAATCTCTTTCATAACGTTGTGCATTCTTAGGTACATTATAAACAACACTCCTCTTTTTATTCTTGTAAACACAGTTTCTTTCTTCGATACGTTTCTTCCGGTATTCCGCGATAGCTTTACGTTTTTCGCAAAGTTTTTTTGCGAGATTAGAAACCATTTTAGATGTTTTTTCTATTTGAAATAACAAATAATAAAATAATGCAATTGACATAATTTCCCATGGTTTCTAACAGGAAAAACAAAAAATCTTTCTTACTGTTTTTTAAAAATGCAAAGTATATCAGGGAACGAAATCTCGAATGTAATATAATAAATTTTCAAAATATGAACATATTTTGCTTAAAATATGAATTTTCTTTTTGAATTAAAAAAAAAAAATCAAACACATTCTGTAGTTTAGTAGTGCTTCATATTTTCCTTAAATCTCCTACGAAAATGTGCGGAATTTACTATATGTGCATGCATATTAAAGCTTTCCCATTGAGGAAGATAATTGGGTTGCGGAAGATATATTTTAAGGCTTCTGAAATGGAAATAAAGGTCAAATAACCCATTTTAATGTATATGGATTTTAAAATACATGTAAATCGCGTAATTATCAAAATCATTTTGTCTGCATGTGATTTTCATGTACAGCAAGACCATATCTTTTAATTTGTATATATTTTTCGAAATATAATTTGGACGCTAAGATGTAGCATCGGCTGCATCTTAGCATTACAAAACCTATAAAACATCGCTAATTTGCGGTTTTAGTGTCACCATGAAAATCTGCATGGATATATACCTATTTCAAGGCAATCAGTCAACAACCGTGGATGTAGCATCACACACTATTTTTGGGATAAAATGAATGTAGTTCCCTTATCAGTGAAGTTTTTAAATCTCTGTTTCCGCAAAAAGGAAGATGCTGCACTAGTTTTTTCATAGTAGTGCAAGCGGCCGACAGAATACGCGATAAAATGCGCGATATTTTCAAAAACAATATTAGGTGATTTTCCTACCTTGGAATTTCTCGTATCTCGCGTTTTAGTAGATGGAATTTCACGAGTATAGATTTATTAGATCCGCAACGTAAAAATCAAAAATTTGCAATCAAGTACGAGTAAATCGAATGACAATTGTAAAAATTAGGCCCGAAAAATATGATTTTTTGAAATTTGTTCGCACAAAATTTTCGTATTTGGATACAGATTTCTCTGAAGCTGTGTAGGCTACATTCACGACACATATATCAAATAAATCAGAATCGTGAGTTCTTCATTCCTATATATGATTTTTTGAAAAAACTGTTTGCGGAACGAAATTATAAGAAAATTTCAAAAAACACTTAAAATCTGGCTTCAAAATGTCAGCATCATTTAATGGCAGACGCAGATCAAATTTTGAGAAGTTATACACTAGTGAGATGATCCTTATTTAGTTGCCTTCTACTTTTACTTTAACGGGAAAATCGCGAAAAGTGTGGTTAAATCACAAATCGAGAGAAAACAAAAAAAGACACGTTGGCTTCACCCCATTTTTACCCATTTTTAACATAAATATAGCCACAGCTTCCACGCAAATCAACTTTGAAACCCAATATTTTTTGCCAAGTCTAAAAACATTTCATTTTATCTAAAAGCATTTAAATTGACCAATATACAACCACTATTCGCGAGTTATAAAGGGGTAAACCTTGGCTTCAACGATGTTAAATTTTCAATAATTTTGCCCATATACCCTATTTAGCCTAAAGACTGAGGGTATAAATATATACAATTTTGGGACATTTATCTTAGCGATTATACACGTTTCGAATAAATGCGGAAATTTTGCTGGACTTAAGCAAAAATTTTAAGGGGGTTCGGAAAGATGTAAAGTGCTGAATCCACACTAAATTTTTTAAACGGATTTCCAAACATAATCATTATTTCGATGAAGCACATTTGTATACCCTCCATATAACAGAAATGATTGAAATTTGGGTTTAATCTAATTTTTGATGGAGGGTATAAGAAATTTCTGTCGTGCCGAACTTAACGCCGTTTTTACTTATGTGGTGAGGTCAGTGTTCAGGTGAAATTTTAAGCGTATTAGGTAGATCTGGCAAACAATCGATGGCGCTATCTATAGTATCGATTGGTAGTTTTTATACAATTTCATACGACAAAAATGTACCTCATGAAATGATGGTTAAGACCCCAAGTATGTTTGGAGGAAAACCGTTTCAGACAATTTGGAGTCGATTTAGCAAAGTCCGTCTATCTGGATGGAGCGCACGATAACTCTCGAACGGATCAACCGGTCTGGACAAAAATTTAGCTATCTTAATATTTTGTCCAAACTTATATCAAGTTGAAGATGGACCATATTGGTCCACACCCTCGGGTTCTTCCACCACAAAAGCTCAAAACTTTTCCCTAAATTAGGGCACACGGTAACTCTTGAAGGCAGTGATCGATTTCGTCCATAATTTGCATTTCGTAATATTCCTACCAGGTATGTATCAGGTTCGAACATGGACTATATCAGTTTATTCGCGTACCTCTCACACACAATTTTGGAAACGTGCTGTTTAAGGCCGAATGTTTTCGAATTTTCTTCGCAACAACTTGTATTCGCCGCATTTATGGTCCAATTGAAGAACAAAAAAACGAATCCTGGAAAAAATTGTGAAAATCGGATCGGACTTTGATATAGTTATATTGGGCACAAAATACCTAAAATCGGCCAAACATGCATATTGAAGCTATATCAATATCCGATCCGATTTTCACAGTTGTTTGTAGAATTCGTTTTTTTAGAAACAGCAATGAACTGGTAAAGTTTTTTTGTCGATTGCGGCATATAGAGAATTTTCGTGAAAATGCGCCTTTGGCCCCATACAAATTAATATGAAAGCAAAGATCGCTCAGTTGGCACGGGTTAACGTTAACCGAATGCCATAAAATTTCATACATAAGGTTTTTGGATCAAATGAAAAAAAAAATAGTTGGTAAAAGTTCCCAAAAATGTTTTTTTGGGTCGACCCAATATACATGTTAAAAAAGGTCCCTCAATATTCTATTACCATACAGTAGTCGTGGTTAAAGGGTTCCTTGTTTTCTTTGCTTGTTTCTAGATTGTTCGCCATGTAACCATTAGCGCGTTCATTAGATCAAGGTTAAGTTAATGTTGTTTTAAGGTTTGTACGACTTTTTGTAAGTTGTGTTCACGTTGTTCGTACGTTTTTTAATTTACAAACCATTCGAGTGGTTCATTTTAACAAAAGAAAATAACGCCTACAATTTATGACACATTTATTGTAAAAGCCATGCAAGCAGGCAACCAACAAATCTTGAAATAAAAAAAAAACATTGCAATAAAAACTGTCCAACAATTAGTTCAAGTCTTGATCACTGTTTAGGCGCCGTCATATTTTTACCACATATCTGTTTTGTTTCTTTTTTAATAATGTAAAAATACCCTACAGAAAATTGTAAATAGTTATGAAAATGTTGATTGTACTAATCATAATCTATGGCACATTTTTGGTTTTATTCAGTCTATAAATGGAACTTTTTGTTTTTAAGACAATATTCAGAAAAAAATGCGTAAATCCCTGCACGGAGGAACAAAAGGATTCTCTAACATATGTCCCAAACATATTTTGCAGCAAACATATATATGTTTGCAACAATCCCAAACATAGCATATGTTTGGGTGCAAACAAATACAAGTTTGTGTGCAAACAAATACAAGTTTGTGTGCAAACAAATACAAGTTTGTGTGCAAACAAAGCCAACGAAACGTCGGGTGGAAAATGAAGTAAAATCCTTGTTTTTATTTTCATAGTACATTCCTAGTTTGACTATAATCGTCCGATCGACTTGGTATTTTTACCATAGATAGATTTCGATGGCCTGATTATGAAAGTCCGGGTAAAAAACGTGTATATAACCGATTTATACAGCCAAAAAAGTTTTATATTTGAATAGGTGTTTTCTTAAGCTTTCATTTGATACCCATATCGATTCGGAAAAAACCGGTTTTTACGCGAACTTTTGGTTCAAATAACCAGATAACCAGATAAATTTTACATTTTCGTAATGAGGGCATCGAGATTTATCTACGGTCAAAATTTCAGATTAATCCGACAGTTATAGTTAAACTAGGAATAAGCCAAAAAAGAACAGTTGCGTACGCGTGGCAGAGTGTGTACGGTGTTAGGCTATAAAGCAGAAGTTCGTGTGTTAAAATCCAGCAGAGGGCGAAATAAAAAACAATAAAAAATATGAAGTGTTTTGAAATTGAAAACAAATTCCCTTCAACTGTTCTTAAAATAGAAAATATAAGTAGTTACGACTACCAAAAATTACAATAAAAACATTATTTTGGGAGAACTTTTTTTGCTGGGACCATAAACACAGCTCTTTATTATGAAATTATAATAAAAATTGGAAGATACGGTTCTGACCGGCTTTAACATGGCAAAGCCCAGGATTTATCTTGGTCCCTCTTTCATCTCAAGTGGACACTGACCTCCCCGTGGTGTCACCTGGGGAACTGCCTTTAACATCCGTTAAAGGTAGTGAGCTAACATGTGTCGTGCGTTCACCCATAAGAACGTTAAAAGCTTGGGTTTGGGCGTCGGATTACTAACCCTCCCCTAGAAAAAACAGCTACTATGAAAAAACGAAAGAAAAGAAAAACAAACCCCTCTAAAGTTGACGAACCCCGCAAATGTTTTAAGGACCATGATCTGCGAATCTGCACCTGGAATGTTCGCACTCTATATAGAGAAGGTGCAGTCTTCCCATTGGCAGACGTATTTGAAAAGTACAAGGCCGATATTACTGCCATACAGGAAATACGATGGATTGCGAAAGGCGTCACAACAACACCTAAAGGTGACGCACGGTATTATAGCTGCCATGCCGTAAAGCATGAGTTTGGTTGTGGATTTGTAGTTGGTCGGAAGTTAAAACACCTGGTCTCCAGCTTCACCCCAGTGAATGAAAGACTCGCTGCAATTCGAGTAAAAGCAAAATTCTTCAACATCAGCTTTATTTGCTCCCACTGAAGACAAGGACTAACAGACCAAAGATGTGTTGGATGTACAATCGTTCCTAGGTGCAAACATAGACCCGGACCACTACCTTGTTGCAGCAAAGGTACGTAGCAGATTAAACTTAGCAAACAAAGTGCGAACAGACACAACACGGAAGTTGGACATCGGTAAGCTGCAATCACAACAGATTTTCCACTCAACTGACCCAACTGCTTAATCAAAGCACTCCTCGTCCCGGTAACATATCAGAACATTGTCAAAACATTGCCCACTCGATGCCAACAGCCGCAAAATTAGTACTTGGATACCAGAGACCTCCACCAAGGAATCCATGGTATGACCAGGAGTGTCATTCTGCTACTGAAGAGAAAAATGCGGCATATACGGCTACTTTACAATCAGTAGCAACGCGAGAGAGGTATCGGGAGAAAAGGAGAGAGGAGAAACGTCTTTTCCGCAGGAAAATGAGAGAGATGGAAAAGCGGGAGTGTGAACAAATGGAGATGTACAGGAGACAGAATGAAGTCCGAAAATTCTACCAAAGAGTGAAATATCAAACTGATGGCTTTGGAACTGGCACATCCTCCTGTAGAGACCAGCAAGGTAATCTAGTAACTGATACAGATGGTGTACTAAGGATATGGAAAGAGCATTTTTCCAAACTGTTGGTATCCAATAGTAGCGTAGCCGACGAAGGTACCACAGATCCAATCCCAGAAGGTGGGAAAGACAGCAATAAACCGGCTGAAGAATAATAAGGCAGCAGGAGCTGATAGCCTACTAGCCGAGCTGTTTCAAACCGGTGGCGACACGCTGATAAGGTGCATGCATCAGCTAGTTAGCTCCATCTGGCAGGAAGAACGCGTACCCGATGATTGGAACCTGAGCATCCTGTCTCCCGTCCACAAGAAAGGAGATAAGACCATATGCTCCAACTATAGGGGCATAAGTCTTCTCCCTATCGCCTACAAGATAGTGTCAGGGATATTGTGCGAACGACTAAACCGCAAACGCACCATACCAATGCGGCTTTAGACCTGGCAAGTCCACCATTGACCCAAGAGATGCAGATCAACACCTACCACCTTTTTGTCGATTATAAAGCAGCCTTCGACAGCCCGCTACGTTCAAAGGTATTCCAAGCAATGTCTGAATTTGGTATCCCCGCAAAGCTCATTCGGCTTTGTAAAATGGCTCTAACTGGCACAAGGTCTTCAGTTAAAATAGGAAAGAACCTCTCCGAACCGTTCAGTACCAAAAGAGTTTTCAGACAAGGAGACAGCCTTTCGTTTGGCCAATTCAACATTTTGCTGGAAAAGGTAATACGAGATGCAAATGTCAAAAGAAATGGCACAATTTACACCAATAGTCACATGTTACTTGCTTATGCTGATGACATAGTCATCATAGGACGATCAGTAAAGGAAGTAACTGATACCTTTAGGAAGGCCGAAGGAGAATCTGCGAAAGTGGGTCTGGCGGTAAACGACGAAAAGACCAAATTGATGGCGTCGACGCGCAAAGCATCCATAGAGCTCGGACCAACAGTGGAAGTCGGTACTTATAATTTTGAGGTAGTTAAAGACTTCGTCTACCTCGGCACTGCCATAAACACAACAAACAACATCCGTTGTGAAATAAGAAGAAGAATTGAATTGGCCAACAGATGCTACTATGGTTCAAATAAGCAATTTAAAAACAAAGCCACATCCCGTCAAAAAAAAAAAATAACACAATACAAAACGCTGATACTGCCCCTGCTAATGTATGGCTCCGATGTGCCGATTTGCGTTGACGGTGAATATCGACGTCGTATGAACCACGAGCTATATCATCTATACAAACAAATGTTCTGTAATGGGCCAGCTAAGTAAGTAAGTACAAAATGTCGCAAACATATATGTGTTTGCAACCAGTCTCAAAAATATATATTTGTTTGAATCCAAACATATTTCTAACATATATTTTTCTGTGTGTATAACACATTCACGTAGTGAAGATACAGAATATTTTAAATAATATTATTATTGTAACAATATATTTTGCGTCATTTTGGCGCATAACACAAAATATATGGTTAAGCCAAATATATATATTTTAATATTTTTTAAAAATATCGTGTTTTGTTCTCAGATTATGATTGCTCCAAGAATATTTAATATATCAATCTATTTAGTTATGACATTTAAATAGCTTGCCGATTTAAAGAATGTTCGAAGCTGATAATGTGTTAAAGAGGTTTCCATAGGCGTAGTCTACTTGGTTTCTGTGTAGTGATAAAAGTCGTAATTGTCGACCAAATGCAGGCAAGTATTATTGTGAGTATTATCCTGACCTTCTTGGTTCTTATGATTGGCATTAAGATCGACCGCTGATATTACGTTAGATTACCTCACCTCTGCATCACATTCCAACTCTAGGAGAAAATAATATTTTTCTTAGTTCTAAGCAATTTCCTGATGTTAAGAAAAGATATATCGTTGCTACGGATTCAAGAATATATCCAATGACCAGCAAAACTATTGAGTACAGCCTCTTTTCAAGTCGTGTCGAACCATACATATACTTTTTTCATTCTAACTTTTTTTTATGAATTTATTCATTTAAATAATTCTTGTAACAGAATCATTTTTTTTTTCTACATTTCAACAACAGAAGGCGTTGTTTTGTGTT
This sequence comes from Musca autumnalis, assembly GCF_047663935.1. Lineage (NCBI taxonomy): Eukaryota > Metazoa > Arthropoda > Insecta > Diptera > Muscidae > Musca > Musca autumnalis. The sequence continues at coordinate 16,961,159 of NW_027411977.1, read as the reverse complement.
CTGTTGTTTGGTTGTTCTACGATGTTGTTCCATTTGTTCTTTGCTTTCAGTTGCCAGTCAGTGATTGCTGGATGTTAAGTAACAAAGTTGGGAATGGTCTATGCGAAAGGTTCTACGCATGCGCGCTCATTGTAAGCCATAATGTCAGAGCCAACAAAGTCAATGGCTGTGTTCTTTCTTTCCTACCAACCAACCAGTGGTAGTCACATGTCATTTTCATTTGAATTATGGCCTTTAGTGGGTCACCAAGGCAAACAATTTGCTGATGAATTGTTCTGTGTTTGTAGAAGATGAAAAAAAAAAACAAAGCAACAGCAACTACAAACAAATACAGCCAAGGCTCAATATCACTTGGAAATGAATAATAAAGACGGAAAAAAGAGAATCGCCCAAGAAATTTACAGTTGTTTGGTAAACATAAACGAATGGAGATTTGTGGCCCGAAACTTATTGTCTGGCCGATCCACTGGTGTTGGCGGTGTTGGGTGTTATATTTGCTAAGAATAAAAATCACTTTGAAAATAAATCATAAAACTAAAAAATAAACATGTTAGTTGTTAAGAATAAAAAAGTCTAACAATTGACTACCGTTAGTTGGCGGCCTAGGGCTTGCCCATAAATTTCAAATAAAAAGGAAACATCGGCAATCCCGTTTAATACAGAAAATCGTCGATTTTGTCGACTTGAGTTGTAAAACTTTTCATATTCTAAGACAACATTTTATAAGTAGTTTGTCAGAGTGGAAAGTGTTTCAATATTATGAATACATCTACAGATTAAGGCCACCGAATTGTCTCAAAAATAAATTCTATGTCTAATTAAGCGAAATGTCAAGTTCTAGAATGAGTTTTTAATATTGCTGGGCTATGATTGTTCCTAGACGACTCTAAATTGTTCTAGACCGACCTAGTGTTGCCCATGTTAATACCATAAAAACACAAGTATATGTGCATGTCTGGTTGGTTGGAAAAATAGGAATCAGAAGAGAAAGACAAATGCAGCAGTTACACTTAGTACGCACGGGGAATACTATTTCAGACAAATTTCTAGACAAAAGAAATACTCAAAACTTCAAAAATTTCGTATACTAAAATTCAAATAACCCAATGTTGAACAAATTTCTTCACAGTGAAATACACACACTCACGCACACATGTACATTTATTGTTCAAGAATTATTGCTTAACACTTTGGTTAACTGGGCTTACATCAAATGTTTAAACATGGCTCATAAATCTTAAAATATTTACTGCTCAATTGTTTCCGTACACACATTCGCCGACATCATTGGCACTAACATCCTACCACAAAAAAGCTTCAACATTATTGGTATTGTCGTGGCATTGATACGGGGGAGAATCCATTGGAACTGGTGTTTTAATATTTAAGAAAAAAATGCGAACAACCAAAACAAATGATATCAGGTCAGTAAATAAATCTGCAATTAATGTACCATCCATCAGTACCATCAGTAAATGGTGAAAAGTTCTTTACAGGGTATAGTTGGCTTTCGAATACCCTATGTGATTTTTGGGTGACGTAGGGGATGAAAGATACCAAGGAACGGTCCTGACCGGCTTTAACATGGTAAAGTCCAGGATTTATCTTAGTCCCTCTCTCATCTCAAGTGGAAACTGACCTCCACGTGGTGTCACCTGGGGAGCTGCCGTTAACACCCGTTAAAGGTAGTGAGCTAACATGTGCCGCGCGATTAGTTTAGAACACCCATAAGAAAGTTAAAAACTTGGGTTTGGGCGTCGGGCTAGTAACCCCCCCCCCCCCCCCCCCCCCTCTCCCCAGACTCGCTCATGCTCCAACCGAAGACAAGGACGAACAGACCAAAGATATATTCTACGAGCGCTTAGAAGAAACATATGACCGTTGCCCTGCTAATAATATTAAAATCATTGTAGACGATTTTAATTGGAAAGGAGAATATCTTTGGCCCAACAGTCCGGAATTTCAGTCTCCACAGTGAAACATCTGACAATAGTATGAGGCTGATAGACTTTGCAGCTGCAAAAACATGGTAGTTAGCAGTACCAGATTTAATCATCTCGATATTCATAAGGGCACCTGGCTGCCTCCAGATCAAAGAACAAGTAATCAAATTGATCATGTTGTGATAGATGGAAGACATTCATCGAGCGTGTTGGATGTACGATCGTTCCGAGGCACAAGCATTGATTCGGACCACTACCTTGTTGCAGCAACGTTGCAAATAAATCACGAACAGACACAACACAGAAGTTGGACATCGATAGGCTGCAAACAAAACAGATAGCCACAGCATATTCCACTCAACTAGCCCAATTGCTTAATGAGACCACTCCTTGTCCCGATAACATATCAGCGCAATGGCAAAGTATTTCCCACTCCATGCACACAGCCGCAAAATCAGTACTTGGATATCAGAGACCTCCAAAAAGGAATTCATGGTATGACCAGGAGTATCGTGCTGCTACCGAAGAGAAAAATACGGCATAAAGAGCTACCTTGCAATCAGTATCAACGCGTAGCGCACGAGAGAGATATCACGAGAAAAGGAGAGAGGAGAAATGTCTTTTCCGCAAGAAAAAGAGAGAAATGGAAAAGCGGGAGTGTGAAAAAATTTAGAGGTACAGGAGCCAGAATGAAGTCCGAAAATTCTACCAAAGAGTGAATCATCAAACATATGGCTTTGGTACAGGCACATCCTCCTGTAGAGACCAGCAAGGTAATCTGGTAACAGATACAGATAGCGTGCTCAGGATATGGAAGGAACTTTTCTCCAATCTACTGGTATCCAATAGTAGCGAAGACGATGATACCACAGATCCAATTCCAGAAGATGGTATAGAATGTATACCGCCCGGCCAGGATAAGGTAAAAACAGCAATCAACCGTCTGGAGAATAATAAAGCAGCAGGAGCTCGGAGGCGATGCGCTGATAAGGTGTATGCATCAGCTAGTTAGCACCATCTGAACGCGTACCCGACGATTGGAACCTGAGCGTCCTGTGTCCCGTCCACAAGAAAGGAGATAAGACTGTATGCTCCAAATATAGGGGCATAAGTCTTCTCCCTATTGCCTATAAGATAATGTCAGGGATATTGTGCGAACGACTAAAGCCAATGGTCAACGAAATAATTGGAACATACCAATGTGGCTTTAGACCTGGCAAGTCCACCATTGACCAGATATTTACCCTGCGGCAAATCCTTAAGAAGGCCCAAGAGATGCAGATCGACACCTACCACCTTTTTGTCGATTATAAATCAGCCTTCGACAGCCCGCTACGTTCAAAAGTATTTCAAGCAATTTCTGAATTTGGTATTCCAGCAAAGTTCATTCGGCTTTGTAAAATGACTCTAACTGACACAAGATCTTCGGTTAAAATAGGAAAGAACCTCTCCGAAGAGTTTTGTACCAAAAGAGGTTTCAGGCAAGAAGACAGCCATTCGTGTGATATTTTCATCATCCTGCTGGAAAAGGTTATACGAGAGGCAAACGTCTAAAGAAGTGGCACAATCTACACCTACTTGCTTATGCTGATGATATACACATCATGGGACGATAAGTAAAAGAAGTAACCGATACCTTTATGAAGGTCGACGGAGAATCTGCTAAAGTGAGTCTGGCGGTACACGGCGAGAAGACCCAGTTGAAGCTGTCGAAGCACAATGCGTCCATTGAGATCGGACCAACTGTTGAAGTTGGTAGTAAAATACTTTGTATACCTGGGCACCGCCGTAAACACAACAAAGACATCAGTTGTGAAATAAAAAGAAGAATTGTATTGGCCAACAGATGCTGCTTTGGCTTAAGTAAGCACTTTAAAACAAAGCCACAACAAAGGCTAGACCATATAATAAGAATTAGCGATGATGAACTCGATAAAAAGGCGTATAAATTCGAGCCACATGGCGGTGCACGCAGAATTGGCAGGCCAAAGAATAGATGGCGCAAACAAGTGGATGAAGAGATGGCAAAACGCGGTATACCAAAAAGTGAAGCACGAAACAGAGAGAATTGGAGATCTTTTCTTAGTTCGGTCTATGGAACAAATGGTCTGTAATGGGCCAGCTGAGTAAGTAAGTAATTGTCTGGCAAAGACTCTACCACATCAACTAACAAAACATTTAAAATTGCTTTACGTAACGCTGGACAATATTTAAAATTTTACTGATTTTTGGTCAAGTTGGGCCCCCCGAAATTAAATGCTGCGTACATCTATATTACTATGCGCTTGTTGAACCGATGTCTATCACCAGGCATGTGGGTTTTTTGGACCATTATGTAAGGAAGCTTGGACTTACCAAGAATAACATTATATCACGATAAACTGGACCACAAGAAGTCTTTCGGTAAATAATTTGCAAGCTTTCCTCGAACAGTCGTTAAATTGCATTTATGCAAACATTTTGAACCTTTGTGTGGGAGCTTCCCGAAGATGTTATCCAAGATAGACCACGGAGATCTTGAAAAAATAAAAAAATCGCCGAATCGCCTTTTAAATAAATCATATTTTTTCGGTTTTTTAGGTTTTCACGACTTTGCCCTATCAAAATGGAACTTAAGAAAATGTTGTAGCAGTGAAAATTCTCCTTTATCTTATGGGTAAGTTATCAAAAATAAATTTATGCCTGACATAGAGTATTTACCAAACTATACCTTCTTCTGCTCTCAAACTTAAATTCCTTTCTGCAATTTCTGGAATATGTATTTCCCTTTGCTTGGTGCTTATGATCGACTTTGTAGTTTCAGTTTTTTTTTTTGCAATTTGGTTTTGATAAATAATTGCCAACATTTGCGAAAATCGTGTTTGAAGTACTTCAAGATTCACGCCATAACTACTGGGGTGAACAAATTTCACTGTTCACATCTAAAAAAAAGACTTCCTCCATCCAACATAAAAAAAAACATAAGAACATACTAAGCAGACAGTTCTGCTATTCAGGAAGATAAGATGGATTTTTGGTCAATTGAAAGATTTGTTTTTGATTTCGTTTTCCGATGCGCTGATATGATGTGGTCTCTACGCTTGACCATTGGTTGAAAGAGTTAATGGTGAAAAACAAAAAAAGAGTACACAGAAAACGACAACGAAATGGAGTGAATGAAACGCGAAATCAAATAAAATAAACTGCTGATGTTATTAAAACACATGTTTTTGCACCGGGAATTGTTTAACAAATACGCAGTCAGGTTGTGTTTAATGTATTGGCTGTGAATGTGGCTGGCAGGGAACTGTTGCGCATCTCTCAACATGTATTTTGCCAGTTGTAAAGGAGTAAATATTGATTATGGCCCATTATGTGAATTTATGGCATCACAAATAAAATTTATTGAAACTTTATTATTTTTTATTATTTTGTCGAAGTGAAGGAGGATTTGTAAGCCATGGTTCATGATGCTTATTTGGTGTTTCTGATTTCTTTGCTTTGCTTTCATGATTGTCCGTTTGCTTATCTTGACATAGTTGCACTTCATTTAGAGCTGTTTGTTCGATGAGATGAGATTGGTGGATAAGAAGAAGTGGCTTATGTGAAACATCCGCTATATTAGGAGGTGAATATGTGAATATGGGGGTTTTATATTTCGAAAACTTTTTAAAGGGATTAGATTTCGAAAACTTTTTAAAGGGATTAAACTTTATTGGGATATGTGATGTATTATGACTATATAAATGAGAAAGTATTATTTTCCCACATTATCCAATATAGAGAAACACCAAATCACTGTTTTACGCAAGAAATGTGCTAACTACAAAAAACCGATCTAACTGAAAGGACATTACAATGTTCATATTTGGGATTAAAAATATTTAAATTGCATTGTCCATCTTCTGAGCCGGGGAAACAGGTATTAGTGCTAAATTTGTGCCACAACGCTCACCGCCGGCCGTGTGTTGTTTGTTAATACAAGTAAAAAAGTATCAGTCAGCTTTGCCGACAGAGATATACCCTCACCCTGCGTATATTGAAACAATTTTTTTCAAAAACGTATGTATTTAGGGGTTTTTAAAAAAATTTGGATGTATGAACCGACAAAAATGTTGCAGATCAAAAGTTTTGCGGAGGAGATACTTAAAGGAATGGATCGACATTGACCATTATGGATGTGGATCTTCAGCCACTACATATGGTGTCATAGGGAGTTTTTGCACCCTTCGGGCTGTTTGCTCAAAAAGTATGGAAATTTTGTACCGGATGGAGTAGACAAATGTAGTCCACATTTGAACCTGATCTATATCTGGTAGATATATTAGGATGTGTAAAGTATGAACCAATTCGGCCACTCCCTTCAACAGTTACCGAACGAACAATTTTATCGAACATTTTTGAAATTTTGTGGGGAGGTACCTGAAGGAGAGGACCGACATGGCTTATCTTCGAACTTAAACTATGTTTAAACAAAATATTACTAAGGCCAAATTTTGGACCGAATCGGCAGATCTGTTCGAGAGTTATCTTGCAATCCAACAACCTCACACGGTGTCATAGGGTTTTTTTTTTGCAATTTTCAGACTATTTTCTGACGAAGTACGGACTTGCCCCTGATGAAACTTGTACCGTCGTATGGGGGCAGTGAATACAAGTTGCTGAAACAAAAATCAAAGCTATTCGAGAGCAGGTCCTAAACTGAACTGTTTCCAAATTTTGTGTGGGAGGTTCCCGAAGGAGTAGACCATATTGGAAATTCATCTAAGCCTGGTAGACATTTCTCGATTTGCAAAGTATGGACCAAACTCTTTCAAGAGTTATCTTACGTATAAAATTTCCGAACATTTTCGAACTTTTGTGGAGGAGGTACCGGAAGGAGTGGACCGATATAACCCATCTTCGAACTTAAACTAAGTTTGGACAAATATTAAGACAGCCACATTTTGGATCAAATCGGTTGATCCGGTCGAGAGTTATCGTGCGCTCCAGCCAGGCAGACAGACGGACGGACGGACATTGCTCAATCGACTCCAAATTATCTGAAACACATTTCGTCCAAACATACTTGGGGTCTAAAACCAATATTTCGATGGGACACATTTTGCCCGTATGAAAGTGTATATACCCTCGTTAGCATAAATGCTGAGGGTATAAAAACAAAGAACAGTTGGTGGTACACATGTAAGCACATGTAAGTCCCCAGATGTCGGATGTCCGACGCGTCTGAACAATTTCGGATGCAACATCGTTCAGATTTCGATCCGATTTCTAAACGATTTTTCGGAGGGGGAATAGTTCAGATTTTGTACCGATTTCAGAACGAATGCCGGAAAGAAATTTCCTTTCCGAATTTCTCAAGGATTTTCTTCAGATTTCCTTACGAAATCGATCCGATGTCGCACCGACATTTCGTTCCGTAATTATGTCCACCACTTTATACAACTTTCGTTAAGATGTCGTAACGATTTCGGATCCGACATCGGACGTAGCTTTCGAATTTTGTTCCGATTTCGTTACGATGTCGGTACGATTGGTTTACTGGGTCATTAAACAACCCTTAATGTTTGTGTGTGTGGCCCAGTGTGTAGTGTAGGGCGAAGTAAAAAAGTAAAGTAAAAAATATGAAGTGTGTTGAAATTGAAAACAAATTCCACCTCAGCCGTTCTAAAAATAGAAAATATAATTTTTTAATTTTGTCTTTTCAAAGTAGTCTGGCTTAATCCCATTGTTGTTGTTTTAATATTTTAAAACAACTAGTTTATTAGTGGAAAAGATTTGGCATTGTTCGCCAAGGGGTAAGGCAGGGAAGAAGACCAACGAAAATTTTGGTGTGTGCATTCGTTGAAATTCGACGACACATACTAGTGGAAAATGTTTGAATTGTTTTCGCAGACACTTTCGTCGGAGTTGTGTGAGGTTGCCAAGGAAAAACTTCTCATTGAACTTTTTTCTTTGCTTACCTTTATACTTCGAGCTGACGATTGATGTTTGGGTATAAAAAGTTTCTTGTTGAAGAAGTTATTGAAAAATAACTTCGGTGGAGAATATTCACAAACAAGAAACAAGGGAACTGATGAGATCCAGTGGCGTGGATTGAAACTATAGTATGCCCTGCCTTACCCCTTGGCGAACAATGCCAAATCTTTTCCACTAATAAACTAGTTGTTTTAAAATATTAAAACAACAACAATGCGATTAAGCCAGACTATTTTGAAAAAACAAAATTGCAAACGCTATCCGAATAAAAAACGCCACAATGTTTATAATTTTTTAAGTTATAGCTTATTTTTCAATTTCCAGTGGCCATGAAATAACTAGTTATTCTAGTGGTTATATTTGTCATAGAATATCTAGTTATTCAGTAAGGCATACCATTGTTAAAATAATGGGTTAGTAGGGGGTTTGGTAAGTAGTTACGACTACCAAAAAACACTATAACAACCCATTATTTTGGGAGGACTTTTTTGCTGGGGAATAGTGATATGAATAGCTCTCAAAATATGCAACTACGTGGTAACTATAACTCAAAATTTCATAAGTCGATTTATGTAGTTTTTTTTAAGACGAAGATTTCTGCCTTTTTTATGCCAAACTTGAAGTATATGTCCTCTAATTCATTGAGTTCCCATATTAATGGCTAAAATAACATTCATTCCATTTTATTGTAAAAATGTTTTTTTTTGTTTTTCGTGAAAAAATACTATGTAGTGGCAATAAATTTTTTCTCTAACAACTATTTCCTGTTGCACGAATGAATGACCTTTTGCCTATTAATGACTAATAAAACTTTTATTCCATTTAAATATTGAAAAAGGACCCGCACAAGTCACTTTTAATTTTTATGATAAATGAAATAAAGTTATATATAATATAAAATGATCATTTTGGTTATGTCGTGACTTCAAATAATTGTCAAAAGTTCTGAAAAATATAAACTTTAAAAGTTTTGTGCGGAAGCATTTTTATCGAATCACTTTATAATTAAGATCATAGACTAATGAAAAGATAGACGACGGGATGCTCTCACCGAGTATGTCCGAATTGAGTGTGCTGAAATATCAACTCAAAATAAAATGCCAAAAAATACAAGTTAATAAAAATTTTGTTTTGGCAAAAGGCTACATGGGGTTAGTTTTTGATGGGAACAATATCCTCAGACAAAAATATCCAAGAAAATATTGCAATTTTCCCCAAAAAAAGTCTTCGAACTTTTTTGAGTTTTCGTGTTTGAGTAGCTTGACGGCGCAACATTGAGTATTCCTTCGTCTATGTTTTCATTAGTCTATGATTAAGATTTTATGCACTCTCTGAGTAACTGAGCGAAATGTACATTTGACGTTAGGAGTCATAAGATTTTATCAAATATGTTTATTTGTCAATTTCAAATACATTATTTTTGGCTAATGCTGACGTAGCTAATAATGCTTCGCCTTGTCTGAATCTCCTTCTCACATGATTAAGTTATATTGATCGTATAATTTACGAGAACATTTTTACGATATTTCGTGTTGAGATATAAACTGAATGTGTGTGAAAGTCTCACACTTAAAGTCATTCCATGGTGGTTGAGAAGCCAATGTCCTTTTAGTCGTTGGCCTGTCTTCTTTAAACTCAAATTGAACGAAGAAGAAACATTTTAATTAACTTGAATATCACCCATCTCTGCAAAAGAAGTCATTTCTTTGGAAGTTAGGAAATTAAAGCAAAATTGGTTGACGTTGTTTGTTATTTCCTCATTGGCACTGTTCGTTTTTCTAGGCACATCTTGTCCACCAGATCACATAAAATGTAGATCATATCTTGGGATGGTCTATAAAAATCAAATTATTTAACATCAAAGTATTTTGGTTCGACTATCATAGACGGCGACATTCATGCACTTTACGATTGGATACTTATTTTGTAGAATAGAGTAAGGTAAGGGGTCATGGGGGGCCTTGATGAAAATAGTTGTAATAAATATTAACATCTCGCCACCATTTTGGGGGAGGGTTGGGGGCCCAACGGACAAAATTTGATGTTCTGTGAGTAAAATATACAAAAAATGTCTAAAATATTATCATTTCGGTTACGTCGGTGGTCTATGGCAAGCTATGCGGCGCTAGTGTAGTAATGTAAGAATTTACAAAACTGATAGGATGCAACCCTGAGAACTAAAACAGGATGTCTCCTCATGTCTTTCACTTATATGAATAGTTAAGATCTTGCCGGTGTGTCGGCAAAGCAAAATAGATAGAATCAAAACTCATCATCTTATAGATAGGTATTGCAGCCCAGGCATGTCAGGGAAGTTCTTCATGATCCGGAGAGAGAGGCCCAAAGATATACAAGAGAACCTCTTTCACACAAAGACTGCTAAATATGGTCTAAGTGATAAAGCGCAATTCATTATTTCGACATTGTGGATTATTAGCATTCCCCATCTAGGGGCCCTGATTACATGGCCCCAAACACGACAAATCTGTCCTCCTTGCATTTTATCATTAATTTGCCTGACATTGTGACAAAGAAAGCGCCACATGTTAGTTGTTTGATAATCTGCTGCTGCTGCCTCTACTGTTATGGATGCCTTTGGCAATGAAGATCATCATCAAGTGATGCTGTGTTGGCGGTAAAACTTTTTGTGTGTGGACTTTTCCATTCAGATCAACACATTTGCCACTGCCCAGCAGGCGTTCAACACGCCCGCCACTTTATGGCTGCATTTATTGCCGAGTGCAGTTAATGGCCCCAAATGGTTTCTTCTTCTTCTTTTCCAATGAAAATGTAGTTGTTTAGATGGCCAGCATTGATGGGTTGGTTGGCGATTGGATTCCTTCTCTGGTTTGAGTAATTCCATTACCTTGTACGATGTTTATTTAAAAATTCTTTGGTAATTGTGCGAAATGTTTGTTTTTATTTTCTTTCTTCCTCCTCCTCCTCTTCTACTCTGTTCACATTTTAACTTAAGCTGCTTAAATGATCATCGCCATTTGAGCTGGTATCATTTGCTGGTCCTGTCACAGAGTTTTGGCTGTGTGTTTTTTGCTGATTCGTTCTTTTGGTCCAGATTGGTATTGTAAAATGAGCTGATCTTTTATTGCAATTGCTTCCCTATGACAGTGGCAGCGAGCTCTTTTTGATGATGATTAAGATTTAAGTACCATTCCGCTGACATCTTTATAACATTTCGATATATGGCGATCAAGTGTGTCTGTCCCTCTTCGTTGGAGTGTTTATTGCTTCAGACTTGGCTTAGTGCAGTTAGTGTGTGTTTTTTTTACAGCTGATCTTTAAAAGCTCACGTAATACCATGATTCCACTGGGGGAAAAATGCTTTGCAGCTCCTCATGTAATCATCTGCTTTTGATGCTGCTGGTCATTTCTTGGTTGTTTGTTTGGTTGAATGATGAGGAGGACAACAACACTCCAATGCTGCTGCTGATGATGTTGACGAAGTGGCAGCAACAGGAGACTGTCCAGTATGCGGAAAGAAGGAAGCCTTTCAGGTATTTATTATTATGTGCGTTTTATTTGGGTTTTTAGCAGGCGTTTTTAATGCCACACTATGAAGGCGTTAAATGCATGATTTGTGGTTGCACTTGGTAATGAGTTTTTAGCCTCATATCATCGTCGAATAACATGCCATGCAATGCCGTGCATGCCGACAATCGGGTAGACAGACATCCCATATCCGATGTCCAGCTATGCCTCCATCTTCTGCTTGCACTTGCTTAGCATCGCCACATGAACAGTAAGCCGTTTTTGTTGGGATGGCATGTTATACCTGAGCATCTATCTCAACGCTGTTGCCCTTACCGACCGACGAGCGTCCGACTGCATTGTGAGTAAATATCAGCATAACTGCCACTGGCATTTATGTCTGTAATTTTCAATTCCATTTCATTTCGATGCGTTCTTACTGACATTCCCCCTGGTTATGGATAATGCTTGGCATATAGGTATGTGTGTTGTTATTGTTGTCCCTACTGTCCTCGTTGTTGTCTACAGTGAAATGAAATTTTATTTGTTTTGCAAACACTAATGAAGTTGTCCAATTTCATTTACATTCTTTCCCGGGAAGAGGTGTATCTCTCTGTTGGCAAGTAAATATCTCAAGGAAACGTCTAAATTATTGTTGCACGCAATAATTTGTAATTGTTTTGTTTGTTAAAGTGGTAAAGGTCAGGATAAAGTGTGAATTAGGTTGCAATGTAATTTTTTTGTAATTGGTCCCGGTCGAAGAGCGTAGCTGAATGCTACTAGTTAAATAACTAAGTATTTTGATTAGATGTGTATTAAATAAGAAGGCCGGTGGTACACGGGAGATTATAAGTCCGAGAACTTATTATACCTGTATAGACGAATCAAGTCTATTGCGCCTCGAAATATCCAATACTAGCAAATGCCCGCTACTTCGTATGCGGAAAGGAACAAATATATATAAACAATATTTAATACGGGAATGGTGAATACTGGAGATTCTGTTGTACTAAGACCTATTTTATTACCAATATTTTTTCGATTGTAGTCAGAATTTACAAAACAAAAAAAAAAAAAAAATTGCCGTATCGCATCCCCACACAACTACCATATTTTTTTATATCGAATTTCCAAAGCTACGTATCATATTGCAAATTTTAGATTTGACTCCTGGTTTTAACCCTTCACTAACACAGCATTCCCTTCCAATACGAATTTCCAAACACTAAACTTTATTTCACCCCTTCACAACAACAATCCCGCACATTTACAATGCAAAGTTCTAGCTTTAGCGGTTTCGCCCAGAACCCGAATAGGTCCGTTAAACTTTCGGCATTCAAAATGGTCATGAATATCCACGTTTTCGTATATCCCCATATAACGGTACCTCTCGACTTAGTGTATTTTAAAAGAAGAACAACTCTATATTGTCCAATTATCTTTAAATTTGAACCGTGAATACTCAGAGGATATAGAAGTTTAATTTAAAAAATCTCCAATTCGATCCACGTTTATTAGAAGAGATATTTTGAAGATTTTGAGTATTTTGAAGATCTTCGGCACATTTTCCAACTGAAATTCGGAATTTGTGGCATGAAAGGTTAGAAAAACTTTTTTACAAAAAATTTTACTTAATGTGCACGGGTATGTCCACCGTATATAACGCAAAATTTTTTGGAAGTATTTCAATTTAGGTTTTTTTATTAACAAAATTGTCGCATTGGATCACGTTTTGAAGTTAACATACCAAAGCGGTCAGAACAAAACATTTTTGAAAAGATACTTCACGTTTGACTACTTAATTTCAGTACACTATTTAGACACGCCTTGGCGTTAACATCAAATCAATGGAACAATAATCAGTACAATTTTTCAAACTCAGAACTTTGTCTCTAATTTTAGAGTGATCTTCATAACAAATATTTCTCCATTTCGTATTTTTTGTACAAATACCATATTTCCAAATTATATAATCCCAGCTTTGTTCCTACACCCAACACCAAATTTATTACCTTAACTGTTTACACAATGCCAAAATGGTTTTAGTACCAATATGTTACCCAACTTTTCGTACACATAGGTAAACGTTTCAAAAATTACTTCCTCATATTCAACTTATATCCTAACCCTATTCACTTTTCCAGCTTTATCCGTTCCTCTGAAACCCATTATAGTACTATTTAGTACTTTTTGTATAAATAAGTACGAATTTTCAAAACCTCCTCCCTACCTCCACTCCAAACACCAATTGCTAATCTAATACCGAATTTCAAAATTCCAGTTCTACCCTTTACAAAATCACAAATTGTGCAAAATTCTATACCATATAGCAAATACCAAAAGGTACCAAATTTTTTACCATTTAGCACTTTTCGTACACGAATTTCCAAAATGTACTTTCATATCTCAGCTCTATCCGTTCTATTTAGCACTTTTCTATAAGTACGAATTTCCAAAACTACCTCAATCCTGCAATCCAACAGTAATCTGTTTACGCAAATACAAATTGTGCTTCGTGCACATTAGTACGATTTTCTAAAGCTACCTCCATATCTCAATTCTATATTCCAACAACAATCTTAATTCCAAATTTCAGGATTCCAGCTCTTCAAATCCAAATCCATCATACTAAACTCACTACCATTTATGACTTTTCGACCTTTACTTCTTTCTTACTCTTCATCAGTGACCCCCATTCCAAATTTCAGGATTCCGGCCCTATTCGTTAACCCATATCCAAATTGTACTATATTTAGTACTATTTAGTACTTTTCTTATACTTTTAATTCGAATTTCCAAAAACCTTTCTTTTTTCTCTCCATCAGTGACCTTTATTCCAAATTTCAGGATTCCAGCTCTATTTATTACTTTTCGTACACTTATAGTTCGAATTCCAAAAACTTTCATTTTTACTCTTCATCAGTGATCCTCATTCCAAATTTCAGGATTCCAGCTCTATCCGTTCACCCACATCCAAATTGTACTAAATTAAGTACCATTTAGTACTTTTCGTGCACTTTTAGTTCGAATTTCTAAAAACCTTTCTTTTTTACTCTATATCAGTGACCCTCATTACAAATTTCAGGATTCCAGCTAAATCCGTTCACCCAAATTTAAATTGTACTAAATTTAGTACCATTTAGAACTTTTCGTGCACTTATAGTTCGAATTTCCAAAAAACCTTTCATTGTTACTCTTCATCAGTGAACCTCATTCCAAATGTCTGTATTCCAGCTCAATCCGTTCACCCAAATCAAAATTGTACTAAATTTAGTACCATTTAGTACTTTTCGTACCCTTATAGTTCGAATTTCCAAAAACCTTTCATTGTTACTCTTCATCAGTGACCCTCATTCCAAATGTTTGTATTCCAGCTCTATCCGTTCACCCAAATCCAAATTGTACTAAATTTAGTACTTTTCGTACTCATAAGTACGAATTTCCAAAATCACCCTCATGTCTCAATCCTACACTTCAACAGTAATTTTAATTCCAAATTTCAGGATTCACGCTCTATCCGTTCACCCAAAATCCAAATTGTACTAAATTTAGTACCATTTAGTAATTGTCGTACACAAAAGTACGATTTTCCAAAACCACCCTCATTTCTCAATCCTACACTTTAAAAGTAATCTTAATTCCAAATTTCAGGATTCCAGCTCTATCCGTTCACCCAAATCCAAATTGTACTAAATTTAGTACCATTTAGTAATTTTCGTACACATAAGTACGAATTTCCAAAATCACCCTCATGTCTAACTCCTACACTTCAACAGTAATCTTAATTCCAAATTTCAGAATTCCGGCTCAATCCGTTCACCCAAATATAATTTGTACTAAATTTAGTATCATTTAGTACTTTTCGTACACATTAGTACGATTTTCCAAAACCATTTAATTACATCAACTCCACTTCCCAACCTTGATTTCCATACCAAATTCCATGATTCTAGCTATATCCGTTCAAAATATACAATTGGTACTAAATTTTGTAAGTTTTAGTACTTTTCGTACACTTAGAGGTCGAATTTCCAAAAACCCTTTGGTACATCTTTCTAGATCTCCATCAGTTACACTCGTTCCAAATTTCAGAATTCTAGCTCTTACCGTTAGCCTAATACAAAGGGTACCATTTTTAGTACTTTTCGTACACTTCTGGGTCGAATTTCCAAAAACCCAGCCTTATCTCACCCCTACACACCAACAGCAACCTACACCCAAAATTTCAACTTTCTAGCTTCAGCGGTTTCGTCTGGGCGGTGATGAATCAGTCAGTCAGTCAGTCAGTGAATACCTCACCTCACTGCTCTTTTATATACAGTCTGTCGCAAAAGTTAGTATACACCGTTGAAACCAAAATGTATTAGGAATAAATATCACTATAACTTATTGAAAACAACAAACAATTAGTTTTATTTGAGAGACACGAAGGTCGTCTTCCGTAATAACAATTAAAAGTGCGCAATGTTTCCATACATTAGCAAATGTACGGTTCGAATCGCAAAAAGACCAAAATTTATGTCGCAAAAGTTAGTATACAACGGAGAATCCTCGTGGAACTGTGTAAAAAATTCTTGATATTTTTGAACAAAATGAAACTAAATTTTTACTTATGATCATAAAGAGTATATTAATTGGTTTTAATGGCAGTTATAGTACTTATAGTGACAAGTCCAATGTACAGGGGATCGTAAAATCTACAAAAATTGGTCATCTACAAATACAACAACTGTACCGACAAAATTCCGGGAGTTATGTCCTGTTTATGAATTCTAAAGCCATGAAATGCTCAGAAAAGCTTTAAAGTTTCAATATGGGGTGATCTTGATCGAGTTTCGACTTGTCCTGTTTGAAAAAAACAGCCATACTTTTGAGGCCGTTTTCCTTCTTTAACATATAATAATCCTTAATCCTTACACATAAGGACTTTCCTTTTCAGTTAATTTTCTCACAAATTATGTCCCTTTTCACATTTCCATCAAAAATAAATAGTAGGAGAACCTCAAGTTCTGGTGTAAGCCCTACAGTGATACTCCACCACCACAGAAGGATATGATAGCTAATTTAAAATTTTAATACAGAGCTTTCTCTGCTGTTATAACGCATGGATTGTGCAAAAACGTTCTGAAAAGCTGTGTTCGCTTCACTTAAGACCAAAATACGACTAAATGCATCAGTTAGAAGTAGTTCATTAGACATTAGTAGTTCGTTAGACACTAGGGACACGAGAACCATGTACGATACTGCTCAAAGGCCGGTAGGACAGTACAACTGTAGCGCATACAACGGACCTTGAGGTTCTCCATCTATTTACTATTGGTGGGAATATGAAAAGGGGCAAAATTTGTGAGAAAATTAACTCAAAAGTAAAGTCCTTATGTGTAAGGATTAAGGATTATTACAGGTTTCAAAAGGACAATGGCCTCAAAAGTAGGGGTTTCCTTCAAGAAATTCCTGTTTTTTTCAAACAGGACAAGTCGAAACTCGATCAAGATCACCCCATATTGAAACTTTAAAGCTTTTCTGAGCATTTCATGGCTTTAGAATTCATAAACAGGACATAACAAGAAATTCCCGTTTTTTCAAAAAGGACAAGTCACAACTCGACCAATCACCCCATATTGAAACATTAGAGATTTCATGGCTTTATAATTTTTAAACAGGACATAACACCCGGAATTTTGTCGCTACAGTTGTTGTATTTGTAGATGACTAATTTTTGTGGATTTTACGATCCAGAGTACGTTGGACTTGTCACTATAAGTACTATAACTGCCATTAAAACCAATTAATATACTCTTTATGATCTTAAGTAAAGATTTAGTTTCATTTTGTTCAAAAATATCAAGAATTTTTTATACAGTTTCACGAGGATTCTCCGTTGTATACTAACTTTTGCGACATAAATTTTGGTCTCTTTGCGATTCGAACCGTACATTTGCTAATGTATGCAAATATTGCGCCCTATTAATTGTTATTACGGAAAACAACCTTCTTGTCTATCAAATAAAACTAATTGTTTGTTGTTTTCAATAAGTTATAGTGATATTTATTCCTAATACATTTAGGTTTCAACGGTGTATACTAACTTTTGCGACAGACTGTATATAGATTACTTTCTCATATGAGGACGCTAACACTCAGGTGTTTAGGCGTTCAACTAGTGCCTAAACGCAGAAAAATATATGTTAGAAATATGTTTGGATCCAAACAAATACTTGTTTGGAACTAGTTGCAAACAAATATATGCTTGGATGCAAACATATTTTTTTATTATACCCTCAGCCTTTAGGCTATGAAGGGTATATATACTTTCATACGGGCAAAATGTGCCTCATCGAAATAATGGTTTTAGACCCTAAGTATGTTTGGACGAAATGTGTTTCAGACAATTTGGAGTCGATTGAGCAATGTCCGTCCGTCTGTCTGTCTGTCTGGCTGGCTGGAGCGCACGATAACTCTCGAACGGATCAACCGATTCGATCCAAAATTTGGCTTTCGTAATATTTTGTCCAAACTTAGTTTAAGTTCGAAGATGGGTTATATCGGTCCACTCCTTCCGGTACCTCCCCCACAAAAGTACGAAAATGTTCGGAAAATTTGAGCGCACGATAACTCTTGAAGGAAGTAACCGATTTGATTCATACTTTGCACATCGTGAAATTTCAACTAAACTTAGATGAGGTTCCAAAATGGACTCAATCGGTCCACTCCTTCGGGTACCTCCCACACAAAATTTCGGATAAGTTCAGATTAGGACCTGCTCTCGAATCGCTTTGATTTTTGTTGCAACAACTTGTATCCATTGCCCCCCATACGACTTCCTGAGAAAATAGCCTGAAAGATTTGAAAACCCCTGTAACACCGTATGTAGTGGATGGAGCGCAAGATAACTCTCGAACGGATCTGCCGATTCGGTCCAAAATTTGGCCTTCGTAATATTTTGTCCAAACATAGTTTAAATTCGAAGATAAGCCATATCGGTCCACTCCACCTCCCCCACACAAGTTCAAAAATGTTCGGAAAAATTGTGCACACGATAACTCTTGAAGGGAGTGACCGATGTAATCCATACTTTGCACATCCTAATATATCTACCAGATATAGATCAGGTTCGAATATGGACTAAATTTGTCTACTCCTTCTGGTACCCCTCACACACAATTTCGGATAAGTTCACTTTAAGACCTGCTCTCGAATCACTTTGATTTTTGTTGAAGCGATTTGCATTCGCTACCTCCATTACGACTTTAAAAGTTTTTTCAGGGGCAAGTCCATATTTCTTAGAAAAACAGCCCGAAAGGTATAAAAAATCCCTATGTCACCATATGTGGCGTCGGAGAGCACGATAACTCTCAAACTGTTCAACCGATTTGGTCCAACATTTGGCCTTCGTCATATTATATCCAAACATAGTTTCATGGGGCGGTATTGTCCACAACTTTCGGTACTTCTCCCCAATATTAAAAAAAAATGTCACAAAAATGCTAGGACGATATCACTTGAATGGGGCAACCAATTTGGTCCAAATTCGGATCTCCTAATATTTTGTCAAAACTTAGTGTAACTTCTAAAATGGCCCATATCGGTCCTCCCTAAAGGTACCTTACCCACAAAGGTTCAACATTTGTGTCTTAGGGCAGTTAATTCCGGCAAGTTCAAATGTCCAAAAAGGGCCACAAAATTCTGAAGAGACCCTAAATACATTCTATCTGTCCGTAGGTGAAAGTTTCACTTCACATAGGCTGAGGGTATATATCAGTCGGCAAAGCCGACTGACTCTTTTTTACTTGTTTTTAATTAATTTCTCGTTGGAGTCGAGCTTGATGATCAATCAATAATGCAAGTGAAAAAGTAAAGCCGACGATTGGAACCCACACACCCACCACTATGTGACATGACATGTTTCGCCTTTGGTAATGAAGGCTCCTCAGACATATCGGATGTGGGACGGCTTCACTATCATCTAACTTTTTACTCTTTCACATGCATTTTGTTTTTTACAACAACAATGGCGATTTTCCCATTTAGTTGTGCTTTCATGACATACGCTCAGCGTTTGAATTTGGCTCTGAACGCTAAGGCGCCGTGACAACACTTTTTTTCCTGTGTTTTTCAAGGACGTGGGTTTGAACCCCAGCCTGGCTCAGCTGATTTTATTTTTATTTGAAAATTTTGCCTTTTTAGGCGAAGATCATTTTTAGTATTAATTTTTAATTAATTTCTCGTTGGAGTCGAGCTTGATGATCAATCAATAATGCATGTTAAAAAGGAAAGCCGACGATTCGAACCCACACACCCACCACTATGTGACATGACCAAACAAATAAATGTTGCAACATTTTGTAATATATCTCAATTTTATTTGTTTGGGTACCAACATATTTTTATGCTAGAACATATCGCCCATTTACTCAAAGATTGACATATCTCAAAAAATCAAGTTTCGAGAAAACGCCTTTTAAGTTGGAGATGGAAATTTGACTTCCCAACTTTAAAAGGCAAATTGGTAGCTAGTTATTAGTGCTAAATTTCTGTGCAAGATCAATCATGTTTTAATGCTCCACAAAAAAAACTTTTTTTGTTGATTTATGGCACACTCGTAGGAAATGAGCTGTAACTCGTTGAGTTTCAAAGATATTAACATGAAAATTTGACACAAGATAAAGTAAAGGTCGTAGAAAAAATTGAAAATGCTAACTCAGAAAACACATTTTTTGAGTTATGTCACTCTTTGAGTAAATGAGCGATATTTGTTATGGGTGGAGAGAGGATTTTTGTCAAAGAGAGTAACAGCAGGGCTCTCGTGGCTGCGTAATGCTGTTGGTGGTGCGTAGGCGGCCAAACATGTGTGTTTCGAGCTTTGTTGTTGTTAACCAACGTAGCAAGCGAAGGTGCAAAGAAGAAAATGTTGTTATTTTTCCTTAATTTATCTAAATACAATCATTGAGTAAAGACGGTACAGTGAGTGAAAAAATCATTGTTTTGTGTTTTAATTAAGAAATTGTGATTTTTAGTAAATTAAATGCCCAATTCATTTTATAATTGGAAGTTTTATAATTGAATCAAAAAGGCCTAGCAAAATTTGAAGGAAGGGGTTCTATGCGATGACGTGATTTCGTGGCTTATTTTGCATTAGTTCAAAGCAAGTCGTGAAAGATCCGATCTTTTCATTAGCATTTCAACCCATGCAAAGGAAGTCGTGAAAGATCCGATCTTTTCATCAGCATTTGAATCATTTGTACAGATCACTATACAAACAAACAAGTCGATTTGTACATCCCTACAAGTAGCGACATCAAAACAAAAGAAAAAAATTTTGTTATAAAATTACAAATGAAATGTAGGTTCACGAACCAGAAATGCTGTTGGAGTCCATGTCGAAATCTGAACTGGTGTTGAGAAGATAATAGAAAAGCTTTTGTAAGATGAAATAAAATCAGTGGCTGAATTGGACGAAGTAAATTATTGGCCTGTTCCCGTACTTTATAAAGTGGTAAAAGTTGTAAAAGTCGTAAACGATTTTCATATAAATTTTGTGTACGGGAACGCAAAATGTTCAAAAATGGTAAAAATTGTAAAAACTTTTTAGTTCTGGAACAGAGCTTAGGTTGCGGTGCAGCGGCGATGATTAAATTGAAATTTTGGGTGTAAACTTTATGCTGATAAATTATTTATAGTTATTTCATGAATTAGTTTGAATTAATAACGAGTTTGGTTTGTCATGAAAATCATCTTTCAATACAGAATTTTCCATTTTCCAAACAAGACATGAAAATGTCATGCCAAAGAGTTGGTGAAAATGACATGTCAAAGCATTGGTCAAAATGACATGCTTAGTATCCGACAATGAATGTCATCTTAAGATCCGAAAATTAATGTCATCTTATGGTGGTCACGCTCATATAAAATTCATGAGTGAAAATGCTAAAAAGATGACATGCCAGATCACTTGCACCCATGATTCAATAGCATCATTGGCATCGAACATTTTGCTGGGATGAATGGAAATATTTTATTGGACAAGGAAGATATCGCATTTAATATTGGTAATTACATCAATACATTAATAATCAATCATTTGATTTCAGATGCCGATTTCCCGCTGATGATTTCAACATTGAGGATGATTTCAACTAAGGAGAAGCATTCAACGATGTTTCTATATATTTTTTCTTGTTAAAAGTGTAACATTTTATAAATAATTTCATTCCGTTTTTCCTTTATTAAACACCTGTTTTTGTAAAAAAAATTATTGTTCTCACACGAATTGTCAAATTTTGTAGATCGATTTTTTCGTCTTCGCGCAAATGTGGAACGCTGATTTTTGAATGAGGAATTCTTAACTATATATAGAACGTGTCTACGAAGAATTATGTCTGTATGTCATCTAGGGGCTGAGCTATGGATGCCCAAATTATTACGAATATAGACGAAAGAACAAAAAATAGTTACAAAAACAGGGGGTAAGCCTGTTTTGTATTTCTTTGGAATTTTTATGTTTCTATGTGTCTGTTGTTGCTTTTGTTTCTGGTATTTCTATGCCTTTCAATAAACCACAACCATTTACAAGTGTGTGTATATGTTAGAGATAGCCAGTGAGTGCTTACTGAGAGCAAGTGAGCATAAATTTTAATGTGTTTTTCATTGAAACTTTTTTTGTCTGCGGCTTTTTGGTTTGTTATAATATATCTAAACAAATATTTGTTTGCAATTAAACATAAATTTGTTTGCAGGACCCAAACATATGTTAGGTTTGGGACTGATTGCAAACAAATATATTTTTGCAAACAAATATATTTTTTGGGACATATGTTAGAGAGGCTGTTTTTTCCTCCGTGTATAGCCTATTACTGTACAAACAAGTAAGAAAGTATCAGCCAGCTGTGCCGACAGAGATATACCCTCTGCTTCAGACCTATAAAAAACAAGCAAACACCATACTTCCGACGCACATTGGTTCAGACATCGATTTTCCTTTCCAAAACCCCAAGTTTTTGTCATCACTGATTGTCAATTTCCATATGCAACTCTATAGTAAAAATATTGAGGCAATGTTGTAGCTCTTGTCATAAAGAACATCAATTATGGACAAATGAAATCCATCAAACCATATTTTCAAGGTCAAAATCGTCATGGTCAATACCCTAGAAAAAGTTATAGAAGATGATGAAGATGTGGTTTGGTGGATTTCATGCGTCCAGAATTTATATTCTTTATGACAGGAGCTACAACTTTGCCTCCATGAGCAAATTAAAATTCTTCCCGGTTTAGAAGATATGCGCCTGCCAAAATGCTCACTTTTGATTTAATTTTTCAATGATATTTTTAATGTCCTTCTTATCCTGGAATGCAATAATTTATAATTATTATATAAAACCTATACTCTCCTCTTTAATATGACACCAATACCAACATCGTGCGAAGAGTACAAGTATTGAAAATACTTTTTTTAAAAAATGTTGACCTTTAAAATTTGCTTGACTTCTAAAAGGTCAAAACGATAAGAAAACGAAAAATTAAAATGCCATTGTTCTCCATTTTGTCTATACTTTCAAACGTATGTAGTCCGGTTCAAGTGTAATTTTGGCTGTCGGAAAGTGTTATAGTAGATTATGCACGACGTGAGATATTTTATTATTCCTCATGTGCTAAATTGTAGTGAAATTCCATTTTTAGTGGACTAGAACTTTTAGGGAACAGCATGGAACAAATTACATTTATTTTTATTTTTTAATTTTTTGTATTTTTTTAATTTCTATGTATTTTTTAATTTTTATACAAAATATGAAAAAGAACTCTAAAATTTAACTTTGACCTTGAATTCCTACACAAAGAATTAGATGTGTTGAAAAAAAATTGAAAATATCTCTATCCGTTCAAAAGTTACAAAGTTTTGATCAGAAGAAAACGATCCTGAACCACTGTGTGACGTCTATAGAGTTTTTTGGGGTTCTTGAAACAATATCTTAGTAAGAATGGATTTGCCCCGAAAAAAATTTTACCGTCTTAACTAGGGCCATAGCATGTTGCAAAAAAAAAAAAAATTAAAAAACGATCCACGAACAGTCTTTAAACTGTACTTTTTTAAATTTTGTGTGAGAGTACCCGAAAGAGGGATCCGATGCAGCCACTTCGAAGAAAGGTTATATCGGTCCACTCCTTTCGATACCTCCCCCACAAATGTTTGGAGAATTGGTGCTCACGATAACTCTTGAAGGGAGTAACCGATTTGGTCCATACTCTGCACATCGTAAAATTTCTATCAGACTTATAACAAGGTTCCAATATGGACTCAATCGGTCCAGTTCTTCGGGTACCTCCCACACAAAATAGGACCTGCTCTCGAATAGTTTTTATTTTTGTTGTATGTTCTCGTATTCGCTGCCCCGCTTGCGACGGTACATGTTTCATCAAGGGCAAGTCCATACTTCCTGAGAAAATAGCCTAAAAGTTGAAAAAATAGCCTAAAAGTTATGAAAAAATGCCTTTGACACCGTGTGTAATGGTTGGAGCGCAAGATAACTCTCGAAAGTATCTGTCGATTCGGTCCAAAATTTGGCCTTCGTAATATTTTGTCAAAACTTAGTTTGGTTCGACTATAAGCCATATCGGTCCACTACTTCAGGCACCCCCCCACACAAAAGTTCAAAAATATTCGGGAAACTTGTGCGCCCGATAACTCTGGAAGATAGTATCCGATTTGTTCCATTCGCTGAGCATGGTAATATTTCAACGAGGCATAGATCAGATTCGAATATGGACTCCTTCATAAAATGCACCCAGCAAAATGTTCGATGCCATAGATGACATTCAATCATGGGTGCAAGTGATCTAGCATGTCATCTTTTTAGCATCTTCATCGATGAATTTTATATGAGCGTGGACCCCAAAAGATGACGTTCTTTTCTGGATCCTAAGCATGTCATTTTAACCAATGCGTTGACATGTCATTTCCACCAAATGATAAGACATGTCATTTTCACCAATGCTTTGGCACGTCATTTTCACCCATGCTTTGACATGTCATTTTTTTAACCAATGCTTTGGCATGTAATTTTCACCAACCCCTTGGCATGAAATTTTCATGTATTGTTTGGAAAATGGAAATGCTGTATTGAAATATGGTTTTCATGAAAAACAAAACTCTTTATTAATTCAAACGAATTCATGAAATAACTACAATTAATTTATCAGTTTAGTTTTTCAAAAGTTTACATCCAAAATTGCAACGCAAAAAATTACTTCCTCCGTTCTCCGCAACTGATATTCTTTCATTTTACAAAAGGTTTTTTCAATTATCTTCCCATCACCAGTTCAGATTTCGACATGGACTCCAAATGCACTCCTTTAAGTATTTTTATTTCGTAAATTACTTTTATTTTATAATTTTGTTATTTTATAACTACATTTTGGTAATTTATACTCTTTTGTTTAGTGACGGAAATATGTAGGGATCTACAACCCGGCTTGCTTTAGGGATCTCTAAGAACAAAATGTAACGAACGGGGAGGAGAGACTTTTTATGGAAAATACAATTTATGCTTAATTAATTTATTTTTAATTGTTTCTTTCCAAAAGTAGTTTCTTCTTTATTTTCAGATTCTTGTTCCTTTTCGTTTCGGACTTTTTTTTTCAAATTCCAAGAAGCGAGATTTGATTGATTTCATTCTATGTCAGATTTAGAACAGACAAGGGAACTTTTAAAATAGCAATGTGTGCAGTCCGATTCTATTTTTAGCTCGATGGTTGGGACTTCATATAATACCAATTGTTTAGATGTTTTAGTTGTTTGATATGCAGGAAATGTAAGACAACATCACGACGACAGTTCTAACAACTTTGGTCTGTTCCAGAAACTGCAAGAATCTACTTATTTTTACTACGATAAAAATTTTTCCTTTATGTTATCGGAAAAAATAGTAAAAATTGGTAGATTTTTACAGTACTGGAACATACCAAAATGAAAATAAACAGGTGTGTAAATAAAAACACAAACATCATCTCTATTGGATCGATGGAATGGGTACAAATGCTGATGAAAAGATCGGATCTTTCACGACTTCCTTTGCATTGGTTCAAATCCTAATGAAAAGATCGGATCTTTCACGACTTCCTTTGAACCAATGCAAAAGATGACATGAAATCACGTCATCGCAAAGAACCCCTTCCGTCAAATTTTGCTGGGCAGTTTAAGGCCTTCGCTGCCGCCATTACGACGGAATAAGTTTTTAGCGCGCAAATCCATACTTCCTGAGAAAATAGCCCCAAAACTATAAAAACTCCTATGAAACCATGTAAAGTGGCAGAATGAAGCGCACGATAACTCTCGAACGGATCAGCCGATTCGTTGCAACATTTGGCTTTCGTAATATTTTTCCAAGCTTTGTTTAATTTCGAAGATGGGCACTATCGGTGCGCAACTTCCGGTACCTCCTTCCCAAACGTTAAAAGATATCAACCGTCCAAACTTTGGACCTCCTAATATTTTTTACAAATGTAGTCTTACTTTAGAAATGGTCCATATCGGTCTTCATCCCCAAAAGTTCAAAATTCTTGTTTAAGTACAGTTTTGGATATGTTCGAAGATCCTTTGGAAATGTATAGCCGGTTTTACATTTGATATTGGCAATAGATGAAAGCTTCAATTCACACCGACTGAGGGTATATCTCTGCCGGCAAAGCCGTCTGATATTTATACCCTACACCACTATGTGGAAAGGGTATTATAAGTTTGTTTTGGTAAAAATTCATGTAACACCGCGAAATATTCGTCGTAGACCCCCAATGTGGTATACCAATCTTCATATCTCGGCGAGATAAAGCGATTTTGAGATGTGTGTCCGTCCGTCCGTCCCTGTGTCCGTCTGTCCATTATAAATTGTAATCAAACTCCAGGCCGCAATTATGGACCGATCGTCACGAAATTTGGTACGGAGGTCGGTTTCACATCAGAATAGATCGCTATTTTAATTGGTAATGATCGTGAAATATTTAGCGAGTGAAATGGACCAAAAACATAATTATTATCCGATTTTGTAGCTGCTCTGTAGGTCGCAATAATAGTCCGATCGCCTCGAAATTTTAAATAAGGTAAGAGTATATGACAAAGAAGAAGCTTGCAATTTGAGATGGCGATCAAATAATATTTAGAGGGTTAAATGGACCACAACTTTTGTGTGAAAATTGTGAAAATTTTTAATATACAGCTTATATATTTTTTCCTGGAGGAGACATTCCGGGCAAGTAAGCTATACTTGGAAGAGGAACGCTTGACCTTTCTATTGATGTCAATTGTGTTGATGTACGTGATCAGATAACAGAGTTACAGTCTAATATATCCAGTTTTTTGTTTGTAGTGTTATCATAAACACGCTAGAGGTCGCAATAACAGCTCAATAGTCGCGAAATGTTGCTGGAGGTAAGAGTTTAGGTTGAAGAAAATGCCTAAAATTTAGCATGATGATCTGATATTATTTAGCGGGTGACATAGACCATTGCTTGTGTATGAAAAATATAAAAATTTTATTTTTGGTCCATATTTTAATTCCTGGAGGGTATATACCGGCAAAGAGGCTTACATATGGAAAAATAACTACTGACATTTCCTCTGATGCAAATTGCAATAATGTGTCTTCTGGATAACGGCCCTGCTGCCTATAATGGGTTTTGTGTAGAGAACCACAATTTCCTCCCATGCTACAAATTGTATCTATCATGACAGAACATTTTTCAGTTCAGTTGTCCAATCGGATTTTTCATACAAATATTGCAGCACTTGGTCGCTACGACTATTTTATACTCTCGGCCTTTAGGAAAAAGGGAATTTATACAAAATACGACCAAAGATGTGTCTCATCGAAATAATGGTATTAGACCATAAGTTTATTTGGACGAAATTCGTTTCAGACAATTTGGAGTCGATTTAGCCCTGTCCGTTCATCTGTCTCTCTTACTGTCTAGCTGGCTGGTGCGCACTATACACTTGGTTATTTTGCCCAAATTTGGGCTATATCGGTTCACTCCGTCGGGCAGCTCCCCTACAAAAGTTCAAAATTTTTCTGAAACATATTGTGAACGATAACTGTCGAAGTGAGCAATTTATTTGGTCCAAACATTCCATATATTATTATTCCTTCCAGATATAGATCGGTCCACACTTTCAAGTACCTCCCTCACAAAATTCGGAAAAGTTACATTTAAGAGTCCCCTTGAATCGTTTTGAATATTTTCAGCATATTGTCCTTGCGTTGTCCTTTACAATGGTACAATTGCAATGGCAAATTCCATACTTCCTGAGATTATGACCGAAAAGATCCAAGAAGCAATGAACAACAAACAAGAAACCTGACTAAAATGACAAATCCGCAATATAACTCTTAAGGGGATTTTCTGATTGGTCCAAACTTTGCACATCCTATTATTTCATCCAGTCATGTCCGTCGAGTACCTCCCACACAAAATTTGGGAAATGTGCAGTTTGAGGACCCGTCTCGGATCTATTTGCATTTTTTTGAAGAAGGTTCTTTTCACGGTCCCTATTGCAACCGTACAATTTTCCGGAGTAAGTCCATACTTCCTGAGATAATGGTACAAAATTTCTAAAAAATAATTCTCAAACTTTTTCAAAAATCAGAAGTTAGCTTACAAAACTTGATTTGGTATAGCCTTACATTTCGATACCTACATATTCCACGTATTTTGAAGCAAACTGGTGATACAAAATCAATATATTTTTATACGGTATAATTATTGTGCTTGTTTCTTTTTCGGGTCAGATGCTGAGGGTATATCACCGTTAGTGCAGCTGACTTATACTATCTTCTTTGATGTGTAATTGAATATGAATAATTTTTGGATTTATAAATTTGTTTGCATGCAAATTATTTGAATTTCTATTCAATATTAGTTATTTCTACCGGTATAAAATATATGTTTGATATCACAATATATAACCACAATGAACTATTTATATAATTGTTCCACAAACATCCCAGTAGGGACACGGGATGCTTCTCTTATATCAATGGATTTATATAAGATTAGAGGTTGTGGTGTAGGGTATTACATGGTCGGCCCGTCCGACTATAGACTTTGCTTACTTGTTTTTAATAATAGTCGATTTTCTATATGACTTCACACATGTAAGCTTTACCACTAAGATGTATATGTTTAACTAATACCATTCATTATATGCTTGGTTGCTTTGAACTATACTTTAAATAACTTAATTTCTGAAACATTAAAATCGGTATACAAATTTTGTCAATATCAAAACGCTTGTGTATCAATAGTTGTTGTTGCATTTCATTTGTTTATGACTTTTTAACGTTTTTGAATAACTTTTTTATTTACGGCAACAATTTATTGTGGTGAACTTTCTTTCAAAACGAAAAGAAATTCCCATCATTTAATGGCTCAAAACTGTCACCAGTAGAGCCACCACCAGTTGCAACATTTGGAACGCGACGAGTGAGAATTTCCAAGTGGCCAATAATCGAGTATCGAAAAAGTAAAACAAAACAATCATAAAACGTAGAAAACGTACTCTAATCAACGGCGAAAATCGGGCATAATATCAGCCTCGCCCAATAAACAATGAAACAGAGAAGAAAAAAAAAAAAACGAAAAAAAAAAACAATTCCATTTAGCCATTTATCCATAAAACGATCCATCTACGATATGCCAGCTAGCCAAAGTGACCATTCCATTTGATTCTATTTAATCCAAGTTTTTGTGTTTTTTGTTGTATTTGTTTTAAGCCAATCCACTTGTTGTTCAGGTCTGATTGTGATAATGATGACGTCGTAGCACCTAACTTTCTCTTAAGTGGCGGCGGTGGCGGTAGTCACACGAGAAAGCACCAAACATGACATGTGTTTGTATTTCTTAGCCTGTCGTCCGTCGTCTGCTAAAAAATCTATTTCAAGACACCAAAAACAACAAACCCTAAACTAATTTCTTTTTAACCATGGCTTAAATGTGGTGCTCGTCGTTGGTTACTCTTCGTTGGTTTGTTTCTAATGACGGGGATTGTGAAATGACCATTTCGTTGATATAAAAATGCGTTTTATAGAAATAATTTAGTGCCAAGGGAAGAGATGGATGGATGGATGGTTCGTTGGTTGGCTGCTATGATGTGGACGCTTGAATGGATGACCAAAGGTTTAAGTTGGGTTTTTTTGCTTGGTGTGGCAACCAAGCGTTGTGGTGCTGAATTTAGGGAATGCTAACGTGTCCGCATTGTTTGTTAGTTAGGCTGGAGACAAAGCTTTAACTAGCCAGCCCCATAGCTAAGGGAATGGAGATGTCTTGAACCAGCTTTTGTCGTTTTTTTTGTCTCATTTTGTTTTTTGGCTAAATGGCTAAAGTTTGGCTGGGTTCGATGGCAAGAATGGCCATTAATGTCTGTTTTTATGGCCAATTTATTGCGTTTTTATTGATTTGACTTTGACTAGCGTTTATTGTTTCTACTGCCTTTGTGTAGGTATGTGTGTGTGTTGTTTGTTTTTTAGACTTGTGTTTTTAACTCTTTAGCGCTGGGTGTTTTAAAAACGCTTTTAAATATTTCTGCAGATTTCTTCTTTTTCTGCTGCCCTCGCCAAACCTCAAGCTATCTTTCACTCGATAGTTTTTTTTGTAGATTCTTTAAATTTGAAATAAGACAAGGAAAGCTGATTAATTTTTATGGCCAATATTAAAGATTTTGTCGTTGATTGTGTTGTGTTTGAGTTGTTGTTGCTGCTTTTTAAGCGTTTGCCTTAATTTTGGACATCATTATTAATAGTTAGAAACCTTATCATAGATCTGAGTGTATATTAAGTTACGTTCGCAAAGTTTTTGTATGCAAAGTTCACAGACAAAAAGGCACGTTTCTTTTTTTTTTTGTTTTGAAGAAAAAAAGAGCAACACCACAGATGAGAATGCAAAGCAAAAGATTAAATGATAACATGCTAAATATTTTCGCGATTAAAAACTATTTAAAAAGAGTTAAAAACAAATAAACAGCAAAAAAGCAAACAACGTTAACCTTAATGTCAGCGGCATTGCTGTTCGATGTGCATTTTGGTGTTCGTTTCTTTGCTCGCACGGCGGCATTGTTGGTCATTTGGATTAACAATAACGCAAACACGTGCCATGCCAAATTGGTCAATAGCTTATCATGTTATTTTTGTTATTCGATATCAAAGCGCTGATCAAATCAGCAAAATGACCTTAATATGACAAAGCCCAATATTTATTATGGTCCTTCCCAATACCTCATGTGGGGTTCACAATAAAGATTTCAGTTGAACGTATATATAGTTGAGATTCATTACAACAACAAAAAGGCCAAGGCCAAAATAGAGATGGAAGCCATTTTTATAATCTCCTCCATGAGGGAATTTGCATTAATAACTCTAATTATAATCGGGAGAACCGTTCTTCGGGAAGCAATATTTGAGGGCGAAAAAATCCCGCTTGGGCTCTTCTACTGGTCTCTAGACTTCAAGAGTATGTCCCCTAACTTTTGAATGTTTGGGAATATTACTTACTTACTTAGTTGGCTCTCTACAGAACATTTTTCCTATAGGGGATCTTACAAAAGATTTCCATTTCTCTCTATTTGTTGCTTACTTTTCCAATTTGGAATATTATGTTTTTTTATCTTGCTTCCTATTGCTTATTTCTTCGAAGCCTTGGCCTTCCAGTTTTGCCTGTGCTGCCATGTGGACCGTATTTATACGCCTTTTTAGCTGGCTCATTCTTATGACGTGGCCTAGCCAACGCAATCAGTGTATCTCGATACGTTTAACTTTACTGATGTCGTTGTATAGCAGATACAGCTCGTGGTTCACACGACGCACAGTGGTTCAGAATCGTTTTTTCCTGGTCAAAATTCTGTTACTTTTGAACGGATAGAGATTTTTCATAATTTTTTGTTAGACTGATAACACAGTCAGCTTTCTGGTGAATTATAACCGGTCAATTTCGGTGTTGTAGTTGCCGAAGAATTCAAGGTCAACGTTAAACTTTTGGTTTTTTTATTATGTATAACGCTACGGTAATTTGTTATTAAAGGCCACAACCCTACCTACCTAAAAAAAAAACAATGAACACAATATTTGTTTTAGTTTCCGAGAAATAGTTATTTATCTCTCCAGAAGTTTGCAAAAATTACGTATTTCTCAAACATGGGAAAAATGTTCGTCTTTAGGAGCAGCGCACGCCCGCACCTTCCAATATTTTGACGTAATTTTTTGGTTTACTTAGTTTCAAAATGTTTACTATCGAATCCCATATAGAAGTTAAATTCTTTCAAACACGCCAAGGACTGCCATATGTGCTTGCGCAAGTACCCAGGCTTCGGAACCATACATTAGCTTGGCTATTATCAGTGTTTTGTAAAATGTTGCTTTGACGAGATATGGCTTTGTTTTTAAAATGCTTACTTAAGACAAAGTGGCATTTGCTAACCAATACAATTCTTCTTTTTATTTCACAACTGATGTCGTTTGTTGTGTTTACGGAGGTGCCGAGGTAGACGAAGTCTTTTACTACTTCAATATTATAGGAACCAACTTCCACAGTCGGTCCGAGCTCAATGGACGCATTGCGCTTCGACACAATCAGCTTGGTCTTCTTGCCATGTAGGTGCCAAATTTCACAGTTGGTCGCATTGCGCATCGATACTATCAATTTGGTATTGTCACCATTTACTGCTAGAACCCTTTCAAACTCTCCTTTAACTTTCTTTAGGATAACAAAGTCAATGTCGTCAGCATTAGCAAGTAACATGTGGCTATTGGTGTATATTATCCCTTTTCCTTAGACGTTTGTATCTCGGATAATCTTTATCAGCAGAATGTTGAAGAGGTAACACGAAAGACTGTCTCCTTGGTACTAAGCTGTTCGGAGAGGTACTTTCCTATTTTAAATGAGACCAGGGCCCTATTCCACTAAACAACTTATCGCTTTTCATTTTGCATTTATCAAAAAGTAGTTATTTTGAAAAGTGATAACCTTTTTTTGTTCCACAAAATTACTTTTCAATTTCCCTTGCACTTAGCAAATTTGTCTATCACTGTTCTTTTAGCACAGTTGTTGTGCTCTCTTGCTCAATTTTTCCGCCATATTGGTAAGTCTCTCAGTTCTCTTGCAAAGTGTGAATGATATTTGTTCCACACAACGTTTTATCATCTTTGCATTATTTTTTACTTGGCAATAACAAATAAGACATGTAAAATTGAGACGAGCGAAAAAATTAAATGAAACTGATATTATTAAAAGTAAATAAAATAAAATAAAATAAAATAAAATAAAATAAAATAAAATAAAATAAAATAAAATAAAATAAAATAAAATAAAATAAAATAAAATAAAATAAAATTAAATAAATTAAATTAAACTGAAATAAAATGAAACAAACTAAAATAAAATAATATAAAATAAAATAAAAAAAATAATATAAAATAAAATTAAACGAAATAAATGGAATTAAATTAAAATAAAGTAAAATAAGATCAAATAAAATAAAATGAAGTAAAATAAAAAAATAAAATAGAATAAAATAAAACAAAATAAAATAAAATAAAATTAAGTGAAATAAAGTAAAATAAAATGAAATAAAGTAAAATAAAATAAAATTAAATTAAATAAAATTAAAAAAATAAAATAAAACAAAATAAATTAATATGAAATAAAAATAAAATAAAAATAAAAAATAAAAATAAAATAGTATTTCCTACCCTCCGCCCGCAACTAATCAATTTCATATCCACTGTAAAACATTTTGTTGTTATTCAAATACTTGAATACAACAAAATATGGACTAAAGCTGAAATAAACACAAAGATGTAAAATAATTTTAATAAAGATTAAATAATAATTAAACGAAATAAATTAAAATAAGATCAAAATAAATCAAATGAAGTAAAATAAAATAAAAAATAAAATGAAATAAAATAAAATAAAAAAATAAAACAATATAAATCGAAGGGAAATAAAATAAAATTTAAGTTAAAAAATTAATAAAATAAAGTAAAATAAAATTAAGTGAAATAAAATAATCTAAAATAAAATGAAGGGAAATACAAATAAAATAATATACAATAAACTTAAGCGAAATCAAACAAGTAAAAAGCGTTATGTTCGGCATAGAGTAATTAGTTTTCTTTCTCCACAAAGTAGAGAAGTTACTTGTCAAATTATAACTAATTCGTTCTAGAAATGTATCTAAAAACCTTAAAATAGCTGAAATCGGACGGTACTGCTATATGGAGGCTATAAAAAAACGTAGATCTATATCCATAATTTTTTGTGGAGACGTTTCTTGGTGATTGATTGAATTATACCTAATTCGGCCTGGAAATGTAGCTAATAACCACAAATTAGCTGAAATAGGGCGGTATATGGGGGCTATAATAAAAGATGGGCCTATGTCGGTAAGTTTTGGAAGCATATTAAAACTAATTCGTTCTGAAAATGTAGCTAAAAGCCTTAAAATAGCTGAAATCGACGGCACTGCTATATGGGGGCTATAACAAAGCTCAACTTCCAACTTGATTTAAGACACGTATGAACAGCATTTCATCCCTCTATCTCAACTCGTTCGGAAGATAGCGTGATTACAACAGACGGACGGATGTGGTTAAATCAACTTAGAATTTTACGCTGATCAAAAATATATGTATATACCTTATAGGGTCGCAAATGATTATTTCGATGAGTTACAAATGAAATATTATAGTGGAGGGTATAGTAATAAATAAAAATAGTCTCTCAAATAGAGTTTAGTCTAAATGTAAAATCGAGAAGCATCGATTTGTGAGGTTGTTCGCAGGGTGGGTAAGAGTTCGAAGTAGGATGGTTGATTCAGAGGGTAGAAGCTCGGAAAAATCTTTACAATTTCTTGTCATAACCGTGTTTTCAGTATTTCCGAACAAAATCTCGCTTTAACAATGTACATTGGCAAAGAGAACGTTTACCTCGCAAATTTAAGGCAAACTTATCAAAATTTGATCTGCAAAATCAAAATGCAGAGTTTTCTGTGGAACGAAAGAGCAAATTTTTTTGCAAAATCTTAGCAAAATACGCTTTGCCGTTACAACTTTTCACTTAGCAGAAATGACGTTTGTGGAACAGAAATCAAAAAAAGAGCTACATTATTTTGAAAAGTAAGGAAACTCACTTTATAATTAACAACTTATCACTTATCAAAAAATAATGGTTCTGGGGAACACTTAACTTTGAGCATTGTCAAAAATATTGATAAGTGCAAAATGAAAAGTTGATAAGTTGTTTCGTGGAATAGGGCCCTGGTACCTGAAACACCAAATTCACACATGGTACATTGGATCCATTTGTATGGATCAAGTGGTCGGTTTATTGTGTAAATATCAAGCTAATACGCTGGTTACAGCTTTGTGCTGCTTCGACGATTGTTTTAAGAAACCATAAGCTTAGCATTCTCCCCTCTTTCACATATGGAGGGGGTATACGGTATGAATTCTTTTATGCAGTTAATGCAAAATGTCTTGAATAAAAGTACCGATTACCTTACGATGCAAAACAGGCATGTGGAAACAAAACAATCTCCAAACTAACATAGAAACCGACCAATATAGCGGGTTAAATATACCAATATTTTTGTCTGAAATTGGTAAAATTTTTAATATAGATCTTATGAGGTCAGATAATATTTACTTGCACGTAACTTGTGAGTTGTACTCACTACAAAAAATATTAGTCAAATGTTCCGACTTTTGGAACTATTTTTAAGAATAGCGCGTTCAATTTAACCTAATAAATCTTTAAAACTAATATATCTTTAAAAAGCACACGGCGCTCTTGAAACAATTTAAATGGAAGGTGCTTACACCTCGGAAGTTTTTGCGGATTCTGAAACTACAATGTTTATAGATGAGAAAAATCAAAAAACAAAAAAAATCGCCGGAGCGCTTTTTAAATAAATCGCGATTTAAGTAGAGAATTTTCACAGCTTTAAGATTTTCTCAGGTCCCATATCGATAAGACTTACCGTATTCAAGCAAAATCGCGAAACCCTAACAAAAAAACCTAAAAATGTAAACTGAGCTTCTTTATCTCAAAAATGGTACAGGCTGGGAACAAATGATAAACGTGAATCCTCTAGAGAATTTTTACAGCTACAACATTTTCTTTAGCTCCATTTCGATTGGACTTGTGGTTTCCAAGCAAAATCGTGAAAACCTAAATAACACCTAAAAATTTGAATTTTGACCGCGATTTTTAAACTTTTTTAAACAAATTTTAGCATCTTTATCACAAAATATTGATTTTGGACACACTGTGCGTCGGGTTCGGGTTCTTCCTGCCAGATGGTGCTTGATATATTCGTTGTCTTCGTTAGTAATGCATACCAACAGTTTGGAAAAATGCTGTTTCCATATCATATGCACACCATCTTTATCTGTACCCAGATTTTTTTGCTCATCTCTACAGGAATATGTGTTTATACCAAAGACATCAGTTTGATGTTTAACACTTTAGTATAATTTTCGGACTTTCATTCACATTCCCGTTTTTCCATTACTCTCTTCTTGCTTCCGGAAAGACCTTTATCCTCTCCAGTTTGCACCTCGGATAAATCAAACATCCAACACGCTCGATGAATGTCTTCAATCCATCACAACGTAATCAATTTGATTTCTTGCTTTTTGGACTGGTGAAAGCTAGATGCCCTTATGAATATTGAGATGTTGGAATATGGTACTGCTAACTACCATGTTTTTGACGCTGCGAATATTCTCAGCCCCATACCATTGTTGGACGTTTCAATGTTGAGACTGAATTTCCCGATTTTAAGCCAAAATTGGAAAGAAGGAGAATATCTTTGGTCCAAATATTCTCCTTCTTTCCAATTTTGGCTTAAAATCGCCACGAATAATTTTAATGTCATGGGCAGGATAACGGTCATGCATATGTTTCGTCATATAGCTCGTAGAATATATCTACGGCTTGAATTCAGTGGAAGCACGAGCGCAAATAAAACAAGTAAAAAGTCGTTAAGTTCGGCCGGGCCGAACTTTTTATACCCTCCACCAAAAAAATAATCTTAATTAAAATGGAATAACTAGGGTCCTTTCACAATTTTAGGTGGAACAACTTTTCGACAATGGATAGAATCCTACTGCCTCCCACTATTGCTTAAATTACACTGTGAACACAAATGTTGGGGCAGAGATAATTCCTTGTGGAGATGAAAGCCCTTGGTGTGTGTATATTAAAAACCCCGAAGGAGAGATGACGATGTTTCGTTGGAGATGTTTTATGACCACTGAGGACTTCAAATGTCAAATTACAGCTATTTCGGTTAAAAACTGTAGATAAAATTCTCAAAATACCGAAAATTAGGAGGT
Source organism: Musca autumnalis (assembly GCF_047663935.1). NCBI lineage: Eukaryota > Metazoa > Arthropoda > Insecta > Diptera > Muscidae > Musca > Musca autumnalis. Next base: position 16,924,393 of record NW_027411977.1, on the reverse strand, counting down.
ACCGTTATATGGGGGCTATACCAAAACATGGACCTATGTTGACGTTGTTTGGTGGAGATGTTTCATGACCACTGAGAACCACAAATAGGAAATTACAGCTAGATCGGTTAAAAATTGTAACTAAAGTGCTGAAAATACCGAAAATCGGGAGGTACGGTACCAAAACATGGACCTATGTTGACGATGTTTGGTGGAGATGTTTCATGACCACTGAGAACCTCAAATGTCAAATTGCAGATAGTTCGGTTACAAATTGTGGCTAAAATTCTCAAAATACCGAAAATCGGGAGGTATTGTTGTATGGGGGCTATACCAAAACATGGACCTATGTTGAAGATGTTTGGTGGAGATATTTCATGACCACTGAGGACCTCAAATGGCAAATTACAGCTAGTTCGGTTAAAAATTGTAGCTAAAATTCTCAAAATACCGAAAATCGGGAGGTACCGATATACATATGGGGCTATACCAAAACATGGACCTATGATGACGATGTTTCGTGGAGAAGTTTCATGGCCACTGAGAACCTCAAATGGCAAATTACAGCTAGTTCGGTTAAGAATTGTGGCTAAAATTCTGAAAATACCGAAAAACGGACGGACAGACGGACATGGATAGATCGTCTTAGAATTTTATCCTGATCAAGAATACTTACTTACTTAGCTGGCCTTTTACAGAACATTTGTTCCGTAAGCCGAACTAAGAAAAAATCTCCAATCCTCTCTGTTTGCTGCTGTATTTTCCCAATCTGGGATATGTAGTTTACTGATATCTCGTTTCACTTGTTCGCTCCAACGAAGCTCTGGCCTTCCAGATCTGCGAGAACCTCCATGCGGCCCGTATTTATACGCCTTTTTAGCGGGTTCATCATCACTCATTCTTATAACATGGCCTAGCCATCGCAATCGATTTGTTCAACTACATTGATGTCATTGTATAGTTGGTACAGCTCGTTGTTCATACGACGCCGATATTCGCCGTCAACACAGATTGGCCCGTAGATCTTTCGAAGAATTTTTCTCTCGAACACACCAAGCACTGCCTTATCTGCTTTAGCAAGTACCCATGCTTCGGAACCATACATTAGCACGGGTAGTATCAGTGTTTTGTAAAGTGTTACTTTTGTTTGACGAGAGGTGGCTTTACTCCTAAACTGTTTACTCAGCCCAAAGTAGCATCTGTTAGCCAACACTATTCTTCTTCGTATTTCACAACTGATGTTATTTGTTATGTTTATGGCGGTGCCGAGGTAGACAAAGTCCTTTACTACCTCAAAATTGTAGGTACCAACATTCACAAATGGTGCGGGGTTTGTGGTAAAATTACGCGTCGATACCATCAACTTGGTTTTTTCGCCGTTTACTGCCAGACCAACTTTAGCAGATTCTCTTTCGACTTTTGTAAAGGTGTCAGTTACTTCCTTTACCGATCGACCCATGATGTCAATGTCGTCGGCATAAGCCAGTAACATATGGCTGTTCGTGTATATCGTTCCATTTCTTTTGACCTTCGCGTCTCGTATGACCTTTTCCAGCAGGATGTTGAATAGATCACACGACAGGCCGTCTCCTTGTCTGAAACCTCTTTTGGTAATAAACTCTTCGGAGAGGTTCTTTCCTATTTTAACTGAGGATCTCGTCTCAGTTAATGTCATTCTACAAAGCCGAATGAGCTTTGCAGGAATACCAAAATCAGACATGGCTTGGAACACCTTTGAACGTATAGGGCTGTCGAATGCTGCTTTATAATCGACGAAAAGATGGAAGGTGTCGATCTGCATTTCTTGGGTCTTTTCCAGGATTTGTCTCAAGGTAAATATCTGGTCAATGGTGGATTTGCCAGGTCTAAAGCCGCACTGATAGGGTCCAATAATTTCATTGACCATAGGCTTTAGTCTCTCACACAATATGCCAGATACTATCTTATATGCAATAGGGAGCAGACTTATGCCCCTGTAATTGGAGCACACAGTCTTATCACCCTTCTTGTGGACTGGACATAGGATGCTCACGTTCCAATCGTCGGGTAAGCGTTCTTCCTGCCAGATGGTGCTAACTAGCTGATGCATACACCTTATCAGCGTGTCGCCTCCGGTTTTGAACAGCTCGGCTGGTAGGCCATCTGCTCCTGCCGCCTTATTATTCTTTAGCCGGTTTATTGCTGTCCTTACCTCATCTTGGCTGGGCGGTATACATTCAATACCATCTTCTGTGATTGGATCTGTGGTATCTTCGCCGTCTTCACTGCTATCGGATACCAACAGTTTGGAAAAATGTTCTTTCCATATCCTGAGCACACTGTCTGTATCAGTTACCAAATTACCTTGTTGGTCTCTACAGGAGGATATGCCTGTACCAAAGCCATCAGTTTGATGCTTCACTCTTTGGTAGAATTTTCTGACTTCGTTCTGTCTCCTGTACATCTCTATTTGTTCACACTCCCTCTTTTCCATCTCTCTCTTTTTCCTGCGGAAAAGACGTTTCTCCTCTCTCCTTTTTTCCCGATACCTCTCTCGTGCGCTACGCGTTGCTGCTGATTGTAAAGTAGCCATATATGCCGCATTTTTTTCTTCGGTAGCAGCACGGCACTCCTGGTCATACCATGGATTCTTTGGTGGAGGTCTCTGGTATCCAAGTACTGATTTTGCGGCAGTTTGCATGGAGTGGGCAATATTTTGCCACTGTGCTAATATGTTATCGGGAAGAGAAGCGCTTTCATTAAGCAATTGGGTCAGTTGAGTGGAATATGCTGTGGCTATCTGTTGTGTTTGCAGCTTAGCGATGTCCAACTTTCGTGTTGTGTCTGTCCGTGCTTTATTTGCAACGTTAAGACGGGTACGTACCTTTGCTGCAACGAGGTAATGATCCGAATCTATGTTTGCTCCTCGGAACGATCGTACATCCAACACGCTCGATGAATGTCTTCCATCTATCACAACGTGATCAATTTGATTTATTGTTCTTTGGTCTGGAGACAGCCAAGTGCCCTTATGAATATCGAGATGCTTAAATCTGGTACTGCTAACTACCATGTTTTTTGCCGCTGCGAAGTCTATCAGCCTCATTCCATTGTCTGATATTTCACTATGTAGACTGAATTTCCCGACTGTTTGTCCAAAGATATTCTCCTTTCCAATTTTGGCATTAAAATCGCCTAGAACAATTTTAATGTCATGGGCAGGACAACGGTCATATGTTTCTTCTAAGCGCTCGTAGAATATATCTTTGGTCTGTTCGTCCTTGTCTTCGGTTGGAGCATGAGCGCAGATAAAGCTGATGTTGAAGAATTTTGCTTTTAATCGAATTGTAGCAAGTCTTTCATTCACTGGGGTGAAGCTGGAGACCAGATGTTTTAACCTCTGACCAACTACAAAACCGCAACCAAACTCATGCTTTGTGTCATGGCAGCTATAATACAGTGCGTCACCTTTAGGTGTTGTTGTGACATCTTTCCCAGTCCATCGTATTTCCTGTATGGCAGTAATGTCGGCCTTGTACTTTTCAAGTACATCTGCCAGCGCGTACACTGCACCTTCTCTATAAAGAGTGCGAACATTCCAGGTGCAGATTCGCAGTTCATGGTCCTTAAAACGTTTGCGGGGGTCGTCAACTTTAGAGGGGTTTGTTTTTCTTTTCTTTTGTTTTTTCATAGTAGGCTGTTTTTTCTAGGGGAGGGTTACTAGCCCGACGCCCAAACCCAAGTTTTTAACGTTCTTATGGGTGAACGCGCGGCACATGTTAGCTCACTACCTTTAACGGGTGTTAAAGGCAGTTCCCCAGGTGACACCACGGGGAGGTCAGTGTCCACTTGGGATGAAAGAGGGACCAAGATAAATCCTGGGCTTTGCCATGTTAAAACCGGTCAGGACCGCTGCTTGGTATCTTCCATCCCCTACGTCACCCTGATCAAGAATATATATACTTTATAGGGTCACAAATGATTAGTTCGATGTCTTACACACGGAATGACAAACTTAATATACCCTCCATACTATGATGGAGGATATAAAAATTACCTTTCATTCGCATGTCACGGTGCGCCTTAACTAATTTTAAATGAAAGGTGCTTTTACCTGGGAAGTTTTTGCGGGTTCTGATTCAAAAAACAAACTAAAAATCGCAGGAGGGATTTTCAAAAATAGCCGTCGAAATTCACATTTTTAGGTTTTCAGGATTTTGCTTGGAAGCGGCAAGTCGTTTCGAACTGGAACTAACGAAGATGTTGTAGCAGTGAAAATCCTATACAACATTTTCTTTACTCCTATTTCGATAGGCCGTTTCCTGAAAACCTAAACAAACCTAAAAATGTGACCTTTGACCGCGATTTATTTAAAAATTTGTCCAGCGATTTTTTCATTTTTTTTTAAATTTTTCTCATATATAAACATTGCTGTTTCACAATCCGCAAAAAGTTCCCAGGATTAAGCGGATTTCATTTTGAATTAGTTTAGGTGCACCCCTCACGTCATTGTTTAATAAGGAGGCGATATAGTCAGTGCATTGTCCCAATTTTAACTTCTATATCTCAAAAATGGTCATCTCTAGGAAAAAGTCATAATGTTGGAGAATTTTCACTGCTACAACATTTTCTCTAATTCCATTTCGATAGGGCTTGCGGTTTCTGAGTAAAATCGTGAAAACATAATAAAGCTCTAAAAATGTGAACTTTAACCGCGATTTATTTAAAAATCCCTCTGGCGATTTTTTGATTTTTTTTCTCATTTATGAACATTGTAGTTTCAAAAAACTTCCCAGGTGTAAGCACCGTTCATTTAAAGTTAGTTAAGGCGCACCGTGATGGGTGAACCTGGAGACCAGTAGCACGATTCTGTAATTACTTAACAACAGAATTACCGACAATCGTTGGTAAGTGAACATTTTTAAGTGTCAATTATTTTTAATATTACCTAATTTTTTCGGTAAGTTGGCGACAAAAATAAAGTAGCCGCTAAGCTCTAGCTATAGCGGTGGTGATGCCAACATGTTATTATAATTTTCGTTCATAGTTTTGCGTTTTAATTTTACCGAATTTTATCAGTAATCCAAAACTTAGTTACAGAATCGCACTACAGATGATTTTGCCTTCCACAACCGAACTCATGTTTTGTATCATAATACAGTGCGCCACCTTTAGGTGATCTTGTGAGGCCTTTTCCAATCCATAGTATTTCCTGTATGGCGGTAATATCGGCCTTGTACTTTGTAAGTATATCTGCCAGTGGGTAAACTGCAGTCCAAATATTAGGGGTGCATCATGTCATCAACATTAGAAGAGTTTGCTTTTTTCATAATTTTAACATAGTGTGTTGTTGTGTATTTATCCTATGTTTGGTTTATTTCGGCTTAAGGTCAATAAAGAAGTGGTTTATTTCATTATTTTCTTTTTATTTTCCAATATTTTGACTGTAATCTGCAGTCATCTTCAGGGAAATACTAAAAATAACACATATTAACAAATGGTTTTAACATAGTACTATGTATGAAGGTTCTTATGGGTGAACGCGAGGCACATGTAAGCTCACTACCTTGGGTTTAACATCCACAGTTCCCTAGGTGATACAATTGGGAGGTCAGTGTCCATTATAGTTGAAAGACGGATCAATGTAAGCCTTCACCATGGTAAAGCCAGTCAGTGGAATAGTACTACGAAGCTCATTTGCAGGTCCCATCGCCGGCGGTGTTTTAGCAAAAGATACAGGGAAATCAGATGTTGTTATTATACCAGGCGCTACCTCTGATACCTACCCCGGAAGAGTCCAAAATTGTGCATCTACATTTATTTGTGGTTCTTATAACAAGAGTTTAATTTTTCCTGGGGAAGCCCACATATCGAATGACAAGAGTCTCGAAAAATGCCCAATAACCCATACGTTAGGCAATTATTATTGCTTTTGCCTAGACTGGTCCTGAATTTATTAAGTACAATCCTTTTGGTATGGTGTTGTTTTCATATGCTATTTCTGTCCACAAAAATCGGATGGATGATTTCTTACATGGTTTTTGACAGCATATTTGCTGGTTTCATTGGAGCTTCGAATAGATTGCCAAGAGCTAACCTATGTTTTAATGGCATTCTGGTGGGTTCTTCCCCGTAAAATATTATTTATAGATATTCGGAAATTATGTGAAAAGCTTTGTTATTTGTAAAACATTTTTATTTGTCACAATGACTTCAGCAGCACACATGAACACACATACTCACACATTTATTAGTTGTGGGTCTTAAGATGAACACATTTCCTAATTGGTTTATAGCCCTTATTTATTCAAATTTGTTACTTCGTTTTATTGGGTATTATTATTACCATTATTGTTTTTGTTAGCAACATTATAACCAAAAACTTTGCAAATGTATCTGAAGTTGACAACATTAAACCATCCAACCAACCCACCAACCATCTAACCAACCACTCCAACCAACCGCAATAAAAATGCGACGGCACATATAAAAATCCAAGACACAAGTGTTGACGACCTTCGCTAAATATGGAAATTTATGGGTCTCTTTAATTATGTTCAAGTTAATACAACACAATAACGACAGCCACACAGCAACAACAACAACAACAGCGAGTAACGTGGAAAAAAGAAACAAACTTTTTTATATTCAAACCAATAAAACGATGAAATTAATTATGAACTTTTGTGACGTTTTGCTGTTTGTGTTACCCCCTTTTTCACTACTAACAACTATTGATTCGATTCTGTTTTGTTGTTATTGTTGCGGTTAGATGGTTGTTTTGTTTTGCTTTTTTTCTATTTTATTGGCCAAATACTTGTCTTGGATCTAGTAACGACGAAGTTGTGAAGACAAAAATCATGCTAATCGAAAATCAAACAAAAATTTCGTTAAGCGGTTCAATAAATTTATATGAAATATAATATGTTAACGTATTTGGCCAAAAAACAAACAGACAATCTGTGAAGCCCTCTTCCCTTACTATGAAATATAATAGAAAAAATACAAAATGTGTATATTGTTTTTGTTGTTATTATTGTTTATTTGTTTGGCGGAATTGGAAATGAATTAAATACATAAATCAATTTTTGTTTTCAATTAGTGGTTGTAGCACAAACAAATATTCTACGATGACAAATACGCCTTTCTTAGTGTTGGATGTAAAGTTAGCAGTATAATATTGTGTTCAATTTCAAATGACAAATCGTAAGGTAAGTATCGGGTTACAGATATCAAGTCACGGTGACGATTGAATTTAACATGGCAAAATCCAGGACTTATTGTTGTTCTTCTTTCGAAAATACGTGGATAATGACACCAGAACCAATTTCAGACGATGATATGATATACATATCAAAACAAGTGAGCCAAGGCCACCACCCTACACCTGTGCTTTTGACTGGTAAAATTCAACATATTAAAATTGGGATAGCTTAGCCTTTGCTCTGAATATCTTCATTAATACAGGTCAAGTTTGATGGAACGAAAGTGGGATGTACCCCAACTATCAATAGGCTTATTTCACTGTGAGACCCCCATCAACCCCAAAAATTTTGTGAGGATCCGATCAAAATTCCGACCTATAGTGTGATTGCTTAAAAATGGTAAAATGGATGCATTACCGACTATTGCGATATCTCTGTTGTTTGACCACCTATAACAACTTACCTCACATCGTTGTAAATGTGATATTTTCTACTTTCCTTGACAGGTTTTGCTTTCGATATACCTCTTACGGAAGGGAGATATTCGCTTTGAAATTAAACGTTGGCCTTTTCTCCAAATAAGTTTTTTTCAAATTCCGACCCTGAATAATATCCGACCATTACCAAAATCAATAGGTTTTTTCCTCTGTGGGACCCCTATAAACACTCAACATTTCGTGACGATCCAATCAAAATTGCGACGTGAAGCGTGATTACAAAAAAAATTAAAAAAATGGGATGTATTACCGACTATTGGGTGCCACCGTGGTGCAACGGTATGCACAGCCGCCTTGCACGCTAAAGGTCGTGGGTTCGATTTCCAGGCCACCATATCATTGAGCTAGTATGAATCGGGGTGAACTCATTGATATGAGAGAAGTCTCCTTTGTCGCAACGGGGATGTTTGTGGAACAATTATATTACCGACTATTGCGATATCTTCGTTATTTGGACACCTACGCCAACCTGCTTTACATCATTGTAAAGATGGAATTTTCTACTTTCATAGTCAGACTCTGATTTTGGAAGGTCCCCAACCAAAGCTGTGATATTCGTCATTATTATTAAAATCGCAAAAATGAAAAGTTGTGTTCTATTAGTTTTTTGTCCATTCCGACCTCTGAATATTATCCGACCATCACCAAAATCAATAGGCTTCTTTCTCTATAGGACCCCAGTAACCTCCAAAATTTTGTGACGATCCTATAAAAATTGCGACCGGTAGCGTGATTACAAAAAATTGGGAAAAAGTGGGATGTATTACCGAATATTGCGATATCTCCGTTATTTGGCCACCTGCGCCAAACTATTTCGCATCATTGTAAAGATGGGACATTCTACATTCATAGTCAGACTATGCTTTCGGAAAGTCGCGTACCAAAGCTGTGATATTCGTCATTATAACTAAAAGCACAAAAATGAAAAGTTGGGTTTAATTTGCGGATATTGCGATGCCTTTGCTGTTTGACCACCTACGACAACCTCCTTTACATCGTTAGAAAGGTGATATTTTATACATTCATTGCTTTTGGTATACCCCTTATGGAAGCTGAAATATTTGCTTTGAAATAAAACGTTGATTTTTTCTCCAAATAAGTTTTTTGCCCATTCCGACCCCATCGAAGCTTAGACCTGCCTATTCTGCGTGCACCGCCAAGTGGCATGTATTCATACGCCTTTTTAGCGGGTTCATTATCGCCTATTCTTATGATATGGCCTAGCTAACGCAATCGTTGCATCTCGATACGTTTAACTATAATCATGTGTTTGTGTAGCTTATATAGCTCGTGGTTTATACGACGTCGATATTCACCGTCAACGCAAATCGGCCCGTAGATCTTTCGAAGAATTTTCCTCTCAAACACTCCAAGCACTGCATTATCTGCTTGCGCAAGTACCCATGCTTCGGAGCCATAAATTAGCACGGGTAGTATCAGCGTTTTGTATAGTGTTATTTTTGTTTGACGAGATGTGGATTTGTTTTTAAATTTCTTACTTAAACCATAGTAGCATCTGTTGGCCAATACAATTCTTCTTCTTATTTCACAATTGATGTTGTTTGTTGTGTTTATGGCAGTGCCGAGGTAGACGAAGTCTTTAACTACCCCAAAATTATAGGCACCAATTTCGACAGTTGGTCCGAGCTCTATGGACGCTTTACTCGTCAACACCATCAGCTTGGTCTTCTCGCCGTTTACCGCCAGACCCACTTTCGCAGATTCTGCTTCGACCTTCCTAAAGGTATCAGTTACTTCCTTTACTGATCGTCCCATGATGTCTATATCATCAGCATAAGCAAGTAACATGTGCCTATTGGCGTGAATTATGTCATTTCTTTTGACATTTGCATCTCGTAGGTCACACGAAAGTCTGTCTCCTTGTCTGAAACCTCTTTTGGTACTGAACTGTTCGGACAGGTTCTTTCCAATTTTAACTGAGGACCTAGTATCAGTTAAAGTCATCTTACAAAGCCGAATGAACTTTGCGGGGATACCAAATTCAGACATTGTATGGAATACCTTTGATCATAGGGGACTGTCGAATGCTGCTTTATAATCGACAAAAAGGTGATATGTGTCGATCTGCATCTCTTGGGTCTTCTCAAGGATTTGCCGCAGGGTAAATATTTGGTCAATGGTGGACTTGCCAGGTCAAAAGCCACATTGGTATGGTCCAATTATTTCGTTGACCATTTGCTTTAGTCGTTCGCACAATATCCCTAAAACTATCTTATAGGCAATAGGGGGAAGACTTATGATCCTATAGTTGGAGCATACAGTCTTGTCTCCTTTCTTGTGGACGGGACATAGGATGGTCAGGTTCCAATCGTCGGGTACCCGTTCTTCCGGCCAGATGGTGCATACACCTTATCAGCGCGCCGCCTCCGGTTTTTAACAGCTCGGCTGGTAAGCCATCGGCTCCTGCAGCTTTATTATTCTTCAGCCGGTTGATTGCTGTTTTTACCTCATCTTGGCCGGACGGTATAAATTCTATACCATCTTCTGGGGTTGAATCTGTGGTATCATCGTCATCGCTACTATTGGATACCAGCAGATTGCAGAAATGTTCCTTCCATATCCTGAGCACACTATCCCTATCTGTTACCAGATTACCTTGCTGGTATCTTCAGGAGGATGTGCCTGTTTGATGTTTCACTCTTTGATAGAATTTTCGGACTTCATTCTGGCTCATGTACATCTATATTTTTTCACACTCCCGCCTTCCCATTTCTCTTTTTTTCTTGCGGAAAAGACGTTCCTCCTCTCTCCTTTTCTCCCAATATCTCTCTCGTTGCTACTGATTGTAAAGTAGCTCTATATGCCGCATTTTTTTCTTCGGTAGCAGCACGACACTCCTGGTCATACCACGAATTCCTTTGTGGAAGTCTCTGGTATCCAAGTATGGATTTTGCGGCTGTTTGCATGGAGTGGGCAATATTTTGCCATTGTGTTGTTATGTTATCGGGATAAGGAATGCTCTTATTAAGCAATTCGGCTAGTTGAGTGGAATATGCTGTGGCTATCTGTTGTGTTTGCAGCCTATCGATGTCCAACTTCCGCGTTGTGTCTGTTCGTGCTTTATTTGCTACGTTTCGACGGGTACGTAACTTTGCTGCAACAAGGTAGTGGTCCTAATCAATGTTTGCGCCTCGGAACGATCGTACATCCAACACGCTCGATGAATGTCTTCCATCTATCACAACATAATCAATTTGATTTCTTGTTCTTTGATCTGGCGACGGTCAGGTGCCCTTATGAATATCGAGATGATTAAATCTGGTACTGCTAACTACCATGTTTTTTGCAGCTGCAAAGTCTATCAGCCTCATACCATTGTCAGATGTTTCACTGTGGAGACTGAAATTCCCGACTGTTGGGCCAAATATATTCTCCTTTCCAATTTTGGCATTCAAATCGCCTGGAATAATTTTAATGTCATGGGCAGGTCAACGGTAACATGTTTCTTCTAAGCGCTCGTAAAATATATCTTTGGTCTGTTCGTCCTTGTCTTCAGTGGGAACATGAGCGGAAAAAAGCTGATGTTGAATAATTTTGCTTTAAATTGAATTGCATCGAGTCTAGGGTGTCCAAAAAACCGGTTTTTCCAAACAAAACGGTTTTCGGTTAACCGAAATTTTCAGTTTTTTCAAAAACCGGTTTTCGGTTTTCAAAAATATTCAAAACCGGTTAACCGGTTTAAACCGGTTTTGTAAAATACGTACAAAATTGCTCATAATTGATAAATATTTGATAAAAAATGTGCGGCAAGGGGTAAATTAAGTATAACTAATTCGTTATTATATAATTATCTGATAATATCCTTGTTATTTAACATTCAACCTTAAAGTGGAGACAGCAAACATAAGTCAGAAATTGTGCTCTAGGAATAGTAAAAGCCCTTACAAATGGCCTGTTCCAGTACTGCAAGAATCTACTAATTTTTACTATTTTTTTCGATAACATAAAGGAAAAAATGCTATCGTAGTAAAAAATAGTAGCTTCTTGCAGGTTCTGGAACAGAGCAAAATATACGATTGTGTACCAAAGGAACTAAATTTACATTTTATTAAGTCGGGATTCTCCTTCTTGCGTTGAGAACCTCAAATTATCGTGCCGGAATCAAAATGTACTTTGTTATCGGTACCCTTTACAACCTTAAATCGAAAAGTTCTTAGTTTAATGTAATAATTCAAAAACGTATGAATAACGTCATTCAAACAACCGTGTGATATTACGTATACGCAGTTTTTTCATAGATCATTCAATTGAACTATGTTGAAGTTGTGCCATTTTACACAAAATATTTTCAAGTTTAAAGGTATCTGACATTTAAAATTTAGCCGTACCTTTTGTTAGTTATGTTTAGTTTACTTTCAGGAATACAATTGTAATGAAATTTTAAAAATATTACTACTATTTTAAAACCGGTTAACCGACACAAATAACCGGTTTTTCGGTTAACCGAAAATTACGTTTTTGGCGAAAACCGGTTTCGGCTTTGTAACTCAAAACCGGTTAACCGGTTAACCGGTTTCGGTTTTGGACACCCTAATCGAGTCTCTCATTCACTGGGGAGAAGCTGGAGACCAGATGTTTTAACCTCCGACCAACTACAAATCCGCAACGAAACTCATGTTATAATACAGTGCCTCACCTTTAGGTGTTATTGTGACGCCTTTCCCAATCCATCGTATTTCCTGTATAGATTCGCAGATCATGGTCCTTAAAGGGTTTGTTTTTCTTATCTTTCGTTTTTTCATAGTAGGCTGTTTTTTTGTATGGGAATGTTACTAACCCGCCGCCCAAACCCAAGTTTTTAACGTTCTCATGGGTGAACGCGCGGCAAATGTTGGCTCACTACCGTTAACGGGAGGTCAGTGTCCACTTGAGATGAAAGAGGGACCAAGATAAATCTTGGGCTTTGCCATGCTAAAACCGCTCAGGACCGTTCCGTGGTATCTTCCATCCCTTACGTCACCCATCCAAAAATTTAATTTGTATAATATACAACAACAATACGCGAGTAATAAAAGGGCAAAACTTGGTTTCAACTATGTTAAATTTTCAGCATAAATGCTGAGGGTATAAAAATAATTTAAAATGTGGTCACTTCCTATGCCTTCAATACAATTTTTCTATTATTTTAGTTCAGGAATTTTCATCATTTTTGTCGTATAAATATCGAAACTATAATTAAACGTCGTTCATTAATATGCGACCCTCATTTGAACAGAGTACGGAGCTAAGTTTTTCCCTTTTACGATATAATAATTGTAATTTGATTTATAGTAATTAGCAGATAATAAGAAAGTTCAAACGTTTATCGTTTGATTCGCTGGTATTAGGGAAATCACATTGCGCAATTTATGGCAAGCGATCGCCACCAATTAGTCCATGTTAATTAACTGAATGTTATTATTGGTGCCTCACCGCTGTGATTTTTATGTGGTCATCTTTTCCACAATTATTTCACATTTGTAGCGAAATAGAAACTTAACTTGGATAGAGTTATCCCATCATTTAGAAAGAATATATTTCATCATGCATATATGACCACCAAACCTAAATATTGTGTAGCTTACCCGCTTCATAGCCTGTCCAAGCAGTTCGTTTGTCATTATGCGCCCCAGCACCTACCGCTCGCGCTATACACCATCAAGATTATTTGTTACTCATACGCTCATGGGAAGCAGTTTTAATTGAAATAATTGCACGTTAAGTTAATTAAACGTTAAATAATGTAGTTGAAAAATAGCAACAGCAAAAACCAAACTGCTACAGCAACAACAACAATGCCACAAAAATAGATAAGAGTATGGGAGTAAAAATAAATGCTATGTACGAAACGCTACAAAAAGCTCATTAAAATCCAAAAACCAAAACCTGTGGTAGCAAAAATATTTTATTTTATGTTATCATGTAACATGAAGACAGATTCTATGGAATCCACACAATCTCCGCTAATAAATGTCACTTCTCGATAGTAGATGACGGGGGTGTGCAAACACCTCCAAATGGCCAGATTTTCGTATTTCGTATAGGGGAAATTTATACTACACTGAAAAACAAATATCAAATGTTAAAGATGAAAATTCCAATGGATGTAGTTGGGGTAGAATGCCTTTGCGGTAATCCAGGTTTATGTATACATCGATTTAACTTTGAAGAGAAAAGGCTTAGTCCTGGCTTCGAACAAATTTGGTGTAAGATTGTGATTCACTTGATTCAAGAATTCGGATTGATTCAGAATTCCATTAGTTAAAGAAGTATCTACGATTTTTACTTTTTTCTTATTTTAGGGCCAAATAAATAACCACCTTTAACGGGCGACATACCCTTGGTAAAATAATGGGTAAGTATGAGGTTTTGTAATAAGTATTTTTGTTGGGAATGTATTGTATAAAAACCTTTGCCTCAGTGTAATGGCATCAATTGCTTATTGACTTTTCTGAGTTATTCTTCGACAACTGAATGATTGAATGCAATAAAATGCATACTAAATATTTTTACACGCCTTCGTGTGCGAAACTATTGTCTTAAAATGACTGAGCGATAATTGTATGATTTTCTCATATGAAAGTGCAATGGAGCAGTTAACCCATATAGTGGCGTACATAAAAGAGCCAGCCTTATGGCTAACGAGTAGACAGTGGAAATATATGCATCAGTAAACATTTTGAACTTTGTTAATTAATTTAATATTATTTTTACGATTTTAAGTCGAAGGTAATTTTGAAGTAATATTTGAGTTGGTCTTCAGACAGCTTAGAGAAAAGACGCGTAAGTCAAATAAGATACTACGCCCACGGACTTGAAAATATAACCTAAAAAAACTTAGAATTATAAGCAAAAAAAAAAAAAATAATTAAGTAGAAAAAAACAAGTAAAAAGTCGTTAAGTTCGGCCGGGCCGAACTTTTTATACCCTCCACCATAAAATAGTCTTAATTAAAATGGAATAATTAGGGTCCTTTTACAATTTTAGGTGGAACAACTTTTCGACAATGGTTAGACTCCTACTGCCTCCCACTATTGCTTAAATTACACTGTGAACACAAATGTTGGGACAGAGATAATTCCTTTTGGAGATTAAAGCCCTTGGTGTGTGTATATTAAAAACCCCGAAGGACAGATGCGCCGTGATTCGAACTTCCGCGTTATGGCGTGATGAAGTTTTTGCAAGAGACCCTGTAAGCCATCATGAATTAGCATTATATATTTGTTTGTTGTTTTTGTAGAGCACTTAAGCAACAGTGAATAAAGATATAACGCTAATTCCTGATGGCCCACAGGGTCTCTAACAAAAATTTCATCACGCCATAACGCGGAAGTCCGACTCACGGCGGATCTGTCCTTCGGGGTTCATAATATACTCACCAAGGCCTTTCTTCCCCAAGAGGAATTTTCCGTGCCCCAGACTTTCACCTCCATTTTGTTGCACAGTGTTATCTGATCTAATCCAAAAAAATGTGCTCAGCTAGGGGAAAGGTACCACCTACGGGGCTATATCAAAGAGTCAACCTATCTTTAAATTTTTTGGCGGAAAAGTTTTATAGCTGCAGGGAACTTCAAGAGTCAAATTGAGGGTAGTTTCATCAAAACAATGTAGACCCTCAAAAATGGACCCATGTTGACGAATTTTAGTGAAGAAATTTCGTGACCACTGAAAATTCCCGAAAATCGGGAGGTACAGTTATATGGGGGGATATACCAAAACATGGACCTATATTGACGATTATTTTTGAATAGACAAAATTGTACCTAAAATTCTCAAAATACCGATCATTACAGCTAGTTCGGTTAAAAATTGCAGCTAAAATTCTCAAAATACCGTAAATGGGGAGATACAGTTATATGGGGGCTATACCAAAACATGGACCTATGTAGACGATGTTTCGTTGGAGATGTTTTATGACCACTGAGAACTTCAAATGTCAAATTACAGCTATTTCGATTAAAAACTGTAGCTAAAATTCTCAAAATACCGAAAATTGGGAGGTACCGTTATATGGGGGCTATACCAAAACATGAACCTATGTTGACGATGTTACAAATTGTGGTAAAATTCTCAAAATACCGAAAATCGGGAGGTACCGTTATATGGGGGCTATACCAATACATGGACCTATGTTGACGATGCTTGGTGGAGATGTTTCATGACCACTGAGAACCTCAAATGGCAAATTACAGCTAGTTCGGTTAAAAATTGTAGCTAAAATTCTCAAAATACCGAAAATCGGGAGGTACCGTTATATGGGGGCTATACCAAAACATGGACCTATGTTGACGATGTTTCGTGGAGATATTTCATGACCACTGAGAACCCCAAATGTCAAATTGCAGATAGTTCGGTTAAAAATTGTGGCTAAAATTCTCAAAATACGAAAATCGATAGGTACCGTTATATGGGGGCTATACCAAAACATGAACCTATGTTGACGATGTTTGGTGGAGATATTTCATGACCACTGAGAACCTCAAATGTCAAATTGCAGATATTTCGGTTACAAATTGTGGTTAAAATTCTCAAAATACCGAAAATCGGGAGGTACCGTTATATGGGGGCTATACCAAAACATGGACCTATGTTGACGATGCTTGGTGGAGATGTTTCATGACCACTGAGAACCTCAAATGGCAAATTGCAGATAGTTCGGTTAAAAATTGTGGCTAAAATTCTCAAAATACCGAAAATCGGGAGGTACCGTTATATGGGGACTATACCAAAACATGGACCTATGCCAATATCCTTTGGGATATAAGTTTGTTGATCACTAGGAACCCTAAATCCCAAATTATAGCTAATTCGGTCTGCAAATGTGGCGAAGAACGTCAAAATACCTCAAATCCGGAGGTACCGTTATATGGGGGCTATACCAAAAAGTGGACCGATATAGCCCATCTTCGAACTTGACCTGCCTATGGAAAAAAGACCCTCGGGTGCAAAATTTCAGCCCTCTATCTCAATTATTGCGGACGCTAGAGTGATTACAACAGACGGACAGACAGACGGACAGACGGACATGGCTAGATCGTCTTAGAATTTTATCCTGATCAAGAATATATATACTTTATAGGGTCGCAAATGATTAGTTCGATGTGTTACAAACAGAATGACAAACTTAATATACCCTTCATACTATGGTGGAGGGTATAAAAAACAAGGTGTACACACCTCAAAGAAATTGTTGTGGAAATACCGTGTCCGAAAAGCCGAAAGGAACAAGGCGACTTTTAAACACAAAAACAAAATAAAGTGATATTTCTTATTAATTCTCTTTCGAGTTAAAATTAGGATTTAACCACCAGTGAAATGTAGCATAATGGTGGATTGTGCGAGGCTTCGGTAGACTCCACAACTCGAAAGAGATTTAATTAGAAATGTCACTTTAAAGTAGATACGCACAAAACAGTACGCTAGCGCCGTTTACTCTTAATCACAGCCATAATTAACACAAGTACAATCAAAAATATACACATTGTTTTATAAATATTTTTAAACAGTATGCACTATTTTAGAATACAATTAAAGTCTTAAAACATAAAAAGTTAAGAAAAGCCAAAAAATGCAGTGTGGAATATTTAAGACAAAATGTGTACGATTATCTTTGTGCATCCGGTCGTTTGTATGAACGAACTGTGAATGAGTAATATTATCTCTTTGTTACTTATATTAATTCATATATTTCTCGAATGATTTACGTATAAATAGTAGTTACCAAGCTATGCTTTCGTCTACCCACTAAAATAACATTTAATTTTTATTTATTTACTAGCAGACAACTTGTAATTTACTTTATGCTTGACAATTCAAAAATAGGTATTTTCTACCTCACTTCTTCGGTCCATTGTCAATCCGAGGAGGATTTTAAATTTATCAACAGATTTCGTCTGTAGCCCTTCTTTTCTCTTACGGCCTAGGTTACACACAACCCCCTTACCTCCCAAAAATTTATGCTGAAACCGATTTTATCATAAGTTTGGCTTTGGCATATAGCATTTAAAAGAAAGGCGTGGGAAGGTATCCCACCTCATCCAAAATTCATAAAATATACATAACAACGGCAAACATTGAGCTTTTGCTGCACATTTGAAGGAAATCGGTTCAGTAGTTTTGGAGATATAACATATTTAAAAAACAGGAGTGGTCGGGTCTTTAGGCCCCAAAGAAGTACATACATTGTACAGTAAACGATTAATTTTTCAACCGATACATGCGTAATTTTTGCAAATATAGCGTTTTTTAAATATCGGGGAGGTACCCCGGGGGCCATCCCTGTACATTCCCTGACAATTTCAGGAAAATCGGTTCAATAGTTTTTGCAGACAAAATTTAAATTAAAAATTGAAAAAAGTTGGTGCGGTAAAATTTTCTTTCCATAAAAAACATAGTTGGGTTCGAATTTTTATTCATTAACATGTGACGTTTGTTAAATATGGAAAAGGGAAGTGCACCGTCCCTTTCGAAATTCAAGAAAATATGCACCCAATTTTCACCTGGGACCATCCCTGTACATTCTCTGAAAATTTCAGGGTGACGTAGGGATGGAAGATACCAAGGAACGGTCCTGACCGGTTTTAACATGGCAAAGCCCAGGATTTATCTTGGTCCCTCTTTCATCTCAAGTGGACACTGACCTCCCCGTGGTGTCACCTGGGGAACTGCCTTTAACACCCGTTAAAGGTAGTGAGCTAACATGTGCCGCGCCATCACCCATAAGAAGGTTTAAAACTTGGGTTTGGGCATCGGGTTAGTAACCCTCCCCTAGAAAAAACAGCCTACTATGAAAAAACGAAAGAAAAGAAAAACACGTTTTAAGGACCATGATCTGCGAATCTGCACCTGGAATGTTCGCACTCTCTATAGAGAAGGTGCAGTCTTCGCATTGGCAGACGTACTTGAAAAGTACAAGGCCGATATTACTGCCATACAGGAAATACGATGGATTGGGAAAGGCGTCACAACAACACCTAAAGGTGACGCACTGTATTATAGCTGTCATGACGTAAAGCATGAGTTTGGTTGCGGATTTGTAGTTAGTCGGAGACTAAAACATCTGGTATCCAGCTTCACTCCAGTGAATGAAAGACTCGCTGCAATTCGAATAAAAGCTAAATTCTTCAACATCAGCTTTATTTGCGCTCATGCTCCCACTGAAGAAAAGGACGAACAGACCAAAGATATATTTTACGAGCGCTTAGAAGAAACATATGACCGTTGCCATGCCCATGACATTAAAATCATTCTAGGCGATTTTAATGCCAAAATTGGAAAGGAGAATATCTTTGGCCCAACAGTCGGGAAATTCAGCCTCCACAGTGAAACATCTGACAATGGTATGAGGCTGATAGACTTTGCAGCTGCAAAAAACATGGTAGTTAGCAGTACCAGATCTAATCATCTCGATATTCATAAGGGCACCTGGCTGTCTCCAGATCAGAAAACAAGAAATCAAATTGATCATGTTGTGATAGATGGAAGACATTCATCAAGCGTGTTGGATGTACGATCGTTCCGAGGCGCAAACATTGATTCGGACCACTACCTTGTTGCAGCAAAGGTACGCACCCGCTTAAACATAGCAAACAAAGTGCGAACAGACACAACACGGAAGTTGGACATCGGTAAGCTGCAAACACAACAGATAGCCACAGCATATTCCACTCAACAAGCCCAATTGCTTAACGCGAGCACTCCTTGTCCCGATAACATAACAACACAATGGCAAAATATTGCCCACTCCATGCAAACAGCCGCATAATCCATACTTGGATTCCAGAGACCTCCGCAAAGGAATTCATGGTATGACCGGGAGTGTCGTGCTGCTACCGAAGAGTAAAATGCGGCATATAGGGATACTTTACAATCAGTAGCAACGCGTAGCGCACGAGAGAGATATCGGGAGAAAAGGAGAGAAGAGAAACGTCTTTTTCGCAAGAAAAAGAGAGAAATGGAAAAGCAGGAGTGCGAAAAAATAGATATTTACAGGAGCCAGAATGAAGTCCGAGAATTCTACCAAAGAGTGAAACATCAAACAGATGGCTTTGGTACAGGCACATCCTCCTGTAGAGACCAGCAAGGTAATCTTGTAACAGATACAGATAGCGTGCTCAGGATATGGAAGGAACATTTCTCCAATCTGCTGGTATCCAATAGTAGCGAAGACGATGATACCACAGATCCTATCCCAGAAGATGGTATAGAATGTATACCGCCCGGCCAAGATGAGGTAAAAACAGCAATCAACCGGCTGAATAATAATAAAGCAGCAGGAGCCGATGGCTTACCAGCCGAGCTGTTTAAAACGGGAGGCGACGCTCTGATAAGGTGTATGCATCAGCTACTTAGCACCATCTTGCAGGAAGAACGCGTACCCGACGATTGGAACCTGAGCATCCTATGTTCCGTCCACAAGAAAGGAGATAAGACTGTATGCTCCAACTAAAGGGGCATAAGTCTTCTCCCTATTGCCTATAAGATAATGTCAGGGATATTGTGCGAACGACTAAAGCCAATGGTCAACGAAATAATTGGACCATACCAATGTGGCTTTAGATCTGGCAAGTCCACCATTGGCCAGATATTTACCCTGCGGCAAATCCTAGAGAAGACCCAAGAGATGCAGATTGACACATATCACCTTTTTGTCGATTATAAAGCAGCATTCGACAGTCCTCTCCCATCAAAGGTATTCCATGCAATGTCTGAGTTTGGTATTCCCGCAAAGCTCATCCGGCTTTGTAAGATGACTTTAACTGATACTAGGTCCTCAGTTAAAATTGGAAAGAACCACTCCGAAGAATTTTGTACCAAAAGAGGTTTCAGACAAGGACACAGCCTTTCGTGTGACCTATTCAACATTTTGCTGGAAAAGGTAATTTTAATCAATAGCCATATGTTACTTGCTTATGCTGATGACATAGACATCATGGGACGATCAGTAACGGAAGTAACTGATACCTTTAGGAAGGTCGAAGCAGAATCTGCGAAAGTGGGTCTGGCGGTCAACGGCGAAAAGACCAAATTGATGGTGTCGACGCGCAAAGCGTCCATAGAGCTCGGACCAACTGTGGAAGTTGGTACCTACAATTTTGAGGTAGTTAACGACTTCGTCTACCTCGGCACTGCCATAAACACAACAAACAGCATCAGTTGTGAAATAAGAAGAATTGTATTGGCCAACACATGCTACTATGGTTTAAGTAAGCAATTTAAAAACAAAGCCACATCTCGTCAAACAAAAATAACACTATACAAAACGCTGATACTACCCGTGCTAATGTATGGCTCCGAAGCATGGGTACTTGCCCAAGCAGATAAGGCAGTGCTTGGTGTGTTTGAGAGGAAAATTCTTCGAAAGATCTACGGGCCGATTTGCGTTGACGGTGAATATCGACGTCGTATGAACCACGAGCTATATCAGCTATACAATGACATGAGTATAGTTAAACGTATCGAGATGCAACGATTGCGTTGGCTAGGTCATAATAAGAATGAGCGATGATGAACCCGCTAAAAAGGCGTATGAATACATGCCACATGGCGGTGCACGCAGAATCGGCAGGCCTAAGCTTCGATGGAGCATACAAGTGGATGAAGAAATGAAAAGGCGCGGTATTCCAAAAAGTCAAGTGAAAAACAGAGAGGAATGGAGATCTTTTCTTAGTTCGGTCTATGGAACAAATGTTCTGTAATGGGCCAATTAAGTAAGTAGTAAGTATAAAAAAATTGAAGCCGATGCAATGGAAAAAGTGCGGATGAGGTCAGTTGTTATAATACCAGAAATGCTGTAATGTAAAATAAAAATAATTACTTCGACGACTAGGTAGGTCATGATTTCCATGATGTTACACGGAAAAGGCCAAGAACGAAACTTTGAAGGAAAGCTTAAGTGAAATCTAGGAAACTAAGTCTAGGACACTAAGAAAAATTCGTATTAATTTTTTTGTGGCTTTCTTCCGAAACTCTGTGCTGTTTGTGGGTTAAAATTACATCTCAAAAAAATATACAAAATAAAATACCATTTAATCCCATGCCATTTGTTGTTATTGTTGGTGTAATTGTTAAAAAGCTATTTAATTACATATTTCTGTAAATAGATTCTATTCACAACTAGTAATTCATACGGCGGTCTTGTGTTCGGAATAATTGTGGCTTTTATGATTTGATGGATTTCCATTTAACGAAATCATTAGTCGCCGTGAGATCGATGTGATTAGATGCCTGCCGATAGACAGATCGTCATTGAGTGAACAAGGAAACCGAAACGGTGAACCAACACTGAAATAATTGCTTTGTGAGTTATGTTCAAATTACATGAATTATGAAAATGTATTAGAAAAACAACAACATGAATATCGCATAATTCGTAGCATGAAAAAATAAATAATAATAAAGGAGTCATGAATGCTGTGAATGAGCAATACATAAAGGTGTGTTACATTGTAATGGATATATGTACTATGTAGCTACATATGACAAATCATGTGACGAATCATAATGATGTGCATGCTGTAGAAAGTTGGTTTTCCAAGGAATTCAGCGAAAAAATGATATTTGAATTGCAAAAAAAATTTTGCTGCAACAGAAGTGACGAAAAGTGTTGCAGAGGGTTCTGCTTTTTTATAATTGAAATTTAGACGGAAGAAATTCAATTCCCAGCAATAAACCGATGCTGATAAAAAGAGAGTGAGTGTGATTCCGATTCCTATTATACCCCTTAGTAGGGGCAAAGAGAATAAACATGTTTTTGTTTTAGTTATTAATTCAAGTTTATTGACCTCAATACACCTACGGATTTTAACAAATATTTATTTATCTCCATACGCAGAATTTGTTGTTGACGATTTTTTATTTTGTCGGCACTATTTAACTAATCATCACATTTTAGATTAGGTGACCTGAAATAAAAACAGGAAGACGACAGTCGTCGGTGTCGGCCAGTCAGAGTCGGGTTGCATACACATTCACTCGTACATAGGCTAATGAAATGAAATGTTCGATAGGCGAAAATAAATAAATTTATGTAAATATTCTTTGCATAATCAGCAAAAACAGCAGCTCTAAATCAATTTATTTGAATTTTGCTCGTTGTTGTTGGTTTTTTCTACTGTGGCGATGAAATATTGAGCTTTGCGTTTCGGGTATGGCTAAATATTTTGTGGCTAAATAGTTTTAGTTGTTGTTGTTTTTTGTTTATTTTGGATTTCAGGAGTCTAATTTGTTAAATATTCAAATGAATGTGAAAAAAATGTTTTTAATATTGTCAACGTTACTGAAATATATTCTGTTGAAAATGTCGAAAATCTTGACGTGTTTTTAAAAACATAAATCTAAAAGAATTTATGGGACAAATGGAACAATGATATCAATGAACCCACTGAGAAATCATGCTCGAAGTTCAGTCATATTGGTATATTTCTTCGACGACAGCCTAGAAGGGACTGACATATTTTGTCAAAATTTTGTACCTCATTATATTTCTTGCAGACATAGGTTAGGTTCGAGTATGGAATATATCCACACCACTCATACGACTACTTCCCACAATACATTTTAAAAATTTTCACAAATGTGGTGTTTAAGACCATGCCTGGAGTCATTTTGACATTTTTGACTTTCCCCGCGGGCACTATTATGAAGGGTCAAAACTCTAACTTTTGAACTTTTTTTCGACAGATAACATAATCTGCTTTCCGATGCATTAAAAAGATTTGAATTCGGTGTAGTAATTGCAGAACAATTCAAGGACAAAGTTAAAAATTTGAGTTTTAGAAATACAAAAAACTAAAAAAAAAAATAAAAATCTTTTTCAAAAATTTTAATTTTTTTTCCAATATTAAAAAACACTCTGGTCTGTTTTATTATATGCATCAGGAAACTTGACAATAAAGGCGATCGATGAAAGTTCCCAAGCTGTTCCCTAAAAGTTCTAGTCCACTTAAATGTGTAGTACCTGAGGAAAACTAAAATGACTGATGAGCACAATTACTAACGAATACAGTATCCGATTTGCCGAAAAATTTTCACATCGTAAAATGTCTTCCAAATATATAGAAGGTTGCAAGAAGGTCTATATCGGACGGCAGCTTCCCTTACAAACAGTACAATCAATTCCACGGCGGCCGGTTCAATGAACCGGATTGACTCGAAGGAATTTTTGACCAGGGGTCGTCACCTCGTATATTTTTTTACTAGGGGAGCAGCAATTTTTCCCAGAATGACTGCTCTAAGCTCTTTTGGTCCTTGCCGGTATAGAGAAAAATTCCGGACCATAAACCTGTTCATTTGCCAGCGTGTCTCCAACTTCATCGTCAGATTCATAGTCGGATAGCGATATAACTCCGCAGTCTTCGCCACAACAATAAGCGCAGCTTCGAACACCACATGTTGTTGTTCAGCTCCCCGGATATGCATCGTTCCTACAATTTAATTGCAACAGTCTCCGTCAGCGAAATTGTAGGCTTTATGAGGCGAAAGAACTTCATGGTCGCGGTGATTCAGGAAATAAATCTCACCGTCACCTTTAGCTTGCGATGGTTACATCGTTTTGCGGAAGGATCGTACAAGAAGCGGATTAGGAGGACATGCCTTTCTTATAAACCAGTATCTTCAATCTCATTTGAGCTCCATTCTAGTGACCTATACATGGAATGTATGGGGTAGCCGAGGAAGAGTTCCTTAATTGTATTTACCACCGATTAAACTTTGTGGAGGAGATTATCACAGCTTGCCAAACATCACTATTGTGGCACCGGGTCTGATAAATGACTTGTCCTGCCAACACGTCATTTCCCTTGACTCAAAGCATCTTCCGGTCAACTTCTCCGTTAACTGACAACCCGACTTTATAACCACTGTTCACCGTACTTTTTCTGAACCGAGGAGAAGATTATTGGCACTGGTTCAGAGAATTTGTTAATTACCGTTTCATTCCCTCAGACCCACGTTAGCTTAGAGAACATCATTACAATTGCAGCCACTCGCTACGTATCTGCTGCTCGAATTCCCGAAGATTGACCAAGCTTCCCAGCAGAGGCGAAAAGACTAGACTAAGAAACACTGAAGACCCAAAAGGTAGAGCATTTTCTCTTTAAATCAAAGGGCTAGTATACGACCATAAATGAAAAAGTGACAAAATCACATGAAGCACCGTTAACAAACCACCCGACTTCATAACCTCTGACCACCGTACTTTTCTGGACCATGAAAGAGATGAATGGCCATGGTTCAGAGAATTTTTTAATCACCGTTTTAATCTCTCAGACTATAGGTTTTCTGAGTGAATTGTCCGGAACATCATTAAAACTGCAGCCACTCGCAACATACCTGCTGGTCGAAATCCTGAAGATAGACCAAACTTCGCAGCAGAGGCGAAATGACTAGTCATAGAAATACTGAAGACCCAAGAGTTAGGGTATTTTCTCTTGAAATCAACAGGCTAGTATGCCAGCATAAGCGCAAAAAGTTGCTATAGCAACCTTTAAATCACTCTCGATTTCGGGAAAGAAGGATGATATAAGGGCTGTCAGTTTTAATGGTGTGAAAGATTCGAAGAGGTGTGCGTATTATTTTAACCGCCCATTTTTGATGGTCCCTGAAAGTGATTGGACTAAGAGTGGTGTGCTATGCCGTATATGAGCCCTCCCCGCCGAGGAGGTGCCACAAAAATTTACGAAAAACGTGTTGCAAACATCATTGGAAACGTTAGCCACGCATATTGTACAGGGTGATCCAGCTACTAAAGCCAAGCAAGGATGTCAGCAGAGGAGAATCGTACAGGTCGATCTTCATCTTGTCGCCAGTAACATAGATTCTAGAGGCACTACTCCTCCCCAGCATGAGAAGCAGTTTCCCAGTTGTCCAACATCAGCATGGATGCCTGAAAATGCACAGCACTACCACAGTATTATACACCATATTCACATATTGTACATATGTTTCGAGCACTGAAACAAAACAGGCCGTGCGGCCGAACAGTCAACCATGTCAAACTGTTCGAGGATATTACGGAAGACTTCCCGCCAACCGAGTTTACAGACGGTGATCGAAGATATATGTGACAGGTGAAAATTCTACAAAGCTGCCTTAGCGCAGCTCTTCCATCTGAGAAATATGAAAATATCCTCCACACTTTTCCCCATCTGACGGCTGAAATGAGGCTGCTCTTGAACATATTGATCGAACAGATTGATTGCGCCCATTAAGAACCGCAAGATATTGTGTGTAACGTTCCACAAGCACAAACATATATATTAGAAATATGTTTGGATCCAAACAAATATTCGTTTGGGACAGGTTGAAAACAAATATATGTTAGGATCCAAACATTATTTGTTTGTGTCCAAACAAATATATGTTTGCAACATTTTGTAACATATCTCAATTTTATTTCTTTGGGTACCAACATATTTTTTTATGTTAGAACATATTTTTTATAATTAAAGACAGTATTTTTGTCAAAGAGAGTTTTATGTTTTTTGTTTGTTTTATAATAAAGTGCTGTGTGTATGGCGTATTAGAAGACGCGGAAACTTTGGGGGTGTGTATGCGGCAAAACACGTGTGTGTATTAATTATGTTGTTCTTCTTTCTTCAGTTTTCTAAATACAATCGTTGAGTAAAGACGGTAAAGTGGGTGAATAAATCAGTGTTTTGTCTTTTCTTAAAGAAATTGTGGTTTTTAGTAAATTAAAATTTGTCATATACATACATATGTATATTTGAAATATGGGTGTACCTATTTATTACATTATATAATTATTTGATTCCAGGTGCCGATTTCCCGCTGATGATTTCAACTTTGTGGAAAATGTGTTTTATTTCACAACTAAGGAGAAGCGTTCAACGATGTTTCTATATAATTTTTTCTTTTTAAAAGTGCGACTTTTTATAAATTATTTTATTCATAGATTCACTTTGGCAGTTTTGTTGAGATGTATGTTTTACTTACTATTTGTTGTAGTCAAGCTTAATCTCATATTTGTTGTTTTCAAATTTAAAAAAACAACAAGTTTAAAGTGGGGTGTAGTTTAAATTGATTACTTTTGGGGATGGCAGAGAATACTAGTTTCGTCCAACGCCACTTGGACTCATCAGTTCTCTTAGTTCTTTGTATTGAAACAAAGAACCTTTCCCCAATTTTATGACGACTCGAGCTCAAGAATAAGTGTGACTGATGAATTCGTTTCAATGCGAATTCAACGCCATCCCCAAAAGTAATCAATTTTAACTACACCCCACTTTAAACTTGTTATTTTATTCGGTTTAACTTTTATTTATGGGTGCCACCGTGGTGCAATGGTATGCACACCCGCCTTGCACGCATAAGGTCGTGGGTTCGATTCCCCGGCCAGGCAACATCAAAACACTTTTCAACGGTGGAAAAATACCCCTCAGTAATGTTGGCGACATTTCCTGAGTATTTCAGCCATGTAAAACTTCTCTACAAATGTGGTGTCTTAGACACGCTGTTCGGACTCGGCGATAAACTCTAGGTCCCATATCATTGAGCGTATATGAATCGGGTTGCGCTCATTGATATGAGAGAAGTCTCCTTGTCCTTGCATTTCTTTGGAATTTGTTACGTACCTATGTGTCTGTTGTTGCTTTTGCTTTTTTTTCTATACCTTTCAATAAACCACCACCATTTATAAATGTGTATATATGTTTGAGATAGTCAGTGAGCGCTTACTGAGAGTAAGTGAGCATATATTTCAATGTGTTTCACATTGAAATTTGCGCTCCCTTGCTCTCAGGTGCATGTGTTTGTTTTTTTTTTTGCTTTTGGGTTTGCATTTGTTTGCACCCAAACATATATTTGTTTGCAGGACCCAAACATTGGGACTGATTGCAAACAAATACATATATGTTTTGCTGCAAAATATGTTTGGGACATTTGTTAGAGAGGCGTTTTTTCCTCCGTGTATGTGCGACAAGATCAGAAGTAGGACAAGATTCTCAAGTCGATGGCCGACATCACATGGGGTGCTAACAAAAACACCTTGTTGACCTCTTTTAAAGCAATATGCCGGTCTTTGGTAAGGTATGCGACGCGAATATTAGCGCTACGCAGTGGAAGAATATTCAAATCATCAGCACAACCAGATGTAGTCGAAGCAGTACCTGATTGAATGTTACCGCCATTACAATCCCTCTCACGATCTAGTGGAGAGGCTTCGACAGCCCAATAAAATCAAAGATGTCCCAGGCCATGTCTGAGCTTGGTATTCCTGTAAAATGAATACGATTATGCAGGGTAACATTAACGAACGCAAGATCTGCAGTTAATACAGGAAATAACTTCTACGAGCCTTAATTTAGTCCTGTAGGGTAAATATCAAATGATTACGCAAATGATTATGGAAAACAAGCTATTGGCCGACGCAGGTGATGCTGCCATAATACGTCGTTCAACACGAGTCATAGCAGCAACCTTTGATAAAATACGGAAGAAGTCTGCCAAAATGGATCTGGCCATAAACAGCAGGCCTACTGTTGCAGTTGCAAGCTATAATTTTGAGGTAGTTAGTGACTTTATTTCCCTCGGTCTTTGCACGCATTTTAAAAACAAAACCACCACATGCTAAAGAGATATCAGTTTATACAAAACACCAAAAGGGTCCTTGCCAAAATATGGATCTGTAGCATGGGTGCTTCCGATAACAGATGAGAATTTTCGGAAGATATGTGTTTCACTTGTAGAAGATCCATGCAATAAGTTTACGATTTAGCCTTTTGTCCATACAGATGTCACAGTATCTGAAAACATATGTACGATGCTATGCTCCTACATATTAACGTATGAATACTGCCATGTACTAGCCCCCTTATGTTGCTTGACTTTGATAAATTAGCAAACAAAACCAACAAATGGCACACATACAAATCTACATTATCATTGTACAAAGTAATAATAACTATTTTAACAATATAAAGACATAAATTATGTTCATTACACACACACACAATGAAATCAGTGGACTTTTGTACGTTTTCCGACAACACTATAATTATCATATAAAATGGCTCTTTTTAATTTATGCAAATCAAAGTTGATTTTTTTTGTTATTTCATTTCTTTGTGATTTGCCGTTTTGTGCTTCTAATTTTGTTCTTTGACATGTTTTTTTCGTTATGGCAAAATGTCATAATAAAAGCAAATTCTATTTATTTCAACTTAAGTTCATTAAAACGATATCGATTGGTATTGAATTCTTTTCGTTGACTTTTAATCATCGGTATTGAATTCGAACATTAACAGCTGCCTAAATCGCTAATCAACTCTGCCTGTGGCCATAAAAATTGATGAGTGTTTTGAAATCATTCCACCTAAGAAACGTTTGGTTTAATCAAAGCTAAGTGTGTGGAGTTCGATAGAGTAGAATAACCCTTTTTTATAAGCGGTCACCAATAATTAAACTAAATCTTTACTTTCTCAAAATAGCAAAATGAAGTCAGCATGGTCACAAAAGCCAGTTAGATAGTCGGCCAGCATTATTTAGACCATAGATGAACTATAAATTTGTTAAAATATTTGAGGAAGATTGAAGTAGGTATTGTTTAGTTGTTGTTTTTTCTATCTGTGTAAAACAAGTTCATTGTTACGAGGGAGGTGTGATACTTCTAGTTTTTAAAACATAGGAAACCATAGAAGTGAATATGAAAGGACAGGTTTTTATCATCTATCGCACTTATAATTGAAATGTGCTTACACCATGGACATTTTTGCGGATGCTGAAACTACAATGTTCATAGATGAGAAATATCAAAAAATAAAAAAATCGCCGGAGGGATTTTTAAATAAATCGCGGTCAAATTTCACCTTTTTAGGTTTTCACGATTTTGCTTGGAAACCGCAAGTCCTATTGACATGTGAGTAAAGAAAATATTGTAGAGAATCTTAAAAAATTTGCAAAAAATATTATAAAGAATTTTGGTCATTCCTCACATTTGATTGGAGCTTTTACTATTGATTTAATAATTCTTTGCACAAAATTGTGTGTGCACAAACTGTATGTGACTTTTTATGTTTATGTACATACATTAGGCCGGGGCAGTTTGTATGGAAGGAAAAAAGTGTTAGCGGGCGCCTGGAGTTTCTGATTCTTGGGATTGTACTGAGCAAAAAAGTCAACTAGCCAATATATGTACGGTGAAAGTCGAGCCCCCGGATTTTGACTTGAAGTTTTTTTCAAGGATTTTTGGATATTTTGGCATATAACAGCCAACCATTGAGATTTTTCGATCCAACGCAAAGACAACAATTGTAGCCAAGACAGTAATTAAGAACTCAGGTAGTTATGGCCTCGAGAAAGTGCACATTTTTCGGAAAATATCGATAAATGACATCGACACTTTTCTGCAAGAAGGCTGTATGTATGTCACTAACGGAGACGAAATATCACTTTTGATTGGAAAATGTGACAAAAACCATAAATTATGGCGGCATCGTTCTATGGGGCTATATCAAAACGTGGACCTTTAGAACATTCCTGGAGTTACATATATTGTGTTCATTGAAAGCTCTATCATAAATACTGCTTGCAGCAGCAGACGGATGTTTACTTAATATGATCACCAACGGATTTTTCGATGTGTTTCAAATAAATAAATTTAACATATCCTCCATCTTACGGTCTGTACACCAAATCGTCAAGCATATCAATCGATTCAGCAATAGAGTAACATATTGCATTATTGCACACATCCTTCTGTTCAAAGGGGAGTCTGCATCAATTTCGGTCCATAGATGTTCTCTGGGGAAGCTAATATATGGCATTGTCTCATTTGCATACAATATTAAACCACCATAACTAACCATGGAGAAACATATTTTTTCAATACATATCCATGTTTTAGTATAGTCCGTGCATAACGTTTTTAGCGACATTTCATTGTAGACGTTACAAAATGTTGTTCTATTTCGATTATTTTTTAATGTCCACCAGAAATGCAAAAATATTACCGATTTTAATTTTCACGTTCGAGTACAAATCTACGGAATAACTGAATCTCTGTATGGGGGCTATGGGAGAGCTTGAAACTATCCCGAAAAGTTTTGGAGAGGTGGTGAATATAAAGAACTTTGTGTAGCAAAGCACAGTCAGATTGGTGGGTCCCTACAAACTTCAAAAATAAAACACAAAATGTTATTTTTTTGGATTTGTGTTTTTTTAAATGTATGTCCGTTCAAGAACCCTCAAGAAACTACAAATTTGTACTACAATAACAATTTCCCTGTATGAAAAAATATTAATAATTCTTCAGTTCTGAAACAGATCGACAGTTTAATTACACACTGCAACAATTTCCAGGTAGTGATCTGGGGTGTGGGCAATTCGAAGTGGGGGTGATAGTGTTCGGTTAGGAGACTTCTCAGGACAAACTTTTTTAGAACCCCTTATATAATCTTAATCAAATGCAATTGGCCTCCAGCAGATAGCGCCATACTTCACAAGATTAAAGATAAAGCTTTGAAATTTGAGAGAATCCTTTGGACTATATATAGAGTCATTGGTACCGATTTGGTATGGGATGTGCTAAATTCCAAATGGAGGTGATGGTATAAGGTCTGAAGACCCAAATCCCTAAGAACACAAAACACCAACATTCTGCGAAATTATTTAGAAAATATGGGTAAAACGTAAAAAATGCTCGAAATCAAGGAGTACCCTAATTCGGGCTATACCAAAAAGTCGACCGACATGACTCATTTTTTTGTACCAGTGATTCTTTATGTGAACCAAAGGTGTATATCGAATTTCAAAGCTTTATTCTCAATCTTGGGAAGTATAGCGCTATTTATGGGGACCATTTGCCTTCGGTTAAGGTATATACATAACCTTAAGGGGCTCTAAAAACCCTAAAACAAAATTTAGCCTTTAGAGGTTATCACCTACTAACCGACACAGCTTTGTCAGCAATCACTGCATTATTTGAGTGAAGGATCACAATTCTTAAATATGTATGTATATGTATGAGAACTAGAAGATATTACCTTGATTTCATACACACAATTTAAAGAATTCATAGCAATGGGCAGTCCAAATGCCAAATGCAACGTGATTTCAATATCATAAAATAAATGTTTGATTTCAAATCTTCAATTTTAATTCGCGTGTGCGAGACGAAGTTCGCCGGGTCCACTAGTATACAATATGCAGGAGGGGGAATGTTTATATGTATTTCAAGTTAAGTTTTTATACCCTCAGCCTTTAGGCTAAAGAGGGTATTTACACTTTGATACGGCCAAAAATGTGCCTCATCGAAATAATGGTTTTAGACCCCAAGTATGTTTGTACGA
Organism: Musca autumnalis; assembly: GCF_047663935.1. Taxonomy (NCBI): domain Eukaryota; kingdom Metazoa; phylum Arthropoda; class Insecta; order Diptera; family Muscidae; genus Musca; species Musca autumnalis. The sequence goes on along the minus strand of NW_027411977.1, from coordinate 16,892,428 downwards.
TATCCGTTTCAGACAATTTTGAGTAGATCTAGCAATGTCCGTCCGTCTGTCTGTCTGTCGGTCCGTCTGTCTGTCTGGCTGGCTGGTGCGCACGATAACTCTCGAACGGATCAATCGATTCGGTTCAAATTTTGGGTATGGAAATATTTTGTCCAGATTTGATTTAAGTTCGGAGATGGGCCATATCGGTCCACTCCTTCAGGTACCTCCCCCACAAAAGTTCAAAAATGTTCGGAAAAATTGTCCGCACGATAACTCTTGAAGGGAGTAACCGAATTAGTCCATACTTTGCACATCGTGACATTTCTACCAGACATAGATGAGGTTCCAATATGGACCCTATTGGTTCACTCTTTCGGGTACCTCCCACACAAAATTTTGCTTAAGTGCAGTTTAAGGCCTGCTCTCGAATCGCTTTGATTTTTGTTGCAGCCACTTGTATTCACTACCCCCATTACGACGATATAATTTTTTTCAGGAGCAAGTCCATATATCCTCAGAAATCAGCACGAAAACTGCAGACAACCCATATAATACGATGTGTCGTAGTTGGAGTGCACGATAACTCTCGAACGGATCAACATATTTGGTTAAAATTTTGGGTCTTTCAATATTTTGTCCAAACTTAGTTTAAATTCGAAGATAGACTATATCGGTCCACTCCTTCCGGTACCTCCCCCACAAAGGTTCAAAATTTTTCGCCAATATTGTGGGCATGATAACTCTAGGAGGGAATAACCGAATTGAGCCAAACTTTGCTATTGGTAATATTACTTTCAGGCATAGATCGAGTTCTAATATGGACTATATCGGTCCACTCATTTGAGTACCTCCCACACAAAATTTGGAAAAAGTATAGTTTAACAACTCCTCTCTGATCTTACTAATTTGTGACGCAGCAGGTTGCACTTGCGGCCCCTGTTACTACGTTGTAATTTTTTTTTTTTTCGTGGGAAAGTCCATACTTCCTGAGATAATGACCCAAAAAGGTCCAGAAAATCCTACCGGCACCACCTAAACTGGCTAATGTGTAAAATAAACCTTTAAGAGAGAAATCGATTTAGTTCAAACTTTGTAAAATGAAAAGTAAAATTGTAATATATTTAAATTCAGAAAATTAAGAACAACATATTTAATTATATACATAGTCTGTAAGGAAAATATCCATAGACTAATAAAAAAAATATTTCCTACAGATTTGTATTAGGTCCGAATATGTACTACATCGGATCACTCCTATGGGTACACCCTACCCAAAGTTTGGAAAAAATGCATTCGTCTTGGATCATTCTGAATTTTGTTGCAACATGTAGTTTTTTGCGGCCCTTTCCATCCTGGAAAATTTTCCCAACAGCTAAAAAACCTACAGAAGTATTGTCAATCCCACGGCAGCGGGTTCTTACGTACCGGATTGACCCGAAACCAAAAGTGTTTCGGCCAGCGGCTGCCAACCCAGCATTATATGCTGCTACAACAACAACAACTGAAGTATTGTGTTAACATTTTTTCTTCGGGTACGTGGCTGAGGGTATATCTCTGTCGGCTCAGCTGACTGATACTTTCTTACTTGTTTAACTTATCAAGATGTATATTGAAAAGGAAGTGTCTACAGAACCCCCAATAAACACCCGCCTCCGGCGTTCCGGTGGGTGGAGTTTCATGAGAATTTTTTTTTATTCCGAATGTAAAAAAAACAGTAAAACAAAAAAGAATCAGTCGGCTTTTCCGACAGATAAATATCTTCAACCTTTGGCTACCATAAACAAATAACAGAGGTATGGACCTACTATGAAGAGATCCCACATCTTAAAAATATGTACACAAGTAGCATTTTCTTAGGTGACAAAAGAAGTTTTGGAAGTTTGTGAGCGTATATATCAAAAACAGCGGGCCTAATTAGTCCCCTGACAGTCCCAATTAACACACTCGACAACAACAACATAACCATAATCCTGCAAAAGTAACTCTTGGGCGGGGTTATTGGAACTTTTGGACCATTATCGAGCAAAGTATCGACACTGCGTTGTATCAAATACTACAAGGGCTACTAAAATCTATAGTACGATAGGTGTATGAAAGAGTGGCCTTATATATTGGGGCATTGAGGGGCCCATATTTTAAGAAGTATTGGCTTCCCCTTGCAAAAATTGTAATGTTGTACGCAACACAAATTCAGCACCATCGAATAAATGATCTTAAATTGGATTAAAATGCTAAATTGGTGAACTTTTGTGGAGGAATACTAAAACGATAACCTTCGGCGAAATTTTCAAAACAATCTTCGAACAGCCCTTAAACTACGCTTCAGCGAAAATGATACGACATGAAGAGTTGTGTATTACATTCCAGCGAATATTTTTCCTAAAGATAACATTAAGAAAAATTTTACGGTTTTAGAAATACGCTGCGAAATATATACAAATTACGGAAATTTTAGATATATTAAAAAATTTGAGGCAATAAATGAGGTTATTCGTGTTCATTATGTTTCCAAATAAATTATTCTTATCTACAAGTTTGCTGCGGATGTCATAGAAAAATTCGTATTGGTTTCAAAGTTATAGCCCCGATTTTTTTAAAAAGTCAATATTTAGTCATGTTTAGATAGGGCCATAAAATCCGAACCCGATCTAACAAAACTGAACCCAAAGAGGGTTTTTGTCTATTGCGTCTGTACTTTCATAAAAACCGCATTTGACAAAATTGACACAAAACTACCTTGAAAATTTTGCACAGTGTATTTATACCAGACATAGAGTAGGCCTTCGGGTACTGTATATTTTAGCTCTTTGTACCTCAACTACCTACTCGATTGATAACAGATGTCGAGAAGACACCCGAGCCGGCATCACAATTCATTTTGGAGCCGTATTTGCTTGGCCTTGCTATCTTTGTGTCCTGTATAGTTTTTCTCTGTTTTTTTTTTCTTTTCCACTGTTGGCCACCATACTAGTGCTCCCTATGTGAGTATTGGTCTACGTATTCTGGAGCACATCCATAACACTATTTAGGTTTAAGGTCCAAACGGCTTCCAAACATTTTGTGACATGTGTAGTAAGCAACGGTAGCTTTATGAGAACGATGTTCCATGTTCCGTATCCATGGCAGTTTTGAGACTAGGATACTTGTTTGGCCCAATCCCGTGGGTGTACTTCTTCAGCTGGAGATTGTATATTTGGTTTTTTAGTGGAAAGCTCCCTGAGCCCACTGCTTATGGCCCAAGTATTAGAGCTGGCAAAAAATCGATGGCACTATCGATAATATCGATTATTTTTTGAAATTTCAATATCGATAGATAGTTGCGTCTATCCATATTATTGGATTAAAAACCCCTAACCTAAAATCAATTGAAATTAATAGAACTTAAGCGGCTTTTTGATGTTGTGGATGTGAGAAAGGTAAGTTCGTAGTCACACGTACAAATGTTTCGGAAAAGTAAATTGTATTTTTGTATATTTTTATACCCTCAGCATTTATGCTAACGAGGGTATATACACTTTCACACGGGCAAAATGTGCCTCATCGAAATAACGGTTTTAGACCCCAAGTATGTTTGGACGAAATGTGTTTCAGACAATTTGGTGTCGATTGAGCAATGTCCGTCCGTCTATCTGTCTGGCTGGCTGGAGCGCACGATAACTCTCGAACGGATGAACCGATTCGGTTAAAATTTTGACTTTCGTAATATTTTGCCCAAACTTAGTTTAAGTTTGAAGATGGGCTATATCGGTCCACTCCTTCCGGTACCTCCCACACAAAAGTTCGAAAATGTTCCGAAATTTTGGCGAGTGTCGGCCAAGATTGAATTCATTAAACCGGCTTTTCATAGTGTTATAGGATAGTCCTTTATCGACATACAAAGATTTAATTTAATCGATGCACTCTTGGCGTGGTTATTCACATCGGAAGTTGTAATAAATTATCGGACGAAAATGTTCACTAGTAAATTCCATTTTTTGCAAAGTGATTTTTTCAGGTCACTGTAAACAATTCAACACATGGTCATATGTTGAACTGTCCTGAGTACGTTTAGGCTAAAAACTGGCACACTTTCCAAAAAAAATGGCAGAAGGTTTTTTAATGATCCTCGTAGATAAAAGTGTCAAGGCCCTGCCTCATATGAAAACTGTGATTTCACGGTGAAATTTCGACGAAATGTAACGTCAGAAATGTTCGTTTTTTCGGAAAACTTCTTTTGTTTATGTCACAGGCCAAGGGTACATCTCTTTCGGTAAAGCATATTGATACTTTTTTAATTGTCTCCATCATTTTTTAAATTGTCTATTTCGTCCCTCTTATTAGCATTCACCACTCAAAGGATACATCCTTCCTTGTTCATGACCAATTTTTTTCTCAGCGACTGCACTTCCAGCCCTCGTTTTAGATCTAAAGTTGTAATATAAAACCAACAACCTGCTTACAACAACATCAACAGAAAAACAAAAACACCTATCTAATCATTTGTTGTATAGTGATAGCAACAACAACAACGGCAATGTGACAAAGTAATCCCAGCAATACTCACACGATATTCCATTTTAGAAATATGGATAAATTGACTGGCCGTTTGGTTGCTTAGCTAGGATGGTCCATTTGAATAGTTTGGTGAAGATTGGGTTAAATTGCTTGGCTATGATGCTGTCTTAGATACTTTTTTTCTTTAATAAAACAAAAACTAAAACAAGAAACAACCTCCGCTACAACAAAAGGGCCAACACAACAACACATGGTTGGGATGTTTGCTTAAGTGGTGCTGCCCCTACTGTCGCTAATGCCCAAATAGTCATCTTTTAGTTCAGATGTTTTTGTTGTTTCGGCTTTGTTACTGGTGTTTAGAAAAAAATAAGAAATATGTTGAACCTTGATTAGGTTTGTGAAACACTTGTTCGTTTGTCTTTTTGTTTCATCTTCCACTGGCCAGGGCATTTGCCCAGCGATTCATTCGCCCATGCGTGTGTGTGTGCGCGAGTTTTATTTCAAAAGGTAGTATTTGTAGCTCAGGGTAATAAATTTAATCATTAGCTTTTATTTCAGTGACAGTTCCACCAAGATTTGTTTCTTTCTATCGATTTCAACCTTCCATAAAGCTGGAGGTTGTTGCTGTTGTTGTAGTTGCTGGTCATCATATTGTTAACTGTGCCGGTCATCTATTGTCTATTTGCCGCCGTTGCTAATGCTGTTGCTGCTGCTCGTGTTGTTGTTGTTGCCATCATCATCGTCTTGAATAGTTTCGACTTTTAATCGAAAACATATTTCAGAAATAATGGTGACATTTTCTATCTGTTCCAAGCTATTCAAATTTCAAGAAAAAAAAAATATCTCTTAGATATATTTTAAAAGTTTTGTTGCTGTTGTGTTTTTGTGGTTTTGTTGTAACTTAAAACTTTCTATTCCCTCGGTGGTTTGGAGTCTTCTTCTCCACGGTCGTTATCATTCTCATCTAAATTGTTGGGTGTCGTTTTTTGCCCGGCTTTCTTAAACGATCACTAAAATCAATAGAAGATAAATTAAACGATTGTAAATAAAATTTATGTTCATCATTGCAGAGGGAGGACAGACAGACTGATATGGGAGAAATCTGCTTGAAAGATTATGGGCTATTATATATTTTGGTTTCCCCCAATAGTGTTGATTGCAGAAGGGGTGATAAGTTTCACTTGTTAAAGTTCAGCTTACAAACTCTTGGACATTTTTATTAGAAAGTGGAAAAAAGCTAAAGTATTTTTTTTTAAAAAAGTCTGAATAAATCGACTGCTCCTGAAATGTACACATTGGTTTAGAAATCGATTTTCCTGGCCAAAACCCCAATTTTTTTGTCGTCATCGATTGTTAATTTTTATATGAGATTCGATAGCCTTTATAGAGGAGCTGAATGGAATTTTTATTGACGAGCTGGAGGGAGTATTTATAGACTGGAAGGAGTCTTTATAGATGAGCTAAACTACGTTTTTGGGTGACGTAGGGGATGGTAGATAGCAAGGAACGGTCCTGACAGGTTTTAACATGGCAAAGCCCAGGATTTATCTTGGACCCTCTTTCATCTCAAGTGGCCACTGACCTCCCCGTGGTGTCACCTGGGGAACTGCCTTTAACACCCGTTAAAGGTAGTGAGCTAACATTTACCGCGCGTTCACCCATAAGAACGTTAAAAACTTAAGTTTGGGCGTCGGGTTAGTAACCCTCCCCTAGAAAAAACAGCCTACTATGAAAAAACGAAAGAAAAGAAAAACAAACCCCTCTAAAGTTGACGAACCCTGCAAACGTTTTAAGGACCATGGTGCAGTCTTCGCATTGGCAGACGTACTTGAAAAGTACAAGGCCGATATTACTGCCATACAGGAAATACGATGGATTGGGAAAGGCGTCACAACAACACCTAAAGGTGACGCACTGTATTATAGCTGCCATGACGTAAAGCATGAGTTTGGTTGCGGATTCGTAGTTAGTCGGAGGCTAAAACATCTTGTATCAGGCTTCACCCCAGTGAATGAAAGACTTGCTGCAATTCGAATAATAGCTAAATTCTTCAACATCAGCTTTATTTGCGCTCATGCTCCCACTGAAGAAAAGGACGAACAGATCAAAGATATATTTTACGAGCGCTTAGAAGAAACATATGACCGTTGCCCTGTCCATGACATTAAAATCATTCTAGCAGATTTTAATGCCAAAATTGGAAAGGAGAATATCTTTGGCCTAACAGTCGGGAAATTCAGTCTCCACAGTGAAACATCTGACAATGGTATGAGACTGATAGACTTTGCAGCTGCAAAAACATGGTAGTTAGCAGTACCAGATTTAATCATCTCGATATTCATAAGGGCACCTGGCTGTCTCCAGATCAGAAAACAAGAATTCAAATTGATCACGTTGTGATAGATTGAAGACATTCATTGAGCGTGTTGGATGTACATTCCGAGGAGCAAACATTGATTCGGACCACTACCTTGTTGCAGCAAAGGTACGCACCCGCTTCAATGTGGCAAACAAAGTGCGAACAGACACAACACGAAAGTAAGACATCGGTAAGTTGCAATCACAACAGATAGCCACCGCATATTCCACTCAACTAGCCCAATTGCTTAATCAAAGCACTCCTCGTCCCGATAACATATCAGGACAATGACAAAACATTGCCCACTCCATGCAAACAGCCGCAAAATTAGTACTTGGATACCAGAGACCTCCACCAAGGAATCCATGGTATGACCAGGGGTGTCGTGCTGCAACCAAAGAGAAAAATGCGGCATATAGGGCTACTTTACAATCAACGCGTAGGGCACGAGAGAGGTATCGTGAGAAAAGGAGAGGGGAGAAACGTCTTTTCCGCAGGAAAAAGAGAGAGATGGAAAATCGGGAGTGTGAACAAAACAAATCGAGATGTACAGGAGCCAGAATGAAGTCCGAAAATTCTACCAAAGAGTGAAACATCAAACTGATGGCTTTGGAACTGGCACATCCTCCTATAGAGACCAGCAAGGTAATCTGGTAACTGATACAGATAGTGTGCTAAGGATATGGAAAGAACATTTTTCCAAACTGTTGGTATCCAATAGTAGGGAAGTCGACGATGATACCACAGATCCAATCCCAGAAGATGGTATTGAATGTATACCACCCGGCCAAGATGAGGTAAAGACAGCAATAAACCGGCTGAAGAATAATAAGGCGCCAGGAGCTGATGGGCTACCAGCCGAGCTGTTTAAAACAGGAGGCGACACGCTGATAAGGTGTATGCATCAGCTTGTTAGCTCCATCTGGCAGGAAGAACGCGTACACGACGATTGAAACCTGAGCATCCTGTGTCCCGTCCATAAGAAAGGAGGTAAGACTTTATGCTCCAACTATAGGGGCATAAGTCTTCTCCCTATCACCTACAAGATAGTGTCAGGGATATTGTGCGAACGACTAAAACCCATGGTCAACGAAATAATTGGACCATACCAATGCGGCTTTAGACCTGGCAAGTCCACCATTGACCAGATATTTACCCTGCGACAAATCCTGGAGAAGACCCAAGACATGCAGATCGACACCTACCACTTTTTTTTCGATTATAAAGCAGCCCGCTATGGTCAAAGGTATTCCAAGCTATGTCTGAATTTGGTATCCCCGCAAAGCTGATGCGGCTTTGTAAAATGACTCTAACTGACACAAGAAGTTCAGTTAAAATAGGAAAGAACCTCTCCGAAGAATTTTGTACCAAAAGAGGTTTCAGGCAAGGAGACAGCCTTTCGTGTGATCTTTTCAACATCCTGCTAGAAAAGGTTATACGAGAGGCAAACGTCAAAAGATCTGCCTTGACGGTGAATATCGACGTCATATGAACCACTATCTGCATCTGCTATACAACGACATCAATATAGTTAAACGTATCGAGATGCAGCGATTGCGTCGGCTAGGCCATATAATAAGAATGAACGATGATGAACCCGCTAAAAAGGAGTATAAATTCGAGCCACATGGCGGTGCGCGCAGAATTGGCAGGCCAAAGAATAGATGGCGCAAACAAGTGGATGAAGAGATGACAAGGCGCGGTATTCCAAAAAGCGAAGCAGGAAACAAAGATAATTGGAGATCTTTTCTTAGTTCGGTCTATGGAACAAATGTTCTGTAATGGGCCAGCTAAGTAAGTAAGTTGCTTTTTGGGAGATGGGTTACTATCCAAACGCCCAACTCAAGGTTTTTACTTTGTTATTAGTGAACGCGCGGTACATATTAGCTCATTACCTTTAATGGGTGCTAAATACAGCTCCCCAGGCAACAGGTCGGTGCCCAATTTAGATGAAACGGAGATAAGTCCTGGTCACTTCTAGTATGCATATTTTGGATCTTGTCAGATCCAGTTTGGATTTTGTGGTCCCATCTACTCCGCGGTGCACTGATCTAAAACTACGGTTTTTTGCATTTATCGGGCCAACGAATAGGTATTTTACTTTCAAATCAAAGTAGTATGTCCGGAATCATGGGTGTTTGCAAATGAGACAGAATTTGTTGGCTTTGGGAGAAACTTATTCGAAAAATTTACGTAGCACAACAACAAATCTTTCTCCTCTTATATCAATGCGTTACTCGAATTCTTGCTTTCTAATAATTGTAATAATAATTGTTCCACAAACATCCCATAAGGGACAAGGGAGACTTCTCTCATATCAATGAGTGCACCCCGATTCATATTAGCTCAATGATATGGGACCTACAGTTTATCGCCGAGTCCGAACGACGTGTCTAATGCACCACTTTTGTAGAGAAGTTTTACATGGCTGAAATACTCAGGAAATGTCGCCAACATTACTGAGGGGTATTTTGCCACCGTTGAAAAGTGTTTTGATGTTGCCTGACCGGGGAATCGAACCCACGACCTTATGTGTGCAAGACGGGTGTGCATACCATTGCACCACGGTGGCATTCCGCTATCTACAATACTAATAAAGGACGAGTTAATGCCACCAATCAGTGGGTTTTGTAAACATTACTCTCTGTAATAGAGGGTAATGATGAAGTTAAGCCAATAGGGGAGTACTCCAGACTTAAAGCATTTCAACACTCGATTATAAAAGCACTATGCCAAAATATAACCAAAACCATGAATCTTCTAATCATCTGTACGAGGAGTTTCGTTTAATATGTTTTCAACGGTGTTTTTGTTTAATTTTTTGTTTCCCTCAATCCTTTCGAAACGGAAATTAACTTCATTACCAAAACAAACAAAAAAACTAAATGAACAAACAGATGAATGAATGACTGAATGAACAACGAATGAATGAAGAATATTGATCGTTTACAGAAACAGAAAAAAACCCCAAGTAGTACGTAAATTAAATGCTGATTTCAAGCATATTCATATTCAGATTTAGATAAATAGCCCAGACAAATTGACGAACTGATTGACTGGTGGATGCTTGGACAGACAAGCTGAGAGATAAACGTACATACATTACGTTCCGTTTAGAGAAGGAAATCAATCAGACACTAAAACTACAACAGAGGCAGCGTAACAGAATCTCACTGTTGAAATGTCTGATTGAAAATATTGAAAAATTGAAACGCGAAAGGTGCTCAGAAGGCTATGCTGTTTACGTTTGGTATTAATCTGACTGTCGACCTAACAGTTAAATGAATGAATGAACAGCAGCAGATCTTCATCATCAACCTCGTCACTGACTGGCTGGCGGGATGGACATTGATTGGTAAAGGAATAAAAAACGTCGTGCCATTTGAGGTTTACTTTCATTGATGGAATAACTTGCCATAAAATCGTTACATGTCTCGGGGATTACATTCGACTGCCATAGCTGCCGTTGTTAGAATAGTTGTCTTGAGAGAGGGCATGCGTGTCATTTTTTACTTTGGGATTTACTTGTTATGCGACGTCAGATGGACTGGGCAAGTGTGTGCGCGCGCAAGTGTATGTGACTGACGGACTGGCTATGTACCTGTGAAGCTCATCTTGACTGATTACAATCAATTTATTATTATGCCAAGATTCCAAGTAATTAGATACGTTGGGATTTTTATTTTTTCCGTATTTAATATTTCAGTAACAAATTAATTAATAGAACTACCTCAAAATTCTCTGGAGATTGTGATAAAGCTATTTGGGTGTCACGTATGAAAGGTTTTTAGAGGAGAATGTAGCAGGCTTCGAAAGACTATTGCCATTTAAATCATGTTTTGGTAAAATATTAGGATGCAAAAAGGAATGACAAGAAATTTGATCGTTGCTTACACATTATCCTAGTAAAATTTTTGAAGCCACGTGCGGCAATTAACCCTTTACACTATATTTTACTCCTTTAACTCCCACTGGAGTATATGGCGCTTTTGCTCATTACTTACTTACTCACTTAGCTGGCCCATTAAAGAACATTTGTTCCATAGACCGAACTAAGAAAATGAATCTCCAATTCTCTCTGTTTCGTGCTTCGCTCTTCATCCACTTGTTTACGCCATCTATTCTTTGACCTGACAATTCTGCGTGCACCGCCATGTGGCTCGAACTTATTCGCCTTTTTAGCGGGTTCATCATCGCTCATTCTTATTATGTGGCCTAGCCAACGCAATCGCTGCATCTCGATACGTTTAACTATATTGATGTCGTTGTATAGCAGATGCAGATAGTGGTTCATACGACGTCGATATTCACCGTCAAGGCAGATCTTTTGACGTTTGCCTCTCGTATAACCTTTTCTAGCAGGATGTTGAAAAGATCACACGAAAGGCTGTCTCCTTGCCTGAAACCTCTTTTGGTACAAAATTCTTCGGAGAGGTTCTTTCCTATTTTAACTGAACTTCTTGTGTCAGTTAGAGTCATTTTACAAAGCCGCATCAGCTTTGCGGGGATACCAAATTCAGACATAGCTTGGAATACCTTTGACCATAGCGGGCTGTCGAAGGCTGCTTTATAATCGACAAAAAAGTGGTAGGTGTCGATCTGCATGTCTTGGGTCTTCTCCAGGATTTGTCGCAGGGTAAATATCTGGTCAATGGTGGACTTGCCAGGTCTAAAGCCGCATTGGTATGGTCCAATTATTTCGTTGACCATGGGTTTTAGTCGTTCGCACAATATCCCTGACACTATCTTGTAGGTGATAGGGAGAAGACTTATGCCCCTATAGTTGGAGCATAAAGTCTTACCTCATTTTTTATGGACGGGACAGAGGATGCTCAGGTTCCAATCGTCGGGTACGTGTTCTTCCTGCCAGATGGAGCTAACTAGCTGATGCATACACCTTATCAGCGTGTCGCCTCCGGTTTTAAACAGCTCGACTGGTAGGCCATCAGCTCCTGCTGCCTTATTATTCTTCAGCCGGTTTATTGCTGTCTTTACCTCATCTTGGCCGGGTGGTATATTTCTATATCCTTAGCACACCACCTGTATCAGTTACCAGATTACCTTGCTGGTCTCTACAGGAGGAGGTGCCTCGATTTTTTCACACTCCCGCTTTTCCATCTCTCTCTTTTTCCTGCGAAAAAGACGTTTCTCCTCTCTCCTTTTCTCCCGATACCTCACTCGTGCGCTACACGTTGCTACTGATTGTAAAGTAGCCCTATATGCCACATTTTTCTCTTCGGTAGCAGCACGACACTCCTGGTCATATCATAGATTCCTTGGTGGAAGTCTCTGGTATCCAAGTACTGATTGTGCGGCTGTTTGCATGGAGTGGGCAATGTTTTGCCATTGTCCTGATATGTTATCGGGACGAGGAGTGCTTTGATTAAGAAGTTGGGCCAGTTGAGTGGAATATGCTTTGGCTATCTATTGTGATTACAGCTTACCGATGTCCAACTTCCGTGTTGCTGCAACAAGGTAGTGGTCCGAGTCTATGTTTGCACCTCGGAACGATCATACATCCAACACGCTTGATTCATGTCTTCCATCTATCACAACGTGATCAATTTGATTTCTTGTTCTTTGATCTGGCGACAGCCAGGTGCCCTTATGAATATCGGGATGCTTAAATCTGGTACTGCTAACTACCATGTTTCTTGCAGCTGCAAAGTCTATCAGCCGCATACCGTTGTCAGATGTTTCACTGCGGAGACTGAATTCCCCGGCTGTTGGGCCAAAGATATTCTCCTTTCCAAATTTGGCATTAAAATCGGCTAGTATAATTTTAATGTCATGGGCAGGGCAACGGTCATAAATTTCTTCTAAGCGCTCGTAAAATATATCTTTGGTCTGTTCGTCCTTGTCTTCAGTGGGAGCATGAGCGCAAAAAAGCTGATGTTGAAGAATTTTTCTTTTAATCGAATTACAGCGAGTCTTTCATTCACTGGGGTGAAGCTGGAGACCAGATGTTTTAACCTCCGACCAACTACAAATCCGCAACCAAAGTCATGCTTTGTATCATGGCAGCTATAATACAGTGCGTCACCTTTAGGTGTTGTTTTGACGCCTTTCCCAATCCATCTTATTTCCTAGATGGCAGTAATGTCGGCCTTGTACTTTTCAAGTACATCTGCCAATGCGTAAACTGCACCTTCGCTATAAAGAGTGCGAACATTCCAGGTGCAGATTCGCAGATCATAATCCTTAAAACGTTTTCGGGGGTCGTCAACTTTATAGGGATTTGTTTTTCATTTCTTGTGTTTTTTCATAGTAGGCTGCTTTTTCTAGGGGAGGGTTACTAACCCGGCGCCCAATCCCAAGTTTTTAACGTTCTTATGGGCGAACGCGCGGCATATGTTAGCTCACTACCTTTAACGGGTGTTAAAGGCAGCTCCTCAGGTGACACCACGGAGAGGTCAGTGTCCACTTGAGATGAGAGAGGGACCAAGATAAATCCTGGACTTTGCCATGTTAAAACCGGTCAGGACCGTCCCTTGGTATCTCTCATCCCCTACGTCAACCCAAAAAGCAACTTAATTACAAAAAAAAAACAAAGAAAAACAAAAACAAAAACAAACCGCCCGCAAACGACTGGAATCTTCGCAGGCAATATTAGTGGATTGGGAAAGGCGTCCCAGTACCACCTAAATGTGATCCACTAACATAAATCATGATTTTGATTGCGGTTTTGTCGTTGGTCAGAGGTTAAAACATCTGATCTCCAAATTCACTCTTTAAATGAAAGACTTGCCACAATACGGATAAAAGCTAATTTGTTCACTTCAGTTGTATTTATATTTTGCGATCGCTTCGCTGAAACAAATTCTTGGTGATTTTAATACCAAAATTGGAAAAAAGAATGTCTTTGGCCTAACAGTCGGGTAATTCACTTTCCACAGTGAAATGTCTGACGATGGAATAAGGCTGATAGTCTTCGCAGCGGCCAAAAAACAAGATAGTTAGCATTACCAGATTTATCATCTCAACATTCAAAAAGGTACAAGGCTGTCACCAGATCAAAAAAATAAAAACAAGAAATCAAATTGATCACGTTGTTATATATGAAATACATTCATCGAGCGTGTTGGGTGCGTTCACATAGACCTGAACCACCACTATGTTGCGGCAAAGGTACGTACCCGAATAAACATACCAAATAAAGTACAAACAGACGCAACGCAGTAGTTAGACATCTATAGCCGCAGCATATTCCACTCAACTGACCCAATTGCTCAATCAAAGCACTCCTTGTCCCGATAGCATAACATAGCGCATGAAAGAGGCATCGGTAGCTAAGGAGAGATGAGAAACGCCTATTCTGTAGGAAAAAAATCAAACTGATGGTTCTGTTACAGATATTTCCTCCTTTAGTGGCGAGAAAGGTAATATGGTAACTGATACATCTGCTCAGGTTATGAAAAAAATTTTTCCAAACTATAGATATCCAATACTAATGAAGATGACGAAGATATCACACATCGAATCGCAGCCGATGATATTGAGTGTATATCACCCGTCCAGGATAAGGCGAAGACAGCAATAAACTGCCTGAAAAAAGGCGACAGGAGCCGACGGCTTACCAGTGCAGCTGTTGAAGACTGGAGATTGCACGCAGTATCATTAGAGATGGTATTTACCGGTTATTTGTGGGTATTTATTTGGGTATTTATTTTATTGAATTTCAAATACAACATCTTACACCCTATTCTTGGGTTTAGGTTGTAAATTCGTTTCAAAATGGATAGCTTTACAATACTTTAAACTAGTGGGTAAATACTTGGGTAAATACCCGAGTATTTACCCAAGTGTTGGGTAAAAACTCATTAACTGGCGAACCACTTGACGTAGGCTGACAAAATTTGGCTTACATGTTTCTTATGTCAACAGAACTTCTGATACTGAACATAGGGTCTCTGGGTCCATGTTTTGATATAGCCCCCATATAACCGTACCTCCCGATTTAAGGTATTTTACAATATTTTACAATAATATTGGCTGTAGCTTGGCACAGTGAGTTCTCAATGTGTAGAAAATATCCTTGTAAAAATTTGTCAATATATGTCCACGTTTTCTAATAGCCCCCATATAAGGGCACCCCGATTTCCAGTATTTACCCAAATTTTGGCTAAAAACTCTTTAACTGCCGAACCACTTGACGTAGGCTGACAAAATTTGGCTCAAATCGTACTTATAGCAAGATAACGTCTGGTATTGAAAATGGGGTCTCTGGGTCCATGTTTTCTTATAGCCCCCATATAGCCGTACCTCCCGATTTAAGGTATTTTGTACCTGTTAGCCACATTTTACAATCATACTGACTGTAATTTGGTACAGTGAGTTTCCAATATGTATAAAATATCCTTGCAAAAAATTGTCGACGTAAATCCACGTTTTCTTGTAGCCCCAATATGGGTTTCTGAAATCGGGAGGTACGGTTATATGGGGGCTATATGAAAACATGGACCCAGAGACCCCATTTTCAATACCAGACGTTCTCTTGATATAAGTACGATATTTACCTATTGGGTATTTACCCACTGTCCATCTCTAAGTATCAGCTTTAAGATACACGCAGAGAAGAGATATTGTAGGAGCAATCATATTCTAAGAGTAAAATAGTGTATTTTAAAAATCTGAAAAAATATATGTTTGGTGCAACCATATGTGAAACAACAATATATATTTTCTGATTTTTAAAATACACTATTTTACTCTTAGAATATGATTGTTCCTACAATATCTCTTCTCTGCGTGTAGTGTCAGGGATATTGTGCGCAGGAATAAAGCCTATGGTCAACGAAATGATTGAGTCATAACATATAATGCGAAACAACAAATATAAGCTACTCCAAAATATAATCCGAACAAAAATTGAAGGAAGACCCACTAGAGGAAGAAAAGAAATGATATGGATTAATAACATACAGGAGTGGACTGGTATCCAAGATGTTGGGAATCTTCTCAGCGAAAGCCGAAACAGAGAGTCATTTGCTGAGATAATAAGAAATTTATAAACACCAAAATGAAATTTGTAATGTAACAGATGTAAAATGTATGTATATAATTTCATTGATCGCCAAAATTCGAAAAACGAATAGGCAAATAAAGAAGAAGAAGAGTCATATCAATGCTACTTTAGACCTGGCAAATCCCCAATTGATCAGATATTTACCTTGTGGCAAATCCTTGAAAAGACCCAGGGGTTGGATCGACATTTACCATATTTTTGTCTCTTAGAAACGATGATAAGCCCAATAAAAACTACATGGCGGTAATGAAGAACTCTTGGAGTGTGCCGATATAATCATTATTCAAACCTACGAAATATTACGATGTGCAAAATTTGGATCAAATCAGTAAATCCGTTCGAGAGTTATCGTGCACACCACTTCCAAATCAATTCCAAATTAGGTGAGGAAAATTTTTAATCGGATCGGAGTGTTTTTACATTCGGTAGTCCAAAGACTGAGGGAATAAAGACCAAACGATTTTCTTCAACTTTTTTATCGATATATATATATAAATTGCACTTTAATGGCGATGACAGTGGTCTATGCCATTTCCAGTTTCTGGTAAAATATTTGATTTTTGCCGCGCACGTCCTTGTTTTCCGTCGTCCTGTCTTACAGGGCAGCTATTATACAGTGCATCAACTCATGTTTTGTTGGAACAACTTTTTTTTTAACTGTATTCCAAGCATAGTTCCTACTTACGAGGTTATCTGGCTTCAGTGCAAGCTGACTTTCAAAGAGTTTAGAATATTGTGTTTGGTGTCATTAGAGATCATACACTCATTTATTAAACCCCTATATTTGCTGGTAAATATCCCGTGTAGATGTTGCTTTGTACCAAATAAAACGATGGTTCGTTTAGATTACGATTCTAAATAAATAATAATAAACTCAGGTTACCCTTACATTGCACTGACGGTTTAAATTCGCGGTGTGATTTATAACTCAACTTGTCCACCTGCTACTATCCCATATTTATACTCGCTCGATGGTGCATACACTGCAATAGACTAGCCTCCTCAGTATAGAAGGTTCACCAACGTCCATGCGAAATTCTAACCGATAAACAAGTAGACACACTCATACAAACAGACGGATGAATGTAAACAAATAATGGGGACAGAAGTAATAAATAAGAGAGTGGGAGAGAGAGTAGAAGGGGTTACAATGATTGACGTTACAATGTAGAACAATTATTAAAGAAACAAATATGAGAGAGAACGTTGAAAAAAATCAATAAAAAAATACATGGAAAATAGTGAGTGGAATTTTATACAATAGTTGTTGTTGTAAATTTGATTTAAATGAAACAAATGGCTAATAAAAATTTACGTTACAATCCAGATTTTTAAATTAATGGGAATTTATCTAAATTGACTTTTGTATTTTTTCAGCATTTTTTACGAACACCTACAGCAGTAATGATGGCCCCGAAAATCCATTCTGCCAGCCTAAAATCTGATAGGTGGGACAGTTCTCTGAACATAGGCCAATAAATTTGATAAAGGTGTGATGTTCATATGGAGATGGTCGGATCAAATAAAATTTATTTATTCCAAAAAATTAAAAATGTATTTTATGGCTCTGCTAAGGAAAAAAAAATGAAGCTAAGTCAGTGAACTAATAAAAAGGCTGCAGTAAATAATTCAAGCAAAAAATGCAAGTTTTCTTTCTTAAAATAAAACTTCAGTTATTATTTAATTAATTTGTTCTCTAATAAATTTATGCGCTTTGATTAAATTTAAACAACAACAGGTATAATTCTAATAATTGATTTAATTTGTTTATTACCACAATTAGGGTTTGGCCAATGTTGTTAGCGGTGTGTGGCTACTACCAATATTTAACGGTGTTTACCCGTTCGTTGGCTGGTGTTAATTTATTAATAAATGTAAATAAAAGTCTTTTCATTTATATGTTTTTTTGATTTTATTATTATTCATTTATTCAAGTAACAAGCATTATTTTCTGCATAATTATTAATGTTGTTTCTTTTTGGTTGGTTTGTTTATCTGTTTGTGGATTGCAGTAGGTATTTTATTGTTAAGTGTTAAAATATTCATTACGTCTCAACAAAAAAAAGCGTGCGTATGGTAAGTTCCTTAAAATTAAAATAAGGCGCCGGCGCGCACTCTCACACAATATTTAATAATCACCACCATCATTAATTCTTTTACTAATTGTGGCGATAAATGGAAATGAAATGTGGTATGTGACGAATAAGGGATACCCTACAAGGATAGGTAGAGGTTCTTAAAAATTTAAGAGATGTTTGATAAATCACCGTATTATATATGCTAAATTAATTGTTGTAGTCAATTTCAAAATAATACTCAATGGCACTTAGGATATTCTTTGGGGTATATTATAGTGAAAAAATTATTTTTATTTGAAAATAATATATTCTTTTGAAATAATATAAATTAAAAACACTGTGACCGACACTCTATAATAATGTCTACAAGAAAACGAAAAATCACGAAATGTTCTTTTATCATTGTAGCATGACACAAAGTCTATTTAAAACTCCGCTTCTCAATTTGCTCTTCACAAAAATATGTGTTAAATATTAATAACGCTTTGTTTACAGTTTTTTTTAAATATGGTTTGCGGGGGAAATTTTTAAAATATTTTATTTTTTTTTAAATATATGTACATTTATTAAAACAGAAACAATAATGCGACTCAATATGAAACAAGTGAATAATTATTGAAAATTGTTAATAATTTTGTGTGTGTGTTGTGTCCACTTCTGACGAAAGCAACAAGATCAACGGGAATGCGATGCGGCCTAGCGCCACCTTAACTCTGGTCTTATTAATGAATATGGAAAAGATTTCAATTCGAATAGCATTTTAAAACAAATCTTTAAGTGGCCGTCTTAAATGATTTAAAAAATAATGATAAAGAAATGAAACAGACGACAGCGAAACGTGATGAATGACAAATGATTTGTTTGACAGTTGTGGATTTGTTGACTTTTCACATATTTGTATATATGAATTTTTTGTATTAATATTAAGTTTTTTTTTAATATTTATATTTTTTTGGTTTAAAATAAATACATTATGTATAGATTTTTTGTGTAGATCATTGTTTTTTTGTCGGATTATTTGTTTTGAAATGAGTAATGAAGAAGCTTATGGGGAATTCTTAAACGTGTGAACCTGGCTGGCATATGTATATCAATGAGTGTGCTGTGTCGGTGTATTAATTATTTTAATGCCGTTGTTGTTGCCATGTTTTAATAATTATTTGTTGTTAAATATTCATTCATTTTGATAAATATCTTTACCGTTTATGGAGGCATGTATTATTCAAATGTTAAACGGACAGAAAAAAAAAATAAAAATTAAAATATCTTTGATGAATATCTGTTCAAGTGTTTAGACTAAAATTAGCCAAGAAATGCCGGCCTGAGTAACTGTCAGAGTGAGAGTGTATTTTGTGTTTAGTTGTGGCAGGTCAGTTGAGGAGAGTAATTTAAATAAATTAAAAATAAATAACAACAAAAGAAATTAATATTTAATGATACGGTGGAGAATAATGATGTTGTTTAACGGACATTTATGATTCACTAAATTGTGTGGGAGCGCATCTTCCGTCTCTTTAAGTGTTGTTATGGAAATTTATTTAATTGTTTAAATTAGCAAATATAAATTTTTGTTTATTCAGCGAGCTAAGTTGTGTCGCCTGATTGTCTGGTGAGTATTGTACGTTTTTGTATGGGCATTTAATTGTTGCATAATTTATACTTTTGTTAGCAATGTTTGTATTAGGCGAGACATGGGTGATATATTATATACCAAGGATCGATCCTGTTTGATTTAAGAATAAGTAAAAATGTATCAGTCGGCTTTGCCGGCAGAGATACACCCTCAGCCTATGTGAATTGAAACTTTTATCTACGGTCAGATTGAATGTATTTAGGGACATTTGAACTTGCCGACGAAAATGTGAGTTAGGATTAAAGTTCAAAAGTGTTGTAAGTTGTGGACCGATATTGCTTATCTTCGAACTGAAACTATGACAAAATATGACGAAGGCCAAATTTTGGACTAAATCGGTTGACCTGTTCTAGAGTTATTATGCTCTTCAGCCACTACATATGGTACCAATGGGGTTTTTTTAAATATTTCGGACTGTTTTCTCAAGAAGTATGGACTTGCCCCCGAAAAAACGTTTACCGTCGTAATTGAGGCAATAAAAACCAAAACGATTCGTGAGCAGGGGGTGACGTAGGGGATGGAAGATACCAAGGAACGGTCTTGACCGGCTTCAACATGGCAAAGCCCAGGATTTATCTTGGTCCCTCTTTCATCTCAAGTGGACACTGACCTCCCCGTGGTGTCACCTGGGGAACTGCCTTTAACACCGTTTAAAGGCGCGTTCACTCATCGGGTTAGTAACCCTCCTCTTGGAAAAAAACTGCCTACTATGAAAAAAACGAAAGAAAAGAAAAAAAAAAAAAAAATTACGAACCCCGCAAACGTTTTAAGGACCATGATCTGCGAATCTGCATCTGGAATGTTCGCACTCTTTATAAAGAAGGTGCAGTTTACGCATTTTCAGATGTACTTGAAAAGTACAAGGCCGACATTACTGCCATACAGGAAATACGATGGAACTGGAAAAGCGTCACAACACCACCTAAAGGTGACACACTGTTTTATAGTTGCCATGACACAAAGCATGAGTTTGGTTGCGGATTTGTAGTTGGTCGGAGGTTAAAACATCTCCAGCTTCACCCCAGTGAATGAAAGACTCGCTGCAATCCGATTAAATGCAAAATTCTTCAATATCAGCTTTATTTGTGATCATGCTCCCACTGAAGACAAGGACGAACAGACCAAAGATATTTTTTACGAGCGCTTAGAAGAAACTTATGACCGTTGCCCTGCCAATGATATTAAAATTATACTTGGAGATTTTAATGCCAAAATAGGAAAGGAGAATATCTTTGGCCCAACAGTCGGGAATTTCAGTATCCACAGTGAAACATCTGACAATGGTATGAGGCTGATAGACTTTGCAGCTGCAAGAAACATGGTAGTTAGCAGTACCAGATTTAAGCATCTCGATATTCATAAGGGCACCTGGCTGTTGCCAGATCAAAGAACAAGAAATCAATTTGATCACGTTGTGATAGATGGAAGACATGCATCAAGAGTGTTGGATGTACGATTGTTCCGAGGTGCAAACGTAGACTCGGACCACTGCCTTGTTGCAGCATAGGTACGTACCGGTTTAAACGTAGCAAACAAAGTGCGAACAGACACAACTCGGAAGCTGCAATCACAACAGATAGCAACAGCATATTCCACTCATCTGGCCCAACTGCTTAATAAAAGCATTCCTCGTCCCGATAACATATCAGGACAATGGCAAAGCAAACAGCTGCAAATTCAGTACTTGGATACCAGAGACCTCTACCAAGGAATCCATGATATGACCAGGAGTGTCGTGCTGCTACCGAAGAGAAAAATGCGGCATATATGGCTACTTTACAATCAGTAGCAACGCGTAGCGCACGAGAGTGGTATTGGGAGAAAATGGGAGAGTTGAAACGTCTTTTCCGCAGGAAAAATAGAGAAATGGAACTGCGGGAGTGTGAAAAAATCGGGATTTACCGGAGACAGAATGAAGTCCGAAAGTTCTACCAAAAAGTGAAACGTCAAACTGATGGCTGTGGTACAGGTACACACTGCTGTAGAGACCAGCAAGTAACTGATACAGATAGTGTGCTTAGGATATGGAAAGCGCATTTTTCTAAACTGTTGGTATCCAATAGTGGGGCAGTATACCCCCCAGCCAAGATGAGGTAAAGTCAGCAATAAACCGGTTAAAGAATAATAAGGCAGCAGGAGCCGATTGCTTACCTGCTGAGCTGCTCAAAATCGGAGGCGACACGTTGATAAGGCGTATGCATCAGCTAGTTACAACCATCTGTCAGGAAGAACGCGTTACCGACGATTGGAACCTGAGCATCCTATGTCCCGTCCATAAAGAAGGAGTTAAGACTTTGTGCTCCAACTATAGGGGCATAAGTCTTCTCCCTATCGCCTACAATATAGTGTCAGGGATATTATGCGAACGACTAAAGCCCATGGTCAACGAGATAATTGGACCATACCAATGCGGCTTTAGACGTGGGGGGTCCACCATTGATCAGATATTTACCTTGCGGATAATCCTGGAAAAGACCTAGGAGATGAGAGATGCAGATCGACACCTATCACCATTCTGCGGATTATAAATCAGTCCCCTACGCCCAAATGTATTTCAAGCCTTGTCTGAATTTTGTATCGCCGCAAAACTCACTCGTCTTTGTAAGATGACTTTAACTGATACTATGTCCTCAGTCAAAACAGTTACAATACTGCCGATTATCTCCCAGACAACGTAGGGTTTGCATGATAATTATGATAATTGCTACTGATCCCAGTCCTTGTAAGATATTGTATGACGTTGATCATTGATCCATGTATTGCCAAATACCCTTTCGGTGGATGTGAAGGACTTTCTTTCATCTCATTGGGACATCCTGCTGTTTTGAGCAACAATTTTAGTGGGGATTTTCACAACAATTGTAAGTATTTTGCTTTTGTCACAATCGCTCCCAGTTTGTGATAGTTGGGTCAAGATTAAAGCTCACCTAATATTCCTTGTCTTCTCCTCCCTGTTTGCCCGAAGGCTGTTTGCTTGTGGCATTACCTTTGACCACATATGCAAGAGCAACTACATTTGCGGAGAGATGTCCCCTTTTTTGGTGCTGAGTTTTTAAATACTTTTCCTTTTATTTATTCCATTTTGTCCTTTTTCCATATTAATCCGCGGGGAAAATCGAAGGTCCGACAAATCAAATGGTACCATACAGAAAACTATTTTTTTGCTTTGCATATGGAGACATTCAGCAACAACAACATTACCAAATTAGTTACCTAATTTTGTCACAGCAATTTCCTGTAGTGCTAAACTTAATTTCTTAATAAAGAACCCAACCTTAAAAAATAATTCTCTCCCTAAAATTCGTTGAATGAAATACTTGAAGTAAAATTGGAGTCATTCATTTAAACCTTTTATATTGTAAAAAAAACGAAAAAATGACTGGTTGAATGTTTTGACTGACACCCACTCATTGCCAACATTAACAACAGAAATATTGCCAAATGCCAGAAAATAAAACACAGCATCCAAAGAACAAAACTCCAGATGAATGGAAAGGAAAATGAAACTGCCATGAAAGAACAAAACGACAGCAAATTTGAAATTGGTTCAAAAAGTGCGTGGTGTTGGGTTCTGTTTTTTTTGTGAAGCTGTCTGGAACGCCAACCCAGACGCATGTCATCCATCACTTGGGTGCGCATGCTTAGCCTTTTTTCAGCTGTTTTTGAGTGTGGGGGTATTACCTTTTTGTTAAATACATACAGTGTGTATGTTCGTATTTAAGTTAAGGAAGGAATTCTTATGAAGAAACAATAACTTTTTCTTAAATGAGAAGAGAAACGTTTTTTTCTTCCGTTTGGCACGAGTGCTAAAAGGAAACAGAAGGAGGCACTGCAATTTTATTAACGTATTTTTTAAACTGGAATGTAAATATACAAAAGCTAGTACAAAAACTTATTGACATCTAAGTGGAAATCTGAAATTAATTGGGCTACTTATAATTCTGTAATGCATGTTCATTTCCTGGCATTTGGAATAAAACCCATAATGAATGAAGAATGTCCACTTTTATTTTCCGTGTCATAATTAAATTTTTGAAGCAACATACCATCATTTCTTTGGCATATGCCAAAATTTTTGACAAGAAAATTTAAATCATAATAGAAGAAAGTAAACTCACCTTGTAAGTTTTTAAACAACAACCTTTCATTTGTTTTTCAAAATTTCCATTTGTTTGACTGCTATGCAAACGCATGAATGGATACATCCAAAAGCGTACTCATCAACATGGTCATCATCATATTGTTGTCATACGACAGAAATCCTCAGCTACGACATTGTTACCGCCTTCAGTTATGGTTAGAAGGATTTTTTTTATGAACCCTTCCAAAAAACCAAGTACCCACAAGTCACAAGATTCATTATGACCAAAAACAGAAATTCATGTTTGGGGTTTTGTTTATTTTTTTCTTTTTTTTCTACTTCTCAACTTTTGCTTCCAATTGTCGTTTGAATTTGGTGCGTTTTGTCATCATTGCTGTTTTGGATTTGTTTTCTGTTTCTTAGCACTAAAAAGCCCTAAAATGGGGGAAGCCAATAAATGCTGCTAAACAGGCAAGACCCAGCCCGGCACAAAGCCACAACAGCAACCAATTTGGTAACCACATGACATTGTGGTCGCTTTTTATGCCAATTATAACTGATGTTGGAGGCAGCAAGCAGCATTGACTGGATGGTTGGTTGTTTGGAACACTGTTTGTTTTTGGTGTTTTTCCTGCTGGGGTTTGTCTTATTTTGTAAATGGTTTATTATGTCTTTTTTCGTACTTTTCGTTATTTTACTGCCTGCCTCTCGACAACTTATAGCCCAAAGAAGTTCATATTGTATGTGCAAGTATTTTTTGTGTGTTTTGTGGAAAGTGTGGCTACATACTTGGCTATGTAATGTGGTGGCGGTAAACAGACACCATCAGGAGTACATAAAATGTAATGAAGTCATGGATCACAAGGAAATCAAAATGTTTTGGTTGCATTTTTAATATTATTTATAAATATATTTTAGACAAATATTGAACATGTTTTAGTTTCCAAAATCCTTTTGTTTTAAGCGTGTCTATATTTATAGATTAGTAAAAATAATTTAAGAATGACATTGCATTGCAGCCATGGTGCACAATGGCTCAAAAATCGATTTTCCTGTCCAAAACCCCATTTTTTGTAGCCACCGATTGATTGTTAATTCCTACATGAGATTCTATAGTAATCATATTGAAACAAAGGAAATCAAAAAAAAAATAAGTCAACATATTGAAAGGTGTGGGTGGGCTTGCTCCTAGAGACGAAAATTGTTGACCAATTTTGGAAAATATGTAATTTTTGCAAATTTCTGGAGAAAGAGATAGCTATTCCTCGGAAACTATAACAGATATTGCATTCATTATTTTTTTTTGTTTGGTAGGTTGGATTGTTAACTTTAATAACCGTGTTACTAAATTATCGTATCGTTTACGAGAAGAGAGCTATTTTATTTTTATTGAGATACTACATTTTAGTAAAATTCTAAATTTAGTGGAGTATAACTTTTAGGAAACATCATGGACATTGTTCCGTTGTTCTATCCATTTAACACATTTTTAAATTTATTAAAAATACATTGGAAAAATATGTGTTATTTGCATACGGTTTCCTATGTTATTCATAGATTTTTTACACAAATTTAAATTTTTTAAAATACACTGTGCAACACTGGAAATGCAAACAACTTCTAATGGGCATTTTCTGAAAGTACATATTGAGACTACAAAAACCTTAATTGGGTTTTGTGTTCTTAGATCGGGTTTAGATTTTATGGCCTCATCTAAACAGACCTAAGATGAGCCTTTTTTCAGTGATCGGACCTTTATCTCCGAAACTAATAATAATTTTGCTTTGCAGTCTTCAGCAATATTGTAGCCCTAAAGTAGTAGCAGATGAACTAGGAAAAGCTGCATTTAGCGCATCAAACTCGTTAAAATATAAAAAAGTTTACATAATTTCTGAAATTCTGGTCAGTAACAACTAAACTGTTGGAAGTTAAATCAAGTAACCATTCTAAAAATTTTCCAAATAATGTGACCATCAATTCTTCAGAACATTCTGAAACTCTTGTTATTTCATGTTGTTTAAGGGGTATTTCATAACATACCTTTTACAAAACTTATTTCAAACAATGTTCACACAGGCTGTTTATTCTTATTTTGGGGATTTCAATGAATTTTTGAAATATTTACCAAATTGTTGTTGAAAAATTTGCTATAAACAATGCGATAGAGGCATTTTAAAACAATATAATGTTCTGAAGATTTGTGTATTACATTCCAGAGAATATTTTCCCAAAAGGCAAAATTAAGAAGAATTTACATTTTGGGAGATAAGCTGCGAAATATACACAAATTATAGAATTTTTAGATATATTATAAAATTTGAGGCAATATATGCAGTTTTTCGAGTTCACTATTCCTTCAAATATTTTCTTCTTGTTCATATCTACAAGTTTGCTGCAGATGTCGAAACAAGAATCTTATTGGTTTCAGAGATACAGCCCCGATTTGTTTTAAAAATTCGATCTTTAACCATGTTTGGATGAGGATGTTTCATAGCTTGAAACCTATGAAAAACTAAAAAAAATAATTTTTTGATGAAAAATATGAAAAGAAGCAAGTAAAAAAGTGTTAAGTTCGGCCGGCCGAACTTGTTATACCCTCCACCATAAAATATTCTAAACCTAAATGGAATAATTGGTTTCTTTTCTGTTAAGAAAGAATGTACTTATCTCCACCGCCACGTCAAGGCTTATTCCTAGGAGGAGTAAGTTATGTTACTTATGTTATGTTACTCAAAAATACCGAAAATGGGGAGGCACCGTTATATAGGGGCTATACCAAAACGTGTACCTATGTTGACAATTTATATAGGTGTGGGTAGGGGCTATATAAAAACATGAACCTATATTGACAGTTTTTGGTGGAGATGTTTTGTGATTACTGCGAACCTCAAATGTTAAATTACAGGCAGTTCGGTCAAAAAATTTAGCTACGATCCCCAAAATCGGGAGTTACCGCTATATGGGTGCTATACCACAATATGGACCTTTGTTGACAGTTTTTGGTGGATATGTTTTGTGACCACTAGGAACCTCAATTGTCAAATTACAGGCAGTCCGGTATAACATTTTTGCTAAAATCCTCAAAATACCGAAAATCGGGAGGTACCGCTATATGGGGGCTATACCAAAACAAGCACCTATGTTGACAGTTTTTGGTGGGAGTTTTGTGACCACTAGGAACCTCAACTGTCAAATTACAGGCAGTTCGGTCAAAAAATGTAGCTTAAATCCCAAAATTACCGAAAATCGGGAGTTACCGCTATATGGGGGCTATACAAAAACATTGACCTATTTTGACAATTGTTGGTGGACATATGTTGTGACCACTAGAAACCTCAACTGTCAAATTACAGATAGTTCGGTGTAAAATTTTTGCTAAAGTCCTCAAAATATCGAAAATCGGGAGGTACCGCTATATGGGGGCTATACCAAAACATGGACCAATGTTGACAATTTTTGGTGGAGATATTTTGTGACCACTTGGAACATGAACTGTCAAATTACAGGCAGTTCGGTTTAAAATTTGTCTTAAAATCCTCAAAATACCTAAAATCGGGAAGTACCGCTATATGGGGGGTATACAAAAACATGGACCTATTTTGACAGTTGTTGTTGGAGATATTTGATGACCACTAGGAACCTTAACAGGCAATTCGGTCAAAAAATTTAGCTAAAATCCCAAAAATACCGAAAATCGGGAGGTACCGCTATATGGGGTCTGTACCAAAACATTGACCTATGTTGAATATTTTTGGGAGAGATATTTTGTGACCACTAGGAACCTCAACTGTCAAATTACAGGCAGTTCGGTAAAAAAATGTAGCTAAAATCACCAAAATACCGAAAATCGGGAGGTACCGTTATATGGGGGCTATACCAAAAAGTGGTCCGATATAGCCCATTTTCGAACTTGCCCAGCCTATGACAAAAAGGCACTCGGGTGCAAAAATGTAGCGCTCTAGCTCAATTATTGCGAACGCTAGAGTGATTACAAGAGACGGACAGACGGAAATGGGTAGATCGTCTTAGAATTTTATCCTGATCAAGAATATATGTATATACTTTATATGGTCGCAAATTATTAGTTCGATGTGTTAAAACCGAAAAACAAACTTAATATACCCTCCATACTATGGTGGAGGGTATAAAAACTTAAAATTTTAACATAGAACTTGAATTCCTCTGCTACTACTGAATTGGATCGCTCTTGATTAGGGCTGTTCTTCTTCTGTTGTCGGTGTGTGTCCTTGAACACATAAGCTCATGGGTTCGATTCCCCGGCCCGGCAACATCAGAACACCTTTCAACGGTGGCAAAATACGCTTCAGTAATGTTGCCGACATTTCCTGAGTATTTCAGCCATGTACAACTTCTCTCTGGTGTCTAAGACACGCTGTTCGGACTGGGCGATAAACTGTAGGTCCCATATCATTGAGCTAATAAGAATCGGGGTGCACTAATTGATATGAGAGAAGTCTCCCTTGTACCTTATGGGAGCGGTACCACCCGATTTTCGTTATTTTGAAGGTTTTAGCTTCATTATCACACCGAAATGGCTGAAATGTGGTACTTGGCCATCGTTTGGGGTACAAAACTTTCCCCTAGGTTTTTTGTCGGTATAGGTCCACGCCTTCATATAGCCCTAATAGAACGGTACCACACGATTTTCGGTATTTTGAAGGTTTTGGGTTCATGTTCACACCGAAATGGCTGAAATTTGGGACTTAGTTATATTTGGGTATAAAACTTTCCCCTAGAATTTTGTCGGTACAGGTCCTCGCCTTCATATAGCCCCCATAAAACGGTACCTCTAGATTTTCGGTATTTTGAAGTTAGTTCAACAACCCATCGATATGGCTAAGATTTGGTTTTTAGTCTACGTTGGATGTAAAACCCTTTCCTACTGAAATTCTTCGGTATAGGTCCACTTTTCGATATAGCCCTATAGAACGGTAAATGCCGATTTTCGTAATTCTGAAGGTTGTGACGTCAATATCCCACCGAAATGACTGAAGTTTGTTATTAAGTCTTTCATTGGATTATAAAACCTTCCAGTAAAGAATTATCAGTAGAGGTCCGCGTGTTCCTATGTCCTCTATAGAGGTGTACCGCTTGAATTTCGGTATTTTTTAGGTTTTAGCCACATTATCTTACCGAAATATCGGAAATTTTGTATTTTGTCTTCTTTGAGTCTAAAAACTTCCCGCCAGAAATTTGTCGGATAGATCAATGTTTTGATATAGCCCCCATAGAATTTGGGTATTTTAAAGGATAGCCAAAATGTTTTACCGAAATTGTTTTACAGTAATTGCTGAAATTTCCATTTTACTTCAATACCACTCGTGGTGAATGGTATAGCAAGTTCGGCCCGAACTTAACGCTGTTCTTACTTGTTATAAATATTTTTTGTTTTGGTATTTTATAAAATGACACAAAATAGTATATTGGGATGCTATGGAAAATATTTGTATTTTCGAGCAAACACTATCTCAAAATATGTATGTAGTTGTGTTCACAGGCCTACTTTTGATGATCAGAAAACTGAAAGTGTTATCAGAAAAAAATGAAAATATCTCTATCCGTTTGAAAGTTGCAGAGTTTTGACCGGGAAAAAATGATTCTGAACCAATGTGCGGTGTTAGGATTTTCAGATATAAAGTCAAGATAGGCACAATTATTTCATTAACCCATACACGGTGTTCTTGAACCAACTTTAAATGAAAGGAGCTTACACCTGGGAAGTTTTTGCGGATTCGGAAACTACAACATTCATAGATGGGAAAATCAAAAAAAAAAAAAAAAATGACCAAAGCGCTTTTTAAATAAATTGCGATTAAAGTTTACATTTTTAGAGTTTTTTAGGTTTTCACGATTTTGCTTGGAAACCACAAGTCCTATCGAAATGGGATTAGAAAAAAACTTGTAGTCGTTAAAATTCTCTACAAGATTGACCTTTAAGATATTTTCGTAGGATTTACCATTTTTGAGACACAGAAGTTTAAATTGAGACAATGCACTGACTGTATCGCCTCCTTATAAAACAATGACATGTACGGTGCGCTTTAACTAACTATAAATAAAAACCACTTACCTGGGAAGTTTTTGCTGATTCTGAAACAGCAATGTGCACGGATGAAAAAATCCAAAAACAGGAAAAATTCGCTGGAGGGATTTTTAAAAAATCGCGGTCAACGTTCAAAGTTTTAGGTTTATTTTATGTTTTGCTTATAAATCTCAAGTCCTATCGAAATAGGGCTAAAGAGAAGTTGCAGCTGTGAACATTCTTCAAGAGGATTGGCCGTTATGTTTAGTTTCTAGCTTTTACCATTTTTGAGATATAGAAGTTCAGGTCACATTTTTAGGTTTTTTGTTCAGTTTTCACATTTTGCTTGGAAACGGTAAGTCGTATCGAGATGTGACTGGACTGGTAATTTTTTCCTAGGTTGTACCATTTTTGAGATATATAAGTTTAAGTTGGGAAATTGCAGTCATGACATTGTTTTATAAGGAGACGATACAGTCAGTAAATTGTCCCAATTTGTACTTCTATATGTCTAAAATGGGAAAACCTAGGAAATTATCATAAAGGACAATCTTGTACAGAATTTTCACTGCTACAACATTTTCTGTTTTGATAGGGCTTGCGGTTCCCAAGCAAAATCGTGAAAACCTAGAAAAACCCTAAAAATGTGAACTATGAACATTGTAGTTTCAGAATCCAAAAAAACTTCCCAGGTGTTATCTTTTTCAATTAAAAGCTGGTTCAAGAGCGCCGTGCACAGGCTTAAGTCCTTTACGCACAATAGTATATAATACGGGTAAGTGCAATAATCGGGTAAGTGTCCCTCTTGTGTTGCATCAGAGCATTAGTGTGGCAGCTCTTGACCTGTCCAAAGCGTTGTGTATGCTTTGGGCTGTGAAAAGAAAACATTGGTAGAGACTTATAGAGCCATCGTTTGTTTCGCCCTTGGTTCTAAATTTTGGAAAAATTCCCAAAACAATGCGCCCAAATTGCTACGGGTCAGAAATAAAGTCATCAAAACAGTAGCCGATTTTGATTTTGCCATCCATGTAGTTCTCCCGACCCCTTTTACATTTTTAGGAATTTTGTTAATATACTTTTAGAGTTATTGTCTTGAATTTTTTCTTCAGCGTTAAAATCAAGTGTTTTTGAATATTTCTTATGGTATCAGAGTTATAGTTTTCCATTTTTGGAAGAATATATTTTCCCTACTTGGATCATGGTTTAAGGAACCATCAGCCTAATATTTCTATATTTTTTAAGATGGAAGTTCGAAGAACTTTTGGCCATAGATGTATGACCATAAAAGTATTCCGTAAAAATACTTTTCTTTAAATTTATTTAATTTACTAATAACTTTTTGTAGGATCTCCAAAGTATAGACGGCCTTTAATTTTTTCTTAAATAACCAAAAAATCCCAACCAAACCAAATTTGACTCGTTTTAAAAAAAGAAACCCTGAAGCAAACGACTTTAAACTACACACCTGCGTATTAAATTGATGGTAGTTATGACAACATTTTCTTTCCGACTTGTGCCTTTCCTTAGGCTATTGTCTTAGAGTTGCAGCCCTTTTAACTACAACAACAATCGTCTCACAAAAGTTTTTTCTATCAAGAGTTATAAGAGACAACACAAACAAAAATGTCATAAATTATTGAATAAAAAAAAAACAACAAAACAATAAAAAAAAGATTCAACATTCCCTAAAATAACATCGGCAATCTTTTCTTTAGGGCCCACAGCCTCGAATGGGTCATTCAATAATGATGATAATCATCATCATCATTGTCATTAAGAAATGATATCACAACAGAAAATAGCATCAAAGAATCAACGAAAAAAGGGTCAACAACTAACGAACATAGATAACCATAAGAGTTGGTCATCAGCGGCAAGTGTGTGTGTATGCCCATGGAGATGGGTAGCATCTTTGGAAATGTTGTTCAAATCTTAAATAAATTCTTGTTGTTGTTGTTTTTTCTTGTTTGATTGGTGTAACAAGTCCATCGGGAGGAGGGGGGAAATAATGTCCAAAAACCCTAATATTGATTGGTATCCCCGTTTTTTGTTCACACGCGAACAGGTAGAAGATATCAATTACAACAAATTACTGACTCAATGGGTGAGGAGAAACTTAACCAAGGCGGTCAGGTGTGGCCACAGGGTGCTACACTTTTGGAAGAAATTGTAATAGATTTCAACTAATGGAATCAATTGATGGGAAATCACTTCAAAGGGAAATTTTGATCACGTCATAATGCAATTTTCAAGACTTTATAAGAGAAAACTAGCAAACGTGTTTTAATTTGTTGTTACTTTATACGCTGCTCTTGAACCAACTTTAAATTAAAGGAGCATACACCTGGGAATTTTTGCGGATTCTGAAACTACAATGTTCGTAGATGATAAAAATTAAAAAAACAAAAAAAGGTAGGAGCGTTTTTTAAATAAATCGCGGTCAAAGTTCACTTTTTTGAGGGATTTTAGGTTTTCACTATTTTGTTGGGAAACCGCAAGCCGTATCAAAATGAAACTAAAAAAAATGTTGTAGCAGTGAAAATTTTCTACAAAATTGACCTTTACGATATTTTCGTAGGTTTTACCATTTTTGAGATATAGAAGTTCAAATTGGGCCAATTCACTGACTGCATCGTCTCCTTATAAAACAATCACGGTGCTCTTGAAGCAACTTTAAATGGAATATGCTTACACCTGGAAAGTTTTTGCGGATTCTAAAAAAAAACAATGTTCAAAGATGAAAAAATCAAAAAACAAAAAAATCGCCGGAGTACTTTTTAAATAAATCGCTATTCAAATTGACATTTTTAGGTGTTTTTTAGGTTTTCACGAAACCGCAAGTCCTATCGAAATGGCACTAAAAAAATCTTGTAGCTGCGAAAATTCTCTACAAGGCCGACCTTTACGATAACTTCGTAGATTTTACCGGTATTGAGATATAGAAGTTCAAATTTGGACAATGCATTGGCTGTATCGCCTCATTATAAAACAATGTCATGACTGCAATTTCCCAACTTAAACTTATATATCTCGACATGGTACAACCTAGGACAAAATTACGAAAGCCAATCTTGTAGAGAATTTCACAGCTAAAAGATTCTATCGCTATTTCGATAAGACTTACCGTTTTCTAGCAAATCGTGAAAACCTAACAAAAAAGCTAACAAACAAGAACGGCGTTAAATTCGGCCGGGCCGAACTTGTTATACCCCCACCACAAGTTGTATTGAAGTAAAATGGAATAGTTAGTTTCCTTTCGTGTATGAAGAAGACTTGATACTAAATTTCAGCTATTTCGGTACAATGTGAGACACCGTTCTTTGGGGCTATTTCAAAACGTCGATCCATACCGACAAATTTCTGACGGAAAGTTTTTAGACTTAAAAAATACCGAAAATCAAGAAGTACGCTTCTATGGGGATATAGGAAGACGTGGATCTATACTGATAATACTCTTCTGAAATATTTTATAACTCTTAGAAGACTAAATAACGAATCTCAGCCATTTCGGTGGGATATTGACGTCACAATTTTCAGTATTACGAAAATCGGGCGGTACCGTTCTAAGGTGGCTATATCGAAACGTGGATCTATTCCGATGAATTTTAGTCGGAAATGGGGCAATGTGAAAGCGTGGACCTGTACATCACATTGAAGACTAAATACCATATTTCAGCCATTTTGGTGGAATATTGAAGCCACAACCTTCAAAATACGGAAAATCGGGAAGTACCTTTCCATGGGGGCTATATGAAGGCGTGCACCTATTACGACAAATTTAAAGGCGAAGTTTGAGTACCCCCAACGAAGTCTTAATACCAAATTTCAGCCATTTCGTTGGAATTTAGGCCACAACCTTAGGTACCGGGAGGTACCGTTCTATGGGGGCTATATGAAGGCATAGACCGATACCGACAAAGTTCTGAGGGAAAGTTTTATACCACCAACGTAGACTAAGTACCAAATATTAGCCATTTCGGTGTTATAATGAAGCTAACACCTTCAAAATACCGAAAATCGGGAGGTACTGTTCTATGGGGGCTATATGAAGGCGTGGACCGATACCGACAAAATTCTGGGAGAAAGTTGTATACCCCCAGCGAAGACTAAATACCACATTTCAGCCATTTCGAAGGAATGTTGAGGCCACAACCTTCAAAATACCGGAAATAGGGAGGTACCGTTCTATAGGGGCTATATGAAGGCGTGGACCGATACCGACAAAATTCTAGGGGAAAGTTTTTACCCCTAAAGAAGACTAAGTACCAAATTTCAGCCATTTCCGTGTGATAATGAAGCTAAAACCTTCAAAATACCGAAAATCGGGAGGTACAGTTCAATGGGGCCATATGAAGGCGTGGACCGATACCGACAAAATTCTGGGAGAAAGTTGTATACCCCCAGCGAAGATTAAAGACCACATTTCAGCCATTTCGAAGGAATATTGAGGCCACAACCTTCGAAATACCGGAAATCGGGAGGTACCGTTCTATAGGGGCTATATGAAGGCATGGACCGGTACCAACAAAGTTCTGGGGGAAAGTTTTATACCACCAGCGTAGACTAAGTACCAAATTTCAGCCATTTCGCTGTGATAATGAAGCTAAAACCTTCAAAATACCGAAAATCGGGAAGTACCGTTCTATGGGGGCTATATGAAGGCGTGGATCGATACCGACAAAATTCTAGGGGAAAGTTTTGTATCCCTAAAGAAGACTACGTACCAAATTTCAGCCATTTTGGTAGGGTAATGGGCTAAAACCATAAAAATACCGAAAATCGGGAGGTACCGTTCTATGGGGGCTATATAAAAACGTTGACCGATATATCCCATTTTCAATACCAACCATTCTGCAAGTAATAAAAACTTCTGTACCAAATATTGATTCTCTATCTTTAAAATTGCAAGCTGTATCTTGATTTTAACAGACAGACGGACGGACGGACATGGTTAAATCGACATAGAATTTTATGCTGATCAATAATATATACTTTATAGGGTCTCCGACGAATATTTCGATGTGTTACAAACGGAATGACAAATTTAATTATACCCTCCATATGGTGGAGGGTACAAAAATGTGAATTTTGACCGCGATTTATTTAAAAATACCTCCGGCAATTTTTTCTAGTTTGGAATTTTCTCACCTATGAACATTGCTCTTTCCAAATCCGCAAAAACTTCCCAGGTGTAAACAGGTTTCACTTAAAGTTAATTAAGGTGCACCCTGCATGACATTGTTTTTTAGGGGGCCATACAATCAGTACAATGTGCCAATTTGAACTTCTATATCTCAAAAATAGTAAAACCTACGAAAATACCATTGTGGTCAATCTTGTAGAGAATTTTCACTGCTACAACATTTTCTTTAATCCCATTTCGATAGGGCTTGCGGTTTCCAAGCAAAATCGTGAAAACCTAAAAAGGCCCTAAAAATGTGAACTTTGACCG
The DNA here is from genome assembly GCF_047663935.1 of Musca autumnalis. Taxonomy (NCBI): domain Eukaryota; kingdom Metazoa; phylum Arthropoda; class Insecta; order Diptera; family Muscidae; genus Musca; species Musca autumnalis. The sequence goes on along the minus strand of NW_027411977.1, from coordinate 16,857,281 downwards.
CGATTTATTTGAAAATCCTTCCGGCGATATTTTGTTTTTTTGATTTTTCTCATCTATGAACATTGTAGCTTCAGAAACTGCAAAAACTTTCCACGTGTAAGCTCCTTTCATTTAAATTTGGTTAAGGCACACCGTGTGCATCGTCTCCTTATAAAACAAGGTCATGACTGTAATTTCCCAATTTAAACTTATATATCTCAAAAACGGTACAAACTAGGAAAAAACTACGAAAGCCAATCTTGTAGAGAATTTTCACAGCTAAGCGATTTTCTTTTGTCCCATTCAGATAAGACTTGAAGTTTTCAAGATTTTTAAAAATCCATCCATCGGTATTTTCTTGTTTTTGGATTTTTCTCACCTACGAACATTGTAGTTTCAAAATCCGCTAAAACTTCCCAAGTGTAAGCTCCTTTCATTTAAAGTTGGTTCAAAAGCACCGTGTTTACTTTTTAAAATTCAGAATTTTCTGATTAGTCTTCATACAGAACTTCCTCAACATCATATTGTGTAACCTGCACTTTTACGGGGAAATGAATTAAAACAAAAACTGCTAATCTAAGCATCTTCGTAACAGAAAAATCCAAGCTATTAGCGAAAGTTGTTTAAACACTTCTAGTCAGGCTAGACTTCTGCTGATCATCTCATCATTCACTCACCCATCCACAGATTGATGTCTTTTTTCCATTCGAAAATATATGTCTAGGTAATTTTTCAAAATAAAACTGAAAAATCTTAAGATCAGCAGCAGCAACAACACCATCAACGCCATTATCATCGCCGCTTAAATCAATAAAAAACCTATTAAGCAAATACTCAAAAAATGCCCTACCTCTCCTGGCGCTTGGAACTTATTTAATTGCCATACATTAAAATGCCCCAACATACGGCATTCACAACAACAACAACAAACAATAATAACAACAAATAAAAAATACTTTAATTGCTTTACATATCGTCGCCCCATTATTAAGTAGTGACCGACTGACTGTTTGTTGATACCGAAATATAACCACACGGTTGGTTGGTTGGTCAGTGGCAGAGAGTGTCAGAATCACCATCACCGGAGTCATTTCATCATTTTCAGCATCATTGTAATGAATGCACTTGTAGGGTTATTGTTGTTGTTGCTGCAGCATTTGTTGGCAGTGATGCCTTACGTTTATTATTTTTTAATGGCATTAACGTTTTTTAATTAATTTAATGATTATTATTAAATGTTTCGTTTAAATCTAAAAAAATTAAATTTAATGTTTTTGTCATCAATAAAAGCTTAATTATACCACTGATTTACTCGTCGTTGTGAATTAATCTGCAGTTCAGTTCAGTTGAGTTATGAAGATTATTGGCTTAATTAAGAAAACCATCAATCAATAAGACTTTTGTTGAATACAGGACAATTGGAGACATTCACCAATATCCAATATCATGTACCATGTGTGAACATTTCCTAAGCTTCATTTTATTAAGGAAGATATCAATAAATTGCCAATCAATAAAAATATCAATAAATTGGAAATTTTAATGTTATGTTGAAACTGCTACTGATGAAAAAAATTCTCAGAAGTTTCTATCTAAGACCGCCGTGGTAAATGTTTTTTCTAAAATCCCACCACAATAGTCCTCTCAACAGCTGCAATGACTTGCAAAATCCCTCACCTGAGGCATTTTAAAACAAATCGCGGTCAAAGGCCACATTTTAGTGTTTTCTTAGGTTTTCAGGATTTTGCTTTGAAACAGCATGCCCCATTGAAATGGGACTAAAGAAATTGTTATGGAAAATTTTTACTGCTACAACATTTTCTTTAATCCCATTTCGATAGGGCGTGCGGGTTTCCAGGCAAAATCCTGAAAACCTAAAAATGTCACTTTTGCCGCGATTTATTTAAAAATTCCTCCATCGAGATTTTTTATTTTTTGACTTATCTCAGTTATGAACATTGTAGATTCATAATCCGCAAACACTTTTCAGGTGTAAGCTCGTTTCATTTAAAAATAGTTAAGGCGCATTACATTATTTTATAAGGAGACTTAAACGTTGATTTTAATGAATATTTTGTAAAGGACTTTAAGATCCTTAAACATGGATTTTTAATGGATTTTTTTTAAAGGACTTTAAGAACCTTAAACGTGAATTTGTAATGAACATTTTTTAAAAGAGTTTAAAATCCTTAAACATGGATTTTAAATAAATATTTTTATAGAGGACTTTAAGATCCTTAAACGAGGATTTTTAATGAATATTTTCAAAACATATTCTAAAAAAATCCATGTATAAGGATCTAAAATTCCTTTAAAAATATGCCTTAAAAATCCAAGTTTAAGGATGATAAAGTCCTTTGAAAAGTATTGCTTTAAAAAACACGTATAAGGATCTTCAAGCCTTTTAAAAAAATTTCTTTTAAAATACACGCTTACTTACTTAGCTGGCTGTCCGAACTAAGAAAGATCTCCAATTCTCTCTGTTTAGTTCTTCGCTTTCTGGAATACCGCGCCTTGTCATCTCTTCATCCACTTGTGTGCGCCATCTATTCTTTGGCCAGCCGTTTCTGCGTGCACCGCCATGTGGTCCGAATTTATACGCCTTTTTAGCGGGTTCATCATTGCTCATTCTTATGATATAGGCTAGCCAACGCAATCGTTGCATCTCGATACGTTTATCAATACTGATGTCGTTGTATAGCAGATACAGCTCGTGGTTCATACGACGTCGATATTCACCGTCAACGTAGATTGGTCCGTAGATCTTTCGAAGAATTTTTCTCTCAAACACGCCAAGCACTGCCTTATCTGCTTGCGCAAGTATACAGGCTTCGGAACCATACATCAGCACTGGCAGTATCAGTGTTTTGTAAAGCGTTATTATACCCTACACCACTATGTGGTAAGGGGTATTATGTGTTAGTGCATTTGTATGTAACATACAAAAGGAAGCGAGATAGACCCATAGTTCCTTCTAGGGATATACATAGAATCACTTTCTGAGTCGATTTATGCATGTCCGTCCGTCCGTCCGTTCGCAACATACAGGTCGCATTTGGGGAATACCATTTTTTTAGCCGTCGGAAGATCAAGTTCGAAGATGGGCTATATCGGTCCAAGTTTTGGTATAGCCCCCATATAACGGTACCTCCCGATTTATGGTATTTTAAGGATCTTAGCTGCATTTGTTGCTCAAACCAGCTGAAATTTTACATTTGAGATTCCCAATGGCCGCGAAATTGATCCACTAAAAATTGTCAAGATAGATCCACGGTTCGGTATAGTGCCAATATAACGATACCTCCCGATTTAATGTATTTTATGGATCTTAGCCACATTTTTTGCCCAAACTAGCTGAAATTTTACATTTGAGGTTCTCAATGGCCGCGAAATTGCTCCACTAAAAATTGTCAAGATAGGTCCACGGTTCGGTATAGTCCCCATATAACGATACCTCCCGATTTAAGGTATTTTAGGGATCATAGCCACATTTCTTGCTTGAACTAGCTGAAATTTTACATATGTGGTTCCCAGTGGCCACGAAATTTCGCCACTTAAATTGAGCCAAATTATATCGAAATCGGTTCAGATTTGGATATAGCTCCCATATATATTTTCGCCCGATTTCACGTATTTGCTGCACCAAACACGCTATATACGTCCGATTTTTATGAAATTTGGAATGTTTGACTGAATTCGGTCTAGAAATAAGTGTGCCAAATTATATCGAAATCGGTTCCGATTTGGATATAGCTCCCATATATATTTTCGGCCGATTTCACGTATTTTCTGTACCAAACACGCTATATATTTCCGATTTCGATGAAGTTTGGAATGTGTGACCGAATTCAGTCTAGAAATAAATGTGCTAAATTATATCGAAATCGGTTTAGATTTGGATATAGCACCCATATATATTTTCGGCCGATTTCGTGTATTTTCAGCTCCAAACACGATATATAAGTCCGATTTCAATGATATTTGGAATGTGTGACTGAATTCGGTCTTGAAATAAATGTGCCAAATTATATCAAAATCGATTAAGATCTGGATATAGCTCCGATTTATATTTTACATATTCACAGTGGTGTAGGGTATTATACAGTCGGCCCCGCCCGACTTTGGTCCTTTCCTTACTGGTTTTTGTTTGGCGAGTTGTGGCTTTATTTTTAAAGTGCTTACATAAGCCAAAGTAGCATCTGTTGGCCAGTACAATTCTTCTTTTTATTTCACAACTGATGTCGTTTGTTATGTTTACGGCGGTGCCCAGGTATACGAAGTCTTTCACTACCTCAAAATTATAGGATCCAACTTTAACAGTTGTTCCGATCTCAATGGACGCATTGCGCGTCGACACCATCAGCTTGGCCTTCTCGCCGCTTGGTCTAGCGGTGTAGCGGTCACTTTAGCAGATTCTCCTTCGACCTTCATAAACGTATCGGTTACTTCTTTTACTGATCGTCCCATGATGTCTATATCGCCAGCATAAGCAAGTAACATGTGGCTATTGGTGTAGATTGTGCCACTTCTTTTGACGTTTGCCTCTCGTATAACCTTTTCTAGCAGGATGTTAAAAAGATCACACGAAAGGCCGTCTCCTTGCCTGAAACTTCTTTTGGTACAAAACTCTTCGGAGAGGTTCTTTCCTCTTTTAACTGAAGATCTTGTGTCAGCTAAAGTCATTTTACAAAGCCGAATGAGATTTGCGGGGATACCAAATTCAGACATGGCTTGGAATACCTTTGAACCTAGCGGGCTGTCAAGGGCTGCTTTATAATCGACAAAAAGGTGGTAGGTGTCGATCTGCATCTCTTGGGTCTTCCCCAGGATTTACCGCAAGGCAAATATCTGGTCAATGGTGGACTTGCCAGGTATAAAGCCGCATTGGTATGGTCCAATTATTTCTGTGACCATGGGCTTTAGTCGTTCGCACAATATCCTTGACGCTATCTTGTAGGCGATAGGAAGAAGACTTATGCCCCTATAGTTGGAGCATAAAGTCTTATCTCGTTCTTTATGGACCGGACACAGGATGCTCAGGTTCCAATCGTCGGGTACGCGTTCTTACTGCCAGATGGAGCTGCTGATGCATACACCTTATCAGCGTGTCGCCTCCGGTTTTAAACAGATCTGCTGGTAGGCCATTTATTACTGTCTTTACCTCATCTTGGCCAGGTGGTATTCATTCAATACCATCTTCTGGGATAGGATCTGTGGTATCTTCGTCGACTTCGCTACTATTGGATACCAACAGTTTGGAAAAATGCTCTTTCCATATCCTTAGCACACTATCTGTATCAGTTATCAGATTACCTTACTGGTCTCTACAGGAGGATGTGCCAGTTCCAAAGCCATCAGTTTCATGTTTCACTCTTTGGTAGAATTTTCGGACTTCATTCTGTCTCCTGTACATCTCGATTGGTTCACATTCCCGCTTTTCCACCTCTCTCTTTCTCCTTTCTCCTTCTCATACCATGGATTCATTGGTGGAGGTCTCTGGTATCCAAGTACTGATTTTGCGGCTGTTTGCATGGAGTGGGCAATGTTTTGCCATTGTCCTGATATGTTATCGGGACGAGGAGTGCTTTGATTAAGCAGTTGGGTCAGTTGAGTGGAATATGCTGTGGCTATCTGTTGTGATTGTAGCATACCGATGTCCAACTTCCGTGTTGTGTCTGTTCGCACTTTGTTTTCTACGTTTAATCTACCTTTGCTGCAACAAGGTAGTGTTCCGAGTCTATGTTTGCACCTCGGAACGATCGTACATCCAACACGCCAGGTGCCCTTATGAATATCGAGATGCTTAAATCTGGTACGGCTAACAACCATGTTTCTTGCAGCTGCAAAGTCTATTAGCTTCATACCATTGTTATATGTTTCACTGTGGAGACTGAATTTCCCGACTGTTGGGCCAAAGATATTTTCCTTTCCAATTTTGGCATTAAAATCACCTAGTATAATTTTAATGTCATGGGCAGGACAACGGTCACAAGTTTCTTCTAAGCGCTCGTAAAATATATCTTTGGTTTGTTCGTCCTTGTTTTCAGTGGGAGCATGAGCGCAAATAAAACTGTTGTTGAAGAATTTTGCTTTTATTCGAATTGCAGCGAATCTTTCATTCACTGGGGTGAAGCTGTTTTAACCGCCGACCAACTGCAAATCCGCAACCAAACTCATGCTTTGTGTCATGGTAGCTATAATGCAGTGCGTCACCTTTAGGTGTTGTTGTGACGCTTTTCCCGTGCCATCGTATTTCCTGTATGGCAGTAATGTCAGCCTTGTACTTTTCAAGTACACCTGCCAATGCGTTAACTGCACCTTCTCTATAAAGTGTGCGAACATTCCAGGTGCAGATTCGCAGATCATGGTCCTTAAAACGTTTGCGGGGTTCGTCAACTTTAGAGGGGTTTGTTTTTCTTTTCTTTCGTTTTTTCATAGTAGGCTATTTTTTCTAGGGGAGGGTTACTAACCCGACGCCCAAACCCAAGTTTTTAACGTTCTTATGGGTGAACGCGCGGCACATGTTAGCTCACTATCTTTAACGGGTGTTAAAGGCAGTTCCCCAGGTGACACCACGGGGAGTTCAGTGTCCACTTGAGATGAAAGAGGGACCAAGATAAATCCTCGGCTTTGCCATGTTAAAGCCGGTCAGGGCCGTTCCTTGGTATCTTCTATCCCATACGTCACCCAAATACTATTATTAGACTTCCTTTGGAAAAACGTCTAAAAAGCCCACTTTTGCGGTTTGGAGCATCCGTCGAAAACATTCTTAAAACACCCACATTTATGGACAGACTTCAGTTTTTTTATATCTCTTCAAACATGTTCTTACAAAATTGCACTAAAAAATTATCAACAAAAACTCCCAGAAAAATATTTCATAGGAAATTATGTTACCGATTTTCAGCAAGATTTGATTTATAACAATGTTCTCAAATTAAATTGACGCTAGTGTTAAATGTACATACATTGATTATGGGAATTTAAATGATTTTCCCATGGGAAATCAAAATGTAACTGTTCTCGACAAGTGTGTCAAAAAGAAGTTTCAAAACGAAATTTTTAACAATAAAGAAACGGTAAATGTCATCTTTTACAACAATCAACAAAATTGCATCTCATTATTGTTGCATCAATCCTGCGTTCCCCGTTTGAATCCATGCATAACTGTTTACATTTCCTTGAGGCCATCCATCCATTATTGTTTCAAATATGACAGCACAAATGAGATGATATCATAAGCGTGTGATTGAATTTGACGTTCTGAAGATTGAACAATAATGTTTCTCTGTTCATAGATTTGCACTTGATAGCTGATACACTGGCTGGTATTCCCTTCTTTTATAAAGGCTAACTGCATTTTATGCAGGTGAAATTTATATTTGCTTCTCACAGTGTTATCCTTTCTCACGATACTCACAAAACTTTTTTATGTGATAACAACAAAACCATTTAAATGATGGAACAACCCTTCTAAATTATGGTGCATGGAATTGTTGGCAGCGCCAATACCAAACAAGTGTCATTAACCTCTAACACCTTTTGAGCGGTGTTTCGTTTTTGGTATCCCAATTTTGAATAGAAGCAGACACTGACTGGGTTTTTTGTTTGTTTGCTCAACATTAGATGGAAGGGAAAAAAAAAGCACACAAACTGCCAGTAAGACACACATTTTTGTATTCATTTCAGTTAGTTTCTATTGTTGTATTTGTTGTGGGTTCTGATAATACATTTCATCATTTCCACAGCATTACATTATCCTTTTGACAACATTTTGCAGACATGTAGATAGATCAACCACAACCAAGCTGTCATGTAGTTTTGGCTTTTAGTTTGTTTGTTATATCAAACATATCGTTTGCTTTGTTTATTTTTGTGTTTCTTCTTTTATTTGAAAACACATCCATTCACATTTGTTTTTTGTTGTGGCAAAGATATTCACACCATTCAGGATTTTGTGCGAAACAGCGTATTTGTGTTTATCACATATCGGCCTGCACTGCTTTTGCATACCAAACTATATTTCGCTTTGTAGCCGCAGTTGTGTGTGCGAATAAATGCATATACATATGCATGTATATGTGTGCTTCGTTGCAGGTTCAAAAATTCAATACAAGGTTAACTATTTGTTTTGACGATTTGTCTTGTAACGAGGTCGCCTCCTTTTTAGCTTTATTTTCGTTTGTTGCCATTCCCAACACACATTCCAAACCTGCCTGACAAACGAAGGGACACTCATTTTGTAATCTGTACACGCATATGTGTTGATATCAATTGTATACGTTGTTGTTGTTGTTACCTCTGGTCTCCATTACGTCCTAAACTTCCAACCAAACATTGCGAATACCGGTAGGGATATTTCAACATAATTTGTGTTCTCCAACATAGGCATATCTGCGCATGCTCCAACTGGGAACTGGGTTACCACATAAATTGGTTTGTAACAAGATTCCATTGATTGGTTCATATCTACTTATGTACTTAGGTGGCTATGACAGAAATAACAACAATAGAAATAACATCATTTAAAAATATTCTTTAAAAATCCACTTTTGAGGATGTGATGTGGTGCTTTAAAAATATTCCCACAAAAATCCATTTTTAAGTATGGGAAGGTCCTTTAAAAATATTCCTAAAAAATCAAAGTTTAAGGATGGGAAGGTTCTTTAAAAATATTCTTGTAAATATACATTTGAGGATGTCAAAATTCTTTGCAAAAATATTTTTAAAAAATCCACGTTTAAGGATCTGAAGGCCCTTTGAGAAATATACATTAAAAATCCATGTTTAAGATGTGAAGGTGGTTTAAAAATATTCTGAAAAAATCCACGTTTTAGTATATGAAGATCCATTGAAAAATATTCTTTAAAAAACACGTTTAAGGATCCTGAGGCCATTTGAAAAACATTCTTTAAAAAAATCCATTTTTTAGGATCTGAAGGTACTTTGAAAAATATTCTTTAAAAAATCCATGTTCAAGGATCGGAAGGCCCATTGAAAAATATTCCTAAAAAATACGTTTAACAATCTGAAGGTCTTTAAAACAATATTTAAAAAAACACATTTAAGGATGTGAAGATCATTTAAAACTATTCATTAAAAATCCACGCTTAAAGATTTGAAAGTCCTTAAAAAAATTCTTTAAATATCCACGTTTAAAGATGTGAAAATCCTTTAAAATAGTTCTTAATGATTAAGGATGCCAAGGTCCTCTAAAAATGTTTTTAAAAAATATCAAGGTCCTTTGTAAAATATTCTTAAAAATCCACGTTTTAGGATATGGAGGTCCTTTGTAAAATATTCTTAAAAATCCACGTTTTAGGATATGGAGGTCCTTTGTAAAATATTCTTAAAAATCCACGTTTTAGGATATGGAGGTCCTTTGTAAAATATTCTTAAAAATCCACGTTTTAGGATATGGAGGTCCTTTGTAAAATATTCTTAAAAATCCACGTTTTAAGATCTGAAGGTCCTTTCAAAAATATTCTTTAAAAATCCACGTTTTAGGATCTGAAGGTCCTTTCAAAAATATTCTTTAAAAATCCACGTTTTACGATCTGAAGGTCCTTTTAAAAATATTCTTTAAAAATCCACGTTTTAGGATATGGAGGTCCTTTGTAAAATATTCTTAAAAATCCACGTTTTAGGATATGAAGGTCCTTTGTAAAATATTCTTAAAAATCCACGTTTTAGGATATGGAGGTCCTTTGTAAAATATTCTTAAAAATCTACGTTTTAGGATATGAAGGTCCTTTGTAAAATATTCTTAAAAATCCACGTTTTAGGATATGAAGGTCCTTTGTAAAATATTCTTAAAAATCCACGTTTTAGGATATGGAGATCCTTTGTAAAATATTCTTAAAAATCCACGTTTTAGGATATGAAGGTCCTTTGTAAAATATTCTTAAAAATCCACGTTTTAGGATATGGAGGTCCTTTGTAAAATATTCTTAAAAATCCACGTTTTAGGATATGGAGGTCCTTTGTAAAATATTCTTAAAAATCCACGTTTTAGGATATGAAGGTCCTTTGTAAAATATTCTTAAAAATCCACGTTTTAGGATATGAAGGTCCTTTGTAAAATATTCTTAAAAATCCACGTTTTAGGATATGGAGGTCCTTTGTAAAATATTCTTAAAAATCCACGTTTTAGGATATGAAGGTCCTCGAAATTTTTGGTTCTCAAGGTTTTTTGAAAAATATTCTTAAAAATCCACTTTTAGGATCTGAAGGTCCTTTGTAAAATATTCTTAAAAATCCACGTTTTAGGATATGGAGGTCCTTTGTAAAATATTCTTAAAAATCCACGTTTTAGGATATGGAGGTCCTTTGTAAAATATTCTTAAAAATCCACGTTTTAGGATATGAAGGTCCTTTGTAAAATATTCTTAAAAATCCACGTTTTAGGATATGAAGGTCCTTTGTAAAATATTCTTAAAAATCCACGTTTTAGGATCTAAAGGTCCTTAGAAAAATATTCTTAAAAATCGAAGTTTTTGGATCTGAAGTTTTTTTGAAAAATATTTTTAAAAATCCACGTTTAAGGATCTCAACGTCCTTTGAAAAATATTCTTAAAAAGTCCACTTTTAAGGTCTGAAGGTCCTTTGAAAAATATTCTTAAAAAGTCCACTTTTAAGGTCTGAAGGTCCTTTGAAAAATATTCTTTAAAAATCCACTTTTAGGATCTGAAGGTCATTTGAAAAGTATTCTTTAAAAATCCACGTTTTAGGATCTGAAGGTCCTTTGACAAATATTCTATAAAAATCCACATTTTAGGATCTGAAGATCCTTTGAAAAATATTCTTTAAAAATCCACATTTTAGGATCTGAAGGTCCTTTGAAAAATCTACATTTTAGGATCTGAAGATCGTTTCAAAAAATATTCTTTAAAAATCCACGTTTTAGGATCTGAAGATCGTTTCAAAAAATATTCTTTAAAAATTCCCGTTTTAGGATCTGAAGGTCATTTGAAAAATATTCTTTAAAAAGTCCACGTTTTAGGAAATTCTTCAACTATTCACGTTTAAGGACGTGAAAGTCCTTTAAAATATTCTTAATAATCCCTGTTTAAGGATGCGAAGGTCCTTTAAAATTATTTTTAAAAAATCCTCGTTCAAGAATGTCAAGGTCGTTAGAAAAACATTCTTAGAAAATCCACACTTTAGGATCTGATGATCCTTTGAAAAATATTCTCAAAAATCCATGTTTTGGGATCTGAAGGTCCTTTGGAAAATATTCTTAAAAATCCAAGTTTTTGGATCTGATAGTCCTTTGAAAAGTATTCCTAAAAAATCCAAGTTTTAGAGTCTGATGATCCTTTGAAAAAAATTATTTAAAATCCACGTTTTATGATCTGATAATTCTTTAAAAAATATTCCTTAAAAATCCACGTTTAAGGATCAGAAGGTCCTCATAAAATTATTCGTTAAAATCCACATTTAACGATTTGAAGATCCTTTCAAATTTATTCTTTAAAAATTCGAATTTTATTGATCTGACGGTCCTTTCAAAAATATGCGTTACAAATCCACGTTTAAGGATCTGAAGGTCCTTTTAAAAATATTCGTTAAAAAATCCACGTTTAAGGATCTGAAGGTCCTTTCAAAAATATTCGTTAAAAATCCACGTTTAAGGATCTGAAGGTCCTTTCACAAATATCTGTTAAAAAATTCACGTTTAAGAATCTGAAGTTCCTTTCACAAATATTCGTTAAAAAATCCACCTTTAAGGTTCTGAAGGTCCTTTCACAAATATTTGTTAAAAATCCACATTTAGGAATCAGGAAACCTTTCACAAATATTCGTTTAAGGATCTGAAGGTCCTTTCAAAATTATTCGTTAAAAATCCACTTTTAAGGATCTAAAGGTCCTTTTAAAAATAGTCGTCAAAAATCCACGTTTAAGAATCTGAAGGATCTATCAAAAATATTAGTTAAAATGTCCTCGTTTAAGAATCTGAAGGTCCTTCACAAAGATTCGTTAAAAATCCAATTTTAAGGATCTGAAGGTCCTTACACAAATATTTGTTAAAAATCCACTTTTAAGAATCTGAAGGTCCTTTCACAAATATTCGTTAAAAATCCACTTTTAAGGTTCTGAAGGTTCTTTTAAAATTTTCGCTAAAAATCCACGTGTAAGGATCTGAAGGTCCTTTTATAAATAGTCGTTAAAAATCCACGTTTAAGGTTCTGAAAGTCCTTTCAAAAATATTCGTTAAATAAGCCACGTTTAAGAATCTGAAAGTCCTTTCACAAATATTCGTAAAAAATGCTGAAGGTCCTTTTAAAAATATTCGTTAAAAATGCACTTTGAAAAATCTGAAGGTAGTTTCAAAAATATTCGTCAAAAAATCCACGTTTAAGGATCTGAAGTTCCTTTCGAAAATATTCGTTAAAAAATCCACGTTTAAGGATCTGAAGGTCCCTTGAAATGTATTCCTTAATAAAATCCACGTTTAAAGATCTTTTAAAAAGTATTCTTTAAAAAATCCAAGTTTAAGGATCTGAAACTCCTGTGAAAAATGTTCTTTAAAAATTCCAAGTCTTCAGAACTGAAGCTCCTTTCAAAAATATTATCGGAAAACTCCAAATTTAAGAATCTGAAGGTTTTTTCAAAAATATTCTTCAAAAACTCCATTTTTAAGGAACTGAAAGTCCCCTAAAAATATTTTAAATATTTTTTAAAACTCCACGTTTAAGGATCTGAATATCCCCTCAAAAATATTCTTTAAAAACTCCACTTTTAAGGTTCTGAAATTTCCTTCAAAAATAATTGTTAAAACTCAATGTTTAAGGATCTGAAGTTCCTTTCATAAATATTCTTTTAAAACTGCACTTTTATGGATCTGAAAGTCTCTTCAAAAATATTTTTTTAAACTTCACATTTTAGGATCTAAAGATCTTTTAAAAATATTCTTAAAAAATCCACGTTTTAGAATCTGAATTCTTTAACAAATCCAAGTTTAGGTAACTGAATGGCCTTGAAAAAATATTCTTTGCAAAATTTACGTTTAAGCATGTGAAAGTCCTTTCAAAAATAGAATATCCACGTTTAATGATTTTAAATTCCTTCAAAAAAAATATTTTTTTTGAAATCCATCTTAAGGATCTTAAATTCCTCTGAAATGATTAATGGTTGGCAACCCGCTACAACAAAACATGGCCAAATAAAAAAAGCAATTGCGCGAAAAATAGCGCCAACAGTTTTGTTTAGCAAATTTAGACACAGCGTTCACATTTACTCATCTCGTACTTGTTTCGTACTCTCTCCACAGAAAACATAGCAACTCTCTCCAATGTTTCATTCATACCTCGAAGTTCCTTTCTCACTCTCTTTCATTCTCAATGTCGTCATATCATATCGTTAGGTGTACAGGACTTTTGGTCTTTTGTAATTCAGCATGCATTGCATGTTTTGAATGTCCTGTGACGATGACTCGATATGAATTATTCAAAAAATATAAAATGTTATGCTGTTTTCCTCGGTTATTTTTGTGTTGCTTCCTTTTTTGGGATGTTGGGAAAGCAACAGACATTGCCGACGAACGGGCGGGCGGACTTGGCTAACAAGATATCTAATGTGATGACTACCACTACCACCATCGCTTGCCAAGGACGAACGCTGCGCGGCATACAAAAAAGTCTGTTTTGGAAGGAGTTAAAGGCATGCATACAAAATATTTACAAAAGGATATGAGCAGCAAAAGTTAGGGAAAAGCGGATGTACCATTGTGTAGGAGTGTATGTGTGTCATCTCATGTGTGTGTGAGTGTTTTGTAACATTTTTACCTCTATCATGATGAGCTTGTTGTTGGCTATAACTTGCATTTTTAGTATAAAAAAAAACAACAACAGAGGTTATCCTTTTGACAGGTCTTTTAAGTATAAAAATGGTTGCTCCAGAAAAAACACATTGTGATATTTGGAATGCAACAGAAAGCTAACATATGCACTCACATATACTATATTTACATGGAATATATGAGAAACTCTTGTATATAAAACATTAACTTAGCAAGATGATGTTTGGTTTTCACATTATGATGAACTAACTGAGCCCGGTGTCGTCGCTACCCCGAATAAGGTAAACAATATTTAACACTTTTATCTGTAGACCAATTTTCGTCACACATTCCAACTTTCATTAAATTCGGGTATATATAGCGTGTTTGCTGCATCAAATACATGAAATCGGACGAAAATATATATGGGAGCTATATCCAAAACTGAACCGTTATCAGTATAATTTGGCAAATTTATTTCTAGACCCAATTCCGTCACACATTTCAAATTCATTTAATTTGGACCTACATAGCGTGGTTAATGCATAAAATACATGAAATCGGCCGAAAATGTATGTGGGATCTATATCCAAATCTGAACCGATTTCAACATAATTTGGCAAATTTATTCCTTCACACAACCAAAATTTGGAGACATTATCTGTTACCATCCCAGCAAAAAGTTTGCCTCCAAAAAGGCAGTTAAATGATATGTACAAGTGATCTGGAAGTACATCATATTATGCATTTTCACTCATGATTTTTACAAGAGCGTGACTACTGGAAGAGGCACTCCATTGCACTGCATTTTAACTGACCCGTTGGCACTGCATTTTAACTGACCCGTTGGCACTGCATTTTAACTGACCCTCTGGCAATGCATTTTAACTGACCCTTTGGCATTGCATTTTAACTAACCCTTTGGGGTAAAATAGGAGGCAGTCCAAAGCACGTGTTTTGATACAGACATTCTGCGGAAATTGTGCAAGCCATTACAAAATATGAACAAATAAAATGCATTATTTGTGTAAAACAAAAATATTAAGAACTTTATTACATTAACACAAATTATGAAAATTCTCCATTGAATTCAATCGCAAACATGCGTGTTTCCTCCTCTCTCCATTTGTTCCAAGCTGAACTGTTTTTGCTTCATTTGCTAAATGGGTTGTCTTCCCATCACCAGTTAAGATTTCGACATGTACTCCAACAGCACTCCATTCGGAAATTTTCTTCTCGTGAGTTACCGGAAAAATGTAGAGATGTACAAACTGATTTATGTACATGTAGGGATCTGTAACAACTGCTAATAAAATGTAGCGAACGGAGTGCCGACTCAGTTTGGACTGCATCCGGATGCTGTTAAATTGTGAGGAATTGGAGTGCCTTTTTCACGACTCCGCTGAACTGCATCCGAATGTTGTTAAAATGTGACAAATGGATGTGATTCTTTGGATTGCATCCAAATGCGGTTAAAATGTGAGGACTGGAGTGCCTTTTTCACGACTCCGGTTGAACTGCATAAAAACATGCCGTGACAGAACTAGTCCACATTGCACTACTTTCAATTTATTTTGCTGGGATTCTATAGATATTTGCATAAAAAATCTAAATTTTTTTGATGTACTTTCGATTCTGATGCTTTATCTCCGGATCAACGCGGAATTTCAGAATTTGTATAGCCTATGTTATTTTCAGGTCATGTAGTGATATACTCTGAAAATTTCAGGAAGATCGGTTCAGCGGTTTTTGAGTCCATAAACTTCAAACAAACAAACCCAGCAAAAATTCGGATCCGTTAGTCATTATGTAACCCATTACAAAGTAATGTAAACAAAAATAACTACTTATATTATTTCTTATTAAGTTATGAGTACGGTGGCACAGAGCTAGTGTGTCCGACTACAAATCAGAGTGTTGTGTACTCAACGCTCATCGCCGGCCGGGTACTTTTTGTTAAAAAAACCAAAGAACTCTTGGTGGTGCACATGTAAAAATTGAAACAACCCTTAATGTTCGTGTGCGTAGCCTAGTATGTAGTGTGTTCGGCTACAAAGCAGAAGTCCGTGTGTTCAAATCCAGTAAAGGGCGAAATAAAATAAAAATATGAAGTGTGTTGATATTGAAAACAAATTTCACCTAACTGTTCTAAAAAAAAATTAATATAGCTTATTTATCAACTTCCAGTGGCTGCAGAATAACTAGTTATTCTAGTGGTCATAGAATAACTAGTAATTCAGTGCGACATGCCCTTGTTCAAATAATAGGTTAGTAGGGGAATTTGTAAGTAATTACGGCTACCAAAAATCCCTTACAAAACCCATTATTTTTTTTTTTTGCTGAGAACAAACGTTCAAACATTTTTCTAGATGATTGCCGTTCTTATCAGTATGAGCTAACGGTTCGTCGCATATAGAACAACACAACTTCTGCAATAGCTTTACATCTTCGCTATTCACACCAGATCCTTACGGGTTTCTCGCAGTAGAACGTGTTGAGTTTGTTGAGCAAGCGTCATTCCCTCAAACAACTCGAAAGTTTTCAGCACTGCAAAAGACTCGGATCTCCGAACCTCAAAGCACAACATTTCAGACCACGAGAGAAAGTGTTTTTACCGCTTCAGTTATGAAAACTGGTGAGCATCGCTGTACAGTAATTAGGTTGGTAGGTTCGAATAAGTTAAGATGGGACAGACAACTCAGTTCAAAAAATATTCATAAAAAATCAAAGATTTTTGGCTGTGACTTAAAAAAATATTCCTAAAAACTCCACGATTATTGGTTGTACCTTGAAAAAATGGGACAATCTAGCCCCCCTTCGTGCTTCCGTCGGTGTTTCTTTTTCATCATAGTCGATGATTAAACACCACACAAAGGTACTTCGCTTCCGTAGAAATATTCATGTGAACAACATTTAGTATTGGCGGAACAAATATTTTTGTGATTTCATCACCTTCGGGTACACATCTGGACCAAGTTTTAACCCGATGTGAGTGGACTTATGAAATTCGGAATCAGCTAACCCTGCATAGTGATTTCTTGACGAAACTCGAAGCAGTTGATTCGGATCATGATACGACCGTTAAATAATTTGGCCGAAAAAAATCTTGACCAACGTTAAGGGAGTTGAGCTGGAGTTTACTACCAAGTGCGTAGCATATACATACGGCTTTGTACATCACAGGGATCCAATTGCGCTCGGCTATAGGGATTGAATTATTGGACCGACAGAGCTCGACACGAACAGACGAACGTCTTGCGAAAGACTTTTTGGCGTACAACATAGATTAGGAGGTGGGCGATTAATCTTTATAGAAATGGCTCTGCTCTTCCGTACCGGACCTTGAAAACGAGTTGTTCCTAACACTTATGGATCCAGATGAGGTGAAGCGAGATCTACTTTAATTCGGAAGTTCCCTGATCTGTCGCGGGAGTTGCCATGCAAGTCTCAAGACGAGGAGAGGCAACCGACAGATTATTTTTGGAAGCCATATTTGTCGTGCTATTCTCATGATGAGGGGAGGTAACCGGTGACTGCGTAAGAGATGGCTTGCAAGTATTCCGAGGAGGAAAGGCAACAGATTTGCTTTTGTCCAATTGCCCATATTAGACCCCTGACGAGGAGCCGCAACTTCGGTGATCCTTCTCAAATCAGCATCCCGGGATCTCAAAGGAGCCATATTTTTATTCTCGAACTCTTCCACAAGTGGAAGCGAAGTGATCATCTCGTTTTCTATTTCAGCAAAAAAAAAAATGAAGACGGTAGAAAGAAGAGAACTTTTTAATCTTGGTCGTTCAGAATAACTAGGTTAACTAGGGGTTGTTTTATGATATTGTTTACCTTTTTCACATCGCCGGTAGACTTTGAAGACGCTACCGTGTTTCCATGCAATGGGAGGTACATACTTGTACATGTCGAAGAACTACTAAATCATTTGTTTGAATATCGCATAGCAGAACTTATAACAATGATGAAGAGAGACGCTTTAAATGGTCTTCTTTCCGCCGAAAACAGAATACATGAGAAAGTAGCACGCATCAAAGACCCGATAAGAAAATAAGTAATAACAGCGTTAATTTCGGTCGGGCCGAGTTTTTATACCCTCCACCACGAACTGTATGGAAGTGAATAGGAACAATTAGTATCCGTTCGTCTATGAAAGCACTAAATACCAAAAATCGGGAGGTACCGCTCTATAGACGCTATATGAAGACGTGGCCTTTTACTGACAAATTTCAGGTGGAAAGTTCTATACCCCCAATGAAGACTAAATACCAATACCAAAATATCAGCCATTTCGGTGGGATATTATGGCCACAACCTTCAAAATACTAAAAATCGGGAGGTACTACTATGAGGGCTATATGCAGACATGGACCAATACCGACAAATTTCAGGTGGAAAGTTTCATACACTCAACGGAGACCAAATACCAAAATGTAAGAGATTTCGGTGAGATATTGAGGCCACAACCTTCAAAATGTCGAAAAGTACCGTTCTATGGGGGCTATATCAAAACGTGGACCGTTACAGTTCATTTTCAGTACCCAATAGTAATAGAAACTTGTATACCAAATTACGAAGCTCCATCAAAAAGATTCTTGCTGTATTTTCATTTCAACAGACAGACGGACGGATGGATAGGCTCATATCGACTTAAAATATTATGCTGATCAAGGATATATACTTTATAGGGTCTCCGTCGAATATTGCGATGTGTTACAAACGGAATGACTAATTTAGTTACTTACATAGCTGGCCCATTATAGATCATTTGTTCCATAGACCGAACTAAGAAAAGATCTTCAATTCACTCTGTTTAGTGCGTCGCTTTCTGGAATACCGCGCCTTGTCATCTCTTCATCCACTTCATCCACTAGATGGCGCTATTCTTTGGCCTGCCAATTCTGCGTGCACCGCCTTGTGGCTGGAATTTATACGCCTTTTTAGCGGGTTCATCATCGCTCATTCTAATTATATGGCCCAACCAACGCAATCGCTGCATCTCGATACGTTTAACTATATTGATGCCGTTGTATAGCAAATACAGCTCGTGGTTCATACGACGTCGATATTCACCGTCAACGCAGATCGGTCCGTAGATCTTTCTTTCTTTCACTGCCTTATCTGATTGCGCAAGTACCCAGGCTTCGGAACCATACATCAGCACGGGTAGTATCAGTGTTTTGTAAAGCGTTATTTTTGTTTGACGAGTTGTGGCTCTGTTTTAAAGAGCTTACTTTAACCAAAGTAGCATCTGTTGGCCAATACACTTCTTCTTTTTATTTCACAACTGATGTGGTTTGTTGTGTTTACGGCGGTGCCGAGGTATACGAAGTCTTTTACTACCTCAAAATTATAGGAACCAACTTCAACAGTTGGTCCGATCTCAATGGAGGCGCGTCGACACCATCAACTTGGTCTCCTCGCCGTTTACCGCCAGACCCATTTTAGTAGATTCTCCTTCGACCTCCATAAAGGTATCGGTTACTTCTTTTACTTATCGTTCTATGATGTCTATATTATCATCATAAGCAAGTAACATGTGGCTATTGGTGTAGATTGTGCCACTTTTTTTGACGTTTGCCTCTCGTATAACCTTTTCTAGCAGGATGTTGAAAAGATCACACGAAAGGCCGTCTCCTAGCCTGAAACTTCGTTGGTACAAAACTCTTCGGAGAGGTTCTTTTCTATTTTAACTGAAGATTTTGTGTCAGTTAGAGTCATTTACAAAGCCGAATGAGCTTTGCGGGGATTTCAAATTCAGACATGGCTTGGAATACCTTTGAACGTAGCGGGCTGTCGAAGCCTGCTATATAATCGACAAAAAGGTGGTAGGTGTCGATCTGCATCTATTGGGTCTTCTCCAGGATTTGCCGCAGGGTAAATATCTGGTCAATGGTGGACTTGCCAGGTCTAAAGTCGCATTGGTATGTTCCAATTATTTCGTTGACCATGGGCTTTAGTCGTTCGCACAATATCCCTGACACTATCTTATAGGCAATAGGGAGAAGACTTATGCCCCTATAGTTGGAGCATAAAGTCTTATCTCCTTTCTTATGGACGGGCACAGGATGCTCAGGTTCCAATCATCGGATACGCGTTCTACCTTAGGCATTTCGCCTCCGGTTTTAAACAGCTCGGCTGGTAGGCCATCAACTCCTGCTGCCTTATTATTCTTCAGCCGGTTTATTGCTGTCTTTACCTAATCTTGGCAAGGCGGTATACATTCTATACCATCTTCTGGGATTGGATCTGTGGAATCATCGTCTTCGCTACTATTGGATACCAGCATATTGGAGAAATTTTCCTTCCATATCCTGAGCATGTCATCTGTATCTGTTACCCGATTACCTTGCTGGTCTTTACCAAAGCAATCTGTTTGATGTTTCACTCTTTGGTAGAGTTTTCGGACTTCTTTCTGGCTCCTGGACATCTCAATTTTTTCACACTCCCGCTTTTCCAGTTCTCTCTTTTTCTTGCGGAAAATACGTTCCTCTTCTCTCCTTTTCTCTCGATATCTCTCTCGTGCGCGTTGCTACTGATTGTAAAGTAGCTCTATATGCCGCATTTTTCTCTTCGGTAGCAGCACGACACTCTTGGTCATACCATGAATTCCTTTGTGGAGGTCTCTGGTATCCAAGTATGGATTTTGCGACTGTTTGCATGGAGTGGGCAATATTTTGCCATTGTGTTGTTATGTTATCGGGACAAGGAGTGCTCTCATTAAGCAATCGGGCTGGTTGAGTGGAATATGCTGTGGCTATCTGTTGTGTTTGCAGCCTACCGATGTCCAACTTCCGCGTTGTGTCTGTTCGTGCTTTATTTGCAACGTTTAGACGGGTACGTACCTTTGCTGCAACAAGGTAGTGGTCCGAATCAATGTTTGCGCCTCGGAACGATCGTTCATCCAACACGCTCGATAAAAGTCTTCCATCTATCACAACATGATCAATTTGATTACTTGTTCTTTGATCTGGAGACAGCCAGGTGCCCTTATGAATATCGAGATGCTCTGGCACTGCTAACTGCCATGTTTCTTGCAGCCTGAAAGTCCATCAGACTCATACCATTGTCAGTTGTTTCACTGTGGAGACTGAATTTCCCGACTGTTGGGCCAAAGATATTCTCATTTTCTACTTTGGCATTAAAATCGCCTAGTATAATTTTAATGTCATGTAATGTAATTTTAAACTCATGCTTTTTGTCTTGGCAGCTATAATACATTGCATCACCTTTAGGTGTTGTTGTGACGCCTTTCCCGTTCCATCGTATTTCCTGTATGGCAGTAATATCGGCCTTGTACTTTTCAAGCACATCTGCCAATGTGTAAACTGCACCTTCTCAATAACCAGTGTGAACATTCCAGGTGCAGATTCGCAGATCTTGGTCCTTAAAACGTTTGCGGGGCTCACTACCTTTATCGGGTGTTAAAGGCAGTTCCCCAGGTGACACCACGGGGAGGTCAGTGTCCACTTGAGATGAAAGAGGGACCAAGATAAATCCTGGACTTTCCAATGTTAAAGCCGGTCAGGACCCCCATCCCCTAGGTCACCCGACTAATTTAGTTATATCCTCCATATGATGGCCGAGGATATAATTACCAGGCGTAAGGGCCGACGTAACATCAAGAATGTTATTCATCAGACAAATGGATGAGATTTTATACAGGCTTCAATTCTGGTCAGTATTGTTGAAAATACTTCAAATGTACTCGTATGGGTGAGACTTTTGGCAATTTTTTATATATGTTTTAAGGCTATACTAAAACATGGACCTATGTCCACAAGTTTTGTTACATAAGTTTTGTACGTCTTATACCTATTTTTATGGATGCTAGAGTAATTACAACAGATGGACGGACATGCATAGATCGACTCAGAATTTTACAAGAACATACATACATATATACTTTATAGGGTCAATAATATATATACTTTATATGGTTTCAAATTATTATTTCGATGCGTTACAAATGGAAAAGCAAACATATTACACCCTCCATACTAGGGTATAAAAATGTCAAAAAGTCTTCACCCTAAAGACCACCATGCCTTTCCGTTTAAGGGACAAGAAAAAGGTCCCATATAATTGAGTTCCAAATAGAATCAAGCCACATTGAAGATATCAACGAAAATTATTCGTCAATATCTCATATACATACTTATATGTACTTCTATATACTCGTATTACGTATTTGTTGTAACTTTTCCTAGGTTGAATATCATAAACTAAAATGACAACACACCAACCAAATAAGCATTTGTATGCAGAGTGCAACAAGCAGAGCAAGGACTCTGGAATAGAATATAAAGTTGATGACGTCGTTGCCACATTATGAAAAAAAAACGTTTCTGTTTCCTAGACAGACGTTGGTTACTGCAGCATATTAACAATGACGTTGAGTGTCGACACAAAAGTGAAAGTCAAGGTTAATCTGTTTGTCTGTCTAGCATCACAGGAAGAAAAACAAAAAAAAAAAAAAAGGAATAAATATTTTCGTCATTTGCTTTCATATCGTCGTCATGATAAAATATAAGCATTGGAGCAAAGAGCAGAAAGGACTTATAAACGATCCTGAGTACCATCAATAAAGTAAAACAAAAAAACAAAGTCAAAATAAAAAACAAAAATAAATCTCCATCCAACTGTGCCGAACAATATTGTTGTGAACATTAAAGTTGATGTTGTGTCAGACAGAGCACAGTTTGTGGCCTCCCAAACTGGAGTCACAACACTCCGTCAGTTAGTCAGACAGCCAACCAACTAGCCTGGACAAATCTAGCTCACCTATCATTTTGATGCCAGCTTAACCAGAGTAGATTAAGAGTCTCTAAATGCCATTTTTATGTCTGTCCATACATATGTATGTATGTCATAGTCGTCGTCATCACCACAACAAGCCAGACAGTGTGGGTGCATCGCCAAGAAAAGCTGAGCAAGAAACAATATAAGAAAACTGGGCGCTGGCTTGATGGTGCCACCACTTAGTTCCCGCTTGCTGTGTTGCACAAACACGACGAATTGTATGGAAATTTGTTGAACGTGTTTAAATCTGTGTCACTTTTGACCAACTACTAATTCATTCTTTGGTGGCAATAACGTTTTTTTTCCTTCAAAATTTCGCCTTTTGTCTTTGTTGTTTTACAAATTGTCGTTCTTTCGTGAAGGCTTGGCATAAAAAACAAAATAAATTATGATTAGCATTATTGAATAGATGGAGTGATTTTATGCAAAATCATTGAGTGGCAAGATATCTTTAATAGAGTTTTAACAACTTCAACAGCTTTGTGGATAAGATAAGAAGAACAAATTAATTATCAATCAATTATGATTTGTTTTGTAATATGTTGTGAATGACAATTCGAACTATGAATATGGAATTTGTGAGGAATACTTTCTGAAGTCGGTTTGACCTTGGATTTTTATATGTTGAGGGTATTATAAGCTGGTTTTGCTTCAAACGTTTGTAACACATGGAAATATCGACGATTAGACTGACCAAACTAAAGGTCCTTCGCACCGAAGAAAGAAACATTTCAACAACTCTGCCAAAGCCGTTCCCAAGCCCGTTGAGAAAGAATAAGGGATATTGTTGCAAACCAAAAAGGTGCACTGAATAAATCTCACAGTTCAACGTTGGGATGAGCGACATATATCAGGTAGTAATCTGCTACCTAAAACTGAAAAGAGATTTCCTAACACCAGGGTGTTAATGGTCCAGGTTTATAATTGTTCCACAAACATCCCATACAGGACAAGGGAGACTTCTCCCATATCAATGAGTGCACCCCGATTCATATTAGCTCAATGATATGGGTCTTACTGTTTATTGCCGAGTCCGAACGGCGTGTCTTAAGACACCACTCGTAGAGAAGTTTTACATGGCTGAAATACTCAGGAAATGTCGCCAACATTACTGAGGGGTATTTTGCCACCGTTGAAAATTTGATGTTGACTGGCCAGAGAATCGAACCCACGACCTTCAGCGTATAAGGCGGGTGTGTATACCATTGCACCACGGTGGCAATGGAACCATGTTAATACCTGGGCGCCGCAATGAATAGGAATAATTCTCTATGGATGAAATTACATAAGAGATAATACGGGGAAGGTGTATTTCGGTTCCGCATCCTGGAATAATAGTAAAGAACGCAGCTAGCATGATCTCTGCGTGGTGCAAATAAGCTTGCATCACTTTAAATCGGCGGATGCCCAACTTATTCTCTCCCTTACAAGAATTGAAGTAGATATCGCTTTGAGGAACCCTATTTGGATCAAGCGATTGTCATTACTCTGTATTCCAAACTTCCAATTTGGATAAAATAAGAACTAGTACCTAAGAAAAGTCTAAACCTTATTCAACTCTACAATGACAGCGATACGACAGTAGTAATGCTGTAAATAGGCTCCAGAAGAGCCTTGGTGCTCGCCTCGATCTACATGCTGCAAGAAGTACCAAACCCGCCAAACTAGTGAACGAGACATCGGCAGTGCAAATGCTCATGATTTCAACTGGGAAGCAGTGACACCATTGTGAAGGGCAAGTCCATATTCGATTTTATTTTGACTAATAATCTGCGAATGGGCACAACCGTGGTGCAATGGTATGCTCACCCGCCTTGCACGCTGAAGGTCGTGGATGCGATTACCCGGCCAGTCAACATCAAATTATCAACGGTGGCAAAATACCCCTCAGTAATGTTGGTGACATTTGCTGAGAATTTCAGCCATGTAAAATTTCTCGGCGATAAAAAGTAGGTACAATATCATTGAGCTAAAATGAATCGGGGTGCAATCATTGATATAATAGAAGTCTTCCTTATCCAGTATGGGATGTTTGGGGAACAATAATCTGCGAGTAATGAATAGGGGAAACACGACCAACTTCCAGAACAGGCTAAGAGACGTGGTGGTAGATCTCACTTTTACAAATATGAAGGATACATTTATATCGGACTGGAAGGTATGCGAGGAGTGCTTCTTTTCGGACCACAGAGCGATATATTTCCCGCAGCTGTCTCATAGGAACACCAGAAGGGCTAACTGGGAGTAATTGAACTCTCTCTTCTTTAGGACTGTGTAAAATTTCCGAACTTCACTCATGGAGGGAAGTTGATAGACAAGTTGAAGACCTCGCGGGTGTTCTTCGGGTTTGCTATGGGAAGTATTGTCCATTAGCTAATCCAGGTAGTAGAACTCCACCGGTTGGGTGTAATGAAGATCTAGCAGGACTAAATTTAATTCAGATTCGGACCTATATATATATAAGAATAGTTTCAATAAGTATAAGAGTGAAGTTAGGAAGGTTAAAAGAAATTCCTGGATAAAATTCAATGTGCCAATAGAAGGAGTTAATGCAGCTGCAAGATTTCGCAGGGTAATCTCAAAGGATCACAAACCTATTAGGAACATCAGGCGAACGAACTCTCCTCTAGAAACTCTAAAAGTGCTGGCAAATACTCACTTTCCGGAGTGAAAGGATGCCAACTCTTAGCTGCCTATTGTGAATATGAGTGGATTTGCTATTTTGACGAAAGGGCGTTTGTATAAATCTCTTGCTAAGCTTCAAAATGCACCACCTATCATGGTAATCAAGACTTAACTGAAGGAAATGTTTAGGGCTTGTCTGCTACTGACGCACATATCGGCACTATTCAACAGGAAAAAATATTGCTGACTTTGTGCCGCCTATACTGGACGGTGTTCTATTAAACCTCACCACGGAAGCGAAATACCTGGGAGTGGTCTTTAACCATCGGCTAAAATGGAAGGGGAGCATACAAAGAGGCAACTCTTGCACTTTATTCCTGTAAGAACGCCATAGGTAAAAGCTGGGGCATACGACCGGATGGTAGGTAAGTAGTAATTCATAAGTAGTAATTCATACCTGCCTATGTTATCTACTGTACAATGAGCTGCGTCAGTTCTCATTACTAGAACAGTAAAAAACACCGATCAGGCAGCATAGAATGCTGAACTGGATTTCCAACCTTTGAATATTCTAGCTGAGCACCATGCATCCCGATGTGCCTTGAGGTCAATGAACTTAATATGTGGCGTTGACTGACTGACTACATATCGCCAATCCTGAACTTTGACATAGTTGAGATATAAATCCCCGAAAGAAGTGTGTGGGCGCAGGGCAGCCTACTTTCTGATAGCATTCGATATTCACTGATGTGTGATTAAGGTGTTTATTGTGAAGACCTGAACATTATGCGCTTGTATAAACTTTACTACACTTGCAGTGTTTTTCGGCAGAAGTTTTTGCAATGCTGAAAGCCTTAAAGCTATTAGAGGGAATCGCAAACTTTGCTGATAGGATAGTCACGGTATGCGCATATAGCCCGTCTGCTCTAAATTTGTTGTTACTGTAAAGTTGAGGGAAATGAGATAGTTGAAGAACTGGCAAGACGAGGCTCTCAGTACTTGGATCTCCGGGTGGAGGACCGTGCCACCGCGTTCCTTCTTCCTTAGAAAACTCGGTAATCTCTACTCAGAGAAAGCCGTACCTGGTTGCGAGCTATCGAAGTCAGTTTGGCCGGCAATCCCATGGCGTATAGAACTGTTCTTCCACTACGCAAATCAGAGATCAGAATTGCTGATCATTACTGTTCATTGCAGCATCAGATCTATGACAAGTAAGTGGGAGGACAACAACATTGAGTACTGCAGGCTATATGAAGATGTGGAAGAGATTAAAATAACCGAGCAGGTCTTCTGTCTGCGTACCAGAATGCCTGTAAAAAGACAGCGGCTCTTTGGATTGCCGGAGATAGTAACTCTAGTTTATTTTTCCTGAATAGACCCCGCAGCCCTTTTAAATTATTACCGGAACCTTAAGTGGCGATTAGGCTGATCATCCTAGACATAGGAAGTTCAATTAACCACATTTTTCTTCCCTCACTCTCTGTAATCTGCTCCCCTCCTACATCATTCCTATCTCTTTTCAGGATGAGCCCAATGGACCATTGGTCTCCGAGTGAAGCGGCTGTCAACAATCAACGGCAGCTACGCATCCTATAACCTAACCTAACCTTACCTGGCTGTAAAGGGCGTAATGATGCGGTATACCTACCTGTGGCTCTTACAATCAAACTAAATTTTCTATTATGTTCAGAAACTTCCTGAAAAAAATATATTAAAAGCCACATTTTCCTCCTGTTATACTTGTCTTAAGAGGCAAACATACAAGTTTCCCCTATATTGACCTCGTGTGTATAACCATTCATACGAACGATCGAAATATGAAAACCGATAGAAGATAAAAAACACAAAAAAAAACAAATTAACGATTTTTACTTAATTAAAATTTATGGGATTTTCGATTGCCGATTTGATCGTAAATGTCTTGTTCGAAAATCTATAACAAACTAAATGGAGAGATAGAAACGCAGCAAAAGTAACGCAACAGGTCTACGATTCAAAAGAAAAAAGCGAATGATGTTTAGTCAAATGGCATGTTGTGCGTTCAAGCTTTGATTAAAACCAAAATCCAATGCTTCATGAATTCGAACTGATTCTTTTAGACGCACACACGTGTTTGTCATCTACACACTTGTTACTCTGGCTAAAGGTCAAATGTGTGCAACGCATAAAACAAATAAACCTACCATCCGTCCATTGAATTGGCATGACATTTTATGCTGCGATCAAATGCTGGTCACCACTTTTGATTAGCCGATCATTGTTGTGATCAAACCTTTGAAGAAAAAAAACGAACTTCAGTTAATGACGGCAATGTTGCAATAGACCTGCATTCAGACGACAGACTTTTAGGCTTTTGTTTGGAATTTTTGTAAATGTCAAATTGTTGTTGTTGCTGTTGTCTAAAATGATGAGAAAGTTAGTGTTGATTTTGAGATTACAAGGCAATTTGATCTTAACGTGAAACATAAATCTTGTTTGCATGTCAGACCTTAGTTTTTGGGGGATCGATGTGAGACATCAGAGTATTAAAATTTTTGTGTGAAATTCAAACAAATCGATTGAGGTCGTATCCGTGACAAGTTAAAGGTGGATGCATTAAATCATTTCGGAACTACACGGTATTTTAAAATATTTAGCATTCCAGGGGCAAGACAATAATGTTGGCTATGAACACAGTTTATACAAATAAAATCCACTATCCTTTGTTTATTACAATAGCACCTCTTTTACGTATGAAGAAGAAAATTACTTCGTTGTATTACAAAACACGATGACCGAGGTGTTGTCGGATGTAGACCCCCTTCAAACTTGATGTCCGCTTGGAAAAAAATTTACAATGCGCAAAGTTTCGGCCAAATCGGATACTTCATTCAAAATTTATCTTGCTCATCAGCCATTGCAGTTGGTACCGGTTGTCTGAAACCTGGACCATGGATTTTTCCTTTTTCCAGATCCGCATTCAGCACATGTCAACATCGGTGAGATGTAATGGATGTTGTGCCTTCAGGAATACTGAGAAATGAATTTTGTTGCGGCTTGCAGAGCCAGAGCGTTTCTCCCACTTTGTCGTATGAACGTCAGACACCCCCGAAGTCTTAACAAACGCAGCGTCTTAATCCACAAGTTGTTATTTAGCGACCTGTAAATAAATACATTATTCCTGCAATGTTCGACTTTATAAGTGGGAGAAACAATGTGTACAAATCACCGATGAACAGTTGTGTCCTGCGTAATATGCCTAATATTAGTGCTGTTGCTAAAGGATTTCGAAGCTCATCATGAGCTTTGGAGTCTGTCCTAGGCAATGTGCACACCACATTTTACATGGTGAACGTTGGCGCTCCCACGAAGATAAGAGATGAGTTCGGTAGACATCACCATTGTAGCACCCAGTCCTTGCAACCTGTCAGTACTTGGCTTCAACTACCTCACTATCATAACAGACCTCCCGGCTTCATAACCTTTGTCCGCCGTAAATTTCTGAATATCGGAAAAGCTGATCGACAAGGCTTCAGAGCATTTACCAATCACTGCTCCAGGGAACTGGCCATTCCCTGAGATCATCGGGTGGACATAATCACAGCTGCAGCCGATAGCTACAAAACTCCGACCGGAAATTAGACAAATTTTCTAGCAGTGGGAACAAGATTTAAGGAATATTCTTCTGAAGACAGCATGCTAGTAGGCAAGCTGTTTAGCTCAGAGGGGCTCCGCCGATGGGTGCCAGACGCCGAATGCGTAGAGCAGTGGACCGTATGTGGGGGTGTATGCAAATAAAAGATATGTAAAACACAAGAGTTTTCTTAATAATAATAGCAAAATGCTTTATTGGATTAGTTGGTGGTGGTAAACAATATTACCTTTGGCAACGATATGCCCTTTCTATGCACAACGATATGTGCCTTGCAAATGATATTGCGTGCTGTCTGTCCGACAGACAGAGAGATACTCTTGATGTTTAAAGGAGGCGGCAAAACAAACTGATTATTAATTACTCATTGAAATGTCAAATGCGCTAGCACAAGGTTGCAATCAACCATAGCGCATACATTTCAACGAACAATTAAAGACCAAAACAGGGGTCTACAAAAGAAATATTTAGCACAAATCTAACTTAAACACAAGCATAATCGAAAAATGGCTTGACCACCGGAAGCAATGCAACATTGGTGCAGGGTTGAAAAAATTGGGTAACGGTAACGGTGGGTAACGGTGATAGAGCGTCTGTTGGTATTTAACCGGTAGTTTATACAGCACTCCGAGAGTGATAAGGCGAAGGGAAGTGTGCTACGCCGTATAAGACTCTTCTCCGCCGAAGAGGTAGCACCACAATTTGCGATGAGCGATGTTGCAGATGTCATCGGAAATGCGAAATTATCTAAAGCGTACTGGCAGATTTCGCTCTTGTTTTCAGTAGCGAAGATTCTTGAGGCACTACTGATACTCATGACGAGAAAAATCCAGTACGGCAACAGCATTACACTCTATCTATACACATATCAGTCGAGGATTGTTGCAGAAAGGGCCCTGCGACCGAATAGTCATTGAGGATTTTGAAGTATTGAAGGCCTTCGTTACCGTCTACCACGAGCTGTTTGGCTCGAGAACGTAGAGAAGATTTCTCTCCTACATGTTTGGACACCAGTCGTTTGTGCAACTCAGAACTAGTGAGTTCCCTAGGGTGGGGTAATATCTCCGGGACTATTTAACCTCTTCCTCTCTGAATTTTTACATCCATTTGCAGCATTTGGGGCGCCTACAAGAAAACCTCTGAGATAAGCTATGCGGCGTAATGAACATCCCTGTCACAATCTTGTAGACACACAGGCATGACCGAAGAGATCTTCATGATTTAGAGAGAGAAAGGTACAAAGGAGTAACTCTAGATCAACGAGCCTTACAGGCAGTCTTGGATAGCAATCACACCGGTGCAGTTGTATACACAGTTCAAATGTATAGTGAGAATGCCGTACTCGGAGATCACCTTCTATGCATAACAGTACATATTTGAGTTGGCACAGCAACACTTTTTTTGAAACGGAATTGGTCTTAACAGGCTGAGGTTAAAAAGTAATATTCAAAAAAAAAAAAAAAAAAAAAAAACAAGGGAGAATAGGAAGTTCGACAGCGCCACCATATAATTTTCTGAACTAAAATAGTTTCCTCTCGTGTCAACAATTTAAGATGGAGAAGCTTTTTGGCCACTGATAACCCTAAATGGGTAAATAAGTTAAAACAAGTAAAAAAGTATCAGTCGGCATTGCCGACAAAGATATACCCTCAGCCTACTTGAATTGAAACATTCATCTACGGTCAGATCAAATGTATTTATGGTCTTTTCATTATGTTGTGGCCTTTTTTGGACATTTGAACTTGCCGAAAAAATATGGATTAGGATTAGAAATGGACCGACATAGTCCATTATCGAAGTGGATCTTATTTTTGGGAGTCATATCTTTTCGATAGATATCGCGCCCACTAGTCATTTCAGTGGGTCATCGTATAACTTATGGACCAATATACCAGGAAGCATGGACTTGTCCACGGAAAACAAAATACCGCTGTAAGTAGGACAACAGCGAACAGCATCGGTATTCATTTCCAAAAGATTCTTCGAACAGACCTTAAACTGCACTAAGGTACCTCGGATTTAAAAGTTAAACTAAATTTGGATGAAATATTAGGAGATTCAAAGTTTGGACCGAATTGGTTCAAGAGTTATTGTGCATACCATTTAAGTGACATTTTTAAATATTCGGGGGAAGTACCGAAAGTTGTGGACCGGTATTGCCTATCTTCAAACTGAAAGTATAACAAAATATGAGAAAGGCCAAATTTTGGACCAAATCGGTTAGTTCGAGAGTTGTCGTGCTTTCCAGCCACTACATATGGTGCCATAAGGTTTTATTTACACCTTTCGGGCTGTTTTCTTAAGAAGTATAGACTTACCCCTTAAAAAACGTTTACCGTCGTAACTGAGGTAGCGAATGCAAGTTGCTTCAAGAAAAACCAAAATGATTGCAGAGCAGGTCTTAAAGTGATCTAACCCGTAATTTTGTATGATAGGTACCCGATGGAGTGGACAAACATAAACATATTCGAACCTGATGTATATCTGGTAGATATGTATATTAGGATGTGTAAAGTATGGACCAAATCGGTCACTCCCATCAAGAGTTATCGTGCACACAATTCTTCCGAACATTTTTGAACTTTTGTGGGGGAGGTACCTGAAGGAGTAGACCGATATGGCTTTTCTTCGAACTTTAACTATGTTTGGACAAAATATTACGAAGGCCAAATTTTGGAGCAAATCGGTTGATCCGTTCGAGAGTTATCTTGTGCTCCAACCACTACACACGGTGTCATCGGTTTTTTTGCACCTTTCAGGCTATTTTCTCAGGAAGTATGGACTTGCCCCTAATGAGACATGTACCGTCGTAGCGGGGCAGTGTATGCAAGTTGCTACTACAAAAATCAAAGAGATTCGGGAACAGGCCCTAAACTGAAGGAGTGGACCAATTGAGTCTATACTAGAACCTCCTCTACGTCTAGTAGAAAAATCACGATGTGCAAAGTATGGACCAAATCGGTTACTCCTTTTAAGAGTTATAGTGCGCACACATTTTCCGAACTTTTGTGCGGGAGGTACTGGAGGAGTGGACCGATATTACCCATCTTCGAATTTAAACTAAGTTTGAACAAAATATTACGAAAGCCAAATTTTGGACCAAATCGGTTCATCCGTTCGAGAGTAAAGAGCAGTACACATTGTCAGTTTTGAATGTCGATATTTCTCAAGTATCGATAACTGTCCAACCATCCAGCAACCACAAAACATTTTGCGGTTGCATGATGAATGATAAAAATGAATGGCCACACTAGCACGCAACAACAGAGCTGTCATTAAGAACTGACAATGTGTACCAGCTTTATCGTGCACACCAGCCAGACAGACAGACAGACGGACGGACATTGCTAAATCGACTCCAAATTGTCTGAAACGTATTTCGTCCAAACACACTTGGGGTCTAAAAACATTTTTTCGATGAGGCATATTTTGCCCTATGAAAGTGTATAAACCCTCGTTAGCATAAATGCTGAGGGTATAAAAATGCATCTAATCATTTCTCCAATCGGGGTGGTACCGTTATATGGAGCCAATACCTAAAAATGAACTTATGTTGACAATTTTTACTAAAGCATTTGTGTGATCACCGCGAACCTCAAATGTCTAATTACCACTAGTTCTCAAAAATGTGTATACCTAAAATCGGGTGGTAACGTTATATGGGGACTGTAAAAAAACTTGTATCTACTTTGACTATTTTTAGTTTAGCTGAATTGTGACTACTATGTACCTTAAACGTCATACTACGGCCAACAAATGTGGCTAAAATCGATAAAATATCAAAAATCGGGACATACCGTTATATTGGGCTATACCAAAATGTGGGCCTATGTTGACAATTTTTGTTGGAGAAGTTTTGTAACCGCTGGGTGAAATTACTGCTTGTTCGGACAAAAAATACAACTGAAATCCGGAGCTACCATTATGCAGCTCCAACGAAGGCTAAATAATGGGTTTGAGGATAATGTGGCCAAAACCAGAGTTTCGGAGTCGAGCAATTTTACTGGAGTCGGAGCCTGAGTCGAAAAAAAACTCGACTCTGGGCAAATTTTTTCCTACATTTATTATTCTTATATGAAAAATATTCGAACAAAAAATTTTTTTGGCCCGTTTATTCATTTTATAAGAAAAAAGCATGTAGACAATAACTATATTATACTCAGAGGACGAGACAGAGCATATTTGCTATCATTTGAGCTCCACCATAATTAATATCTATGTCTATTTTGCCATGTCAGATGTCTTTTCAATTCAGTACAGAGTTTTAAGTTATATATTTTAAATTCGTCACAAAATTCTTATCAAGCCCAATTGTTTTAATTTCACATATTGTTTCTTATATAGGTCAACTTTTTTATAGTCCATTCAAGCTGACAATGTTCAATGCTTAAAGATTTTCTCACTGGGAATGGTGCCAGTCGAGCTTAACTTCGGTTTTATTGAGTTTTCATTCCTATAAGACATGTTCAGGATTTATATGCAAGTTTTGTTGTTGAGTATAGGAAAATTGGAAACTTGTATATATTTAATTAACTTTGAGTGGTGTTGAAAATTACCCTCGGAGTCGACTCCGGAGTCTGGAGTTGTGAAAAAAGAAAGTCGACTCCAGAGTCGAAGTCGAACTAAAAATGGCTCGACTTTGAAACCCTGGCCAAAACATGGACCTAAATTGGCAATTTTTGCCGTAGAATTTTAGTGACCATTGGGGACAAAAAATGTAGCGAAAACCTTTAAAATACCTAAAATCGGAAAGTACCGTTATATATGCAGCTACACCAACACATGGGCCCATGTTGACAATTTTGGAGGGAGAATTTTTGTGACCACGGAGAACTTCAAACGTTAAATTACAGTTGGTTCAATCAAAAATGTAGCCAAGATTCCCAAAATGCCTAAATCGGAGAGACCCTTATATAGGGGCTATACCAAAAAATGTACTTATGTTGATGGTTTTTGGTGTATAAGTTTTGTAACCGCTCGGAACCACAAATTTCAAATTACTGCTAATTCTGACGAAAAATGCAGCTAAAATCCTCAAATTACCTAAAATCCGGAGGTACCGTTAAATGGGGGCCTATACCAAAAAGTGGACCGATATTGTTCAATTTCGAACTTGATCTGAGTAAAGACCAAAGACACAAAATTTCAAAGCTCTATTTCAATTCACTCGGAAGATAGCGTAATTAATACAGTTGGGCTGACGGACAGACGAACGGTCGGACATGGCTAAATAGAATTTGACGCTTATCAAGAAAGTTTACTTTGGTGGGTCCGAAATGAGTATTTCTATGAGTTACAAACGGAATGATAATTTTAATATATACTACACCTTACGGTGGTGGGTTAAAAAACAACCAATGTGGAGTCCAATACACTGTTCTACAAATCAACATTATTATCATCACCGTAATAATGACAAATGTTTTCGATATGCCTTCGTTGTGGTATGAATGCCTGCATTGACTGAGTTTAACTTAATTTGTGACAAGATCAACAAGTTCAAAGTTGTTTCACTTAATTGACCTCGGCTGCCAGGGAGGCTTTCTTTTGCTTTGCAAAGAGACACACAAACATAATGATTACCATGATGATCATCAACATTATGATTGTAGTATCTATGCAATATCCATATGTATGTGGACAAGTGAAATAGAAACCCTTAGAAACTTTGTTTATTTCTTAACCATGTAAATCCGTTCCCATACGCAATGTCTACAAATGCAATAAATTTGTTTTTGTGGGACTCCCATTCAGTCATCATCATCGTCATGTTCATCATGCGTTATTGTTATTGATGTCTGTAATAGATGCCTTTGGTGGCATACAATCAATGCTGTGAAAAGAAGAGGGAGTGAGGAGAGGTGGTGGAAGATGGCTGGGGTCTACCCCATCATTTGTTCACTTAATTCAATTATGAATTTGATCATGAACCATTACTCTACTCTACTTAGAGGCATTGCAAACTATTCCAGCTGATCAAGCAGAGAGCATGAAATTTATGAGATTCTAAAGAAATTTTCACGTATTTGGCGCTTACATTCATTCATCCATTCGATCATTGGCTAACTAGTATGAGTTCTTCATACAGATAATTGAAGCTTGAAACCGACAACATATTAATTTTGCAGCGCTGGGAAATTCCAAAAATGGATTGATTTCTTATTAAATTTTTGTTCAACATTGTTCCCGATGTCACTTAATGATGTACACGTGCTTGGCAAATCAAAATTGTCATTGTCAGAGATCATGGTTTGTAATGCAGCGGTTTTTTGTTTTGTTTCTCTGTCATCTTCATCATTCTGCGCATATCTTTTTAACGAAATGCCTGCCGGTCGGTCTACCTTTAGCTGTTGAATTGACCCAATTTTAAATTCGTATTAAATGAAGATGAAATTAAGCATAAGACAGTGGGGGATTTGGTAAAAAAAAGTATTTTGAAGATTGTAATTTGCAAAATTGGCTTTTCGCTAGGGACGCTCCTGTCATTTGACACATTCTCCTTTAGGGAGAAGAAATTCAATCTGATATCACAAATCTTGGCATAATTAAACGTATCGATTTACATCAATTGCGTGGGCTTGAACTTGTTATGCCGATATCCTTACAGATACGGTATTCATAAAGTAGGAAGTCCAAGAGTGATTGATCATATCGAAAAACATGGAAATAACTAGCGGAATGAGTTTTTCCGAAAGTTTTCTTAAATCCAAGCCAAAAATTGAAAAAGAATCGTTGGTCTCTAGGAACAAATAGGTTATTTATTTCCCAATTAAATCAATGGATAGCATAGGACCTCAGCACTCATCTTTCAATATGATCTAATATTTCTTTTCTTCCATTGTCTTAACGACCATCATCATTATCGAATGGCATAGCTTTCTGTTTCATTTCATTTCTTAAAAAAATTGCAATACTTTTTAGAGAAAATTGAATTGAAGCGCTTGTTATTCAATTAATTTTGTTGATATCATTGCTCTTTGCTTTTGCACGTAACCATCTGAAGAAAAATTTCATCGAAGTTGCTATCGTTTTTAGCCATCATCTGAATCTGAGATCATCATAAACTTGCATTTCTTTCTATGATAACAGCAACTGTGTGACTGGCAGCAGCCGCTGTTACTCCTGCTCTGCAGTCGCTTTGTGATGAAAGGAATTATGATAAAGATGAAAGTGCAACGACAACAACAGAAGCTTCATGAATTTGAAGATGACAAAGATGTTGGTTGAACAAAAAAAAAAACATTTTGTTGCTTCACTGCTTGATTATGATTGACTTTGTGGCCATGCGTGATGTTGAGAATCTTTGTAGCACTCAAAAAGAAAAAATGCAATAATAAAAGACATGCAGTTTGGTTTTTATTGTTGCATTTTGGGCTTTGCATCAATCTGAACTAATAACCTACTTTTTATACTGAAGCTCGTGGTTGTATGGCATTTGCGTGTTTTTGTTATTTGTGTATAGTTATATTGCTTAAATACTACATGGAAAATGGTCATATGTTCAACCCTGTTATTTTCAAATATCAATTTTTTTATATCCCAGCAAAATCCTAGCAAAATTTGAAGGAAGGGGTTCCATGCGATGACGCGATTTCATGTCATCTTTTGCATTGGTTCAAACGAAGTCGTGAATGATCCGATATTTTCATTAGCATTTGAACCAATGCAAAGGAAGTCGTGAAAGATCCGATATTTTCATCAGCATTTGAACCCATGCAAAGGAAGTAGCGAAAGATCCGATCTTTTCATCAACATTTCAACCCATTCCATCGATCCAATAGAGCGACATTTTGTGTTTTTATTTATACACATTTTTCTAAATATATAAGATTGCTTATTTACGATAGGTTTGATGTTGTCGGAGACTCGAAATCACAGCCAACGTTTAAAACTCTCGTCGTAATGATACTGTCATTGCCAAAGCATTGGTGGAAATGACATGCCAAAGCTTTGGTGAAAATGATATGTCAAAGCATTGGTGTAAATGACATGTCAAAGTATTGGTGTAAATGACATGCTTTGGGTCAAAAAATGAATAACATCTTTTGGGGTCCACGCTCATATAAAATTCATCGATGGAGATGCTAAAAAGATGACATGCCAGCTCACTTCACTCATGATTGAATGGCATCTTTGGCATCGAACATTTTGCTGGGATATTTCTGAATTTAACTAATGTTATTGTTTTGTCTTAACAAGAAACAGTGAAAATGCGTTAAGTTCGACCGGACCAAAATTTGTTTACCCTCTACCATAAATTATATTGAAATCAGACCCTAAACCCTTCAAAATACCGAAAATCGTAGCCCAAAGGAAGACTAAATAAATACCAAATTCCAAGCATTTCGGCAAAAAACGGGAGGTGCTGTTCAATGGGTTCTATGTATAAACGTGGACCTACACTGACATATATCTGGGGGAAGAATTTTGTAGC
Organism: Musca autumnalis; assembly: GCF_047663935.1. NCBI lineage: Eukaryota > Metazoa > Arthropoda > Insecta > Diptera > Muscidae > Musca > Musca autumnalis. The sequence goes on along the minus strand of NW_027411977.1, from coordinate 16,820,024 downwards.
CCCACAGAAGACTAAATACTAATTTTAGCCAATTCGATTAGATAATGTCGCTAAAACCTTCAAAATTCCCAAAATCAGGAGGTACCGTTGTATGGGGGTAATATCAAAACGTGGACCTATACTGAGAAATTTCTGGAAGGAAATTTGACCTGGGAAGTTTTTTGGGGATTCTGAAACAGCAATGTTCATAAATGGGAAAAATTCAAAAACAAGAAAAAATCGCTTGAGAGATTTCTAAATAAATTGCGTTCAAATCAAAGTCCACATTTTTAGGTTTTCACGTTTTTGCTTAAAAATGGTAAGTCCTATCGAAATGGGGTTAAAGCATGTGTTGTAGAGAATTTTCACTGTCACAATTGTTTCTTTATTCACATTTCGATAGGACTTGCAATTTCCAATCAAAATAGTGAAAACCTAAAACACCTAAAACAACGAAGAAACAACAGCTCTAGAAATATTGGAGACAATGCCCAAGACATTATTTTTTTCCAGTTTTGGAGTTTAAATGTACCTTTTTGGCGCTCGTAAACAAATTTTTAACGTTGAAGAGTTTTATGTAATTTATCCGAATTGTTGCTAGTTTCTCCTGATAATATAAATAAGTCTTACTCCGAGGTTACAAGTTGGATTTGTATTTCCTACAATCTACGCATGCAGCATTTTGAATCACAGGATTATTTTTAGAAAAATATAGTTCTTAAAGACATCAGCCAGTGAAGAATTACCCGTATATACGTAGCACAGCCGTTGCCAGGGGGATGCCCAGAGGGGCCTCACTCACAAAACATCAAATTTTGTCCGTTGGACCCCCTTGAAATGGAGTCGAGATGCATTTCTGACTCGTGGCATAAACTTTTTTCAACATTCCAAAATAATGGCATTGGACCCACCTTGTATTGTACCGATAGACTTCTCTCAGCGTTTCCACAAAAATTTTATAAAATTGGTCATAGGATGGTGAAGTTCGACATTGACATAGCCATGCCATGTTCGTTTGTCTATCTGTGGAAACCAATCTTTGGCTTCAGGTTGTACTTGTTCTCCTATTACGATTGTACAAAGTTTCCAGGGCAAGCCTATGCTTCCCGACATAGTGGTCCAAAAGCTATCCTACAGTGACCAATTAAAAATTGCTGGTTCTCACGAAAACTATCGAAAGAAATGACTCCCAAAATTAGATTCTTTTTCAAGATGGTCCCTGTCGGTCCATTTCTACAGTTACCTTAATAATGTTATTATGAATACAACATCAAAATGTTTTCCAGGGAAAATCAATACCGTGGTTCCAAAAAAATTAACCAATTCTTACTTTTTCTTTTACTTAGCTGGCCCATTACAGAACATTTGCTCCACAGACCGAACAAAGAAAACATCTTCAATTCTCTCTGTTTAGTGCTTCGCTCTCTGGAATACCGCGCCTTGTCATCTGTTCATCCACTTGTTTGCGCCATCTATTCTTAGGCCTGCCAATTCTGGTTGCACCGCCATGTGGCCCGAATTTATACGCTCTTTTAGGGGGTCCATCATCGCTCATTTTTATTATATGGCCTAGCCAACGAATTGCTGCTCTGATACGTTTATCCATACTGATGTCGTTGTATAGCAGATAAAGCTCGTGGTTCATACGACGGCGATATTCACCGTCAACGCAGATTAGTCAGTTGATCTTTCGAAGAATATTTCTCTCAGACACGCCAAGTACTGCCTTATCTGCTTGCGCAAGTACCCAGTCTTCGGAACCATACATCAGCACGGGTAGTATCAGTGTTTTGAAAATCGTTATTTTTGTTTGACGAGTTGGGGCTTTGTTTTTAAAGTGCTTACTTAAGCCAAAGTAGCATCTGTTGGCCATTAAAATTCTTCTTTTTATTTCACAACTGATGTTGTTTGTTGTGTTTACGGCGTTGCTGAGGTATACGAAGGCTTTTACTACCTCAAAATTATAGGAACCAACTTCCACAGTTGGGCCGATCTCAATGAACGCATTGCGCGTCGACACCATCAGCTTGGTCTTCTCGCCGTTTACCGCCAGACCCATTTTACCAGATGCTCCTTCGACCTTCATAAAGTATCGGTTACTTCTTTTACTGGTCGTCCCATGATGTCTATATCATCAGCATAAGCAAGTTACATGTGGCTATTGGTGTAGATTGTGCCACTTCTTTTGACGTTTGCCTCTCGTATAACATTTTCTAGCAGGATTTTGAAAATATCACACGAAAGGCCGTCTCCTTGCCTGAAACCTCTTTTGGTACAAAACTCTTCGGAGAGGTTCTTTCCTATTTTAACTAAAGATCTTGTGTCAGTTAGAGTTATTTTACAAAGCCGAATGAGCTTTGCGGGGATACCAAATTCAGACATGGCTTGGAATACTTTTGAACGTAGCGTGCTGTCGAAGGCTGTTTTATAGTCGACAAAAAGTGTTAGGTGTCGATCTGCATCTCTTGGGTCTTCAAATATCTGGTCAATGGTGGACTTGCCATGTCTAAAGCCGCATTGGTATGGTCCAATTATTTCGTTGACCATGGGCTTTAGTGGTTCGCACAATATCCCTGACACTATCTTGCAGAATATAGGGAGAAGTCTTATGCCCCTATAGTTGGACGGGACACAGGATGCTCAGGTTCCAATCGTCGGATACGCGTTCTTCCTGCCAGATGGAGCTAACTAGCTGATGCATACTCCTTATCAGCGTGTCGCCTCCGGTTTCAAACAGCTCGGCTGGTAGGCCATCAGCTCCTTCTGCCTTATTATTCTTCAGCCGGTTTATTGCTGTTTTACCTCATCTTGGCCGGGCGGTATAGAGTCAATACCATCTTCTGGGGTTGGATCTGTGGTATCTTCGTCGACTTCGCTACTATTGGATACCAACAGTATGGAAAAATGCTCTTTCCATATTCTTAGCACACTATCTGTATCAGTTACCAGATTACATTGCTAGTCTCTACAGGAGGATGTGCCAGTTCCCAAGCCATCAGTTTGATGTTTCACTTTTTGGTAGAATTTTCGGTCTTCATTCTGTCTCCTGTACATCTCGATTTGTTCACACCCCGCTTTTCCATCTCTCTCTTTTTCCTGTGGAAAAGACGTTTCTACTCTCTCCTTTCCTTCCGATACCTCTCTCATGCGCTACGCGTTGCTAATGATTGTAAAATAGCCCTATATCGCATTTTTCTCTTCGGTAGCAGCACGACACTCCTGGTCATACCATGGATTCCTTGGTGGAGGTCTCTGGTATCCAAGTACTGATTTTGCGGTTGTTCGCATGGAGTGGGTTTCCATTGTCCTGATATGTTATCGGGACGAGGAGTGCTTTGATTAAGCAGTTGGGCCAGTTGAGTGGAATATCTGTGGCTATCTGTTGTGATTGCAGCTTACCGATATCCAACTTCCGTGTTGTGTCTGTTCGCACTTTGTTTGCAACAAGGTAGTGGCCCGAGTATATGTTTGCACCTCGGAACGATCGTACATGCAACACGTTTGATGCATGAATATTGAGATTCTTAAATCGGGTACTCCTAACAACCATGTTTCTTGCAGCTGCAAAGTCTATCAGCCTCATACCGTAGTCAGATGTTTCACTGTGGAGACTGAATTTCCCGACTGTTGGGCCAAAGATATTTGCCTTTCCAATTTTGGCATTAAAATCGCCTAGTATAATTTTAATGTCATGGGCAGGGCAACGGTTATCTGTTTCTTCTAAGCGCTCGTAAAATATATCTTTGGTCTGTTCGTCCTTGCCTTCAGTGGGAGCATGAACACAAATAAAGCTGATGTTGAAGAATTTTGCTTTAATCGAATTGCAGCGAATCTTTCATTCACTGGGGTGAAGCTGGAGACCAGATGTTTTAACCTCCGACCAACTACAAATCCGCAACCAAACTCATGTTTGTGTCATGGCAGCTATAATACAGTGCGTCACCTTTAGGTTTTGTTGTGACGCCTTTCCCAATCCATCGAATTTCCTGTATGGCAGTAATGTCGGCCTTGTACTTTTCAAGTACGTCTGCCAATGCGAAGACTGCACCTTCTCTATAAAGGTGCAGATTCGCAGATCATGGTCCTTAAAACGTTTGCTGCGTTCTCATCTTTAGAGGAGTTTGTTTTTCTTTTCTTTCGTTTTTTCATAGTAGGCTGGTTATTCTCCAAACCCATGTTTTTAACGTTCTTATGGGTGAACGCGCGGCACATGTTATCTCACTACAGTTCACTACAGCTCACAGTTCCCCTGATGACACCACGGGAGTTCAGTGTCCACTTGAGATGAAAGAGGGACCAAGATAAATCCTGGGCTTTGCCATGTTAAAGCCGTTCAGGACCATTCCTTGGACCTGCAGTAAATAGTTGTGTATAATGATCTATAGTGAACAAGAAGTAGTTATTGTCTTGTTATAAAATTGCACCAAACAATATTTCTTCTTCTATAGACTTCCTCCATTAAAAAACCTACGCTTTTTTTTATTATTCTTAGATTGTTAGTTTTATAAGAGTAAAGAAGTGTTCTTGGAATAAATGTTGCCGCCTTGTCAATGCCCGGGAAATGTCACTCACAAAAATCACTAAAAAATACCAACGGCGGACAGACTAAGAAAATGAAATGTTATGTCAAAGCCACATTCTTGGACTGAAACGAAAAAAAATAAGAGAAATCAATAAAATTGTATTGTTTCGCGAAAAAAGGCGAAAACGAGCTATGAATGGCGAAACAATGCCACTAACAATAGAGAACTTGGGGAAAGATGAATCCTTTTTTTCTCTGGCAGAGAATCGTTCTTACCACTACTGCTTGTTTGAACTTTATTGTCCAAAACAAATTTTAGCCAAAAGAAATTCTTTGGTAAAACTTTGTCATATTTAGTTTGGCGGATTTTTATTTAGTTTGCCATTTGCCGTTATTGTTGTTTGTGTTCCTTTGATAATACATTTTCGAGTATTTGTTGAAGAAGACATGTTTAAGCCATTAAACATTTGGCTACGCATTCTCTGAACGGCAAAGCAATGGAAGCAGCTAAACGCTAAACAACAAACACAGTTCGTGGAAGTCTCGTGTTTAGCACACGTCGCGTAAATTTTCTGCTACTTTTGAAACACCACCATCACTACCACCGTCCGCCACAATAGTTGCAAAGAAGCATCCGCGCATAATCTCTGCGCGATTGTCATTGCTAAAGTTGAAGGCGGTTTCGGAAGAGATGTCCACAAGATGAAACGTTCGTTGTTGAAATCAAAGCGATGAAGAATGAAAACAAATGAAAGAAAAATATAAAAAATAAAACTCTTGGCGGCATTTCACTTTGTGTCGCAATTTCATTCGCAATGCATTCACACAAAACGGTACCGCTGATTTTTTTCCGTGGATTTACTTATTTTATTTTTAAGATTTTAAAACAAAGACCTTTGGCCAAGGGAGAACAGTGACTACGAACTTCAAATTCAAACATATGGGAAATTGAGAGTTTTTATGTGAAAGCTGTTTAATTTAATGTATTTCAAATACTTAGCTTTTTTATTCTCTAATTTTTGGTTTTATTGTGGAAGAAAGCTTGTTGCTTAAGGGGAGTACACACGCTTTATTTTGTAGCAGCTATTAGCTCAGTTGTAAATTCTATTTGCCAGGCCCTATATGACTGCATTGGGGAATGAGTGTCATTGCCGTTAAACCATTTTCCAGCTACCTCCAAAATAGCCCATGTTACATTGGATGGAAATTGCAGTAGCTTTGAACATATCGTCTGCTCCGTCGGAAAAGGTCGTAAGTCCCTCTCAATAAATTTTTCAGGAGGAAGAAAAAACATTCCAGCGCTTTCTGTATTAAAGGTTTTATTATGGTGGTAAAGACAGTATTTTTCGTTTATTTATTCCGCTTCAATACCTGTACTTTGTTTGATAAAATTCCGTCGCGTTTGGGAGATAATTGGATGTCTTTGGACTTACGACCTTTTCCTTGTACAGTTTTGTATTTTTGTAGGGACTTACGACCTTTTCCTACAATTTACGGACGTTTTTAAAATAAAATATTTATACTTTACAAAATAATGTGGAAAGGGTATTATAAGTTTGTTTTGCTCAATATTCGTGTAGCATCGCGAAGTATTCGTCGTAGACCCCCTCCCCTTGCCTTTTTTCCATATCATGACGAGATAAAGCGATCTAGCTATGTGTGTCCGTCCATCCATTAACAATTGTATCACGAAATTTTGTGGAGAGGTCGGGTTCCGACCAGAAGTGACCCCATTAGATGTTATGATGATCGAAAGGTGTGAAATGGACCAAACCCACAATTTTTATCCGGCTTTGTAGCTGTCCTGTAGATCGCAGTAATATTCCGATCGGCGCGAAGTTTTAAGAATGAATTGAGTTTAAGACAAAGAATAAGCTTGCAATTTAACATGATGATGGGATAATTATTAGCGGGTTTAATGGACCAAAACTTTTGTGTGAAATCTAATATATAAAAGACAATGTGTGTATGTTCCGCATAGACTCAAAAACGGCTAAACCAATGTTTTTTGAAAATTTCAGAGAATATACAAGGAAAAACTGGGGTGAAAATATGCTTTATATTTTTTGAATTTCGGAGGGGGTGGGGGCAGGCCCTATTTTTTAAAAAAACGCTTTTTTGCAAAAGTTATGAAAGTATCGGTCAGAAAATTAATTTGCGAGGCAACGGTTGTTGAATCTCCGACCCTATTACTTCTAGGATGTTTAGTATTGACGCCTTCATATAGCCCCCATAGAACGGTACCTCCCGATTTCCGGTATTTTGAAAGTGTGGCCTCAATATTCCTCCGAAATGGCTGAAATTTGGTATTTATTCTTCTTTTCGGGTATAAAACTTTCTCCCATAAATTTGTCTATATAGGTCCACGCCTTCATATAGACCCATAGAACGGTGCCTCCCGAATTTCGGTATTTTGAAGGTTAGCCACATTGTTTTACCGAAATTGCTGAAATTTGGTATTTAGTCTACTTCATAAACGAAAGGAAACTAATTGAAGTAAACTTCAATACAACTCATGGTGGAGGGTAGAACAAGTTCGGCCTGGCCGAATTTAATGACGTTCTTACTTGTTATTGATATTCACTTGCATATCCCAACTAATTTGCGATGCAAAAAAAATTAATTGACATAAGAAATGGTAACATAAACTGTTTCAAAGGCCAGCAACGTGGACCGGTTCGGCTAATATTTAATATAAAACATGGCACTTACAACCTTGTATTTTTGCCTTACGACCTTTTCCTTCAATTAAATTTCATGATTAATTCCGTTAATGTACATGGTTTCTTAGCTACATTGTAATCCCAAATAGTGTCCTTTTATGTCTGCCCAAGTATTTCAGCCCCAACTCACTGCATCTTTTGTTTTTGTCTGCAAACCATGTAGAATCTTCAGCATGTAATGTCTTCCTGCGTTTAGGAAGTTTATCATCATAGCTTTCAGAATCACCGTGAAAACCATAGGGACCTAGACCCATGACGCCATCGTCTAATTCCATTCCAAATTCATACTGCTCTTTGTTAGCAAGAACCATGATTTCTTCTTAGTTTAATAACATTTCAATCAATTATTATTTTAGAATCATTTAATAATATAAACATTGCACTTACCCGTCCGTTAGAAGGTATTACTTTATTGAATTCAGAATACAAACTAATCTCGTTATGTGAATAAATGTCCCTAGAGAAACCACAAATTACCAGTTGATAAAGTTAAGTAAGACATACTACAGTAAAAACAGTAACAATTTTGTTTTTTTTTTTACAAATTTTTCAATATATGAGGTATTTGAAGTAAGTAAGTAAGTAGTAGTAGAGGTAAGTAAGTAAGTAGTAGTAGAGGTATTTGAACATATACAGCATCCCAATTTGTATCAATGAAAAGGCCAGATGTCCATTTTTCATAGTCAGTTCGCTTATAGGGGAAAATAGACTTCAAATGTAAATTTTCGTTGCAATATTGAAATTATCACATTTTTGTTCAAAAGTATGGTCCACAGGCTCCGCCAAATATCATCCGATTATCATCCAAAGGTGTAGGCTAGTTCTTTACATTGTACCCCAACCATGGATGACGTTAAACATTATATCTGAACTGCATTATCTGTAATATTCTATTAAAGTATACATTTTCCTGTGGACTTACGACCTTTTCGAACTCAAATTTGTACGTTTTGTGGACTTACGACCTTTTCCGACAAGGGCAAAACATGTGGAAAAACGCGACATACTACCATTTTCTTTGCATCATACGACGTGTTTTGACTTGTACTATCATCCTGTAACAAAAACGCGATTTCCAAAAAAAGTGGACTTACGACCTTTTCCGACGGAGCAGACGATATAATGTTTGGTTCAAAAAATGAAACATTTCTTTTTCCAGGCCACTGTTCGGGTCATCTCCCCACAACAATGACAACAATGATAGTAATGGCTGATGTTGTTGCGGGAATTCATCGTTTCGTCTCGTTGGCATTATGTTTGGAATTTGTTATGAAAATGACAAAAGCTTGGTTCTACAAACCGTTTCCTTTTTGACTCCTCCGAAATGAAACAATCATTCGAAATCACAACAGCAGCAGCAACAACTAACCCTAAAAACAAAAGAATAATACATCCAACCAACTGAGCAACAGAAAAAAAGTTAGTGGCAGTGATCTCGTTGACAATGTTGATGATGACGACGACAACGACGAGTGCCAAGGTCAAGATTTTGTGCACTGACTGACTGCCAACCTGGATATCTTGAGCGATTACGTACAGGGAAAAATCTACAAAAAACTGGAAAAAAGTGTCATCGAGAAACTGTTAGTTGTAAAAACGTGATAATTACAAGATTTAACAAATCATCTGAGGGGAACGTCTTTAAAGTAAAAGTTATGTTTACGAATAAAGTTGGCGGAATTATAAACCTTTTATTTGTAACTTTGTTTTAACTGACTAACCATCAATCAATCTCAGAAAACTAAAATCGGCTTCTTACCCCATCAAACACTTAGGTTCAACAAATAGACTCCTTTCAAACAACGAACTGTTTCAGATTTCAATTGTTGAATTCATCGAAGGGACTTTGTTGTTAGAAAGCTAACAAGGAAAAACTACTGGGTCGCTCCCTATTTTATAATCTATACCCACTTACTTAATGTATTCCCAATAGTAGCCAAGCATTGGAAAGAAAATGTTAAAGCATCCGAAAAACTGTAAGGCGTGCTCCCAAAACTGGGATATTGCAGACCGATGTTCGTAGTTTTTTCGTTTCATCTGCGAATCTTCACCACAAGTATATGGCAGATATATTGCTCTTATGAGTATTGCTGGAAACAATATTTTCCAGGGGAAAGAGTGTGCTTCTAGGAAGCATTCACAATTTTAATATCGGGTAGCACTAGCGTTCATTACACAACAGTATAATAAGGGAAAACTATTACTTCCCGATATCATATTTCTCCATCTTTCTCGGATATATGGTGTTCATTGGATCTAACAGTGGAATACACAGGTGCACAGTTTGTCGTACCCACCCCACATACTTCTAAACATTTTGGCTGGAAACTTCCAAAACCTCTTTTGTGACCTAAGAAAAAAAAAAATATTTTTTTTCTAAAATTTGAATGGGTGGCTTTGAGGAAAGAGTCGAATGCAACGACCCTAACCGACATTAATATGACAAAGCCCAGGAATTATCTTGGTCCCTCTTTTATCTAAAGTAGACCCTGACTCCTCGTGGTCTCATCTGGGGAATGTCTTTAACATCTAAAAAAAAAAAGAAGAAAAAAGTGGCTTTGCCGACAAAGATATACCCTCAGTCTTGGTAAATTAACTCTTTAATCCATGGACATATCGAATGCCGCCTATAAAACCAAAATCCTGAAGCCAACATTTATTTAGGTATTCAGGGAATTTTTAGAATTTTAGTGAACAGTTTAAAACTTTTGTGGGGGAGGTACCTGAAGGAGTGGACCGATGTGGCTCATCTCCGAACTTAAACTAAGTTTTTTTAAGAAGACCAAATAGGTTCATCCGTTCAAGAGTTATCGTGGGCTCCAAGCTTTTACACCTCTCAGGCGTTATGATCGGTACTGTTTTAATAATTTTTGGCCCAAAAGTCGGAAAATTCATGCTTCTCAGAGGTAAAAACATGTTAGTTAGCAGTACCAGATTTAAGCATCTCGACATTCATGAGGATACTTGGCTATTACCAGATCAAACAAGTAAAAAAGTATCAGTCGGCTTTGCCGACAGAGATATACCCCCGGCCTGTGTATATTGAAACAATTTTTTTTCCAAAAAACGCATGTATTTAGGGAGTTTTAAAAATTTTGGGCGTTTGAACTGACAAAAATGATGATAAGGATTTAATATCAAAAGTTTTGCGGAGGAGATACTAAAAAGAATGGATCTCCAGCCACTACATATGGTACCATAGGGGTTTTTTACAACTTCAGGGATGTTTGCTCAAGAAGTATTGACTTGCCCCTGAAACAACTTTTACCATCGCAATTGAGGCAGCGAATGCAAGATGCTTCAACAAAAATCAAAGTGATTCGAAAGCAGGTCTTAAAGTGAACATGTATCCGAAATTTTGAGTGGGAGGTACCGGATGGAGTGGACAAATATAGTCCATATTTGAACCTGATCTATATCTGGTAGATATATTAGGATGTGTAAAGTATGGACCAATTCGGCCACTCTCTTCAAGAGTTATCGTACGCACAATTTTTCCGAACATTTTTGAACTTTTGTGGGGGAGGTACCTGAAGGAGTGGACCGATATGGCTTATCTTCGAACTTAAACTATGTTTGGACAAAATATTACTAAGGCCAAACTTTGGACCGAATCGGCAGACCTGTTCGAGAGTTATTTTGCCCTCCAACCTCCTCACACGGTGTCATAGGGGTTTTTTGCAACTTTCAGGCTATTTTCTCAGGAAGTATGGACTTGCCCCTGATGAAACTTATACCGTCGTATGGAGCGCAGTGAATACAAGTTGTTAAAGCAAAAATCAAAGCGATTCGAGAGATGTTCCTAAACTGAACTTTTCCAAAATTTTGTGTGGGAGGTATCCGACGGAGTGGACCGATTGAGTCCATATTAAAACCTGATCTAAGTCTGGTACACGCTCCACGATGGGCAAAGTATGGACCAAATCGGTTACACCCTTCAAGAGTTATCGTGCGTACAAATTTTCCGAACATTTTCGAACTTTTGTGGGGGAGGTACCGGAAGGAGTGGACCGATATAGCTCATCTTCGAACTTAAACTAAGTTTGGACAAAATATTACGAAAGCCAAAATTTGAACCGAATCGGTTCATCCCTTCGAGAGTTATCGTGCGCTCCAGCCAGCCAGACAGACAGACAGACGGACGGATATTGCTCAATCGACTCCAAATTGTCTGAAACACATTTCGTCCAAACATACTTGGGGTCTAAAACCATTATTTCGATGAGGCACATTTTGCCCGTATGAAAGTGTATATACCCTTCATAGCCTAAAGGCTGAGGGTATAAAAACAAGAACTCAAATTGATCATCGAGTGTGTTGGAAGCACTGTAACAATGTGGTTTTGTCGTTGGCTGGGGTGAGTTCAGTCGTGTCCAGGGCAGCCATAAGGATTAGTGGCCCTTACGTAGTAATAAGACGAATAATCTTCCTTTCTTGAGGGTTAAATCGGATATTGATGTAAAACTAATTTATAATCTACTGACGTTTTAATAGGTGTTTAAAGCAAAGTTATTACGGATCGTTGACGCTGGGGGAAAACCGGCAACTGGTATTACCATCGACTTGAAGATTCGTACGAGATATGTGACTGGTGGAGTGGTAGGCCCAACGGCTCGTTATTAGGTTCTGATCCGGCGATTCGTAGATGACCTGGAACTGGGTTATTCGGTGTTCAGTAGTAGACGGGAGAACGAACGGCTTGGGGATTCCTTGCTGGGTAGTAAATGATTTGATGATAATCGGGAACTCAGTGATTCGCTGTTCGATAGTAGGCGATTTGAAGATAATCGGGAACTCAGTGATTCGCTGTTCGGTAGTAGGCGATTTGAACATAATCGAGAACTTGATAATTCGTTGTTTAGTATGATCGGGGATGCTATGCGTCGTTGTTCGGTTGAATAGGTACCCAATGCTCGTGCCGTGGGTGTTCGGGCAGTCGGCGATTCGGGCCTCGTTGTGGGTAGTTCGGCGCTTCGTCTCGTAGGTGTTCGGCCACTCGGTGATTCATGTCGTAGATGTTCGGCCACTCGCTGATTCGTCTTGTAGATGCTCGGCCAATCGGTGTCCGTATGTGTTCGTGGTTCGGTCACTCGGTGATTCGTGTCGTAGATGTTCGGCCACTCGGTGTTCTTAGGGTTGCTCGTTCCCTCAGCTCTGGTGTTGTAGGTGCTCGGTTGTTCGGGTTGTCGCTCATTAGTGTTAGTTCTGAGTTAACCTCAGCAATATACTACAAGTACTGACTAGTGGAACAACACCAGAAGGTGGAGTGGAACAAGACCCGAATGTGGAGTGGAACAACACCCATACTTGGATACCAGAGACCTTTATCCACTAAGGAATCCATGCTATGACCAGGAGTGTCGTGCTGCTACAAAAAATGCGACATATACTACAACTCTACAATCTGATACAACGGCTAGCACTCGAGAGAGATATCTGGAGAAAAGGAGAGAGAGGACAGGGAAATTATTAGGCCATACCAATGCGGCTATTGACCTGGCGAGTCCACCAATGACCAGATATTTACTCTGCGGCAAATTCTGCAGAAGACTCAAGAGATCCAGTTCGACACCTACCTCCTTTTCGTCGATTATGAAGCAGCCTTCCACAGTTCCCTACGCTCAAAGGTATTTCAAGCCATGTGTGAATTTGTAGGATGACATTAACTGATACCCGGTCCTCAGTTAAAATAGGACAGAACTCCTACGAAGAGTTTAGTACAAAAAGAGGAGACAAGGCGAAAACCTTTCGTGTGAATTATTCAACATTCTGCTTGAAAAGGTGATACGAGATGTTATTACGGGTCGAAGGCATGGACGGGGTTAAAGGCATGAACCGATACCGACAAAGTTCTGGGGGAAAGTTTTATACCACCAACGTAGACTAACTACCAAATTTCAGCCATTTCGGTGTGATAATGAAGCTAAAACCTTCAAAATACCGAAAATCGGGAGGTACCGTTCTATGGGTGCTATATGAAGGCGTAAACCGATACCGACAAAATTCTGGGGAAAAGTTTTATAGCCCTAAAGAAGACTACGTACCAAATTTCAGCCATTTTGGTAGGATAATGAAGCTAAAACCTTCAAAATACCGAAAATCGGGAGGTACCGTTATATGGGGGCTATATGAAGGTGTAAACCGATACCGACAAAATTCTGGGGGAAAGTTTTATACCCCTAAAGAAGACTACGTACCAAATTTCAGCCATTTTGGTAGGATAATGAAGTTAAAACCTTAAAAATACCGAAAATCGGGAGGTACCGTTCTATGGGGGCTATATCAAAACGTGGACCGATATATCCCATTTTCAATACCAACCATCCTGCAAGTAATAAAAACTTCTGTACCAAATTTTGATTCTCTATCTTTAAAATTGCGAGCTGTATCTTGATTTCAACAGACAGACGGACGGACGGACGGACGGACGGACATGGTCAAATCGACAAAGAATTTTATGCTGATCAATAATACATATACTTTACAGGGTCTCCGACGAATATTTCGATGTGTTACAAACGGAATGATAAATTTAATTATACCCTCCTTATGGTGGAGGGTATAAAAAAGTCGAAAGAGATTCTGCTAAAGTGGGTGTGGCAGTAAACGCCCAGATTTCATTTCGTATGTGTAGACAGGTAACTTGTGTCCCAGCGGAATTTATCTATAAAGTTATTATCGATAGCGACTAATTCTCTATAACAAATAGTCTCTTTAAAACGGATTTTCCATAAAATACGATCGAGTTGTAGTCAGCGAATAGGTAAAATCGGATATCGGAATCGGATATTTGGATATAGTGAAAATAAATTCTTATTTCTTCTGCATAATGCATAGAATGGTGAGCCATGTTTTTTTTCGGCTGATGCATATCCTTGTCGACGTGATGTCAACGGGCCATCAGCTTCTGCTGCCCTATTTTTTCAGACGATTAATTAGCGGTTAATTGGTAAACATTCTGTGGTATTATTATTACTGTTCATAATACCTCAGCAACCATATAAGCGGTTCAAATTTATACACTTATTAGAACCCTAGAATATGGTATTAAATAACACGAAAATATTGCTGCATATGTTTTTAGAATCACCCCTCTATGAAGGGATTTCAGGTATATGAAGGCGTAAACCGATACCGACAAAATTCTGGGGAAAAGTTTTATAGCCCTAAAGAAGACTACGTACCAAATTTCAGCTATTTTAGTAGGATAATGAAGCTAAAACCTTCAAAATACCGAAAATCGGGAGGTACCGTTATATGGGGGCTATATGAAGGTGTAAACCGATACCGACGAAATTCTGGGGGAAAGTTTTATACCCCGAAAGAAGACTACGTACCAAATTTCAGCCATTTTGGTAGGATAATGAAGTTAAAACCTTAAAAATACCGAAAAACGGGAGGTACCGTTCTATGGGGGCTATATCAAAACGTGGACCGATATATCCCATTTTCAATACCAACTATCCTGCAAGTAATAAAAACTTCTGTACCAAATTTTGATTCTCTATCTTTAAAATTGCGAGCTGTATCTTGATTTCAACAGACAGACGGACGGACGGACGGACGGACATGGTCAAATCGACATAGAATTTTATGCTGATCAATAATATATATATACTTTATAGGGTCTCCGACGAATATTTCGATGTGTTACAAACCGAATGACAAATTTAATTATACCCTCCATATGGTGGAGGGTATAAAAAAGTTGAAAGAGATTCTGCTAAAGTGGGTGTGGCAGTAAACGCCCAGATTTCATTTCGTATGTGTAGACAGGTAACTTGTGTCCCAGCGGAATTTATCTATAACGATATTATCGATAGCGACTAATTCTCTATAACAAATAGTCTCTTTAAAACGGATTTTCCATAAAATACGATCGATTTGTAGTCAGCGAATAGGTAAAATCGGATATCGGAATCGGATATTTGGATATAGTGAAAATAAATTCTTATTTCTTCTGCATAATGCATAGAATGGTGAGCCATGTTTTTTTTCGGCTGATGCATATCCTTGTCGACGTGATGTCAACGGGCCATCAGCTTCTGCTGCCCTATTTTTTCAGACGATTAATTAGCGGTTAATTGGAAAACATTCTGTGGTATTATTATTACTGTTCATAATACCTCAGCAACCATATAGCGGTTCACATTTATACACTTATTAGAACCCTAGAATATGGTATTAAATAACACGAAAATATTGCTGCATATGTTTTTAGAATCACCCCTCTATGAAGGGATTTCAGGTATTTTTTTAAGTTAGAAACATTGTTAGTAACATTTAAATAATCAAATAGTAATAACAAATGCCATTTAACAATGTGGTGTTGGCATGACTAAGTGGATGTTTAGTTTACCATGTCCGTTTGGGGCAGAACAGAATCATAGAATCACTTCGACACGCAGCTCATCATTTGGTGGGCTCTTGTTGTCGTCATAGTAGTCTTCGTGAAAAACGTTGAGAAAATAAACCCAAATAATACAACGAACGAGTTGTGCTATTGCTTCCACCAAAAAAGAACATCAAAAACGTCAACACCACCACCATCATCACTGGCAACAAAAACAAAACTAAATAAACATCGAAACGCTTATAGAGTCCTTTAAAAATACACTCAATGTCGTCAATTGGTAAAGAGTTAAGAATAACCAAAAATACAGTAAGAACGAAAAAAGGCCTTCTGCGGCATGTATGCTAGGCAGCCAAAGCTCAATTGCAACATCATCATTGCCGTCGTCAGCGTTTAGCATCATCGACTTCAACTCCTGCTACAGCAGCAGCAACAGCATCTTCCTCATCGTCATTGTCGATCGTGTTGATCGGTGAGCGCCCCCTTTTAACAGCAAAATCATGACTCAACATTTACATTGTTCGCTCGTTTTGGACTTTATTGTTTTGACGGCTACCCGAAAAAAATAAACAACACCAAAATATATATCTAAATGTACAACAACAATTGGAAATATTACAAAATACAACAACGTCTAGTAGCAGTCTCCCGGAAAAAGAAAAAAACAATAACAACCGAGATATTCCAGACAGACAGGAGAAGTTAGGACAATTTCAATGGTTTGAATGGATATTGAGAGGGGGTTTTTCTTCAACCAACCAAAATGGACAATAACCAAACTAAAATAACAAGAAATCCTTTCATAACGCCAACAACAACAACAACCACAACTGACTGCAATGACTAACAGCCAACATTGAACATTTCAAGTTACTTGCTGCATGCATCTTCGTTCATGCAACAGAAGCAGTCAGATACATCATTGCAAGCAAACAAGCAGCTTCTGCTTTGCTGCTGATTTTTGTTGCTTCCTCCTGTGCTCCGTACATAGCTGCTCTAAAAATATCGAACAAGCATTGAAAATGAATAAATGAAAAATTATTCAATAAAAATTATTTTGATATTTACGTTTTGTTTAACAACGTTGTTGTTATTGTGATATTGTCGTTGTTGTTGTTGTTACCTTTTTATTTGGATTTTCTTTAGGTTGTTTTTTTGGCTGTTTGGCAGTATTTTTTGGACAATGAGGCGAACAGTAGTTTTAGATGGAATTGTATAATATATTTATTTTCATTTAACTGTCATCTGGAAGCTTGGATTTTTGGTGGAAGGAAGCCATCACATTTCTTAAGGCGTTAACACTACTTGTAAATTTCAAAATTCGAAAAGAAAATTGTTGCCTTATTTTGAAACATAAGTAGCAATGAATACGCAGTTTTCAAATCAAAGCTATGATAGCTCGCAATATTCCAACGAACAAGTTGATATCGCAACTCCGAGTCCTTGAATACGACATACATATGGAAAAAAATCGACTGGGCTCCTCCAATATCCTTTTTTTCAATTTAATTTTGCAACCACTGTTCAACATAACTTAGCATCCTAAGTATCAGATGACAACAAAAGGAAGATGCTGGCCCAAAAACGATGCCCACTCTAGAAAACAAAACAAAAAAAGCTTTCATTCTTTGTCGTGCCACCATTCAAACGTTATGGAGCGTGGAACAGCACACACAGCAGACGATTCTTTCAGTAGCTGTTGAACAGTTTTCGATTTGTTTTGACTGTTGTTATTGTTGACGGTGATGACGACAACGGTGATGACGACAACGGTGATGATGATGATATTGGCTGGTTGGCGGTTCCGAATGGTGCTGATGCTGCTGTTGTTGGTGGTAGTGGCCAGTAGCCGGTTAGCAATCATATTTTTCGTTTGTTTCGATCGTGAGTTTAAGTGATTGTGCTATAATTTTCGAACATTGCTAAGCGAAAATCTTGTCGTATCGTTACAAACCGTTTATGGGCGCATGAAGGAATTCATAAGAAATGAAAGAAATTATCCACAAAAAAAACAGAACAACAATGAAAGACTACACGTTGCAAGGATGGCACAGTAGTTTGTGGAGACCACAAACCAAAAAACGGTTATAAGAATAACAAGTAAAAAGTAAAGCCGAAGGCCGTAGTCGTAAATAAATGAAATAAATAAGTAAAAAGTCGTTAAGTTTGACCGGATCATAAAATATTATTAACTAATATGGAATAATTGTTGACGTAGGGGATGGAAGATACCAAGGAACGGTCCTGACCGACTTTAACATGGCAAAGCCCAGTATTTATCTTGGTCCCTCTTTTATCTTAAGTGGACATTGACCTCCCTGTGGTGTCACCTGGGGAACTGCCTTTAACACCCGTTGAAAGTAGAGAGATAACATGTGCGCACGTTAAAAACTTGGGTTTGGGAGTCGGGTTAGTAACCCTCCCCTAGAAAAAACAGCCTACTATGAAAAAACGAAAGAAAAGAAAAGCAAATCCCTCTAAAGTTGACGAACCCCGCAAACGTTTTAAAGACCATGATCTGCGAATCTGCACTTGTAATGTTCGCACTCTTTATAGAGAAGGTGCAGTTTACGCATTGGCAGATGAACTTGAAAAGTACAAGGCCGACATTACTGCCATACACGAAATACGATGGAATAGGAAAGGCATCGCAACAACACCCAAAAGTGACGCACTGTATTATAGCGGCCATGACACAAAGCATGAGTTTGTTGCGGATTTGTAGTTGGTCGGAGGTTAAAACATCTGGTCTCCAGCTTCTCCACCCGCTGCAATCCGATTAAAAGCAAAATTCTTCAACATCAGCTTTATTTGCGCTCATGCTCCCACTGAAGACAAGGACGAACAGACCAAAGATATATTTTACGAGCGCTTAGAAGAAACTTATGACCGTTGCCCTGCCCATTATATTAAAATTATACTAGGCGATTTTAATGCCAAAATTGGAAAGAAGAATATCTTTAACCCAACAGTCGGGAAATTCCCAATCAAAGATGGTATTGAATATATATCTTCAGTTAAAATAGGAAAGAACTTCTCCGAAGAGTTTTGTACAAAAAGAGTTTTAGGCAAGAAGACAGCCGTTCGTGTGATCTATTCAACATCCTGCTAGAAAAGGCGATTTTAATGCCAAAATTGGAAAGAAGAATATCTTTAACCCAACAGTCGGGAAATTCAGTCTCCACTGTGAAACATCATACAATGGTATGAGGCTGATAGACTTTGCAGCTGCAAGAAACATGGTTGTTAGCTGTACCAGATTTAAGCATCTCGATATTCATAAGGGCACCTGGCATCGCCAGATCAAAGAACAAGAAATCAAATTGATCACGTTGTGATATATGGAAGACATGCATCAAGCGTGTTGGATGAACGATCGTTTCGAGGAGCAAACATTGATTCTGACCACTACCTTGTTGCAGCAAAGCTACGTACCGTCTAAACGTTGCAAATAAAGCACAAACACAACAGATAGCCACAGCATATTCCACTCAACTAGCCCAATTGCTTAATGAGAGCACTCCTTGTCCCGATAACATAACAACACAATGGCAAAATATTGCCCACTCCATGCAAACAGCCGCAAGATCCATACTAGGATACCAGAGACCTCCACAAAGGAATTCATGGTATGACCAGGAGTGTCGTGCTGCTACCGAGAAGGAAAATGCGGCATAAAGGGCTACTTTACAATCAGTAGCAACGCGAAGCGCACGAGAGAGATATCGTAAGAAAACGAGAATGGAGAAACGTCTTTTCCGCAGGAAAAAGGGAGAGATGGAAAAGGGGGAGTGTAAACAAATCGAGATGTACAGGAGACAGAATGAAGTCCAAAAATTCTACCAAAGAGTGAAACATCAAGCTGATGGGTTTGGTACTGGCACATCCTCCTGTAGAGACAAGCAAGGTAATCGGGTAACTGATACATATAGTGTGCTAAGGATATGGAAATAGCATTTTTCTAAACTATTGGTATCCAATAGTAGCGAAGCCGACGAAGATACCACAGGTCCAATCCCAGAAGATGGTATTGAATGTATACCACCCGGCCAAGATGAGGCAAAGACAGCAATAAACCGGCTGACGAATAATAAGGCAGCAGGCTGATGGCCTACCAGCCGAGCTGTTTAAAACCGGAGGCGACACGATGATAAGGTGTATGCCTCAGCTGTTAGCTCCATCTGGCAGGAAGAACGCGTACCCGACGATTGGCACCTGAGCATCCTGTGTCCCGTTCATAAGAAAGGAGATAAGTGTTTATGATCCAACTATAGGGGCATAAGTCTTCTCCCTATCGCCTACAAGATAGTGTCAGGGATATTGTGCGAACGACTAAAGCCCATGTTCAACGAAATAATTGGACAATACCAATACGGCTTTAGACCTGGCAAGTCCACCATTGAACAGATATTTACCCTGTGGCAAATCCTTGAGAAGACCCAAGAGATGCAGATCGACACCTACCACCATTTTGTCGATTATAAAGCAGACTTCGACAGCCCGATACGTTCATTCCAAGCCATGTCTGAATTTGGTATCCCCGCAAAGCTCATTCGGCATTGTAAAATCACTCTAACTGAAACAAGATCTTCAGTTAAAATAGGAAAGAACCTCTCCGATGAGTTTTGTACCAAAAGAGGTTTCAGGCAAGGAGACAGCCTTTCGTGTGATCTTTTCAACATCCTGCTAGAAAAGGTTAAACGAGAGGCAAACGTCAAAAGAAGTGGCACAATCTACATCAATAGCCACATGTTACTTGCTTATGCTGATGATATAGACACCATTGGACGATCAGTAAAAGAAGTAACCGATACCTTTATGAAGGTCGAAGGATAATCTGCTAAAGTGGATCTGGCGGTAACAGGAGAGAAGACCAAGTTGATGGAGTCGACGCGCAATGCGTCCATTGAGCTCGGACCGACTATGGAAGTTGGTTCCTATAATATTGAGGTAGTAAAAGACTTCGTCTACCTCGGCACCTCCGTAAACACAACACAATACCTCAAATGCTTAAGTTATCGAATCTAAAAATGTGTTTGACGATTTTTAATGGAGAATTTCAGTGATCACTTAGAACCTCCAATTTCATATCACATCTTAGCAATTTAGCTAAAATCCTCAAAATACCGATAATTGGGAGGTATCGTAATATGGGGGCTATCCCAAACCATGAACCTTTGTTGACGATTTTTGGTGGAGAATTTTCCTGATACCAACAACCTCAAATGTAAAATTACAGCTAGGTCGGTTAAAAATTGTAGCTAAAATCCTCAAAATACCCAAAACATGGACCTAAGTTGACGATTTTTGGTGGAGAATTTCCGTGACTATTAGGAACCTCAAATGTCAAATTACCGCTAGTTCGGTTAAAAATTTTAGCTAAAATCATAATAGCGAAAATCGTGATGTATCGTTATATGGGGGCTATACCAAAGTATGGACCTATGTCCATAATTTTCCGAATATAATTTTCTTGGTCACTAGGAACCCTAAATGTCAAATTACTCGTATAGCTTATTTGGTCTGAAAATTTTACTAAGAAGGTCAAAATACCTGAAATCGGACATCTTCCCAAAATGTGAGTATCTTATCTTAATTCTTGTGGATGCTAGGGTGATCACAACAGACGGAGGGTATATTTCAATTTTGTCACGTTCTAAACAAGAATACTGAATACAGGCTTATCTCGCTTGAGCCTGACTCTGATGAACCGTACATGGAATATATGGGGGTAGCAGTCAGGTGTGGAACTGTCGATGTGCATATCGTTTACATCCCGCCGATAAACAACTCTACTCCACGCTATAGGCTGAACATTAACCCACTTTTGGGGGTTATATCCGGCTGGTCTTGGGGGAATTTAATGTTCATCATTAAGTGTGGCATTCAATCTTCAGAAATGACTGGAAATTCTGGCTGAGAAGATTGATAGCTCTACGTTTTGTTAGGTCACTGAGGACACCCCTATACGAATTAGCGGAGATTGTTACAGTTTGCCAGATATAACAATCGTGCCACCTGGTCTGACAAATGACGTCACCTGGAAACTCGTCGTTTCTCTTGCGCCAGACCATCCCACCATAATTGTCTCAATCAGCAGACCGTCCGATTTCTTAACCTCTCAAATTTCATTAAGCATGGCAAAGCTAGTTGGCTTAGTTTTAGAGAGTTCTGATGATCGGGTACCAGAGGGGACGTTCTGGGCCATCATCAAGGCTGCAACCGCTTACCATGTACCTGCTATTCAAATACCCGAAGTGAGACTGATTTCCCAGCAGAGGTAATGGGATTGGCTTATTTCAGCCAACTCCAGTGACCACAGAGTCAGGCAGCTAGCAAGGGGCTAAATCATCTGAAGTTTTGTAACATTGGAGCTGAAATAAGTGAATTGTCGACAACGGTTAAGAAAGAACTGGAAAGAACGAAGGTCGTACCTTAGTCACGTTCGGCGACCTTACGCTGACTGATCGAAGAGGAGCGCAAGTTATTTTAAGCAACAGTTTGTCGAGCACCCCGGGAATGACAGGGTGAAGCAAAGAGTACTACATCACATTAGACCTCTTCTTGCCGAGGAGGAATCACCGCAATTTACAATGGATGATGATGCGAATTTCATCAGAAACGCCAAATCATCCAAAGCGTTGAAATCTCCATTCTAATGCTAAAACAGATGCATGACCCGGGAGTCGAGTATCTCGGTAAAGTTCAGAACCTGTCGCTAGCCACCCACATAGTTCCCGAAGTCTGGCAAATTGGCGGGGTGGTCCAGCTATTGAAGCCTGGTAGTCGTACCAGCAAAAGTATAGACCGATTTTGTTTTTGTCACCATCGGCAACGACTCTTGAGGCTTTAAAGCCTTTGGTGCCGTATAATCCCTTATATGCGTGGACGTTAGTCGGACGTGCAATTCAACCCCTTATAAGTGGAAAGGAAGGTGGGATGATATCTTCGGAACTGTTTAACCTACACCTATGCTGTATTCCACCCCCACCAGAAGACATTAAGATCGTAACCCATGTTTGTGATTGTACAATATTGGCGTCAGGTACCTTCCTAATTGTCAGAACTAATTCTCTTTCGAGTTTAGCTGTTATGACTCAAGAGGTGCATTAGGAGTTCACCGAAGTCCCTCACGTTTCACGGGCGGTTATGTCCCATCGCCAGGCATATTAGAATGTTATTTTAGTGGATGAACGTAGGCTAAGCATGGAAACCAGCATTTATATTCCAATCATACGAAAATTGTATATACGAATTAATGTCAGTTATTTAATTCCAAACTTTTCATATAGTTCCACTTGGTTGATAACCCTATTTCTCAATGCTTTATAACAAATACTATGGCAGCTTTTTTCCAGCTTTATTTGTATTTGTCCTTCTGTATTAGACGACTTGATCATCAATATTTGTCATCGGAAGCTTTGACAAGTTGATGGAGGCTGAGAACGTTGAGACGACGGCAAAAACGGAACACCTATTTGATTGATCTTACCACCTTTTTCCACGCTAGGAATATGCAAATATCCGCCACTAAATCTTCTACCCTTCTGTTCAACACTTGGACTGCAGAGGTGAGCTCTGATTTGAATGTAATGCTCGAAGGTAGCAGAAATCGGGCCACTAACTACCCCAAGATTCTAGGGGTCACAATCGACAGCATGTTCAGGTCGTCTGCACATATCTGCGACAAGATGAAATGTATGAACAAAGTCCTCAAGTTCCTAGCTGGCGGTACTTGGGGTGTAGATAAAGAAATCTTTATGTCCACATATACCGCGATAGGTCGGTCTGTGGTAAGCTATGCGGTGCCAATATGGTCGGGCAATATAGGTGCGGCACTATTGAAAAATTTTCAAACATGTCAGAATGCCGCCATGAAAACAACAACAGATTGCCTCCTCCTGTTTTCAGTGGACCATCTACATGAGGAGGCAAACATTCTTCCAGTACAGCAACACAAGGGCATGCTCTTCTTGCAGTACTTACTCTGTTGTTACCGTGAGAGCCAGGCATGAGAAGAAGGATTTTCATGATCTAGAAAGAAAAGTGCAATATTCCCTAGGTCAGCAAACCTATCAAGCAGGTTTGAATAGCATTCACACAGATGCTGTCCAAATAACATCAACAGCTATTGTATGAACATGCCCCATATATCGCAGCTGAGGAGCATCAGTTGCCGCAACAAAACCAAAGTAGTTTTGGCTCAATTACGCTGGGGATGAGGATTGGGAACCAAAGTCAGTAAAAGAGCTTTCAAGGATATAATTTTTCATGGGCTAGTACATACTTCCTGATATAATGCCCCGAAAGCTATAAATTGCCCTTCAGATTTATTCAATATCCATCACCTGTTTAAGGCTTTGCCGACAGAGATATACCCTCAGCCTGTGTATATTGAAACATTTTTTTCGCAAAAAACGTACGTATTTAGGGGGTTTTAAAAATGTTGGCAAATGAACCGACACAAATTTTGATTAGGATTAAAGATCAAAAGTTTTGCGGAGGAGATACTTAAAGGAATGGATCGACATAGACCATTATGGAAGTGGATCTCCAGCCACTACATATGGTGCCATGGGGGGTTTTTACACCCTTCGGGCTGTTTTCTCAAGAAGTATGGACTTGCCGCTAAAAAAAACTTTTACCATCGTAATTGAGGCAGCGAATGCAAGATGCTTCAACAAAAATCAAAGGAGTGGACAAATATAGTCCATATTTGAAACTGATCTATATCTGGTAGATATATTAGGATGTGTAAAGTATAGACCAATTCGGCTACTCCCTTCAAGAGTTACCGTACGAACAATTTTTCCGAACATTTTTGAACTTTTGTGAGGGAGGTACCTGAAGGAGTGAACCGATATGGCTTATCTTCAAACTTAAACTATGTTGGAACAAAATATTACTAAGGCCAAATTTTGGACCGAATTGGCAGATCCGTTCGAGAGTTAAATTGCGCTCCAATCACCTCACACGGTGTCAGAGGGGTTTTTTTTTGCAAATTTTAGGCTATTTTCTGAGGAAGTATGGACTTGCCCTTGATGAAACTTGTACCGTCGTATGGTGAATACAAGTTGTTGAAACAAAAATCAAAGCGATTCGAGAGCAGGTCCTAAACTGAACTTTCCCGAAATTTTGTGTGGTAGGTACCCGAATGAGTGGACCGATTGAGTCCATATTGAAACCTTATTTAAGCCTGCTACACATTTCACGTTGGACAAACCCTTCAAGAGTTATCGTGCGCACAAATTTTCGGAACATTTTCGAACTTTTGGTGGGGAGGCACCGGAAGGAGTGGACCGATATAGCCCATCTTCGAACTTAAACTAAGTTTGGGTAAAATTTACGAAAGCCAAAATTTGAACCGAATCGGTTTATCCGTTCGAGAGTTATCGTGCGCTCCAGCCAGCCAGACAGACAGACGAACAGACAGACAGACGGACGGACATTGCTCAATCGATTCTAAATTGTCTGAAACACATTTCGTCCAAACATACTTGGGGTCTAAAACCATTATTTCGATGAGGCACATTTTGCCCGTATGAAAGTGTATATACCCTCGTTAGCATAAATGCTGAGGGTATAAAAATAAATTTCATTAATTTCCAAAATGCTTCTGCCTAATCAAATACATATCAACCTTTTTGTAGAAAATTAGCTTATGTTGAAACTGAGGTATGGGGTATTGTAACTCGCGATCAGTTTTACTATAGCATAACTTTTGACCGCATTTCGGTAAAATAAACTGTTTTAGCCCGATTCACCGAGGGGTTTCTTAAAATAATAATTTGAGCGGAAGCTGTGGTCGTACTAATGTAAAAAAATCGGAAAAAATCGTTGAATTAAACGAGTTTAATTATGTTATTTTCCAATTAGTGGTTTTACAACACAATGTAGAGCTTAATGCTCAAAGGAGAAGTTAAAGAGTACACTTCAGAGTTGAAGTTTCTAATGTATGATTTTTTAATATATCCACTGTATCTACCTCAAAGCTTATTATTTGATTGTAGTACTCGCGATGTCGCATTTTTTAATGTATAACATGAGGGTGTAGCCCTCACAGGATCGCAGTAATATGCGCCCAAACACGAAAATTTTGTGCATACATTTTTCTCAAAAACCTATTTTTTTGGTTTAAAATTTACAAACGTCATTCGATTTCCGTGGAAACCCGCGTAAATTTAGTTTTTTTACGTTCTGAATCTAACAAGCCACGACGCGTAAAAATCCACCCACTAGATCGGCGGATATGATACCCCTCAAATTTCGAGAATTTGCAAAAAATTATTTTGAAAATATCGCATATTAAAACGCGTTTTGGATGTGTCAGTTCTAATTAAATAAATAGATCGATACGCGTGTTTCAACTGTGCGAAAACAGATATTTAAAAACTCTCGTAAATCCAGAGATATAATAGATTTTTTCCAAAAATTGAGTGCGATGCTACATCCACGGTTCTTGATGGATCGCGTTGAAACGGCATAGAATGATGTATTTTTTAATGGTGGTTATTGAAATCGGATGCGCATAAAATGTAAATGAACTTCGCGGAAATTATGACCATTTTACAGTATTTTGCACCCAAATATGCAGCAGATGCTACATCGTGGCCGCCAAATAGAATTTCACAAACTGTACATCAAATAAAAGGGATTGATCCGCTGTGTTGGAAAATCGGATGCGCATCATGCCATTTTCACTATTACGCGGTTTATATTAGTTTCAAAGGTTGTAATATTAATTTAATGCTATGCCACAATTGGAATTCCTTGTGATTTAATATAAGGTTCTAATAATATTATCCAATAGGAAAACTATAAGCGAAAAATTTGTTACAACGGAATATCATCATTATTGCGTGAAATTTTGACGAAAATGCCGAAGAACTCAAATATTTAAATATTTTCCTCCAACTTTTCCTATAAAATCATAAAAAAATAAAATTAGAATAATATGATTTTAATTTTTTCCTAATATTTTCTTCATATTTTTGCAAATAACATGAATACTATAGCTCCAACCTTCACAACTTAGGTTTCATTTTATTCCTCAAAATGTCTGGATGCTGTTATAATTTTTTTTTTATATATTTTTCGTAAGTATGAGCGCTATTGTTTCAAAAATATGTTTGTAAATACGTGAAATTATTTAACAAATTTGATTTTTCGCGAATCCATTGAGACTTTGCGATTATTTTTTGCATCATCGCAAAGGTTACGAATTCAGTTAACGATAATAGGATATAACAGCTAACTATATTAAGCCGCGATTTTTTTTAGAATTTTTTCTATTTATCATAATTAAAACGGTCATATCTTTTGCGCGCAACGATCAAAGTTAGTAACGAAAACAGATTTGGAATGCAGATTTTTTTCTTAATCTATGTACCAAAAATCATTGATGTAGTATCAAAAATTTGTTTGATTTTGTTGAAATGGAAAAGACAATTTTAGACATTTTTCCTGATATACATAACAAAATTTTTCATACTTCCAAACCACATTGCAAATAACTTCCTTGGCATTGCTCATGTTTTGAATTTTTCACGTTTCTTGGTGTAGCTGCTGTTGCTGTGCAGTTGTGGGAGAGAAATGAAATACAATTAATTTTCCATCGTTAAGGTTATTTGCTTAAGATGATGTTCGATGTTCGCAAAAAAGGGTAGTAGTTGGTTCACTTGCTTGCTGCCTCCATGATGATGATGGTGATGATAGTGACTTGATGGTCGTTGATGAAGTTGGCGCACTGGAAAATAGATTACCTCAGCTACAACGGAATTCTTTGGGTCAGCTAGACGTGTCCCTTGTCTGCTCATCTTTCATTTGGATATTTTTTTCTTCTTTTGCAAAAAGAATAGACAAATTTATGAGTAAGCCATGAGGGGCTGTTTTCATCTTTAGCTATTTTTAAGTAGTATTTGACCCACTTACATGACATGAGGCTAATGTTTTTGTTTCTCTCGTTCTTTCCATCTTTCTATCTGTGGTGGCTCAGCCTGTTGCTCTTCATGTTGGTTGTTGTCGAGTTGCACGTTTACATCAAATTCACTTGAATTTAATTCACATTCAATTGAGTCAATGCAATTCAAAGCAAAACCTCCAAAACTACATCTTAAACATCAGCATCCAGCACATCAGCCACTGGGTAGCTGCAGCAACAGCATCGCGCATCGCCACTGCACAATAAAATTCAAAGTAAGTCAAAACATAATACAATTCGAATGCGCCCTAGTAAAAATACAGACATACACAGGGAGCAGATTGAAATGCAGCAATGATGCAAGCAAGATTAGCCAGTCATTCCATCCCAGAAGCTTTTCACTTTTTCGCCAACCAACAAACATTGTCACATGACAAATAGTGACACAATGTAAGTTGACACAACAATGGGAGACCCCCAATCTATTGTTGAGCGAACTGCCATTATGTTTTCAGTTTGTGTTTATAAAAAAAATAACTGAGATGTGAACAAGATGTCATTTTCCGAAATTTTTTAATTTCTCTATTGAAAATTTTGAAGAAACCCCTAAATTGAAGGTGTGATGATTTCGCATGCTATATAGGAAAACTGTCGAGGGAAAAGGAATTCAATTGATAAAGAAAATATGGACTTTTGCGTGGTTCCCCTTAAAATCAAATAGACACCGGACGTGAATGCCAAAAATAATTATCGAGGAAGTGTAGATAATGAAATTATAGCGTTGTAATAGGGACCACAAAGACTAGCTGTAATGAAACTTGGGCATAAGTACACTTTTTTCGTAGGTTTCTCGGTCCATGTTTCGGAAAGTATTAGCTTAGTCTAGACAAACAAGTAAAAAAGCATCTGTCGAACATGTGTGAATTGAGACTGGGCAGATCGAAAACTCAAGACTGAAGGTATAAAAGTTATGCAGTTGTTGTAGTCAGGGTCACAAGAATTATCCGTTATTAAAATTTTTGGGCGTCGGGTTAGTAACTCTCCCCTAGAAAAAAGTATCCTACTATGAAAAAAAACAAACCCATTTAAAAATGACGACACACGCCAGCGTTTTAAGGAAAATGATCTGCGAATCTGCCTGGTTTACTCATTGGCAGATGTACTTGGATAGTACAAGGCCGACATTACTGCATACAGAAAATACGATGGATTGGGAAAGACTTCACAACAACACTTAAAGGTGACGCACAGTTTGTTGGAGGTTAAAACATCTGGTCTCCAGTTTCACCCCAGTGTATGAAAGACTTGCTTGCTTTATTTGAGCTCATGGTTCTACTGAAGACAAGGACGAACAGACCAAACAAATATTTTACGAGCGCTTAGAAGAAACATATGATCGTTGTCCTGCTCATGACATTAAAATTATACTAGGCGATTTTAATGCCAAAATTGGCAATGAGAATATCTTTGGCCCAACAGTCGGGAAATTCAGTCTCCACAGTGAAACATCTGACAATGGTATGAGGCTGATAGACTTTGCAGCTGTAAGAAACATGGTAGTTAGCAGTACCACATTTAAGCATCTCGATATTCATAAGGGTACCTGGCTGTCTACGGATCAAAGAACAAGAAATCAAATTGATCACGTTGTGGTAGATGAAAGGCATGCATCAAGCGTGTTGGATGTACGATCGTTCCGAGGTGCAAACATAGACTCGGGCCACTACCTTGTTGCAGCAAAGGTACGTACCAGATTAAAAGTAGCAAACAAAGTGCGAACAGACACAAAACGGAAGTTGGACATCGATAAGCTGCAATCACAACAGAGAGCCACAGCATATTCCAACTGCTTAATCAAAGCACTCCTCGTTCCGATAACATATCAGGACAATGACAAAACATTGCCCACTCCATGCAAACAGCCGCAAAATCAGTATTTGGATGCCAGAGACCTACACCAAGGAATCCATGGTATGACCATGAGTGTTTTGCTGCTACCGAAGAGATGCGGCATATAGGGCTACTTTACAATAGCGAAGCGCACGGGAGAGGTATAGGGAGAAAAGGAGAGAGGAGAAACGTCTTTTGCGCAGGAAGAAGAGAGATATGGAAAAGCGGGAGTGTGAACAAATGGATATGTACAGGAGACATAATGAAGTCCGGAAATTCTACCAAAGAATGAAACAGCAAACTGATGGCTTTGGAACTGGCACATCCTCCTGCAGAGACCAGCAAAGTAATCGGGTAACTGATACAGATAGTGCTAAGGATATTGAAAGAGCATTTTTCCAAACTGTTGGTATCCAATAGTAGCGAACTCGACGAAGATACCTCAGATCCAATCCCAGAAGATGGTATTGAATGTATACTGCCACACAAGATGAGGAAAAGACAGCAATAAGCCGGCTGACGAATAATAAGGCGACAGGATCATAAGGCTTACCAGCCGAGTTGTTCAAAACCGCTAGTTATCACCGTCTGGTAGCTAGTTAGCACCATCTGGCAGGAAGAACGAGTACCCGACGATTGGAACTTGAACATCATGGGCCCTGTCCACAAGAAAGGATATAAGACTCTATGTTCTAACTATAGGGACATAAGTCTTCTCCTTATTGCCTTCAAGACAGTGTCAGGGATATTGTGAGAAAGACTAATGCCTATGGTCAACGAAATAATTGGACCATACCAACGCGGCCCAAGACGTGGCAAATTCATCATTGACCAGATATTTACCCTGCGGCAAATCCTCTCTAGCCAAGAGATGTAGATCGACACCTACCACCTTTTTGTCGATTATAAAGCAGCCTTCAACAGCCCCCTACATTCAAAGGTATTCCAAGCCATGTCTAAATTTGGTATCCCCGTTGGACCATAAAAACGCGGCCTTAGACATGGCAAATCCATCATTGACCAGGTATTCACCCTGCGGCAAATCCTCTAGAAGACCCAAGAGATGCAGATCGACACCTACCACATTTTTGTCGATTATAAAGCAGCCTTCGACAGCACCCTACATTCAAAGGTATTCCAAGCCATGTCTAAATTTGGTATCCCCGCTAAGCCCATTCGGACTAGAAAACAGCCTCTCGCGTGACTTATTCAACATTCTGCTGGAAAGAGTTATACGAGATGCAGATGTTAAAAGAATTGACACAATTTACAGTAATTGGCACATGTTAGTTGCTTATGCTGACGATATAGACATCATGGGCCGGTCAGAAAAATAAGTAACTGATACCATTAAGAAGGTCGAAGGAAAATCTGCTAATCTGGGTCTGATGGTAAACGGCGAGAGGGCCAAGTTGATGCGCAATGCGTATTATGGACGCCCGGCGTTTGTTCCTATAATCTTGAGGTAGTGAAAGACTTCGCCTACCTCGGCACCTCCATAAACACAACAAACAACATCAGTTGTGAAATAAGAATAAGAATTGTATTGGCCAACAAATGCTACTTTGGCTTAAGTATATGTTCCACAAACATCCCTGAAGTTACGGAGACTTCTCTCATATCTCTGAGTGCACCCCGATTCATATTAGCTCAGCGATATGGGACCTACTGTTTGCCGCCGTGTCCGAACGGCGTTTCTTAAGACACCACTTGTAGGGAGGTTGTAGAAGTTCTGGGCTTACGTCAGCAGTTTAAAAACAAAGCCACATCGCGTCAGACAAAAGTAACGCTTTACAAAATACTGATACTACCCTTGCTAATGTATGGTTGCGAAACCTGGGTATTTTCTAAGCAGATAAGGCAGTGCTTGTTGCGTTTGAGGGGAAAATTCTTCGGAAGATCTACGGATTGATCTGCCTAGACAGTGTGTATTCTACCAACTGGTATATAGTAAACTGTGATGATGTCCGGGGAAGTCATTTCTGCTACCCGAACATCATAAAGGTTGGGCAGTTCCATGAAGCAGAGATTTAAACTATTCAAACTACGCCAATTAGCTTTCCCATGATGGATAAAAGTGGAACCCAGCAAAAATCCTCATTACAAACCTCCTTTCCCGCCCATTATTTTAACAAGGGCATGTCGAGCGAAATATCTGGTTATTTTGTAACCACTGAACAAAGTAGATGGTAACCACTGAAATAAGTAGATACTGAGTAGATTCTGACTACTTATTCAGTGGTTACAAAATAACCAGATATTTCGCACGACAAGCCCTTGTTAAAATAATGGGTAGGAAAGGAGGTTTGTAATGAGGATTTTTGCTGGGAAGGGTATACCAGACCCAACATAATGTACTTTTAAGCTATGTTACTGAGAAATCATCAGGCTTTAAATTGGTTTTAAATGTACATATACGTTTTGAGCGATGGGGTACCACTGTGGTGCAATGATAAGCACAACCGCCTTGTACACTATATACGGAGTTCGATTTCCAGACCAGATAAAATAAAGGTATGTCTCATTGATCTAATGTGAATCGCATTGCACTTATTGATATGTGTGTATCTATTGTGGCATTAAAAAGTGTTTGGGGAAACTCAAACCTAAGCCCTTGGATTTTCAGATTTCCAGCCCTTTAATCATGGATTATTTACGAAAGTTTTTGAAGGACCTGCAGGTCCACAAACATCGATTTGTATACCATCCAACAAAATATACAGGGTACAATTAAATTGTTCATACCATTTGTCACACATCGAACTATTCGTCGGGCACCCTATAAAGTATATATATTCTTGATCAGCATAAAATTCTAAGTCGAAGTAGCCATGTCCGTTCGTCCGTCTGTCTGTTGAAATCAAGATGCAGGTCGCAATTTTTAAGATAAAGCTTTATAATTTTGTGTTGAAGTTTCTATTGCTCTAGGATGTTTGGTATAGAAAATGGGCTATATCCGTCCACGTCTTCATATACCCCCCATAGAATAGTACCTCAAATCTTCTAAACAGCTATGAATATGGTTTCACTCGTGGAAGCAAAGTTGTAGCTCTCGTCTTAAAGAATAATAATTGCAAACACATAAAATCCTATGTACCTATGTTCTCAATAAATAAATGTCTAGAACATGCAAAACAAATGCGATTTTTATCCTCTTTTCTCGGCTTCTGCCCGATAGATACTAAACTGTTCAAAATTGAAGGAAGCCATCAACCACAATAATACAGCAAAAATATAAAAGTAAACAACTTTCTGGAACATACGAACTGTATATGAATGGTTCTTAAAATCGAAAGTGGCAAAAACAAATTTTAAAAATATTTAATTTTTATACTTTTTTCTCGGATTCTGGTCCACAGATACCGAACCTCCCAAGAATTAAGAATATAGTCAACTACAAAATTGTACCTAGACCTCAATAAACAACTTTTTTGATGATATGAACATTTCAGGAACGGTTCCTCAAGCTCAATATTATATTATTTTAGATCATTATTTCATGTTCGTAAATAACAAAACTTTCAAATTTTCTTGAGTTTTGAACATTTTGTTATTTCCAGACCCGAGTAGGGGGAAACGTTAAAAATACTTTAATTGTTTGTGAATTTCAGATTAAAGCATCATTCGGAGAATGTTCGTATGTTCTAGAAAGTTGTTTATTGAGATCTTAGGTATATTATTGTGGTTGATTTTTTCTTGAATTTGGAACGGTTTAGTACCTATGGAGCAGAAGCTGAGAAAAGAATATAAATATCGCATTTGTTTTGCTATTTAGGCCATTATGAACCGTTTCTACAGAGTTCGCATGTTCTAAAAAGCTGTTTACTGAGATCTAAGGTACATTTTAGTACTTGGTTGTTTGCTTCAATTTTGATCGTTTTGATAACACTGTGCAACATTTTTAAGGTGATCTTGTGCAAACAATTCGAACTGAGGATTTTTTGAAAGTACAGACCAAAACGACAAGAAACCCTAGTTGGGTTTTGTTGTGTTAAATATTGAGTTTTTAAAGAAAGTCGGGGATATATCTCTGAAACCAATGCGAATCTTCTTCTGACCTTTGAAGCAAATTTGTAGAAAAGGGCAAGAATAAAATATTTGGAGAAATAATGAACCCGAAAAACTACATCTATAGCCTTAAATTTCAAAATATATGCAAAAATTCCACAATTTTTATACATTTCGCACCGTATCTCCAAAACCTTTATTTTTTTCTGAATATTTTCTTTTGGAAAAATATTCGTTGGAATGTAATATACAACTCTTCAGAACATGTTATTGTTGTAAAACGCCTCTATGTCGTTGTTTTCAGTACATTTTTCAACTACGATTTAATAAAATGTCAGTAATTTAGTGAAATCCGAAATGCGGGAATAAACTGTTGGTGTGAACTGTGTTTGAAATACGTGTTGTAAAATATATGATG
The DNA here is from genome assembly GCF_047663935.1 of Musca autumnalis. Classification (NCBI taxonomy): domain Eukaryota; kingdom Metazoa; phylum Arthropoda; class Insecta; order Diptera; family Muscidae; genus Musca; species Musca autumnalis. The sequence goes on along the minus strand of NW_027411977.1, from coordinate 16,786,211 downwards.
CAAAATACCGCTGAAACAGCATGAAGTAAGCATTTTAGAGTTTCAGAATGTTCTAAAGAATTGTTGAGAACTTTATTTGGAAGATTTTTTCAAAAGGTTACTTGGTTCAACTCCCAATAGTTTAGCCAATACTGACCAGAATTTCAGCAATTATGTAAAATTTTCTATATTTTATAGATTTTGATGCCCTAGATTGAGTTTTTCTTATGTGGTCTTTTAAGTTCTACTAGTTGAGGGCTACAATATTGCTAAAGACAGCAAGGCCAAATTCCTACTCGTTCCTGAGATAAAGGCCTGATAAATGCAAAAAAGTTTGGAATTAGCCCGGTTTAGATGAGGCCATAAAATCCGAACTGGATCTGATAGGACAAAACCCTACCAGAGTTTGTGTAGTCTAAATATGTACTTTCAAAAAATGAATACTAGAAGTTGTTTGCATTTTCAGTGTTGCATAGTGTAATAGTAGACCAAAATTCGAGAAAAAATATAACGGACGATTTTCACCTTGCAGATGAGGTTGAATAAATTTTATCTGTTCGCAATTATTATTATTTAAGATGAAAGCTACAACTTTGCTTCCACGATTGAATCCATATTCTTAGCGGTGTAGAGAATATGAGTCTGAGAAAATTATCCCTTTTGACATCAAGGCCTCTTGTCTTTGGGGGCACATAACCGCGAAAGTTGAAGTGATAGGAAAAACTCCGGGACACATGTCTTCTTCTTTTAGTCTTCTATCACGCTGCGGTGTCAAAATATGTTTAATAAACCATAACTCAAAAAATTACACACAGTGTAACATTGTGTTAACAAATTTAATATTGCAAATTCGGAAAATTATTAGTCCATGTTTTGGAAATAACTACGATGACACACCATATGAGCTCTTTTGAAGGGTAATATCATTTGTGATATACTACTCCTGCAATAAGAGGAAGTACTTAGTACTTTCATAAACGAAAGGAAATTAATTGTTCTTATTCGGCCCGGCCGAACCTCTTGAGCACCAACGGTGGATTTTGAAGGAATATTTTTGAGGGATCATCAGCACAATTCTCACGGAATTTGATGGAATGTGTTATTGATAGATCTTAGCAATCGTGGATTTTTGAATGTCTCTTTCTATTTTCTTTTTAAATTTTCATTGACTTACAAGACTTTTTGTCGTGGAAATATTATAGATTCACGTACATCTTTACAGCGGATGCTGTGATTTTCTTCTATGCAATTGTCACACAATAAAGAACCAAAAGACCAACAAAAAGACGGTGGCGGGAAATTGCATTTAGCACAAGCTGCTGAAAAATTGCACAAATTTGTGTTCAATTTCTATGATAATGATGAATATGCGGCTGGACCGACGGACAGACAGACAAATCTAGTGTGTGGCGAAAGTGATTTGACTCGTGGGTTGTTGCTTGCATTTACCGTTGTCATGCATTCTGTATAATGAGGAAGAAGTTTGTTTACTTTTCTTTTCAGTGATTTCTTTTACTCTCTTGCTTTCTATGTCTAGGCTGGGTCTTTACTGATTGAGGAAAAAGGAAATTATTATTAAAAATTTTCGTTGTTAGCGCCTATAAATGGTTGTACATTGTGGTTGTCTATTGTGACAAATAAATCAAGAAAGAAGTAAATTTGAAAGAAACGACAAACGGGAAATTATTTCACCCAGTTATGGTAGGCTTAGGTCAAGTCACTTTATGACAAGTAGGCTACAAAGAGTTCATAATTTTGTGTATTTGTTTGTGTTTTTTTTTTGCTGCTAAATTAAACAAAGGAAATAGAAATAAATAAATCGGTGAGGTTCTATTGCAGCAACGCTTTTTAAAAGTTATTTCGAATGAATCATGCAATACTTATACTAAATTTTAATTAATCAAAATATTTGCAAATAAAGAAGAAGAAGAGAGCATTCTATAAGTTGTCCAAAGTCCCATCTACTTTAATATTCCTTAAAATATCATTTACCACATCAACCAGTAATGACTCTTGTTGGTGACAACTAACTTCTAGGAAATTCTTTCCTCGTAGCACTACATTATCATGTCTTTTAGGTCTTTGGGGGTTTAGTTTCCTAAGTGCTACTACAGTAGCTGATTGTCTGTAATACATTAAGGATTTTAAAATCTTAAAAAATGTAAAGATTTTCAAAAAATCCTTTGTCACTTTACCTAATGAAACCTTAAGCCAGTTTCCCATTCATCGATCACACGTTGTGATCATTGTTAAACAAGAAAAATTGCAATAATCCTGTAAACCACGCCTTATCAACGTTCTAACGTTTTGCACTTCCTGTGGACACAACAAATATGTGTGTGTTTTTTGCAAAAATATTGTTTTGTTTTTTCTTTTCATAGGTTATCCATTAATATATATTTTATGATTGATTGATTTTTATGGAACATACGAACAAAAAACTATAACAAGAGCCAAACAAGCTGCTTGATTCCTTCGTCCTAAAATTTTATTTTGGTGGTGACTTTCGGTTTTAAGGATTTTCTGTGTGTGCCTTAAATCTGGCCAATATGTGACCTTTTGCTACTCCTCGATGAGTTGCCATCATCGATCCCCTTCAAAACGCGACACAAGGGATGTTTCTTGCCCTTCTCAAATCGTTGTGGATGACAACGTCAACTGTTATGGCTTGTTGACAACAAAACTATTGCTAATTATGCCCATATGTCAGGTATGTGGCATCATTAGCCACCAAAACATTGCTAAATGGAGGTAGAGGAGCTACCGTGTTTAGTTGCAAAAGTGGAAACTCTGGGCGTTTTTATGCCAGCTTAAAGCGTGAAATGTTACATATGTACATATGGTGTGAGGTTTATTTTACAATACAAAAAAGTTATTTTCTTAACCACAAATAATTTTACAATAGATGCAGTAAATTTTTAGTGTTTTGTTTTATTTGTTTATTTTAAACAGGTGCATCGTGATAAATTTTAAAGCCTTCCAAATTTTTTAAAGTAGGGCTCATTTAAAATACATTGCAAATTTAAGCAAAATATATACCGAATCTCAATAAAATCTGTGACCACCAATGGGAAGTTGAGTAGGTTTGGCAGGCCAGTTGAAAAGGTGCAATGTATCGTTCTAGCTGACGTTTATCAGCTGCAATAGTTGGAATATATGTACATACTCTGAGAAATCAAGGTCCTCAAAGGCCTAGTTCCTACTTCGCACAAAGCTGTAGCTGTATATCCAAATCTAGAAATATGGGTACATTAATAGGAATTAGTTAAATAAATTTGGCAGTTGAAAAGAACCAGTTTGTAGTGTAATGATTCCTCCTGACCTAAGCATGTAGGGGAGTATGATTCACCGTACTGTGAGCAATCACCATTTTGTTGCCATACTAGAAGAATATTCGCCTCCTCATTCAGGTTGTTCACTGATGACAAGAGGAGGCAAGCCATTGTAGTTCACAGGCGGTGTTCTGTCAAATTTGAATATTGTTCCATCGCGTTGCACTTATGTTCGCTCCTCACTGCATAGCTAACCACACCTCCGAAGTCCATGTAGTGAACAGAGTGGCCTTAGATATAGTGGCAAATATTTGCATATTCCTCGTGATGAAGAAATGTGGTAAGATCTGGTTTTCACTAGTTGCATTAGGGAAGATATTCGACGACAAGATCGTACAAAAAACTCCGACCTGGGGTCTGAGAATTTTTTTTCTATAGAAAAAACTCCGACCTGGGGTCTGAGAATTTTTTTCTATAGAAAAAAAACTTCGACCTGGGGCCTGAGAATTTTTTTCTATAGAAAAAAAACTCCGACCTGGGGCCTGAGAATTTTTTTCTATAGAAAAAATTTGGACCTGGGGTCTGAGAATTTTTTCCTATAGAAAAAAACTCCGACCTGTTGTCTGAGAATTTATTTCTATAGAAAAAAACTCCGACCTGGGGTCTGAGAATTTTTTTCTATAGAGAAAAACTCCGACCTGGGGTCTGAGAAATTTTTCTATAGAAACACAAACTCCGACCTAGGGTCTGAAGTTTTTTTCTATAGAAAAAACTACGGCCTTGGATCTGAGAATTTGTTTCTATAGGAAAAAAAACTCCGACCTGTGGTCTGAGAATTTTTATACCCTCAGCCTTTAGGCTAAAGAGGGTATTTACACTTTGATACGACCAAAAATGTGCCTCATCGAAATAATGGTTTTAGACCCCAAGTATGTTTGTACGATATCCGTTTCAGACAATTTTGAGTAGATCTAGCAATGTCCGTCCGTCTGTCTGTCTGTCCGTCTGTCTGTCTGTCTGGCTGGCTGGTGCGCACGATAACTCTCGAACGGATCAATCGATTCGGTTCAAATTTTGGGTATCGAAATATTTTGTCCAGATTCGATTTAAGTTCGAAGATGGGCCATATAGGTCCACTCCTTCATGTACCTCCCCCACAAATGTTCAAAAATGTTCGGAAAATTTGTGCGCACGATAACTCTTGTAGGGAATAACCGATTTGGTCCATACTTTACACATCGTGTAATTTCTACCAAACTCAGATGAGGTTCCAATATGGACTCAATCGGTCCACTACTTCGGGTACCTCCCACACAAAATTTCGGAAAAGTTCAGTTTAGGACCTGGTCTCGAATTGCTTTGATTTTTGTTTACGCAAGTTGTATTCGCTGTCCTCTATACGACGCTGTAAGTTTCACTAGAGGCAAGTCCATACTTCCTGAGAAAATAGCCTTAAAAGTTACAAAAAACCTTATGACACCCCGTGTGGTGGTTGGAGCGCCAGATAACTCTCGAACGGATCTGCCGATTCGGTCCAAAATTTGGCTTACGTAATATTTTGTCCAAACTTAGTTCAAGTTCAAAGAGGAATTATATCGGTCCACTCCTTCCGGTACCTCCCCCACAAAAGTTCGAAAATGTTCGGAAAATTTGTGCGTACGATAACTCTTGAAGGAAGTAACCGATTTGGTCCATACTTTGCACATTATGAAATTCCTACTAGACGAGGTTCCAATATGGACTCAATCGGTAAACTCTTTCGAGTGCCTCCCACATAAAATTTCGGAAAAGTTCAGTTTAGGACCTGGTCTCGAATCGCTTTGATTTTTGTTTACGCAAGTTGTATTCGCTGTCCTCTATACGACGCTGCAAGTTTCATTAGGGGCAAGTCCATACTTCCTGAGAAAATAGCCTGAAAGTTACAGAAAACCCTATGACACCGTGTGTAGTGGTTGGAGCGCAAGATAACTCTTGAACGGATCTGCCGATTCTGTCCAAAATTTGGCTTTTGTAATATTTTGTCTAAACTTAGTTCAAGTTCAAAGATGGATTATATCGGTCCACTCCTTCCGGTACCTCCCCCACAAAAGTTCGAAAATGTTCGGAAAATTTGTGCGTACGATAACTCTTGAAGGGAGTAACCGATTTGGTCCATACTTTGCACATTATGAAATTTCTACCAGACTTAGATGAGTTTCCAATATGGACTCAATCGGCAAACTCCTTCGAGTACCTCCCACACAAAATTTCGGAAAAGTTCAGTTTAGGACCTGCTCTCGAATCGCCTGGCTTTTTGTTGTAACATATTGTATTCACTGTCCCCTATACGAAGGCACAAGTTTCCTCAAGGGCAAGTCCATACTTCCTGAAAAAATATCCTGAAAGTTGAAAAACAAACCCTATGACACCATGTTTATGGGTGAAAGCGCAAGATAATTCTCGAACGGAAATGCCGATTCCGGCCAAAATTTGGCCTACGTAATATTGTTTCCAAATTTAATTTAAGTTCGTAGATAAGCCATATCGGTCCACTCCTTCAGGTACCTACCCCATAAATGTTCAAAAATATTCGGAAAAATTGTGCGCACGAGTCCATACTTCTTGAGAAAACAGCCCGAAGGGTTTAAAAACCCCCTATGGCAGCCCCGTGGTCTATGCCAGTCCATTCCTTTAAGTGCCTTTTCCGCAAAATTTTTGAACTTTAATCCTACAACATTTTTGTCGGTTCATACGACCAAAATTTTGAAACCCCCTAAATACATAAGTTTTTTGTGAAAAAGGTGTTTCATTTTGCACAGGCTGAGGGTATATCTCTGTCGGCAAAGCCGACTGATACTTTTTTACTTGTTTTCTATAGAAAAAACTCCGACCTGTAGGGGAATTCTGTAACTCATTTTTTGAGTTACCGACAAAAATCGGTAAAAATAAAAGGCTTTTAATTTCGGTAATTAACTAAAATGTTCGGTAAATTAACAACCAAATTAAAGTTGTCGCTTAGTTCTATCGATGACAACACTGATGTCAACTTTTATTGATACTTTTGATTTATAATTTTGCGTTTTTATTTTACCGATTTTTGTCGGTAACTCAAAAAAATGAGTTACAGAATTTTACTATTGGGGTCTGAGAATTTTTTTCTATAGAAAAAAACTCCGTCCTGCGGTCTGAGAAATTTTTTCTATAAAATAAAACTCCGACCTGGGGTCTGAGAATTTTTTCTATTCAAATAAACTCCCACCTGCGGTCTGAGAAATTTTTTCTATAGAAAACAAGTGAGCAAAGGCTATAGTCGGGATGGGACCGACCATGTGATACCCTACACCACTACCCCTGTGCAAAAGCTTTTCACTGCTGAACATTTCTTTTAGAGAATATAATCCGACTACCGCCAAAATAATATGCCTCTTTCTCTCTGGGACACCCATAAGCAACCAAAATTTCGTGACCATCCGATCAAAATTACGACCTGTAGCTTGATTGCAAAAAATGGAAGAATTCGATGCATTACCGACTATTGTGGTATCTCCCTTGTTAGACCACCTTCGCCTTTACACCAATGTAAAGGTAATATTTTCTTCTTCCATTTACAGGCTTTGCCGTTGGAATAACACTACTAGAAGCCGATATATTCACAAAGAATAAAACTTTGAATTTGTCTCCAAATGAGTTTTTCCCCATTCCGACCCATAAATATTATCCGACTATCACGAAAATCAATATGCTTCTTCCTCTGTGGGACCCGCATCCACTCCCGAAAAATTCGTGACGATCCGATCAAAATTGCGACCTGTAGCGTGATTACAAAAAAATCGGAAAATGGGGTGCATTATCGACTATTGCCATATCTCTGATATTTGACCACCTACGACAACCTACTTTACATAGTTGTAAAGGTGATATTTTCTACTTTCCTTGCCAGGGTTTGCTTCAGATATACCTCTTAAAGAAACAGAGATATTGGCTTTGAAATAAAACGTTGACCTTTCTCCAAATAAGTGTTTGCCCATTCCGACCCCTGAATATTATCCGACCATCATCAAAATCAATAGGCTTCTTTCTCTTTGGGACCCCCATTAACCCCCAAAATTTCGTGACGATCCGATCAAAATTGCGACCTGTAGCGTGATTACAAAAAAATCGGAATATGGGATGCATTATCGACTATTGCCATATCTCTGCTATTTGACCACCTACGACAACCTACTTAACATCGTTGTAAAGGTGATATTTTCTACTTTCCTTGCCTAGTATTGCTTTTGATATAGCTCTTAAAGAAGCAGAGATATTGGCTTTGAAATAAAATGTTGACTTTTCTCCAAATAAGTGTTTGCCCATTCCGAACCCTAAATATTATCCGACCATCACCAAAATCAATAGGCTTCTTTAACTGTGTGACCCCCATTAACCCTCAAATTTTCGTGACGATCCGATCAAAATTGCGACTTGTAGCGTGATTTCCAAAAAAATAGAAAAATGGGATGTATTACCGACTATTGCGATATCTCCGTCACTTGGTTACCTACGCCGACCTGGTTTGCATCATTGTAAAGACGGGATCTTCTACTTTCATAGTCAGGCTTTGCTTTTGGAATGTTTACAACTAAAGCTGTGATATTCGTCAATATAATTAAAATCGCAAAAATGAAAATTGGGGTTTTATTTGCTACTATTGTGATATCTTCGTTGTTTGATCGCCTACGAGCACCCATTTTACATCATTAGAAAGGTGATATTTTCTACTTTTATTGTCAGGTTTTGCTTTTGGTATACCCCGTATAGAAGCTGAGATATTCGCTTTGGAAAAAAACGTTGTCTTTTTATCCACCTAAGTTGTTTGCCCTTTCCGACCCCTAAATATTATCCGACCATCACCAAAATCAATAGGCTTCTTCCCCTCCGGGACCCCCATTAACATGCAAAATTTCGTGACGATCCGATCAAAATTGCGACCTGTAGCGTGATTACAAGGTTTAGATGGACAGACGGACAGACGGACGGACTGACGGACGGACACACATACCCAGATCGACTCAGCTCGTCGAGACATTCATTTTGGTGTATATAACTATGGGTCTACGACCATTATTTCGATGCGTTACAAACTTTTTGGCCAAAACCAACTTATAATACCCTCCCCACATAGTGGTGTAGGGTATAAAAACTCCGTCCTGGGGTCTGAGATTTCTTTTTATAGAAAAAAACTCCGTCCTAGGGTCTGAGAATTTTTTCTATAGAAAGAAATTCCGTCCAGTGGTCTGAGAATTTTTTTCGATAGAAAAAAAAAACTCCGACCTGGGGTCTTAGAATTTTTGTCTATAGGAAAACTCTGAGCATTTTTTTCTATAGAAAAAAACTGCGACTTGGAGTGTCAGAATTTTTTTTCTATAGAAAAATCTCCGACTTGGGGTCTGAGAATTTTTTCTATAGAAAAAACTCCGATATGGGGTCTGAGAATTTTTTTCTAGAAAAAAACACCGAACTGTATTCTTAGAATTTTTTTCTATAGAAAAAACTAAGAGCTGGGTTCTGAAAATTTTTTTCTATAGAAAAAACTCCGACCTGGGTATGAGAATTGTTTGCTATAGAAAAAAACCGGCTTGGGGTCTGAGAATTTGTCTCTAAAAAAAAATCCCCGACCTGGGATCTGAGAATTTTTTCTATAGAAAAAAACTCCGACCTTTGTTCTGAGAATTTTTTTTATGGAAAAAAACTCCGACGTGGGGCCTGAGAATTTTTTTCTATAAAAAAATTTCGACGGGGGGCCTGAGAATTTATTTCTATAAAAAAAAATTCCGATTTTTTCTGTAGAAAAAAACTCCGAAGGGGAAAAAATACTTCATGCGATATATACTCCGATATATACTAAAGGTTTTTAATAGTCTTTGTGGTATTTGTTATAACACTATTATTTTATTTTACATACTTCTCTGTATAGTGGTCCGCAAGTTCTAAAACTCCCCCCAATTGTTGTTCTTGCATTATATACAACGAATTATGAATTTTTTTCGTGTAGACTGTGTGGTAGAATGGATCTCTCAGAGTAATAATTAGGTCCACTTTTCATGATACGTATCCCACAAACCCCTTAAAATTTACACACGTAGCTTAAAAACTTATATTTTCAATTGTGAAATTGCTGTTTATTTGTTAAAATAACATATTTCTGTTCAGGGCATTTAGGTTTACCACTCCTGTTTTTACAGCTATAGGCTACTGATTATTTGTTCCTTGTTTTCAACATCAATTGCATCATCAATTACGTTTTCTAAAGAAAAAATCATAACAATTTTGTTGTATTCTATCAGTTTTGATCACAATGACACAAATATTCTTTCATATTAATAATAATTTTGAATTCGTCTAGAAAATCACGCACAAAAATAACAGAGAATCAAAATGACACAAAAAAGTTATTTTCCAAGTGCGTTTGGCACGCGACCTCTTGTTTGATGGCTGCTTTTCTAAGTCATAAAAAACCGAAAACGAAACATCAGGCCACAAATTAAGCAGTGGCTGCTAGATAGAATGATAGAATATTGTGAATATAGCCACACAACCCCCCAAAAGAACGATATACGATTGTCATGATCTTCCTAAGAATTTCAAATTTTAATATATGCAACATCATCATCATCACCACCACAACCATCAAAAACACCAACAGCGCACCAAAAAAAGGTGTTTGAAATGAATGAAAAAAAAAACCCAAAAACTCCTTATGTCTTCTTTTTCCTAGAAAATCATATAAAATTTGAAGAATTCCTTTGCAGTTAAAAACATAAAAATAAAAAAAAATCGAACGTTAAGTGTTGTTTGGTGTTGTAGCCAAAAATTTTTAGAGTGTCCATTCATGAGTGCATAGAGTTTTTTTTCTTCTTCTTATACGTGCCCAAGATGTATTCTCTTGATAAAATCGTTGACAAAAACAGTAGCTCATTACACCCAACAAAAACAAACGGATTAGAGGAAGTGAGATTCTTTGAATGAATAACAATTAAATTGACTTGGCTTGGCTGTGCGTTGTTCCTCCTAAGAGATTTACAAGATATTATAATGGAAATCTTCTATTTTGTTAATTATCGGCTAATTCTAAGTTAGAGAAAAGGCGTGATTTTTCTTTTCTCGAAGAATTCTATTTAGGTGTTGTTGTCTGGTTTGTCCATTAATCCATCTTATGGTTGTGGTTGGTTCCGGTATCCCACAGAGATGTGTGTGTGTGTGCGTGTGTGAGATAGAGTGGAAGAGAAATTGATCACACCCAAAAAAAGGTTTGTTTGAATAGATTCATCAACTGATCTTCACAACTGTCTCCTAGGCAAATTAACGCCTTCTTGTTTCCGCTTGCTAAACACAATTTGCACACCTAATTATGGCTACTGTTAGTTTCTTTAAGTAGCAATGTCCTGCTGGGTGTTGCAAAACGTTTTAAGATGTTTGTGTGTTTCCATTTCTGCTCGTCACGGCAGGCGACTTTACAGCAACAAATTCGAAGAGTATTTTTAAGCTGGCGCTCGATTCAATCTTGTGATTATCGTGTATATTATCCCAGCAAAAAGTTTGCCTCCAAAGAGGCAGTTAAATGATATGTACAAGTGATTTGGAAGTGCATCAAATTATGCATTTTCACTCATGATTTTTACAAGGGAGTGACCCAGGAAAGAGGCACTCCATTGCACCGCATTTTAACTGACCCTTTGGCATTGCATTTTAACTGAACCTTTGGCACTGCATTTTAACTGACCCTTTGGCATTGCATTTTAACTGACCCTTTGGGGTAGAATGGGAGGCAGTCCAGAGCACGTGTTTTGAATAACAAAATAAAATGCATTTATTATTTGTGTGAAACAAAAATATTAATAACTTTATTAAATTAACACAAATTATGAAAATTATGAAAAATTATGTTTCCTCCGCTCTTCATTTAATCCAAGCTTAAATGCTTTTGCTTCATCTGCTAAATGGGTTTGATATTGTCTTCCCATCACCACTTAAGATTTCGACATGTACTCCAACAGCACTCCATTGGGAAATTTTCTTCTCGTGAGTTACCGGAAAAATGTTCACAAATTAAATATTATTTAGTTTGTATTAACAAATGTTTGGAAATGTTAACACGATTATCTCTTTTTGGAAATGTATTCCGCTGCCTGTAGAGATGTACAAACTGATTTATGTACATGTAGGGATGTCTAAAAACTGCTAATAAAATGTAGTGAACGGAGTACCTTTTTAACGACTCCGTTTGCACTGCATCCGGATGCTGTTAAATTGTGAGGAATTGGAGTGCCTTTTTCACGACTCCGTTGAACTGCCTCCGGATGTTGTTAAATTGTGACAAATGGATGTGATTCTTTGGATTGCATCCAAATGCGGTTAAAATGTGAGGAATGGAGTGCCTTTTTCACGACTCCGTTTGAACTGCATAAAAACATGCCGTGAAAGAACTAGTCTACATTGCACTGCTTCCAATTTATTTTGCTGGGATGCATATTGAAAGTACTGTCTGTAGAAAATATAATCTTACATTATTTAAAGATTAAATACAAGAGCTACAATAAAGGATTTGCGATTAATATTTCCACGGAGTATTTTTGAGGACCTTCATAACTATAACAGAGTATAACGAAGTTGGACACTTTTAATAATTGTTACAGAATATCAATCGTAGATGTTTTTAATATTTTTGCATAAACTATAAAAACTCTAATCGTGGATTTTTAAAAAAATAATATTTGCACATCTCTAAATATTTTAAGAAAAACTGCAAAGATTTTATATTTTTAAAGAAAAATTCTAATACATACAGTAAAAATCAAGGATTTTCATGGGTTTTTGTAAGATGTTTTTAAGGCATATCGGAATTAAAATTGTCGGCTTTTTATACCGCCATGGGGCATAATCTCCATAATACGGATACCAAAGAGCCTTGGGAAATATTTTTTGTTAAGTAATTATCAAACCCTCTCGAAGATGATATAGATAAATCAATATAGTCGATAAGTCACATTTTAAAATAATAAATAATCCTACTTCTTGAAATTGTCAAGTGGGTGAGTGGATTGTCAGATTAATTGCTCGGAGTTTGTCCTGGCGAGGCATCATCAAATTTCCAACTGTGACAAAATGCACCTAATTTTATTTTGGAGACATTTCCGGAGGATTTAAGCCATGTACAACTTATCTAAAAAACAAGTAAAAAAGTATGACACTATGCTCTTGAACCAAATTCAAATGAAAATTACTTACACCTGGGAAGTTTTTGCGGATTCTGAAACTACAATGTTCATAGATGAAAAAAATCAAAAAACAAACAAAAAATCGCCGTAGCTCTTTTTCAATAAATCGCGATCAAAGTTAACATTTTTAAACCCTCAGCCTTTAGGCTAGAAACGGTAAATACACTTTCATACGGGCAAAATGTGCCTCATCGAAATAATGGTTTAGTTTAAGTATGTTCGGACGAAATGCGTTTCAGACAATTTGGAGTCGATTTAGAAATGTCCGTCCGTCTGTCTTTCTGGGTGGTGCGCACGATAACTCTCATACGACGGTACAAGTTTCATCATACCCCCATACGACGGTACAAGTTTCATCAGGGGCAAGCCCATACTTCCTGAGAAAATAGCCTGAAAGTTGCAAAAAAAAAAAAACCTATGACACCGTGTGAGGTGGTTTCGGTCCAAAGTGTGACCTTCGTAATATTTTGTGCAAACTTAGTTTAATCTCGAAGATAAGCCATATCGGTCCACTCTTTCAGGTACCTTCCACACAAAAGTTCAAAAATGTTCCGAAAAATTGTGCGTACGATAACTCTTGATGGGAGTGACAGATTTGGACCATACTTTACACATTCTAATATATCTACCTGTTATATTCAGGTTCGAATATGGACTATATTTGTCCACTCCTTCGGGTAACTCCCACACACATTTTTGGATAAATTCACTTTATGACCTGCTCTCGGATCACTTTGATTTTTGTTGAAGCAACTTGCATTCGCTGCCTCAATTACGACAGTAAAAGTTTTTTCAAGGGCAAGTCCATACTTCTCGAGAAAAAAGTCCGAACGTTGTAAGAACCCTCTATGGCATCATGTGTAGTGACTGGAGAGCTCGAACCGAATTTCTCATAGTCGTAGCAACCGATTTGGTCCAAACTTTGGATTTCTAAATACTGTCGAAACATAGTTTATGTTCAAATTTGGGCCCTATCTGCCCATTCTTGTGATACCACCCACACAAATGTTCAATATTTTTCTGTGGTTAAGGGTCTGTTCGAGGAACCTTTGGACATTTTTACCGAAGGTTTTCCTAGTGGCCCTGTGTACAGCGATATTATGTTTTTCGTAGGGTAGTGTGATAAAAAAGCCTTATCAATCGATATGCCCGCAAATTTTTGAGCTTTAATCCTATCCATACTTTTGTCGTATGAACGTCCAAAATTTTGAAAATCCCCCTAAATATATAATTTTTTTGTAATAAAAAGTAGTTCAATCCACACCAGCTGAGGGTATATCTCTGTCGGCAAAGCCGACTGATACTTTTTTAATTGTTAGGTTTATCTTAGGTTTTCGCAATTTTGCTTGTATACCGCAAGTCCTAACGATATGGGACTCTTTTGATTTTTCTCATCTATGAACATTTTAGTTTCAAAATCTGCAAAACACTTCCCAGGTGTAAGCACCTTTTATTAAAAGTTGGTTCAAGATCACCGTGATGAGTCAGCTGTGCCGACAGAGATATACTCACAGCCTCGGGCATAACGAAATAAAGCATACACAATACTTCTGACGTCTATTGCGGCTTTTTGGGTTTTTCGACCAATTTTTCAGGAAGTATGGATTTTCCCCGAAAAAAATTGTACCGTTGTAACTAGGACCGAAAACAAAACATGTTGCCAACAATTTAAAAACGATCGGAGACGAATCCTTAAACTGCACTCTTGGTACCCAAAAGAGTGGTCAATGTAGTCGATATTCGGACATATGTAATTCGTACAACGTTTAGACCAAATTGGTTTCTCCCTTGGAGAGTTATCTTACATACTACCCAAAATAGTTGGTACCGGCAGGCATTTTTGGAGATTTTTGGCTGTTATCTCAGGAAGTGTGGACTTGTCCTCGAAAATAAATCGCGTCGTTTTAACAAGGCCCGCAAGAAGATCTTTTTGGACAACAATTTAAAACAATCCTGATACATGACTAGATGATGTGCAAAATATAGACCAATCAGAAACTCCCGGCGAGATTTATCTTGTGGGTTTGTCATTTAAGTTTGTGCTCTTCAAGGTTTCTTGAAGCTTTTAGGCTATTAGGTAAGGTTTAAGGATGCGCAGCCATCTAATAGTATATGTGACTGCTTCACTCGGAGACTGTTGGTCCATTGTGTTCATCGCAGGTAGGTTGTAGGTGATGAAAATGTTGTAAAGATGTAGTAGACTCCAGCACCAGTGTCTTCTTCCATCATTGAACCGTCTGTGTATATTGCCAGACCGTCCAGAGGAGATATGCCCTCAGCGTCTAGACAAAATAAGACTTTGGAAGCAAAATGTTCAAAAAGTGTGTGACAAATTTTCATACTGCGTACGTCCCTGGCCGTAAAAACAATCTGCTGAAAAAATTCAAAACGATCGGAGAGCTCTTAAACTTTACTTTTTCCGAATTTTGTGTGGGTGGTACCCGAAGGTGTGGACCAATGTAGTCCATATTCGAACCCAGTCTATATCTGAAAGTATTACCATACCTCTTTCGAGAGTTTTCGTGCACACCATTTTAGATACAATTTTGAAATTAAACTAAATTTGGACAAAATATTGCGAATGACAAATTTGGGACCCGATCGGTTGACTCGTTCGAGAGTTATCGTGCGCACCAATCAGCCCGACATACAGACAGACGGATGGTAGGACACTGCTCAATCGACTCCAAATAGTTTGAAACAGATTTCCTCCAAACATACTTGGGGTCTAAACCCATTATTTTGATGAGGCACATTTTTGGTCGTATCAAAGCGTATATACCCTCTTTAACCTAAAGGTTGAGGGTATAACAACAGTGCTGGTTTCAACTAAAATGAGCGATGATTACGATAACTTATGAATAGAGTAACCGATTTTGCTGAAACTTTGCACATCGTAACATTTCTTCAAAACGTACATCAGTTACCAATAAGGTATATATCATCTATTTTCCATATACTCAACATTTTCCAACCGTCGTAGAGCATATTCTAGGTTCGATGTATGCGTTTGAGAAATAATTCTCATTCACTTTGTGTTACTGTCCAAATTTATATACTGGTTTTCTTTTCCAAGGTCTTCGAATTCCGCCGACGGCCACGCACTTTGCCTGCTACCAGCTCTTAGTAAGCTGGACTAGCAACATCGCGTGTTGTCAGACGCCGTTTGAATTTTTTTAGCCTAAACGTACTCAGGACGGTTTGTCATACGACTACGTGTTGTGTTATTTACAGCGAACTGGAAAAATCACTTTCAAAAAAAAAAATGGAATTTACTTGCAAACATTTTGGTCCGATAATTTTTCACAACTTTCGATCGATCAAATTAAATCTTTGTATCAATCGTGGCCGACACTCGCTAAAAAATGAAAGTCGTGAGGGTCGTCAAAAAACGCCCGTTGTGCCAGAAAAAAAATTAAGCCTTGCGTGAACGGAAAATGCAAGATCGCTATTTTATACATCGTGAGAGAGAGGCATCTTCAGACATTTCTTCCCCCAGCTAATATTTGGCCGCAAAAATGGATTTTTCGGTTTATATCCATCAAAATTGGACAATCGCTCCAAAAAAGGCTCTTGTGGATTTATGCAAAGAAATTGTGAATAAAAACGATCGCGATGCTTTATACGACATTTATAAGATCGTCACAGACGACGAATCTTGCATATATGCTTAGGAGCCCGAAACAAAACAGGAAGAAGCACTTCGAAGCAAATGTTCACCTGTTTCTTCGGCAAAACTGACCGTGTGGCTATCATACGGCTTGAGAAATGTAAGACGGTTAATTCTGTGTGCTACACTACAATTTGTTTGCCTGAAGTTTCCTGATAAATTCGAAAAAGAACAAGAGAAGACGAATCATTGTGCATCATGACAATGCGATATCTCACACATCGGAGTGGTGCAAAGTGATTCAACAATTGGTTTGAGCACATGAAAAAGTGTATAAATCATGTTGGAGACTGCTTAAGAAAACAATAAAACTGTTTTTGTCGGTAAATATTCGCGTTTTCATTGTTAGGCCAGTTAGTTATCGTGCAGCCCTCGTACAACAACTCGATTTTCAGCGAGCCGACAACATTAGTATAATTCAGAGTCGAGCCACACTCCTGATTACTTCCCAGCCCACAGCATCCTATTCTCACCGAGCCGAAAGCATCCAAATACTTCAGATCCGAGCCATGCACCCGTTTACCTCCGAGCCGACAGCATCATATTGTAACCGAGGCGACAGCGTACGAATACTTCAGAGGTGAGACACTCATCCGATTACCTCCGAGTCAACATCAACCACCCGATAACCTTCGGCCGACCATATTAACCCGATCACCGTCGAGCCGGTTATCTTCGTTGCGACCCGATCACAAAAGAGCTGATCGTGGTAACCCGTCTACAATAACCCGATTGTCCTCGACAAATATGAGCAGTGTAGCGGAACTTTACTAATAACTTTTAATGTAAAGGACGTAGGTTAGTAACATTTCCTGTAGCTATAATTTTGCATGTGACGTTTCTTGATCATTAAGAACAGTGATCACGAAACTGTTCCACCCAAGAGTTGTGGATATAGGTTCACATTTTAGTATAGTCCCGATTACACTACCTACTTGGTGATTTGAATAAAAAGGGCCAATGTACCTTCAGAAGTTCGTGGGATGTAGTTGCTTTAATGCACTAAGTTTCTCCAAAAAGCGGATGCAAATAGTAGCCATTGGGGATTTTGTTTTTTGGATAACTATCTGTAACCTTGGATTTAACTTTCCGAAAGAACATGAAGAAATATAATTTCCTTTTCTTAATGTACAGCTGAAATATGGTTAGGAATGACAAGTGCAGCCGATGGGCTCAGATTTTGTATTGATCATTTGAGCCAAATCCCCCACCAAAAATAATATAGGCAAAACTCTTACATACATATATGAATGAATATTGAATGTGTTTATCATCATCATCATTTATTGCATGGTTGCTTATTCCTTTTGGTTTGTCCAAAAATTATGCAAATGTGTTTCCATTTTTTTTTTGCACTGCAGTAGCGAACATACGTAAGACCAGTAGCAAATTCGTTTTTTGGTACTGCTGCTGTTGCTGATGGGCGCTTGACATTGAATTCTTGTTTTAATTAAATCTGTATCAGTTCGTATCGCAAACGAAGCGAAATCCTCATACGAATTTCACAAATCAATTCATTGTTGTGAATTTTGGCGCCAATGTTCAAATGAGACACCGGAAATGCTACTTACCTGCCTTTCTTTGGGGGAGATGTTGTATCAGCAGCATCAGTGGGGATTTGGTAAAAAATGAAATAAAGAAAATGAAAGAAGTGAATCAAATGTTGTTGGTTGCAGTCTGAATGTTTTGTTTGAGAGTAAAATGTCTCTGATTCGTTCATATCTGGATTAATACATTGTGAATGAAGGTAGGCAACACGATTCATCCTTCATCAGACAAGGGTGACCAATCGGAAAGTAATATTTGTCAATGAGCTTCAGATATATAATAGTGGACATATTCATTAATATTTGTCTAAAGGGACATTTACTCTCATTTAAAGGTAATCAGAGACGATGTTTGTTGCTATCTATCGCTATATATATTTTAAGATTTTGTTTTTTGAGAAATGCAGGTTAATCGGTCTTCATCAAGTTTATGTATAGGTATGCAGTTAAATGCTAAGTATTCGTAAAATGACCATATTCCTCATTTTTTGACTTTTCTTAACATGTTTTGAGACTGAAATAGCGGTTGAAAATATTCTGCCAATCATTTAATGGCACAGCATGACTCCACATCTACAACACAGTTTGTTCTCCTTTTCCTTTTAAGATTCTTAGTTGCTGCAATCTGGTCACCTTTGTGGATTGCCAAAAAATAAGGATCCCATGTTTGTCATTCATTCAAATGCAATTCGGTGGCGATTCATTAACATAAATTTGCTTTTTAAAGAAACGCCAAACAAGTTAAAAATCCCGACAAGATGATGATAAAGTAAGATTGCTTCTGGACTTGAGATTCCGTTTTTGTTGAGACATTCGGGTGGCGTTGTTGATGTTCTTCCTTGTGGTGTAGGCAAGGCACTCGTTGTTCTTGTTGTTGTTGTTGTTGTGGGTATAGTTGTATCACTATTCCAGCTGACAACTGGGCAAAGAAATCTGTTTTAAAAGGTCACTTTAGCAAACAACCACAAACCACAGCTAACAAAATAAACATTTCAAGCCAAGTAGTAGCAGCAGCAACAACACATTAAACGGCAGGCGACAACGCCAGCAACAACATGTGCGGCATGAAAGTGATTTTGCTGATTGTTGGCTGTTGCAACAAAATTTGCAACATAACATTCGCCGGCTAAGATGTTCGCAAACTGCACAACAACTGATTACCGCCAAAAAGAAAACCAAAATTGTTTTTTTACTTGGCAGGACTACGATTCATTCAGTGCCTTGCCACAAGTAGACACACAAAGACGCAGTCTCTTAGAGTGTAACTTTGTTGGCGGCATGTTTGGTAAATTGACTCCGATTGTACACCTTCAACTTTTAAGGATTTTATGGGTGGTTCTCATTTCTGCAACCTTATTTTCCTGCTGAATTGCTTGTTGTTGTTGTTGGGTTTGAATTTGCTTAGTGGTAGTGTCGCGCTCTTCTTAAGGTCTGGCCTTGTTAAATGTTTGAACAAAGGCGTGCAACAAGTTAATTAAGGCTCATTTGCATGTTGGCAATACAAAAGTTAGGCAGTGTCATCGTCACCCATGCTGCTACAACAACATGCTGCAAGAGCAGCTGGAGGAACAACAACGGGTAAAGAGTCAAAACGGCAGCTTTCCATTGCTGAATGTGATTTTAAATCCATGTATTGTGTGACTAAAATTAAGGACATTGTCATTGTTAACACTTTCACAATTGGGTGACAATAAATTTCTCAGCACCACGAAAGACACAATGACTGAGGAGACACTGAGAATGGAAAAGTTGTCAGAAAGACGAATTTATGCAACTTTTCGTAGAACAAATAAAAGTTTATGTTGATTTGTTTCAATCAATTGGTTGCAATTAACTTTGTCACTTGGTGACAGACTGCTTTCTCAAATTGATATGGAGTATCTCAAATTTATGGAAAGCTACAATTCCAATTTTTTGTGAGTGAGGGAAGTAAGGATTTTTATAACCTTCACCACAAGAGGGAGGGTTATGAAGGTAGTCATTCCGTCTGTAAATCATCGAAATAATTATTTAAGGCCCGCGAATGTATGTATATATTTTATTGATCAGCGTAAAATTCTAAGTCGAATTAGCCATGTCGGCGTGCGCCCGCTCGTCTGTTGTAATCATGTTATCTTCCGAATGAATTGAGATAGAGCGCTGGAATTTTGTACTCTAAGTTTACGATTGAAATTTGAGTTTCCAACTTAAAAAGATTATTACACAAAAAATAAAATAACTTCATAGATCATATTTTGCAAAGTGATAATTTTTTTGTTCCACAAAATTACTTTTCAGTGATATTCTCTTTTGCAAAGAGGTTGTGCTCTCTTGCCTAACATTTCCGCCATCTTGCTAAGTCTCTCCATTCTCTTTCAAAGTTTGGATGATATTTATTCCACAGAACATTTTATCATCTTTCCATTATTTTCTACTTGACAATGATAAATAAGACATGTAACAAGTAAAAAAGTATCATTCGGCTTTGCTAACAGAGATATACCCTCAGCCTGTGCAAATTGAAACACTTTTTTTTACAAAAAACTTATGTATTTAGGGGCTTTCAAAACCTTGGTTGTATGAACCGACAAAAATTTTGATTAGGATAAAAGTTCAAAAAATTTTGCGGAAAAGGTACTTAAAGGAATGGACCGACATAAACCAATGGGGGTGCCATAGGGGGTTTTTACACCCTTTGGGCTGTTTTCTCAAGAGGTATGGACTTGCTCCTGAAACATCTTTTACCATCGTAATTGAGACAGCAAATGTAAGTTGCTTCAACAAAAATCAAAGTGATTCAATAGCAGGTCTTAAAGTGAACTTATCCAAAATTTTGTGTGGGAGGTACCGGATGGAGTGGACAAATATAGTCCATATTCGAACCTGATCTATATCTGGTAGATATTATGACAATGTGTAAAGTATGGACCAAATCGGTCGCTCCCATCAAGAGTTATCGTGCGCACAATTTTTCCGAACATTTTTGAACCTTTGTGGGATAGGTACCTGAAGGAGTGGATCAATATGGCTTATCTACGAACTTAAACTAAGTTTGAAAACAATGTTACGAAGGCCAAATTTTGGTCGGAATTGGCATTACCGTTCGAGAATTATCTTGCGCTTTCACCCATAACCGTGGTGTCATAGGGTTTGTTTTTCAACTTTCAGGCTATCTTTTCAGGACTTGCCCTGAGGAAACTTGTACCTTGGTATAGGGGACAGTGAATACAAGAGGTTACTGTAAAAACCAAGGCGATTCGAGAGCAGGTCCTAAACTGAACTTTTCCGAAATTTTGTGTGGGAGGTACTCGAAGGAGTTTACCGATTGAGTCCATATTGGAACCTAATCTAAGTCTGGTAGAAATTTCATAATGTGCAAAGTATGGACCAAATCGGTTACTCCCTTCAAGAGTTATCGTACGCACAAATTTTCGGAACATTTTCGAACTTTTGTGGGGGAGGTACCGGAAGGAGTGGACCGATATAATCCATCTATGAACTTGAACTAAGTTTGGACAAAACATTATGAAAGCCAAATTTTGGACCGAATCGGCAGATCCGTTCGAGAGTTATCTTGCGCTCCAACCACTTCACACGGTGTCATAGGGTTTTATGTAACTTTCAGGCTATTTTCTCAAGAAGTACGGACTTGCCCTAATGAAACTTACAGCGTCGCATAGAGGACAGCGAATACAACTTGCGTAAACAAAAATCAAAGCGAATTCGAGACCAGATCCTAAACTAAACTTTTCCGAAATTTTGTGTGGGAGGTACTCGAAGGAGTGAACCGATTGAGTCCATATTGGAACCTCATCTATGTCTGGTAGAAATTACACGATATGCAAAGTATGGACCAAATCGTGGACCTATATGGCCCATCTTCGAACTTAAATCGAATCTGGACAAAATATTTCGATACCCAAAATTTGAACCGAATCGATTGATCCGTTCGAGAGTTATCGTGCGCAACAGCCTGCCAGACAGACGGACGGACATTGCTAGATCTACTCAAAATTGTCTAAAACGGATATCGTACAAACATACTTGGGGTCTAAAACCATTATTTCTAAAACTAAAACCATTATTTCGATGTGGCAAATTTTTGGTCGTATCAAAGTGTAAATACCCTCTTTAGCCTAAAGGCTGAGGGTATAACAAATATTAAAATTTAGAGCAGAATTTAAACGCAATTTGTTAGAGTTTGATAATAATCAAATACAAAGATATGATATTCAGTAGAATGGTGGCGTTGTGTACTTTCGGTTTTAAGATATAATTTTCTTCAAAATATTTGTTACAAAATTATAGTTTTATATACTAGAGTTTAAAAAAAAAAATATCCAACTTTGTCTGAAACTCTGTCACCGGAAATATCTTCGGAAAAGGGTTCTGAATTAACTTCATAATATTCTTGCGATTTTTGGGTTTTTTGAGTTATCTCACTGTTTTGAAGGTGCCCTCCTTGCAGAAAAAGTATATTTTTTTTATTTTTGGTTTGTTGAAGAAAATATTAAACACAAAAATTAATTTAAAAAAATTAAGTTTCAGTGTTTTATTTAGAAATGCACTTAAAACTAAAAAATAATTTGTCGCTTAGACTCAATAAATATATTCTTTCTCATGATAGAATCTCTTAAATAAAACGCTTGCATTTAAATTATGAATGGTGGCAAAATTAAACGGCAAGCGTTTTATTTGAGAGATTCTATCATGAGAAAGAACATATTTATTGAGGCTAGGCGACAAATTATTTTTTAGTTTTAAGTGCATTTCTAAATAAAAAACTGAAACTTATTTTTTTTTAAATTATTTTTTGTGTTTAATATTGGTCAACTGCAACCGTGCTAAACTTCAGTTACCAGATTTTAAAAGGGGGTCAAGTTAGACACCGTAAAAACACTGTAAGAATGGACCAATATTAGTTTTGATTTCATATTCATGTATTGTCATCCAAATCTTACAAGTGTGCAAATTTTAAGTTCGATTGGGCAACTGCAACTATGTGAAAAATGAGTTACCAGATTTGAAAAGCAAATTAGATAAAACACTGTAAAACAGTGTAGAAATGGACCAATATTGGTTTTGATTTCATATTCGTGTATTGTCATTCACATCTGAAAAGTGTGCAAAGTTTCAGTTCGATTGGTAAACTGCAACTGTGTTAAAAATGAGTTACCAGATTTGAACTAAACACACACCAAGGCAAGTTAAATAAAACACTGTAACAACACAAATATTTGTTTGTAACAACACACACAGAGGTACATGAAAAATTCCAAAGAAATACATAACAGACTTTAATAAAAGTAAAACTGAATTAAATAATTTATAAAAAATCGCACTTTTAAAAAGAAAAAAATTATATAGAAACATCGTTGAACGCTTCTCCTAAGTTGTGAAATAAAACACATTTTACTCAAAGTTCAAATCATCAGCGGGAAATCGGCATCCGGGAAATCGGCATCTGGAATCAAATGATTATATAATGTAATAAATAGGTACATCCATATTTCAAATATACATACATATGTGTGTATATGGAAAATGTATTGATCTAATTACCAATATTAAATGCGATTTCTTTCTTGTCAAATAAAATATTTCCATCCAACTTTTTGGTTCAATTATAAAATGTATTGGACATTTAATTTACTAAAAAGCACAATTTCTTTAAGAAAAGACAAAACACTGATTTATTCACTCACTTTACCGTCTTTACTCAACGATTGTCTAGAACACTGATGAAAAAATACCAACATAATACCATTTTTTTCTTTTCCTCTTCGCTTGCTACGTTGGTTAACAACAACAAAGCACGAAACTCACGTGTTTAACGCATACACATCAGAAAACTTCTGCGTCTCCTATTACACCATGCACACATCTCTTTATTATAAACCAGCATTCCGCAGCTACGGGAGCCCTGGTGTTACTCTATTTGACACAAATTCCTCCCCCCATAAAAAATATATTCCAACATAAAAAATATGTTTGTACCGAAACAAATAAATTTGAGGTACGTTACAAAATATTGCATACATATATTGGTTTGGACACAAACAAATTATGTTTGGATCCAAACATATATTTGTTTGCAATCAGCCCCAAACAAATATTTGTTTGGATCCAAACATTTTTCTAACATATATTTTTCTGCGTATACAGACGTGTCGTGGTCAACACTTTTGTTAATTATATATGTAATACATTCTAACTACGGAACATGATTGCGCGGTTTATTGGTCCTTTTAAAAATATATTAGTTATAAAGGTCTCTTCGCTAATCTATATTTCAAACATATCAATGTTTATAAAAACCTTTTTGCGGATCAATATTTTAGTTCATTATAACCCTTATTTTGTTTTTACCACGTTCATTGGGTTGGAATGAATAAAATAGGTAAAATTAGAATAGGGGATACGAACAACAAAGTATGTTCGTTATATTCGGCGTTTATTACAAATGTGTTCGTCTGTAAAATTCTTATTTAAGCTTACTTTTAATTATTTTATATTAAAATATTGCGCTTAAATGCGGGCCTGTAAGTACTACCAAATTGTAAGAAATTTTGTTCGTTATAATCGTGATCATTTTAAGAAGTTGAATGTGTGTACAAATATTAAGAAAAATTCTTTATATTTATTCCTTTAAACTCCTATAAGGAGCATAGGGCCAATTCTTGGGAACACAAAACTTTGTTCGTTATAAACATAGTTTCTTATAACCGAACAGCGGTTATCTATATCTAAGCTATATCCGAATTCTACTGTGTAACTCTTTGTTTTATCTTACTTAAGTACTAAAAATTTATAAAAATCCCATAAGTCCACTAAGCTATTAATTTTTGCCTCAAAAACAGGCCATATTACCTATAGTACATTGATAACACTGTGCAACATTTTAAGGGTGATCTTGTGCAAACAATTCGAACTGAGGATTTTTTGAAAGCATAGACCCAAACGACAAGAAACTCTAGTTGGGTTTTGTTGTGTCAGATCCAGCTCGAATTTTATGGCCCCATCTAAACTTGGTTAAATATTGCGTTTTTAAAGTAATTCGGGGCTAAATATCTCTGAAACCAATGCTAATTTTCTTCTGACCTCTGAAGGTGTAGGTAAGGACAAGAATAAAATATTTGGAGAAATAATGAACTCGAAAAACTACATTTATTGCCTCATATTTCAAAATCACAATTTTTATACATTTCGCTCCGTATTTCCAAAACCGTTAATTACTTCTGAATATTTTCTTTTGGAAACATATGGCCCGGAATGTAATACACAACTCTTCAGAACATGTCATTGTTGCAAAATGCCTCTATCCCGTTTTTTTTCATTACATTTTTCAACGACGATTTAATAAAAAATGTCAATAATGTAGTGAAGTCCGAAATGCGAGAATAAACTGTTGGTGTGAACTGTGTTTGAAATACGTGTTGTAAAAGACATGATGCAAAATACCGCTTAAACAACATGAAGTAAGCATTTTAGAGTTTCAGAATGTTCTAAAGAATTGTTGAGAACTTTAATGGGGAGATTTTTGCAAAAAGGTTACTTGGTTCAACGTCCAATAGTTTAGCCGATACTAACCAGAATTTCAGCAATTATGTAAAAATTTCTATATTTTATCTAGGGCATGATGGAGTTTTTCTCATGTGGTTATTTCAAAAGATAAATTCTACTAATTTAAGGCTACAATATTGCTAAAGACAGCAAGGCCAAATTCCTATTCGTTTTTGAGATAAGGCCCTGATAAATGCAAAAAAAGTGTAGATTTAGCGCGGTTTAGATAAGGCCATAAAATCCGAACTGGATCTGACAGGACAAAACCCTACTAGGGTTTTTATATTGTAAATATGTACTTTCAAAAAATGCATACTAGAAGTTATTTTCATTTTCAGTGTTGCATAGTGTAATACTCTCATTTCAATTTTCACAAAATTTTAAATACGGCGTGGCATTTAATAACGGTTGCTGTTTTATCCCCCAATAAAATCCTTCATAAAAACAAACGCTAAATGACATTTTAATATTTCTTAGAAATACTGCAATTATAGACATATTTTATGAAGGATATATATTTATTTTTTAGATCTATAAACCACAGCTATTAAACAATTTAAAATTAACAAATGATTTTGAGAATAATTTATTTGTAGTATTGACAATAATTAAACAAGTTTCTGGTCAACATTGTGGCTAATGGAAACAAATATTTGTGGATTTCTGGTGTTGACCAGGCCAGTTCGCCTAACATTAGCAATAATATTCATTCTGCTCTAAATCGAGATACAATATCTTGACGTACGTTTTTTTCTTTCTGTTTCATTCAAAACAAGTTGTAAATGCGTCGAATTTTAAGATATGAAACAACAACAAAAACAACATCGTCATAAAACCTAACACACATGGGGAGTAAAAATTATTATGATTTCAAACACTAAGAATTTTCATTTTATACACAGCAAACAAATTTTAAACAATATTTCCTAAATTATTGGAAAGGGGATTTCAAGATTTTTGTCAAATGTAAATCAAAACATCCTTGTGCTCATCTAGATTATTTAGGGCCTTATGAATACTAATTAACGAATCTGTTAGCTTCAACATATACCTTTAAACCTTCAAATAATTGCATAACTCTAAGAACGCATTTCTTTTTTCCACGACATCTTCTCTAAAACTCAACGAGTTACTCTGAGTTTGGCATAAATCAACAAAATAACTTTATTAAGTTTATGAAGCACAAAATACTTCAAATCATGCTTGATCTTGCACAGGAATTTATCACCGATATCTGCATAGCTTTAACTGTTAGAGTTGTGTAGTTCCGGAACGAACTAGTTCCATTTGAAGCAATAAATGTAATTTTTCGAGTTCAATATTTTTCCAAATATTTTATTCTTGCCCTTATCTACGAATTTGCTTCAGAAGTCAGATGAACATTCAAATAGGTTTCAGAGATATAGCCCAGAATTGCTTTAAAAAGTCAATATTTAACCATGTTTAGATGGGGCCATAAAATCCAAGCTGGATCTGACACAACAAAACCCAACTAGGTTTTTTGTCATTTAGGTCTGCACTTTCAAAAAATCAGCTCAAATCACTTTAAAAATGTTCCAAAATGTTATCTTACACTTATTCTTAAAGCAAACTTGTAAGAATAAACAAGTAAAAAAGTGTCAGTCGGCTTTGCCGACAGATATGTACCCTCAGCCAATGTGAAGTGAAACTTTCACCTACGGATAGATCGAATGTATTTAAGGTCTCTTCAGAATTTTATGGCCCTTTTTGGACATTTGAACTTGCTGGCAAATATGTGGATTAGGAATTAACTGCATTAAGACACACATGTTGAACCTTTGTGGGGGAGGTACCCTTAGGGAGGACCGATATAGGCCATTTTCGAAGTTAAACTAAATTTTGACAAAATATTAGGACCAAATTAGTTGGTTTAGTGTCATTTTTTAAATATTCGGAAGAAGTACCGGAAGTTGTGGACCGGTATTGCCCCATGAAACTGTTTTCCTAAGAAATATGGACTCGCCCCTGAAAAACTTGTACCGCCGTAATGGAGGTAGAGAATACAAATCGCTTCGACAAAAACCAAAGTGATTCGCGAGCAGGTCTTAAAGTGAACTTATCCGAAATTTTGTGTGGGAGGTACCAGAAGGAGTAGACAAATATAGTCCATATTCGAAAGTGATCTATATCTGGTAAATATATTAGGATGTCTAAAACCATTATTTCGATGAGGTACATTTTGCCCGTATGAAAGTGTATATACCCTCGTTAGCATAAATGCTGAGGGTATAAAAAGTATCAGTCGGCTTTGCCGACAGAGATATACCCTCAGCCTATCTGAATTAAAACTTTCATCTACGGACAGATCGACACAATTGTTGAACTTTTGTGGGAGATGTAACATAAAGAGAAGATCGATATCGGCCATTTTTGAAGTTAAACTAAATTTGAACAAAATATTAGGAGATCCAACGTTTGGATAAATTTGGTTGCCCCGTTCAAGGGATATCGTGCATACCATTTTAGTGAGATTTTTTAAATATTGGAGGGAAGTAAAGGTAGTTGTTGTCATTCTTCGAACTGAAACTAAATTTGGACACCTTTTGGGCTGTTTCTGAAGAAGTATGGACTTGCCCCTGAAAAAGCATTTACCGTCGTAATTGATGCAGCAAATCCAAGTTGTTTCAACAGAAATCAAAGTGATTCGAGAGCAGGTCTTAAAGTGAATTTATTCAAAATTTTTTGTGGGATGTACCCGAATAAGTGGACAAATATAGTCCATATTCAAACCAGATATGCATATGGCAGATGTATTAGGATGTGTAAAGTATGGACCAAATCGGTCACTTTTGTGGGTGAGGACCGATATGGCTTATCTTCGAACTTATACTAAGTTTTGACAAAAGATTACGAAGACCAACTTTTGAACCGAGTCTGCAGATCCGTTCAAGTGTTATCTTGCGCTCCAACCACTTGCACTTTTCAGGCTATTTGCTCAGGAAGTATAGACTTGCCCCAGATGAAACTTGTACCATCGTATGGGTAACAACAAAACTCAAAGCGATTCGAAAGCAGGTCCTAAACCGAACTTTTCCGAAATTTTGTGTGGGGGTACAGAAGGAGTTTACCGATTGAGTCCATATTCGAAACTCATCTAAGTCTGGTAAAAATTTCACGATGTGCAAAGTATGGACCAAATCGGTTACTCCCTTCAAGTGTTATCGTGCGCGCAAATTTTCGGAACATTTTCGAACTTTTGTGGGGGAGGTACCGGAAGGAGTGGACCGATATAATCCATATTCGAGCTTGAACTAAGTTTGGACAAAATATTACGAAAGCCAAATTTTTGACCAAATCGATTCATCCGTTCGAGAGTGCGCACCAGTCGGACGGACATTGCTAAATCGACTCCAAATTGTCTGAAACACATTTCGTCCAAGCATACTTGCGGTCTAAAACCATTATTTCGATGAGGCACATTTTTCCCGTATGAAAGTGTATATACCCTCGTTAGCATAAATGCTGAGGGTATAAAAATTTGGCGTGGTCCGGTATTTTGGCTCCAAATATGGTACACACAACCCCATTACATCCCAAAATTTATGCTGAAACCGATATAATCATAAGATTGGCTTAGACATATTGCGCTTAAAAAAAGGCGTAGGGAAGGTAGCCCATCTCCTCCGATACTCATTAAATGTACATAACAACGACAAACATTGAGTTTCTGCTGTAAATTTGAAGGAAATCGGGTCAGTAGTATTGAAGATATAACATATTTTTGAAAATTGAGAATTGAAAAAGTGGCGGTGGTAAAATTTTCTTTCCGTAAAACCCTAAGTTTGGTTAAGACGGCATTTGATTTTTATACATAAAGATATGGCGTTTCTTTAAATATGGTAAAGGGAAGTACCTCGCCCCTTAGAAATTCAGGAATATATGCATCATATTTTCATCGCTGTACATTTCCAGAAAATTTCAGGAAAATCCGTTCAGTAGTTTTGTAGATGTAACATATTTTAAAAAGTGGGCGTGGTTAAGCCTTTGGGTCCTAAACAAGTAGGTAAGGTCGGAGCCACTACCACAATTGTCTCGCAAATTAATTTCCAAACCGATACATTCGTAATTATTGTAAATATAGCATTTTTAAAAAATATGGTATATGGGAAGTATCCTATTTTCACATTGGGCTATTCCTGTACATTCCCTGACAGTTTCAGTAAAATCGGTTCAGTATTTTTTGTAGGAAAGATAAAAATTGAAAATTGAAAAAGTAGGCGTGGTTAAAGTTTCATTGCATAAAAAGTAGGGTTATGAAGAACATTTCACAAAAAGAATTATCGAAATCGGTCCAGCCGTTCTCAACTAATGCCATTACCAACGAACGACATTTTATTTTTATTCATAAAGATTTAAATGTAATACAATATTATTTTTAGGTTAATAGTCGTTAGAAGTTCAATGACAATGTCATATTATGTATTTTTTAATATATTATATATTACTACTTATATAAAAATTGTTTCTGTTGAGCTTTTATATTTTTTCAGTTTTTAATAATAAGAAAAAAACAGTATGCTACTTTTTGTGACACTTTTTTCGAAAGACATGTGCTTTTTCAGAAATGATACTTTTTGTGATACTTTTTAAAAATTTCCAGCGGTCTCGCTGGTCCACTAGTTTGTGGCAGGGATGTTCAGGACGATTGCTGTACTGATATATCTGTACAATTTTCGTCTACTCATGAAATACTTTACACTGGTGTAAAGCGTAGGTACCATGTTGCAGTCCTCAGGGCGGCTTTCTGGGGTAGTTAATGGTCGGAATCAGGACACCAATATGTTTCAGTCGTCCAGGAGTTAAAGAATGTAACAGCTGTTTACAGTTGCATGTTTTCATATTCCTCAGATTTAAGAACACATATGGCATCGACGATAGGATCCGACGATAATATCGTGCAATCATCCGCATACATTATGTTTTCTATATCGTCTGGAGGGTTTGGAATTTCAGAAAAGTAGAAGTTAAACTATTCCGGCGATATCAAAATAACACGATAGATTAAGGACACTTGTCAAATACTGAACTCCGGGTTTATTCTGTTGCTTAAACCTTGCCATTGAGATTGCGTAATAGACAGAGCATTTTTTAAGTAGGAATTTTCCATAAGATTTGGACATGTGTACTGTTTTCGCTGGGATACTAACAATATGTAATCATTGGTCTCGTTTATCATATGAACAAGCTGCACCACATATAGGCAGTTGGCTTAGTAAAGTTATCAAATGACCACCAGCACCAGGCAGAGAACACCTGTCGTGTGTCTTGTGCCTCAAAAGTGGTTTCAGAATAATCTGATAATTTGTTACAGAATAAGTATTCAATTTTCATTATATTGGAATTTTTTGAAAATTTGAAAATCAAACTAACTATCGATGGCAATACGCACGTGTTTTGTTTGCGTAAAAAATTACTAAGTAATGGTCCGCATCTCGCCATAGCCTAGTTCAAAGTATTTCGAAAAAAATGAAGCAAAACTCGATTTAATTGTGTTATTAATTGCGTTGCAGACATTTTGGAGATCAATAAAAATGTTTGTGCATCTGTCTGTTGACGCTATTGCTTCTCGTTACTAATCAAAATGCATTGCAGTTTTGTTATTTTTTCTTCATAAGTGACTCTTTATGCATTACGTAGAAAAATTTCCAGTTTATCATTGAGTTATTGTATGGAACGAAAATCTGTGTCGTTTTATTTACGACAAGAATATGCCCTTGATTTAGTTATAAATTGCCAGGCGTTTTTATTCTTAATGCTTTTTTATATGATTTGGCACAGTGTCTGCAAAAGGGTAAAGACATTTGAAATCCAAGTAAGGTTGAAGGAAATGAGTTGCTCCTGAAATTGTTGTATCATAACGTACTATTGCACTTACAAAGCCTGCCAACGACGGAGTTTAAAAGGGAGACCGGAAATTTACAAGCAAATATTTTAAATTTGATGATTTGAAATTTAAAGACATAGTAATTTCTTAATTATATTAGAAACCCATTAAAAACTGAAGTCAGTTTGCTCTTCCGTTATGATGTGTTAGCAATTGTATCCAAGATGATGAATTGAGAAACCTCAGACGGTCTACCAGAGATTGTTCAATTGTCACAGCGATATAGTGTAGGAAGGTCGTCCTAAAACTTTTAATCTTAGTGCATTTTTCCAGGACAGGAACTGGGGATTTTCTAAATTTTTTTCTCCTCTTCTTCGTTACCGCAGCTGCGGCAGTGGTCATTTGTGGTAGATTTAGGTACTTAGCATTGTTACCAATAGCTTAGTAATCGGTTAGCACCGCAATAAGTCTTGTCAGGTTCTGAAATTGATACCTTTTGCAGTTCGTTAAAAGCGGATCCTGTTCTAGCGCTAGTTCGTATGCTTCTTCCCCTTTTGACTTGGGATCCAAGTAAGAACTACTCTGGCCACACGCCCTAACATATCAAGTTCTAATTTACATTCTTTCAACTTGGATGTGACAGTGTTTAATTATAATGCTACGCGTAATGCTTCGATAAATAATCTTACTGATGTGTGATGCTAAAGAAGCTACAAGCCTTCTTTATGGCCAGTATGCCTGCCGGAAAAAGACTGCAGTACACAGGGATGCACCCTGTGGATGTAGTTTTGTATTGAATCTCAGTTTTTCCTGGATTCACCCCAGACCGCTTAATATGTTCTAAGTAACCAATTATTTCAGGGCTCGGTTCATAATGTCACTCAGAGAAAAATATAACGTCATTGTTTGCATAGGCGACCATCTGTAACCCCATGTGATCAAGTTTGTTTAGGATTTCGTTAATGACTCGGAGCCGAAACAGTGGCGAGGTCACACGTCCGAGTGGAGGTTCTCGATTTATGTGCTTTGACAGCATGCTTTTTCACAGTGTGGCACTTCTGATTCTACTCAGCCGCACGGTGGCTATCCAGCTACTGATGAATGATGCCACGTTAAACTTATTCTACTGCTGAGGTGCTAATGTTGTTGTTGTAACAGTGTTTTTATTTTAAGTTTCTACGTTCATTTTCTACTAATCTGTCACTGAGTCTATCTGCAATTCTTGGAAAGTGGCTGTTTCGATAGGTTTGGCATGTGTCGCATGCTGTGCAAATATTTTGCACGGTGTCATCGATTCTTGCCCTATAGGAATTCAGGCGGCCGCACTATCCCAAGCGTAGTTGAGCCACCACTACTCTGGTATGTCGTGGCAGCTGACGCTCCTCAGCTGCTATAGATGGGGTATGTTCACCGAAGATCGCTTTCACACGATAATTGTTTATGGAACCAGCGACTGCGTCCGTGTGAATGCTATTTAAACCTATTTGATAGGCTTGTTAATCTTGGGGTTCTCACTTTTAACGTGGGACCTCTCTTTTCAGATCATGAAAATCCCTCCTGACATGCTCCCCTATCCACCATTTTTTGATTAGAATGGCTCTCACGTTAACACCCGAGCAAATACTGCAGCAAAAGCATACCGGAAGAATCTTTGTCTCCTCATGTAGATGGTCCACTGAAGACATGAGGAGGCATCCTGTCGCAGTTCTCAGGTTGGCATTTTGACAAGTTTGAATATTTTTCCATCGTGTTGCACTTATATTCGCGGACCATACTGGCGCTGCATAGCTTATCACAGACCGAACTATCGCTTTGTATATGGTTAACAAGGTTTCTTTATAAGCACACCAAGTACTGCCTGCTAGGGACTTGAGAATCTTGTTCCTACATCTAAGATTGTCGCAGATAGCTGTGACATGCGCGGACGAAATGAAAATGCTGTCGAATGTCTTTGGTATCGCAGCCAATAATTATGGTATTGTGATGAAACTTTAGACCTCACTTGGTGGTGTTTCTCTCGAGTGGGTAATTTTTTTAACAATTAGAAAAAATCTAGGCTTGCCGTTATTTCGTCCCACTAGCTTTTATGCATCGTTGTTTTTTTCCGGGAGTAAGATTTTAAGTTTCGATTCCCTTTGTCAAAAGGACAGTTTATTTACCAGACTTACAGCGACATGTTGTCCAGCAGCATTTTGGGTTCGTCGTCTTCTCCATGCGGGCGTTAGATTTTAACATTGGTCTTCCTTATGGAAAAGCAAAATATATTTCCCAGTCTAGGGTGACGTAGGGGATGAAATATGGCAAAGTCCAGGATTTATCTTGGTCCCTCTTTCATCTCAAGTGAACACTGACCTGCCCGTGGTGTCACGTGGGAACAGCCTTTAACACCCGTTAAAGGTAGGGAGTTAACATGTGCCTCGCGTTCACCCATACGAACGTTAACAACTTGGGTTTGGGCGTCGGGTTAGTAACCCTCCCCTAGAAAAAATAGCCTACTATTAAAAAACGAAAGAAAAGAAAAACAAACCCCTCTAAAGTTGACGTATCCCGCAAACGTTTTAAGGATCATGATCTGCGAATCTGCACCTGGAATGTTCGCACTCTTTATAGAGAAGGTGCAGATTACGAATTGGCAGATGTACTTGAAAAGTACAAGGCCGAGATTACTGTCATACAGGAAATACGATGGAACGCGAAAAGCGTCACAGGTGACGCACTGTATTATAGCTGCCATGACACAAAGCATG
The DNA here is from genome assembly GCF_047663935.1 of Musca autumnalis. Taxonomy (NCBI): domain Eukaryota; kingdom Metazoa; phylum Arthropoda; class Insecta; order Diptera; family Muscidae; genus Musca; species Musca autumnalis. The sequence continues at coordinate 16,752,373 of NW_027411977.1, read as the reverse complement.
AGTTTGGTTGCGGATTTGTAGTTGGCCGGAGGTTAAAACATCTGGTCTCCAGCTTCCAGAACCTGAGTATCCTGTGCCCCGTCCACCAGAAAGGGGATAAGACTGTATGCTCTTACTATATGGGCATAAGTCTACTCCCTATTGCCTACAAGATCGTGTCAGGGATATTGTGCGAACGACTGAAGCCTATGGTCAACGGGATAATTGGACCATACCAATACGGCTTTAAACCTGGCAGGACCACTATTGACTAGATATTTAACCTGCGGAAAATCCTGAAGAAGACCCATGCAGATCGACACCTACCACCTTTTTGTCGATTATAAAGTAGCCTTCGACAGCCCGCTGCGTTCAAAGGTATTCCAAGCCATGACTGAATTTGGTATCCCCGTAAAGCTTATTCGGCTTTGTAAAATGACTCTAAATGACACGAGATGCTCAGTTAAAATAGGAAAGAACCTCTCAGAAGAGTTTTGTACCAAAAGAGGTTTCAGGCAAGGAGACAGCCTTTCGTGTGATCTTTTCAACATCCTGCTGGAAAAGGTTATACGAGAGACAAACGTCAAAAGATGTGGCACAATCTACAGTTATAACCACATGTTACTTGTTTATGCGGATGATATAGACATCATGAGACGATCAGTAAAAGAATTAACCGATACATTTATGAAGGTTGAAGGAGAATCTGTTAAAGTGGGTCTGGCGGTAAGCGGCGAGAAGACCAAGTTGATGGTGTCGACGCGCAATGCGTCCATTGAGATCGGACCAACTGTTGAAGTTGGTTCCTATAATATTGAGGTAGTAAAAGACTTCCTATACCTCGGCACCGCCTTAAACACAACAAACGACATCAGTTGTAAAATAAAAATAGGAATTGTATTGGCCAACAGATGCTTCTTTGGCTTAAGTAAGCACTTCAAAAACAAAGCCACAACTCGTCAAACAAAAATAACGCTTTACAAAACACTGATACTACCCGTGCTGATGTATGGTTCCAAGCCTGGGTACTTGCGCAAGCAGATAAGGCAGTGCTTGGCGTGTTTCAGAGAAAAACAAGTAAAAAAGTATTAGTCGGCTTTGCCGACAGAGATATACCCTCAGCCTGTGTGAATTAAAATACTTTTTTTTCGAAAAAACGTATGTATTTAAGGGGGTTTCAAAATTTTGGGCGTATGAACTTCCCGACAAAAATATGGACTAGGATAAAAGGTCAGAGCTTCGAGAGTTGTCATGCGCTCCAGCCACTACATATGGTACCATAGGGATTTTTTACACTTTTGCTGTTTTCTCAAGAAGTATAGACTTGCTCCTGATAAAGATTTTACCGCCGAAATGGATACAGCGAATGCAAGTTGCTTCAACAAAAATCAAAGTGATTCGAGAGCAGGTATTAAAGTGAATTTATCCGAAATTTTGTGTGGGAGGTACCGGACGGAGTGGACAAATACAGTCCATATTCGGACATGATCTATATCTGGCAGATATGTTACGATGTGTAAAGTATGTACCAAATCGGTCACTCCCTTCAAGAGTTATAATGCGCATAATTTTTCCGAAATTTTTTGAACATTTGTGGGGGAGGTACCTGAATGAGTGGACCGATATGGCCTATCTTTGAACTTAAACTTTATTTTCAAAAAATATTACGAAGGCCAAATTATGGACCGAATCGGCAGATCCTTTCGAGGATTTTGTTGAGCTTCAAAACTACACACGGCGTCACAGGGGTTTTTTGTAACTTTCAGGCTATTTTCTCAGGAAGTATGGACCTGCCCCTGATGAAACTTGTACCCTCGTATGGGAGAGGGGGAATACAAGTTGCTGCAACAAAAAACGAAGCGCTTCAAGAACTGGTCCAAAACTGAACTTCTCCGAAATTTTGTGTGGGAGTTACCCGAAGGTGTGAACCGATTGAGTCCATATTGGAACCTTATCTAAGTCTAGTAAAAATTTCACGATATGCAAAGTATGGACCAAATCGGTTGCTCCCTTCAAGAGTAATCGTGCGCACAAATATTCCGAACATTTCCGAACTTTTGTGGGGGCGGTACCGGAAGGAGTGGACCGATATAACCCATCTTCGAACTTAAACTAAGTTTGGACGAAATATTGCAAAAGCCAAATTTTGGACCGAATCGGTTGATCCGTTCGAGAATTATCGTGCGCTACAGCCAGCCAGACAGACGGACGGACATTGCTCAATCAACTCCAAATTGTCTTAACATACTTAGGGTCTAAAACCATTATTTCGATGAGGCACATTTTGCCCGTATGAAAGTGTGTATTCCCTCGTTAGTATAAATGCTGAGGGTATAATTATTCGAAAGATCTACGGACCGATCTGCGTTGACGTTGAATATCGACGTCGCATGATCCATGAGATGTATCTGCTATACAACGACATCAATATAGTTAAACGTATCGAGATGCAGCGATTGCGTTGGCTAGGCCATATAATAAGAATGAGCGATGATGAACCCGCTAAAAAGGCGTATAAATTCGGGCCACATGGCGGTACACAAAGAATTGGCAGGCCAAAGAATAGATGGCGCAAACAAGTGGATGAAGAGATGACAAGGCGCGGTGTTCCAGAAAACGAAGCACAGAGAGAATTGGAGATCTTTCCTTAGTTGGGTCTATGGAACAAATGTTCTGTAATGGGCCAGCTAAGTAAGTAAGTAAGTTTTGTAGTACTTTCTCTCTTTTATATATTAATCCCCCAATGTGCATTGCCATATTAGCTTGTATGTTTGTTGGCAGCAAAATGTGCAATAAGTATCAACTCTTATTGCACATTTGTAGCTAAGCATCCCATTAACATGTGTCAACCTACAACCCACACACACAGGTTGGTTGTTTGGCGATCACACGTTTTCTTAGGGATTTTTTATTTGACATTTAATTGTAAAACGGCTGTGACTCATGAATTCTGTTAAGAACAATGATAGCTTAGTCACCATTAACAGCACCACAATTGGCAGCAGTGTTTGAATGTTTAATAAAAAATATTTTTTATTTAGTTTGAAAGACAAACAAAAAACAACAAAACACGTTATATAATGTGTCATTAGAAACTTATTAGTGATTCATGGTGCTGAGATTATAAATGAAAATGCGTCTAAGTATTGCATATCGAACCAACCTTAACGTAAAATTTGGGAAAATAACGGATATTTAGATATTACAGGCATGCCTGCGGAATACAGAAATAGGACTATATTGTACCTTTAAGATTAAATATCCTTCAGCGTAATGTATGTAACATTTCCTGGCTATTGCAGCCATGCAAAACTTCTCCAAAAGTGGTGCCCTAAAACACACAATGTTTGAAGGTAGAAAAAAAGAACATTTAAATAGACCAATGAGATCATTGTAATAAAAGATGTACTAATTCTAATCTACAACAAACATTGAACATCCTTCTCCCCCGAATCATGCAGAACATCAAATGAATACAACACATCCCTGCCGCTCTTTAAAATACCATCTAATATACCTTTCAACAAGCTGGCAATCACCTGCATTTAAGTATCAAAAGCAATATTGAAACTTCTCTTTTAAAAATGCCGGGCGTTTCCAATTTGAGGTCAATGATAATTTCAAGTGTTTGCCAAGCGGTTATTTGTGGCGGCGGTTAAGTGCTTGTGACGACTAAACACTGTTATTAAGGGTCACAAATCAATGAAGACTTTATCGTTTCAAGACAGCCCAAAATTATCGAATGAAACCGAAGAAAACAACACACAACAGACAATACAGTTTTCTAACATTGAAGAACTTCGCCACATCAAATTTAAGCCGATGGAAAGGAAAAAAGGTCAATGCTAGCTATTATTACCCTACAATAACAACAACAGCAGATCTTTAAAACTCTGAACTAAAAATTTGATTAGAAATTTGTTAAACTTTCCCATCGTATAGAAAACGAACACGACCTTAGCGGACAAAATACCACCAACAACAACAACAGTACTAGTATAAGGTACAAAACAAAAGACCGAAATCGAGCAACAAAACAAGAAAAGAAACTAAAATGCAATCCGCGACTAAAATTTATTGAAGTGAACACCACCAAAAAACACCATTTAAATAATCAGTGAAGAAGCCGATGAAGGTTTTACAAAAACAAAACAACAGAGGAATGCAACAACAAAAACGACAACAAAAAACAATCATCAATACCAGGGACATTACAGATTTGTCGTTTGAAAATTGAATCACCTGAGCACATCGATAGCGGTGGTGATGGTGGTGGTTGGGGTGCACAGGTAAACCTATTACCAGCAAAACACAAAGGAATACCGACTAGCCAACCAACCAACCAACCTGGCTAAATGCGTTATAGAAAACTCCAAAAATGTGGTCAAATACCATGCATTTGGTGCAAGCAACAACAAGTCGGCAGCTTGCTTGACCTCCTCACCTCAAAAAAAAGTAACAGCACCCATGAAGAACGACACCAACCAACATCGAGAGCATTGAACACCCCAGGAAGCTGGGCTCGAATACAATACAATGCTGTTAGACATACGAGTTATCAACAGCGTGAAATATGGAAAAACTAAAACCCAAAAAACAAGAACAACAACAACAAAAATCCCTCCCAAAAACCCAGGGAAAAAGGGTGATGCACTATAGCGATACATATTCCAACAAAAACACACCAAAAAACGCCGAAACTCATAAATTTCAAGTTTTTCTGTCCAATGTCCCGCGTGAATTCGTTGTTTTTAATCTCTGGCAAGAAATTTCCTTTTGACAGTTAGTTCGCTGAGGTCGGTGCAGGGAAATGAAAACCTAAAATGCAACAAAACAATACCACCATCGGCACTGGCGTTATAAATTAAAATGTGAGCTCCAGCATTGCATGGCGGCAGGTGTACTGCTGACCCCCAAAAGTCTTATTGGTAATGGTGGTGGCGATAGTCGTAGATCGTTGTTGTTTTATTTTTCATTTCTTGTAGCTCTTCCTGCTGCAGATGGAAATTTGCTTGAGTTGGGGTGGATGGATGTAAACACATTTTAATTGGGTTGGGAAAAAACATCCTTGTCCATATTTCTCCTTTTCTTGTGTTTCTTCTTTTTTGTTGTTAAGATAAGTGACTGATCCAATTTCTATATTCAACGGGAAATAACGTGGTTTTCTTTGGTCATAGTTACCAATAACGAATAGCTAATCTTAATGGAGTTGATGATACTTTTTTTTTAAAGATTTAAAAAGATTTTAGTTTGAACTTAAATGTTTATGGGGGTAATACAATGAGGAAAGGAGTTATCGATTGTTTATTGTTGTACAATATCAAAGATGAATTGAATTTGAGCTATATGAACCTCAGAAACCAATTCACAGTGGTCCCACATGTATGTGAAGGTGCGACTAAAATATTTCAGATCGATGTGATTTTTTTGCAAATGCTTAAAATAAATAAGATCTAATTTAGCCCAAATATCATCAACATGGGTCTAGTTTTTTCTATAGACCCCCTTAAGCGGTACCACCCGATTTCAGGGATTTTGAAGTTTTTATCCACATTTACCTCCAGAATGGGCTGTAAGTTGGTATTTGAAGTTGTCATTGATCGCGAAACTTTCCCACCAAAAAGTGTGGACACAGGTCCAGGTTTTGCTAGACCCCAACCATATAACGGTGCTGTCAGATTTCAGGTTCTTTGAAGTTGTTATCTACATTTTCGGTGAAAAAGGTTTCCACCTGATAATGTGGATAGGAAAGGAAACTTATTATTCCATTTGAGGTCAGAATACTTCGTGGTAGGGGTATAATAAAGTTCGGTCCGGCCGAACTTAACATTTTAACATGTTTTGTATGGAGCATCATATATAAATAATATACAAGTAAAAAAGCGTTAAGTTCGGCCGGGCCGAACTTTTCATACCCTCCACCATAAAATATTCTTAACTAAAATGGATTAATTAGTTTTCATTCCTGTCCCCAACTTGTGGGTACGTTAAAATGTCAGATAATGTACATAAAATGCTTCATTCGGGAGGCCCTTTTTTATGGTGCCTATGTATGTTGACAATGTTTGGTGGGCTAGAAATTGGCAGGTACCGTTATATAGGGGCTATAATAAAACATAGACCTATGTTGACAGTTTTTGATGGGAGCCTTTAATGCCAAATAACTCCTAACTTGGTTAAAAATTGTAGCTTAAATCCTCAAAATGCCGAAAATCGGTACATAATGTGGGAACTACAAATGTCATTAACAGCTACTTCGGATGTACCCCTATATGTCGGCTATGCGAAAATATGAACTTAAATAAAAAATTTTTGTTGGCTCTTAAATTTCAAATTACAGAAAGTTCGTCCAACAAATAAAGCTAAGGTACGGAAAATTGGGAGGTTTGTTTTGGGGCTATACCAAAACATGGCCCTACGTTCGGTTAAACATTTTAAGTAAAATCCTCAAAGTACCGAAAATCGGAAGATATCGTTATATTGGGGCTATGTTGTTGATGAAGATGTGTGGTGACCACTACTACCATCAAATGTCAAATTACAGTTAGTTCGGTTTAATATTGTAGCTAAAATCATCAAATTACTGAAAATCGTGAGGTACCGTTATATGGGGGCTTTATCCATACTTGGACCTTTCTTGACAATTGTTGGTGGAGAGTTGTGGTGGCCACTAAGAACTACAAATGTCAAATGTTCAAATTACAGCTAATTCGGTTAAAACTTGTAGGTAAAGTTCTCAAAATACCGAAAATCGGAAAGTACCGTTTTATGGGACTATACCAAAACATGGACCTATGTTCATAATTTTTTCGAATATAAGTTTTTGGTCACTAAGAACCCTAAATATCAAATTATAGCTAATTCGGTCTAGAAATGTGACTTTAAACGTCAAAATACCTGAAATCGGGAGGTACCGTTATATGCGGCGTATGCCAAAACGTGGACCTACGTCCACACGTTTTGTAATATAAGTTTATTTACACTTAAGAACCCTAAATGTCAAATTAAAGCTAAATCGGTCTGAAAATATAGCTAAAAACGTCAAAATACCGTAAATCGGGGGTACCGTTATATGGGGGCTATACCAAAACGTGGACTTATGTCCACAAGTTTTGTTATATAAGTTTATTGACACTTAAGAACCCTAAATGTCAAATTATAGCTAAATCGGTCTGAAAATGTAACTAAAAACTTTAAAATACCGTAAATCGGGGGGTACCGTTATATGGGGGCTATACCAAAACGTGGACCTATGTCCACAAGTTTTGTTATATAAGTTTATTGACACTTAAGAACCCTAAATGTCAAATTATAGCTAAATCGGTTTGAAAATGTAACTAAAAACTTCAAAATCCCGTAAATCGGGGGGTACCGTAATATGGGGGCTATACCAAAACGTGGACCTATGTTCACAAGTTTTGTTATGTAAGTTTATTGACACTTAAGAACCCTAAATGTCAAATTATAGCTAAATCGGTCTGAAAATGTAGCTAAAAACGTCAAAATACCGTAAATCGGGGGGTACCGTTATATGGGGGCAATACCAAAACGTGGACCTATGTCCACAAGTTTTCTTATATAAGTTTATTGACACTTAAGAACCCTAAACGTCAATTTATAGCTGAATCGGTCTGAAAATGTAACTAAACACTTCAAAATATCGCAAATCGGGGGGTACCGTTATATGGGGGCTATACCAAAACGTGGACCGATATAGCCCATCATCGAACTTGACCTGCCTGCAAACAAAAGACGCATTTTCCCTATCTCAATTTTTGTGGATGCTAGAGTGATTACCACAGACGGACGGATACTATATATACTTTATAGGGTCGCAAATGAGTATTTCAATGCGTTACAAACGGAAAAACGAACTTAATATACCCTCCATACTATGGTGGAGGGTATAACAAGTGTAAAAATACACACATATATCCCTAAACAAAAATATCTAAATCTGAAATTAATGAAAAAAAACAGCATAAAACGATCGGAGGCATCGTCTGTATTTTTGATGTCCTCTCGGAAGGGCAAATATATGCAGCTGGAACCATTTTTTTATGTAAACTTGACACTATTTTGAAGATTCTCCAAAAAAAAAAAAAAATAAATAAAAAAATGATACCCAAAAATCCACAAAAAAGTATTCAAAAAATATGTATAAATTCGAGCACATTTTATGGCAATAATATGTAAAAATTTTTATGTAAAAGTAATTAAAATACCATAAATATAAACTTCCATTTCGCAAAAAATATATATTTTAGAAGAGGTCAGTACCTTACTGACGTTTTTTACATCTTTAAGATACTTACTTACTTAGCTGACCCATTACAGAACATTTGTTCGATAGACCGAACTAAGAAAACATCTCCAAAATCTCTGTTAAGTGCTTCGCTTTCTGGAATACCGCGCATTGTCATCTGTTCATTCACTTATTTGCACCATATATTCGTTGGCCTTCAAATTCTGCGTGCACTGCCATGCGGCCCGAATTTATATGCCTTTTTAGCGGGTTCATCATCGCTCAATCTTATGATATGGCCTAGGCAACGCAATCGCTGCATCTCGATGCATTTATCTATACTGATGTCGTTGTATAGCTGATACAGCACGTGGTTCATGCGACGTCGATATTCACCGTTAACGCATATTGGTCCGTAGATCTTTCGAAGAATTGTTCTCTCAACCACCCCAAGCACATCCTTATCTGCTTGCGCAAGTACCCAGGCTTCGGAACCATACATCAGCACGGGTAGTATCAGTGTTTTGTAAAGCGTTATGTTTGTTTGACGAGTTGTGGCTTTGTTTTTGAAGTGCTTACTTAAGACAAAGTAACATCTGTTGGCCAATACAATTCTTCTTTTTATTTCACAACTGATGTTGTTTGTTGTGTTTACGGCGGTGCCGAGGTATACGAAGTCTTTTCAACAGTTGGTCCAAACCAATGGACGCATTGCGCGTCGACACCATCAACTTGGTTATCTCACCGTTTACCGCCAGACCCACTTTAGCAGATTCTCCTTCGACCTTCATAAAGGTATCAGTTACATCTTTTACCGATCGGCTTTTAACGTTTGTCTCTCGTATAAACTTTTCCAGCAGGATGTTGAAGAGATCACACGAAAGGCTGTCTCCTTGTCTGAAACCTCTTTTGGTACAAAATTCTTCGGAGAGGTTCTTTCCTATTTTAACTGAGGATCTCGTGTCAGTTAAAGTCATTTTACAAAGCCGAATGAGCTTTGCGGGGATACCAATTTCAGACATGGCCTGGAATACCTTTGAACGTAGTGCGCTGTCGAAGGCTGCTTTATAATCGACAAAAAGGTGGTAGGTGTCGATCTGCATCTCATGGGTCTTCTTCAGGATTTGCCGCAGGGTGAATATCTAGTCAATGGTTGACTCGCCAGGTCTAAAGCTGCATTGGTATGGCCTAATTATCTCGTTGACCATAGGCTTTAGTCGTTCGCACAATATCCCTGACACAATCTTGTAGGCAATCGGGAGTAGACTTATGCCCCTATAGTTAGAGCATATAGTCTTATCTTATTTCTTATGGACGGGGCACAGGATACTCAGGTTCCAATCGTCGGGTACTCGTTCTTCCTGCCAGATGGTGCTAACCAGCTGAAGCGTGTTGCCTCCGGTTTTGAACAGCTCGGCTTGTAAGCCATCGACTCCTGCTGCTTTATTATTCTTTAGTCGGTTTATTGCTGCCTTTACCTCGTCTTGGCTGGACGGTATACATTCAATACCATATTCTTGGAGTGGATCTGTGGTATCTTCGTCGTTTTCGCTGGATACCAACAGGTTTGAAAAATGTTCTTTCCATATCCTCAGCACACTATCTGTATCAGTTACCAAATTACCTCCTCTACAGGAGGAGGTGCCTGTTCCAATGCCATCAGTTTGATGCTTCACTCTTTGGTAGAATTTTCGGACTTCATTCTGGCTCCTGTACATCTCTATTTTTTCACACTCCCGCTTTTCCATCTCTCTCTCTTTTTCCTGCGGAAAAGGCGTTTCTCCTCTCTTTTTTTGCTACGTACCTTTGCTGCAACTAGTTTGTGGTCCGAGTCTATGTTTGCTCCGCGGAACGAGCGCACATCCAACACGCTCGATGAGTGTCTTCCATATGTCACAACGTGATCAATTTGATTTCTTGTCTTCTGATCTGGAGACAGCCAGGTGACCTAATGGATGTCGAAATGTTTAAATCTGGTGCTGCTAAATACAATGATTTTTGCCGCTGCGAAGTCTATCTGCCTCATGCCATTGTCAGATGTTTCATTGTGGAGACTGAATTTTCCGACTGTTGGGCCAAATATATTTTCCTTTTCAATTTTGGCATTAAAATCGCTTAGAATAAAGTTAATGTCATGGGCAGAACAACGATCATATGTTTCTTCTAAACGCTCATAAAATATATCTTTGGTCTGTTCGTCCATGTCTTCAGTGGGAGCATGAGCGCAAATAAAGCTGATGTTGAAGAATTTAGCTTTTATTCGAATTGCAGCAAGTCTTTCATTCACTGGGGTGAAGCTAGATACCAGATGTTTTAGTCTCCGACTAACTACGAATCCACAACCAAACTCATGCTTTACGCCATGGCAGCTATAGTACAGTGCGTCACCTTTAGGTGTTGTTGTGACGCCTTTCCCATTCAATCGTATTTCCTGAATGGCAGTAATGTCGGCGTTGTACTTTTCAAGTACATCTGCCAATGCGTAAACTGCACCTTCTGTCGTCGTCAAATTTAGAGGGATTTGTTTTTCCTTTCTTTTGTTTTTTCATAATAGGCTGCTTTTTCTAGGGGAGGGTTACTAACCCGGCGAACAATCCCAAGTTTTTAACGTTCTTATGGGTGAACGCGCGGCACAAGTTAGCTCACTAGCTCAAAAATGCATCAACTTAAAAAAAGAAGGAAAAAAAATTCATCAGAAACATTCGGAAATATGTTCATGTTTTTTCAGCAAAATTGCTACTGATATTTTCCTGATAAATAATGTAAATAGACATTTCATTACTTTGGTGACCCATAGTGAAATTTGACAAACAATATTTTTGTCCTTGACATCTCTCTAAAATTATGCTTTGTGGGACAATTTTGAATAAACTCAGATTAGATAAGATTTACAAATTTGGTGTATTCTGAGGCCACCTACTTTGGTTACTTTCCGATGTAAACTTTAAAAACGCCGATACACGTGTCACATATTTTTAGCTCTACTTGCATAACACTGTGCAACATTTTTGAGCCAATCTCACGCAAACAACTTCTGTCCAGAGTTTTATGAAAGTAGAAGACCAATAGGCAAAAACCATATTTGGGTTTTCTTTTCTTAGATCGGGTTCGGACATTATGCCCTCATCTAAACATGGCTAAATATCGAATTTTTATAACAAATCGGGGCTGTATCTCTGAAACCAACACGAATCTTGTTTTGACTTCTGCAACAAACTTGTTGATAAGAGCAAGAAGAATATATTTGGAGAAATAGTGAACTCGAAAAACTGCATTTATTGCCTCAAATTTTATAATATATCTAAAAATTCTACAATTGGTGTATATTTCGCAGCGTATCTCCCAATGTTTCCTTTTGGGAAAATATTCGCTGGAATGTAATACACAATTCTACAAAACATTGTAACGTTGTAAAATGACTCTATCGCCTTGTTCCTAGCAATTTTTCAACAACAATTTGGTAAACATTTCAACAATTCATTGAAATCCCCAACATGAGAATAAACAGCCTATGTGAACATTGTTTGAAATAAGTTTTTTAGAAGGTATTTTATGAAATACCCCGTGAGAAAATCCGAATTTTCCGACTGAGTGCCTTTTGATGTCTGGAACGAAGCATGTTTTTTGATTTGTTGAGAGCCTGGATGCTTATAAAATCCTCTGGAAGGTAATGTCAGGAAACCTGTAAATATATAGAGGAAAATACCACATTACTATTATCCTGTGTTGAACAAAAGGTAACAAATCCGAAACAAACAGAAGATTAATTAACTAAACGGCTGAAAAAGAAAGTTTGAATCAAATTAAGAATAACTAAAAAGGGCAGTGCCCCGAAACGGAAAATAAGGAAACCCGAAGCGATGAACTAAAAAAAAAATTTAATTAAGAATTAATTTAATGAAAAAGAAAATTTTTTTACTGAAAAAAAAAAAAAAAAAAAAAAGACTTCGTGTCTTTAGATTTAAGTTGTGTTCTTAGTACAAAATACTGCAAGATATCTTAAAATCGAAAATAGAAGGTACAAATCCTAAAAGCCGAAAAGAATTATGTTGGATAGCGAATATTCAAGAATGGACAGGATTTCGAGATGTTGGATACCTACTAAGTGCTGCCAGAAGTAGAGACATATTTGCCAATATTGTGAACAATTTATGAATTTATCTAATATTTTTATTTAAAATCGAATTTTTATTGTAATTGTATTGATCGCTAAAATTCGTATGACGAATAGGCAAATAAAGAAGAAGAAGTTACTAGATTGTCATCTAATTTTTGTTTGTGTTTAGTCTTGATTTGTAAAGAATATTAACTCCAGAAAAAACACGAGTGTAGGTTTTTCCTGTGTCAACATTCGACGAAATCATTAATTGTTTCTTGTGGACTCTAAATTAAGGTCCGAAAGTCCCCATCTAATAGAGCTCTTTTAGGTAGGCGTGGAGTGTAACTTTATTTTGGCCAGATTGGCGTCGTCCTCAAAATCGTGGATATGATATAGGTTAACCCGAGTTAATGACTCGTTTAATCCATTACTAGTGTTAATGTTTTAAAATAATTCTTTTTGACGTTGTCCAAATAGGTTTAAGATCATAATTAACAATTATAATAAATTATTTGTATGTTTGATTGTTAGCATTTTAAATATGTGTTGAGTTTTTTGTAAGAGAGGAGGTTAAGTGATATTGTTGTGAGGTAAATGTCAGTGGGTAACGGGGCCCTTAGAAAATGATATCTAACTTTGGATTCAAGGGTCAAGGTAGGGCGGGCGGAGGAGATACACCAAACTCCCTTGTCGATGATGTGCGCAGTGTTGTTCTTGTTTATTTTTTGTGTTCATTTTTGTTTGCAGTCACACATTAATTGTTAGCCCCTTTGGGCTGTCAGTGGTAGGGTTGGGATTCCCCCCTGAAGAAAAGTGTGCCGCCCTGAACTAGCTGCTGGACCACTACAGCGTCGCATTTACGGGAAAATAACAATATGGTTTTCCTTTTTTGCACGAGTATATTCTGGGCGGAATTCTTCCGCGTGAGAAAATCTTTAAGCTTTCAAAATATGTGAAATTATAAATTATAAGTACTACATGCAATAAAAATTATAAGCAATTCATGACCAAGTTTCAAACTGGATGTAAACCAACATCTTAGTGTGCTTAGCCTTAAAAGGAGACCCCCAGTTGTAAAGTTCAATAAAAGCCATTTTTCATGATTGGCAGATTTTTTTTCTTCATCTGAAAGAGAAAAATATTACGAAGTTTTGAGGCCGTGTACGAAATCCTGTTTTTATTAAAGCATTTTGCGGTGCCAACTCTAGCTCGAAAACTAATAAACCATTTGTCATATATTTTTGTGGCCGATTTCGAGAAAAACACGGCTTATATGCTGCATAAGAAATAAAATAAATGTTTCCCATCCAACGCTCATACTAAGGCAATATTGTTCCGATCGACCTAAAAATTTTACCACTTATTTTACGCAATGTATACTTTTTACTTTTTTCTAAAATTTATAAGTGGTGTTGCTAGGAAAATTTTATGTAGGGTCGGTCCACTATGACAAAAAATCGATATTGTCATGTTTTCATTTTCCTTTATCACTTTTATTCGATACTTTCTCACGAAAATTCTATGATTATGTATTTCATTGAATTTCGTATATGCTATTAATTGTGTAGAAAACTCGGATACACATGAACTATATCTGTTCCTGGCGGACAGATCCGATTATTTGAATGTCTACATCTAAAGCCCTCATTGAGTATATAATGAATCCTAGAAGAAAGATTCGCCGTTTGTTGACCAATAACGAATTTATAATGCCCTAATTCAGAATTCCGAAAAGGAATTTTTCCACCCCCAGATTTCTCATAGAGACCACAATGTCTTTAATAGAAGACAAGGATGACTTCTCATAAAAAACAAGATGAGAATACCAATAGACCTTTGTAAGAAGACCAGTAAGACTTCTGACGAAAGAGGTTAAAGGTCCAATCTTAATTCGATTGCGATAGCAAAATGCAAAGAATCAATTGGACCAACAAAATAGGGATGAATAGACTACACTTCAGAGGATATTAAGTATCCTGTGAATTGTCCTTTAACTTAGTATAATATACCGTTTGCATATATGTTTTCTTATACCTTTCTTTTAATATAAATAATGATTTCAAAAAAATCTTGTTCCAAATTTAATGTTATATTTCTATAACGTGGAAAAAATTTTGCCCGGAGTCGGAGTCGAGTTATTTTTTTCGACTCAGACTCCGACTCCAGAAAATTGCTCGACTCCGACTCGTAGACTCCGACTCCGAAACCCTGGTTGCTACTGACCTTAAATTCAGAAATTATGTAAACTTGTCTATATTTTACCGAGTTTTATACGCTAGATGCAGCTTTTTCTAGTTCATATGTTTGACACATAAGTTCTACTACTTTAGGGCTACAATATTGCTGAATACTGCAAAGCAAAATTCTTATTAGTTTCGGAGATAAAGGTCCGATCACTGGGAAAAAAAAGAATAATTTTAGGTCGGTTTAGATGAGGCCATAAAATCTAAATCCGATCTAACAACACAAAACCCAATTAAGGTTTTTGTAGTCTTACTATGTACTTTCAGAAAATGTCCATTAGAAGTTATTTGCATTTCCAGTGTTGCACAGTGTAATCTACTCAGTTTTCCTTGTCATTTTTGTTGTTGTCGCACAGTGTAATAAAAGTACATTTCAACGAAAAAAGTAAAACTTTAGTACTTTTTGCAATTTTTAATTTTCCATCCCTAGACAAGGGTACGGAAAATTCCCAGAACATACACCCAGTTACCGTTGAGATTATATTCGGGTAGGGTCCTTTCCTTTGGTACAGTTTTTATTTTTTATTTATATTTTATTATTATTTATATTATTGATCAGCGTAAAATTCTATGTCGATTTGACCATGTCCGTCTGTCCGTCCGTCCGTCCGTCCGTCCGTCCGTCTGTCTGTCTGTTGAAATCAAGATACAGCTCGCAATTTTAAAGATAGAGAGTCAAAATTTGGTACAGAAGTTGTTATTACTTGCAGGATGGTTGGTATTGAAAATGGGATATATCGGTCCACGTTTTGATATAGCCCCCATAGAACGGTACCTCCCGATTTTCGGTATTTTTAAGGTTTTAGCTTCATTATCACACAGAAATAGCTGAAATTTGGTACGTAGTCTTCTTTAGGGGTATAAAACTTTCCCCAAGAATTTTGTCGGTATCGGTCCACACCTTCATATAGCCCCCATAGAACGGTACCTCCCGATTTTCGGTATTTTGAAGGTTTTAGCTTCATTATCTTACCAAAATGGCTGAAATTTGGTACGTAGTCTTCTTTAGGGGTACAAAACTTTCTCCCAGAATTTTTTCGGTGTCGGTCCATGTCTTCATATAGCCCCCATAGGACGGTACCTCCCGATTTTCGGTATTTTCAACGTTGTGGCCTCAATATTCCACCGAAATGGCTGGAATTTGGTATTTACTCTTCGTTGGGGGTATTCAAACTTCCCCTTTAAATTTGTCGGTATAGGTTCACGCCTTTATATAGATCCCATGGAAAGGTACCTCCCGCTGTTTCGTGTTTTGAAGGTTGTGTCTTCAATATTCCACCAAAATGGCTGAAATTTGGTATTTAGTCTTCAATGTGATATAAAACTGTTCGCCAGAAATATGTCTGTACATGTCCACGCTTTCATATTGCCCCATTTCTGACTAAAATTTGTCGGTATAGGTCCACGTTTCGATATAGCCCCCATAGAACGGAACCTCCCGATTTTCGTAATACTGAAGATTGCGACGTCAATATCCAACCGAAATGGCTGAAATTCGTTATTTCGTCTTCCATGAGAAATAAAATATTGCAGAAGAGTATTATCAGTATAGGTCCACGTCTTCCTATATCCCCATAGAAGCGTACTTCTTGATTTTCGGTATTTTTTAAGTTTTAGCCACATTATCTTACCGAAATATATGAAATTTGGTATTTAGTCTTCTTTGAGCCTAAAAACTTTCCGTAAGAAATTTGTCGGTATAGATCGACGTTTTGAAATAGCCCTGATAGAATGGTGCCTCACATTGTTTTACCGAAATTGCTGAAATTTAGTATTAAGTCTTCTTCATACACGAAAGGAAACAAATTATTCTATTTTACTTCAATACAACTTGTGGTGGAGGGTATAACAAGTTCGGCCCAGCCGAACTTAACTCCGTTCTTACTTGTTTTATTATTTTAATGTCATAGCCTGAGGGTACATGCTTTCTGATGAACACCTCAAACTTGTTGACAAGAAATTCTTCTGACATAAAAAGAGGAGTCTACTTTTATTGACCGCAGGATAGAGCTAGTAAAAAACATGTACTTTAATTTGCCCTTTGTCATCGTAAATAGACACTGGCCTTATTAGAGGAGCTACCTCTGAAAGCCCGTTGGAGTGGATTTTGAGTTAATCCGCTGACATTTGATTTTTATAGAGACCATCAGAGCTATAATCTTTGATTAATAATAATGACCGTGTCAACACGTATTTGAATGTTATTGAAAAACAATGTTTTGAATTCTTTTTCTTGTTTTCATAACTAATTTTACAAATTCAATTTATTTTCAAATTTCCATAACATTTATCCCAGTGGTGGACAACAACATCAATCCCAATGTTTTCACTTAACATCGTCTAATTTGATGGTCAATAAAACAAAAATACGATGTGATAAATGTCATTGTAATTTTTTCCTGTTTTTGGAATTCATTTGACTATTAATTACAATCAATTTCTTTTTCGACTCCTTCATTTGTTCACCGTGACAAAATGCCGTCGAAGACAATGAAAATGATGTTGTTTGGCTGGCTGGCTTTGATGATGTGTTTCACAACTCAACGATCCATTTCTAATGATCGCTAAGACTATCCCCCCAATGTTGCAATCAATTTTTCTTGTGTTTTGTTTTCCCCAAAACCTGGTCAGGTGGGGGCAGAGCGAATATGGCGGGCGGCATAAAATGTGTGTCTGTGATGCAGACGGTCCAATTTAACGAGATAACCCATAATTATGCAAATTACACTCTTTGGCCATTTGAACGGCAGCGGGATATCGTTATTGAGCGCCGCCGCCACAACTATCACAACCTTTTGGTGGTTCAAAACATTAGCAGAAGCCGCCGCCACCACCACCGCTGCATTGACAGTGGTGGCCAATAATGATGCAATACAAATGATCATGGCAGCCAACCGTTCAGCCAGTCAGCAAGGCTGATGATGACTTGCTGTTGCTGCTGTTAACCAACCAATTGGTTTGTCGGCCTGCTGAATTGTGATGATCTTTAAACTTTTTGACTGCAGGGTGTCTAGGACCAGAAGAACCACAAGTCAAGAAAAAAACATTTGTCTGGCCACTGCTGAGTGAGTGTGTGATGTGTTTCTTTTCTTCTAAGATAATTTGCATAAATTTCCATCTCCTCAGCACACAAGAAAGCTTCAATGAACATGCTGCTGCAGACGACGATGAGGTGCGTGAATTATTAAACATTAGTTATGCCAAGCGTAACATAAATGTCGAAAACATCTTTACCCATTGAGAAATGTTTTCATGTTGTTTTTGTTTGGGCGCTTTCTTTTGCTTTATGAACGCATCAGCAACAACAACAGCAAAGAAATGGACGACAAGGTCCTTTTTTTAATTTGTTTCAGGTCATTATTATTGTTATTGTAGGCTGTTGCTGTAAAGCGTTTAATTTTCCTGGGTTGAAATTGTGGATTGGCACGCGAATACTTGAAATTATTTTCAACTGTTTTTGTTTTTTCACCAAAAAACCAAAAAAGGAATTTGACGAAAAAAACGTTAATAATAGTAACCCATTTTTCCCTTAGGCCTCTAACATGCAATGTCGTACATCAAGTGTAGAGGATGGACACAGTGTTTGAGAGAAGGAAAATATGGGACACATCAACAATTGTGGAACCATAATAATAATCTGATCTGTTTGTATTGCCTTGCTCCCAAGATGAATGTTGACAAACTATGTGTTCGAGTTTATGACCGACAAGTGAACAAAATGAGATTGGAATTTTTTGACATTTGGGTAATAGTTCAAATATGCCTGAAAATGCTCGCTCAAATTGGAGTAGGGGTACTCCTGTGAGTAGAAAAAAGGAATCGGGTATACTCCATTTTTCCATGCCACTGGAATAAGGGCGCATAGGCTTTGCTCGTTTCCGTGTAAATTACGTTCCACATCTAGAAGATTCTACTCTTATCGTGTACTCCTGCAGTTTTTGTCATGTCGTTGTTTCATTTGTAAGCGTGGTTATTTTGTCAATCTACAGCTGCAAACGAAACAAAAACAAATGCATTGTAGATCTCTGTCGCCAATCTGGAACACAAAAAAAATGTTTCCATTCAATTTCACTCTTAGAATAAACTCTGTATTTCGAACGATTTTACCTTCACTCTTATTTTTCAACACAAAAACTCTAGTGTCTAAAATAATAATAATAATTGAGAAAGATTTAATTGCTAAACAACGCAGACATCGTAAAAGAGATAGTAAATTTGAGTTGTTGTTATGGCAACGTATATGGGCTGACATCAATGAACCCGAAGTAATCGCCAGCGCTGCCACATAAAACAAAATAATAAATATAGGAGTAAACTTCTTGCACTCTTCGTTTACTCCCACTCGCGAGCATTTTTCACTTGAAGGAAAAATCGGGCTAATCGGAGATCTGATAAGAGTTAGCCCCTCAGCTACCCATATAAAGATTTCACGAATTTTTACATGATGTGTGCAATACGTTGCCGATGTCTGTTGTGTTCCTTCCGTTCCTTCTGTATTCGCTACTCTCAATCGCTTACTAACCCAAAGCCTTAACACCTGAAATGTATCGTTGTCATAGTGGGACTCCAAAGAGATCATAAGGAAATTTATTTTGAGTTTCTCCCACAGATCCGTTCCACGGCTGTTGTGCTAGTAACTTAGGTTCATTATGCCACAATCCTTTGGTTTTTTCGTCAAAGAGACGTTCTTTGACGAAATAACCTAACAATTATGTTATAATTAACTTAGAAGCTATGTGCCAAGATTCATCTGGTCAACTCTGTCAGCAAATAAAACAAATTCAGTGTTGAACAAGGGAGCCATTACTAGACACTGATACATTAGAGCGTTTACCATCATATGGAACGATGACCGTGTTGACTACAGCAGACTCTATGTTTACTACTGCAAGCTCATTTTCCAACAAGTCTGACTTTCTATTCAACTATTGAACCCGCTACCTTAAACAACATCATCAGAAAGCTGATGTGGTTTGGACAGCGCAACCTGAACACCTAAACCATATATCCGACATTTCTTTCAATAATCATTACCCAAATCTATCTTTTGAAAAATTCTTTATTAAATTTTCTTAATTTTGTATAAATTTTTTTCCTCGGCATTTATGCTAACGAGGGTATATGCACTTTCATACGGGCAAGTTATGCCTAATCGAAATAATGGTTTTATACCCCAAGTATTTGTTTCAGACAATTTGGTGTCGATTTTGCAATGTCCGTCCGTCTGGCTGGCTGGTGCCCACGATAACTCTCGAACGGATTCGAACCAAATTTTTTTGTTTCCTAATATTTTGCTTAAGCTTAAGCTTATTTTGCTTAAGCTGAGATGGGTCATATCGGTCTACTCCTTCGGGTACCTTCCTCACAAAAGTTCGAAAATGTTTGGACAATTTGTGCGCACGACAACTCTTGAAGTCTATATGTCGAACATCATGAAATTTGTACCAGACTTAGATGAGGTTCGAATATGGACTCAATCGGTCCTTTCCTTCAAGTACCTCCCACACAAAATTTCGGATAAGTTCAGCATATGAAAAAACGAAAGAAAAGAAAAGCAAACCCTCTAAAGTTGACGAACCCCGCAAACGTTTTAAGGACCATGATCTGCGAAACTGCACATGGAATGTTCGCACTCTTTATAGAGAAGGTGCAGTCTTCGCATTGGCAGACGTACTTGAAAAGTACAAGGCCGATATTACTGCCATACAGGAAATATTGGGATGGTTTGGGAAAGGCGTCACAACAACACCTAAAGGTGACGCACTGTATTATAGCTGCCATGACGTAAAGCATGAGTTTGGTTGCGGATTTGCAGTTGGTCGGAGGATAAAACATCTGGTCTCCAGCTTCACCCCAGTGAATGAAAGACTTGCTGCAATTCGAATAAAAGCTAAATTCTTCAACATCAGCTTTATTTGCGCTCATGGTCCCACTGAAGAAAAGGACGAACAGACCAAAGATATATTTTACGAGCGCTTAGAAGAAACATATGACCGTTGCCCGTCCCATGACATTAAAATTATTTTAGGCGTTTTTAATGACAAAATTGGAAAAGAAAATATCTTTCACTCAACAGTCGGGAATTTCAGTCTCCACAGTGAAACATCTGACAATGGTATGAGGCTGATAGACTTTGCAGCTGCAAAAAACATGGTAGTTAGCAGTACCAGATTTAATCATCTCGATATTCATAAGGGCACCTGGCTGTCTCCTGATCAAAGAACAAGTTATCAAATTGATCATGTTGTGATAGATGGAAGACATTCATCGAGCGTGTTGAATGTACGATCGTTCCGAGGCGCAAACATAGATTCGGATCACTACCTTGTTGCAGCAAGGGTACGTACCCGTCTAAACGTTGCAAATAAAGCCCGAACAGACACAACGCGGAAGTTGGACATCGATAGGCTACAAACACAACAGATAGCCACAGCATATTCCACTCAACTAGCCCAATTGCCGATAACATCACAACACAATTGCAAACTCATGGTATGACCAGGAGTGTCGTGCTGCTACCGTAGAGAAAAATGCGGCATATAGAGCTACTTTACAATCAGTAGCAACGCGTAGCGCACGAGAGAGATATCGGGAAAAAAGGAGAGAAGAGAAACGTCTTTTCCGCAAGAAAAAGAGAGAAATGGAAAAGCGGGAGTGTGAAAAAATCGAGATGTACAGGAGCCAGAATAAAGTCCGAAAATTTTACCAAAGAGTGAATATGGTTTTGGTACAGGCACATCCTCCTGTAGAAACCAGCAAAGTAATCTGGTAACAGATACAGATAGCGTGCTCAGGATATGGAAGGAACATTTCTCCAATCTGCTGGTATCCAATAGTAGCGAAGACGATGATACCGATGTATACGGCCGGGCAAAGTTGAGATAAAAACATTAATAAACCGGCTGAAGAATAATAAAGCAGCAGGAGCCGATGGCTTATCAGCCGAGCTGTTTTAAACTTGAGGCAACGCGCTGATACGGTGTATGCATCAGCTAGTTAGCACCATCTGGCAGCAAGAACGTGTACCCAACGATTGGAACCTGAGCTTCCTATGTCCTGTCCACAAGAAAGGAGACAATACTGTATGCTCCAACTATAGGAG
Source organism: Musca autumnalis (assembly GCF_047663935.1). Taxonomy (NCBI): domain Eukaryota; kingdom Metazoa; phylum Arthropoda; class Insecta; order Diptera; family Muscidae; genus Musca; species Musca autumnalis. The sequence continues at coordinate 16,730,705 of NW_027411977.1, read as the reverse complement.
CATAAGTCTTCTCCCTATTGCATATAAGATAGTGTCAGGGATATTGTGCGAACGACTAAAGCCAATGGTAAACGAAATAATTGGACCATACGAATGTGGCTTTAGACCTAGCAAGTCCACCATTGACCAGATAATTACCCTGCGGCAAATCCTGGAGAAGACCCAAGAGATGCAGATCGACACATATCACATTTTTGTAGATTATAAAGCAGCATTCGACAGTCCCCTCCGATCAAAGGTATGGAATACCAATGTCTGAATTTGGTATCCCCGCAAAGCTCATTCGGCTTTGTAAGATGACTTTAACTGATACTAGGTCCTCAGTTAAAATTGGAAAGAACCTCTCCGAACATTTCAGTACCAAAAGAGGTTTCAGACAAGGTGACAGCCTTTCGTGTGACCTATTCAACAAGGTAATACGAGATGAACATGTCAAAAGAAATGGCACAATTTACACCAATAGCCACATGTTACTTGCTTCTGCTGATGACATAGACATCGTGGGACCATCAGTGAAGGAAGTAACTAATACCTTTAGGAAGATCGAAGCAGAATCAGTGAAAATGGGTCTAGCAGTAAACGGCGTAAAGACCAAATTGATGGTGTCGACGTGCAAAGCGTCCATAGAGCTCGGACCAATTGTGGAAGTTGGTAACTATAATTTTGAGGTAGTTAAAGACTTCGTCTACTTCGGCACTGCCATAAACACGACAAACAACATCAGTTGTGAAATAAGAAGAATTGTATTGTCTAACAGATGCTACTATGGTTTAAGTCAAATAAAAAAAAAAACACTATACAAAACGCTGATACTACCCATGCTAATGTATGGCTCCGAAAGGAAAATTCTTCGAAAGATCTACGGGCCGATTTGCGTTGATGGTGAATATCGACGTCGTATGAACCACGAGCTATACAAAGACATGAATATAGTTAAACGTATCGAGATGCAACGATTGCGTTGGCTAGGCCATATCACAAGAAAGAGCGATTATGAATCCGCTAAAAAGGCGTATGAATACATGCCAATAATACATGCATAGAATCGTTTTGAACTTCGTTGCAGTAATTTGTCCACGGAGTGCCACCGTGGTGCATTGGTTTGCACAACTGCCTTGTACTCAGAAGGGCTGCGGTTCGAATCCCAGGGCAGGCAACTTTACAGTTTCAAAGTTGTCAAAATACCCCTCAGTAATGTTGGCGACATTTCCTAAGTATTTCAGCCACGTAAAACTTCTCTAAAAGTGGTGTCGTAAGACACGCCGCACAGTGTTGCCCCAGTGGACAAAAATCGAAAAATGTGTTCTTGACTTTTTTAAAATTTTATGGTTTTATTTTATTGAGAACACTTCAAATAGGACAAACCTCAAGGATGTTGTCGATATTTGGTGCTACTATAAAGTTATAGCTCGTTAAACATAGAACATTTTTCGTATGTGACATTTACTAAAATGTATTTAAAAAAGAAACCCATGTTCATGGAAATTTTTTAAAGAAGTTATTGACATATTCCACAAACTTTTGAATAGGGAATTAAAGAGCGGTCGATAGTCTTGCAATTTATGAAAAAAAAGTTTACATATAATGTGTATACATAAAGTACCGTTATGTTGATTGAAACAGTAACGTGTTATACAAAACTCACGAATTTCGCTTCTTTCATGGAGTGTATCTAAAAATTGCAGCAAATTGCAGTTTCGACCATTTGGTACATGAAACAGACATCCCTTTCGAATTAAAAAATGCAAAGTTTACATCCTATAAAATCCGATTCTCGGAGCCACAACCATATCATCATAAACAATTTGTACGAAAAGAGCAAGAATCCTTGTTTTGCCTCAGTGAATAAATTGACTTTTTTTGACTGCTTCGTTTTATTTTTGTTAAAACGCTTTTACGTTGTCGATAACACGTCAAAAAGCTCGAATTTGAACTAATTTTGCCGATAGTAGATGTCACTGTTGGGATAGAAGTGTGATATGATGGTTACATTTATGGTAAATTTAACCTGTAAACTATATATAAACTATAAATATATGTATATATGTGGGGGCTATATCGAAATCTGATCCGATTTTTAACAAAATCGGTAAAACTGATCAGAGGCCCAAGCAAATATCGCATATTAAATTTCGGTTTAATTAAAATTGGCTGAGTTATAGCAAAATCGGGGAAATATATATGTATATGTGGGGGCTATATCGAAATCTGATCCGATTTTTAACAAAATCTGATCAGAGGCCCAAGCAAATATCGCATATTAAATTTGAAGGGGGTTCAATTAAAATTGGCTGACTTATAGCAGAATCGGAGAAATATATATGGGGGATATATCCAAATCTGAACCGATATGGACCAAAATGGGAATTTTTCATTCCTATGCCCGAATAAGTACTTGTATAAAAATTCATCGACCTAGGTCAACTCCTTCTATTTTTGTCTACGTTTACAAGGAAGCGGCAACACTGTGCGCCGTTCGGATTCGACGATAAACAATAGGTGCCTTATCATAACTAAAACATTATTATTTTATTTGTTAGAGAAGGCAATGCTTTTTGCGATGTGAGTCCAAAAATGTTATAATATTTAGGGCCTTCTCCACTAAAGTTATGATAATCTTTTTGAGAGCTCCGACTATAGGATGGTTCTTTATTCTTCTTATTAATTTTTTATAGATATATTTTTCTTCTTTAAGGGGTGGGTAAGTAATCAAATTTTAAGGAGCAGCATATGATATCTTTGTAAATTTAATTTGAGTTACTTGTGACAACACAACAGAGTTCCCGACTTACGGTGAAAGAGAAACTACTTCCCAAAACATCCCTAAAAGGAAAATGGGAGATTTTTCCATATTAACGGATGTAACTTAATTCTTTTTTTTAGTTCATACTGCTGAGGCCGAAAGGTGGGAATTAGGAAATACATTACGCAAAAACGAAATTCACAATGAGCGACAAATCTGTTGAACATTTCCTTGCGTAGTATGTATATAATATTCATCCTAAATTTCCTTTTTAAACTAATTCCATAATTTTTTCTTCTCCTCTGTCCACAGTAAAAAAAATCGAAAAATAACATCAACATTTGAATTATTTTGGGCGTATTGGATGCCATGTTGTTAATTAACTTTTTAACGTTTTTTCGTTACTTGTTTCCTTTCTCATTTTTGTATTTCTTCTGCTAAACATCACGCTTGCACGCTGAGTTCTAACTACCGCGAAAAACGTGTGTTTTTCAGGCGCACAATAAATTGCACCTGCTGCAACGGTAACAATTCAGCGATACAACTTCTATGTCGAGCAATGTAAAAAAACGTAAATACTCTTTTTGTTTAACACCAACCCTTTTTCCCTTGCAGCCACTTAAGTCACCAAATGTAAATGGGTTAATGTTTGTGAAAAGGGCACGAAATGGCTGCCAACATTTGAAACAAATAAAAAATCCATCCAGCTCCCTGACTCCCTTTAAGATTCTTCTCATAAATTTTCCAATTGTCAGAGGCGTCATAGAGTTTTGCTGTTTTTTTTTTATAAAAAATAACTCTGGGAAATTGCATCTATTAGCACCGCTGTCATTTTATTCTATAATTTATTAAATGAAAATATGTTGATAAACAAACAACAAATTACATTAAACCTAAGTAATTGTATAATAAGCGCGAAAAAAACACCGAACAGCTGAAATCTTGTAAAACTTGTTTGGCTTTACAGGCAAATTCTTAAGGTTTTTTGTTTTGTTCAGCGGCTTTGTGCCTTTTTTGCTTTCTGTGTTGTCTAATAAGTCGCCGGCATCGCACATGACTTCCTATCTAAACAAATCAATTTCTATAATGTGTCATAGCTAAAATGGTATATAACGCCATATAGAAAACATCAGGTACAAGTGCCAGCTAGCTAGTTGGGAGCAGGTATCACTTACTTTTTTATACAACAAAGCCAGTAACAGCAGCAACAACAAATATTGTATTGTCAACAAAACATGGAAGTGTTTAGAAAAATTATAAAAGTCAAGTCAGGTTGTCAAACAAGTTTCTGTACTACTAATTCATTAAAGGGGAAATTAAAACAAGTTTAAAGGGATTTAATCCCTTGGGGGTTTTAGGCGACTTTTTTCCAATAAAATTAAGAAGTGACTGGAAAAGTGAAATACTAATTTGTTTTCTGTGAACAATTCCCCGAATTAGGTAAGTTTTAGGATCAGGTTTATTTAATGAAAAACAAGTCTATTTTCAGTAATTGCTTAGGATTGATTATTTAGATTCATATAATTAACTATTGAAAAATTTTCATCACACCACAATTTCTAAGTTTTGTATATTAATATCCGGAATGAGGAAAAAGTATCCCGATAAAATGCTCGGTAGCAAAAATATTGTTCAATAATGGGTGCAAGTGATTTTGCATGACATCTTTTTTAGGAGAATCACCTATTTTTGCAGTATTACTATATAATTCATTTACGGATTCTAAAGGATGAAATTTTTACCAACATTTTGTCATGTTTAATCCTCAAGCAAGAAATAATCCACTGACAGACAAAATTATCACAGTCTACAAAATTTTTTTCTTATATTGCAGGAATATGTACCACATTCGAAATTAAATCGTTGTTAGAAGTTGTCCCGGAAGAATTGGCTTCCCCAAGCAGAAATAATTACATCGACCAACCACTATTAAAATTCCAACACGATCCGAGAAGTGGCATTAAACTGGATTTAAGCGCAAAAGTGTTGAATATTTGCGGAGGAGGTACCTGAAGGAATGGACTGACATACTCCATCTTAAATAGGACTAAGAGTTTTGTGGTGTCATGTCGTGAAGTGTCGTCCTGTACATGTAAAGTATATCTGTAAAAATTTCAAACTATCCTCGAACAGCCCTCTAAGAGAAAATGTTGAACTTCTGAGGGAGGTACTCGAAGGTGTTGTCCAATATAGACTTTCTTGTATCTTGATGTACGCTTGGAAGAAATGCGACGATGTGAAATGCTTCGGGCAAAACGGATACTCAATATAAAACTTATACATTTTATAAATTCATATAATTACATAAATCCACCGTAGCCCGTCCCAAGACCGGTAGTAAAAGGACAAGTGATATTTTCGCAAGCTTATGAGGTTAACTGGTTTAACCTTAGAACACCTTTGGGACGAGTGACATATGTACGTTTACACTTTTAAGATCAAGGTGCTGAAGGAGGTATGCTGAGGATCTGAATGGTCGACAAGTGTGCAAATATGTCTGCTCTCTACAATCCCAATCGACACCAGGGTACGATTTGAGGGTACTTATTTAGTAGCTTATGCTGTACATGATGGTACATGCCCTTACGACGCACTCGAGGGAGCAACATATGGAGCAAAATACAAAAAAAAAACAAGTAAGATCAGCGTTAAGTTCGGCCAGGACGAACTTGTTGTACCCCCAACCACGAGTTGTATTGAAGTAAAATGGTACCCTAAAAACACCGAAATCCGGGAGGTACCGTTCCATGGAGGCTATATACAAAGTCGATCTATATCTACAAACTTCTGGCGGGCAGTTTTGAAACTCAAGGAAGACTAAATACCAAATTTCCCATATTTCGGTAAAACCGACGAATTTCAGTCAGAAAGGCGCTTAGCACCAACAAAGACTAAACACCAAATTTCAGTCATTACGGCGGGTTGCTGTGGCCACAACTTTCAAAATATCGAAAATCGGGAGGTACCGTTCTATGGGGGCTATACGAAGGCGCGGACCTCTACCGACAAATTTACGGGAGAAAGTTTTATACCGCCAACGAAGACTAAGTACCAAACTTCAGCAATTTTCTGAGGAATATTGAGGCCACAACCTTCACAACACTGAACATCGGGGTTTCGTTCGATGGCGCTATATGAAGGCATAAATCTATACCGACAAATTTCATATGGAACCTTTAATACCCCAAATGAAGACCATTTACCAAATTTCTGCCATTTCTGTGGAATATTGAGGCCACAAGCTTCAAAATACCAGAAATAGGGAGGTACTGTTTTATGGGAGCTATACTAAGGCGTGGACCTCTACCGACAAATTTCATATGGAACGTTTATTATCCCAAGTGAAGACCAAATACCAAATTTTAGCCATTTCGGTGGAATATTGACGCCACAAGCTTCAATATACCGGAAATAGGGAGGTACCGTTCTATGGAGGCAATATAAAGGCGTGGACCTATACCGACACATTTGATATGGAACGTTTATTATCCCAAGTGAAGACCAAATACCAAACTTTAGCCTTTTCGGTGGAATATCGAGGCCACAACCTTCAAAATACCGAAAATCGGGAGGTGACGTTCTATGCAGGCAATATTAAGGCGTGGACCTATACCGACAAGTTTCACATGGAACGTTTAATATCCCAAATGAAGACCAAATACAAAATTTCAGCCATTTCGGTGGAATATTGAGGCCACAACCTTCAAAACACCGAAAATCGGGATGTACGTTCTGTGGGGGCTATATGAAGGCGTGAACCTAAACCGACAAATTTCATATGGAACGTTTAATACCCCAAATGAAGATCAAATAGCAAATTTCAGCAATTTCATTAGAATATTGAGGCCACAAAATACCAAAAAAACGGGAGGTACCGTTCTATGGGGACTATTCTAAGGCGTGGACCTATATCGACAAGTTTCTTGAAGAACGTTGTATGCCCCCAACGAAGGCTAAATACCAAATTTCAGTCATTTCTGAGCATATTGAGGCCACAACCTTCAAAACACCGGAAATAGGGAGGTACCGTTCTATGGGGGCTATACTAAGGCGGGTACCTATACCGACAAATTTCATATGGAACGTTTAATATTCCAAATGAAGACCAAACACATAATTTCAGAAATTTTGGTGTATTATTGTGGCCACAACCTTCAAAATATCGAAAATCGGGAGGTTACGTTCTATGGAGGCAATATGAAGGCATGGACCTATACTGACAAATTTCATATGGAACGTTAAATACCCCAAATGGAGACCAAATACCAAATTTCAGCCATTTCGGTGGAATATTGAGGCCACAACCTTCAAAATACCGGAAATAGGGAGGTACGTTCTATGGGGGCTTTTTGAAGGCGTGGACCTAAACCGACACATTTCATATGGAACGTTTAATACCACAAATTTCAGCCACTTCGGTGGAATTTTGAGGCCACAACCTTCAAAACACCGAAAATCGGGAGGTACGTTCTATGGGGGCTATATGAAGGCGTGAACCTAAACCGACAAATATCATATGGAAGGTTAAATACCGCAAAATGAAGTCCAAATAACAAATTTCAACCTTCAAAATACCGGAAATAGGGAGGTACCATTCCCTAGGGGCTATACTAAGGCGTGACCTATACCGACAAATTTCTGGGGAAACGAAGACTTAGTACCAAATTTCAGCCATTTCGGTGTGATAATGAGGCTAAAATTTTCAGAATATTGAAAATAGTGCGGTATCGTTCTATGGTGGCTATATCAAAACCTAGACCGATATAGCCCATTTGCAATACCAAACATCCTAGGAGTAATATTAACTTCTATACCAAATTACAAAGCTTTATTTTAAAAATTGCGAGCTGTATCCTGATTTCAACAGACGTCCGTCTGACGGACGGACAGACGGACATGTTTATATCGACTTAGAAATTTAACCTGGTCAAGAATATATATGCTCCTATGAATATTTCGATGTGTTACAAACGGAATGAAAAATTTAATTATAGCCTCCATATTATGGTGGAGGGTATAACTACAAACTCTTTAACAAAACTCCTCGATTCGAGGATGAACTCTTACCCTACAGTCAGGAGGTGTTTGCTAGCACTGGAAAGTGCTCTGACTCACATAACACAATAAGCAGAGCTCTGTCCGTCAGTTCTCCCATCAAATAAAGATATGTCTGTTCGAGATTCGGAAGGTCATCGACCAAAGGCCACGATTATCCGGAATGCTGCTATGGGTTCAGAACATGAACGGGATGAGATGCACGAGCTTAAATACACGCGAATTGTGGAGAATAACGAGAATCGACGATGTCATAAATTCTTCCAAGGGAGAAAGTTCCTGGATGGAGAACAAAACCTCGCAAAGAAAACGATTTTAAGGTACAACTCAAAAGACTCATCTTTTACAAAACGACTCTCCAACGAAGATAAGGACAACTTGATGATTGGACGAGTTGATGGTGGTTGTACCACCACCATGAAACATCGTTGAGACTTCGTGCCAGAGTTGTGTTGCCCAAGATAGAATGCGACAGCCCCAAGTTGCTGACATTTCTGCTGAAAATGAACAAACATGTTTTGGTGTAGATGAACAATGACGACGGGTCCGCCTGCTAATAGCAAAGTCTAAGCTCATTCTCACCATAACTGAGGGCCATGTAGACGCACTCGAGAGATTGGGGAACAAGCTGTTCTTCGGGAAGCCAAAATCAAGATTCTACGTCCACCTGGCCCGAGTGTAGAAGGTGATGAGGATGACATCGACGATCCGGAAAAGCTGCCTGACAATATACAACCACCCAAGGCCCATCCACATCTTTACACAATAACGGATCAATTAGAGGCACTCTAGATTCGCATCAGATAACTTGCAGATCTTTCTGGTTGAGGAGGATATTGACATAGGCATCATACAAGAGCACTACGTTTACGAAAACAAAGTAAGGGTTTGGATAACAGAGGGTAAAATACCATATACAAGAGGGCTAAGGGATTGTATATAATTGTTAAAACCACGGCAGCGGGTTCTTTCGTACCGGATTGACCCGGAACAACAGAAAATCATCGTTCCGGCCAGCGGCTGCCATCTCAGTGTACATGTGTTTGTATTGCATAGTTTCGTTATTCTGTGCTGGGAGCAGCATATCCCGGAATGTCTGCTCCGAATTCTTTTGGTCCGTGTCGGGACTGAGGAAAACCCATGACCAGTATATCTGTGCTCAGTTTGTCACATCCGCATCTTCACCCACATCCAACCTTCGGTGAGATGCAATAGATATCAGGAGTGGGTGCATCTAAGGGAATAAATTGCTGCATGCTGCGTGAACACAGTCCTCAGTGAGTCGTCGTCGGATTACGAAACTCCCTCGTCGTCTGACTACGAAACTCCCCCGCAGCCCCCTCTACAACAACCGCACACGCAGCCTTTAACACCAGCCGTTGTTGTTCAAATCCCGGAGAATGCATCCTTTTTGCAATTTAATTGCAATGGACTCCGAGGTAAGATCGAGGAAATAGTAGACTTCATGAGTCGGAGGAATATCAAGGTCGCTGAGGTGCAAGAAACCAAGCTCAACAACAACTGTAGCTTACAACGTGCGATGGTTACAACGTGCTAAGGAAGGATCGCACCAGAAGTGGAAGTGGGGGATTAGCTTTCCTATTGCACCAGTCTGTCCAGTACAGACCTATCTCGCTTGAGCCTGTCTCTAATGACCCGTACATGGAATGTATGGGGGTAGCAGTCAGGTGTGTATCTGCCGAGGTAGAGTTGCTGAACGTATACATCCCGCCGAGAAATAGCTGTATCTCAGATTACGTGCCTAACATTAGCCCGCTTTTGGAAGGTCATAATCGTCTGGTCCTGGGGACTTTAATTCGCATCGTGAGATGTGGCATTCGGCCCTCGGAAACGACCAGAGGGGTACAGCGCTGGCTGAGCAGATTGACAGCTCTACGTTTTGCACGCTCAATGAGGACGCCCCTACCAGAATTAGAGAGTGTCACAGCTCGCCAGACATAACCATCGTGTCGCCTGGTCTGACAAATGACGTTACCTGGCAACCCGTCATTTCCCTTGGATCAGACCATCTCCCCATACTTGTCTCCATTAGCAGACCACCCGATTTCATTATCTCTGAACGCCGCACATTCGTCAATCATAAGATAGCTGATTGGCCGGGTTTCAGACAGTTCACCAATCACCGCTTCAGAGAACTGCCCAATCCTTCTGATGTTCGGGTAGCGGAAAGGACGTTCCGAGACATCATCACTGCTGCAGCCGCTCGCCATATCCCTGCTGGTCGAATACCCGAAGTAAGACCAAACTTCCCAGCAGAGACGACCGGATTGGCAAATGAGCGTGCTGAGCTTCGTCGAACCAACCCCAATGACCCCAGAGACAGGGAGCTGACACTGGAAGTTAACAGGCTGGTCGGCGAGCATAAGCGGAACAAGTGGTTAGATCATCTGAAGAGTTGCAACATTTGAGCCGGTATAGGTGAATTGTGGGCACTCTCGAACCCTGGAAGAAGGGAAGATAGGACCTCAGTCACGTTTGGCGACGTTACGTTGACTGACCCGAAGCACCGAGCAACCCGAGAGTGACAGAGCGAAGAGAAGAGTATTATGTCGCATCAGCTCTCTTCCTGCCGAGGAGGAACCACCACAGTTTACAATGGATGATGTCACCAATGCCATCAGGAACGCTAAATCATCCCGGGCGTTGGGCCCTGATGGAATCTCCATTGTAATGCTGGAGCAGCTAGATGAGCCGGGAGTGCAGTATCTCACTAAAGTTCTCAACTTGTCGCTATCCACCCTCATTGTTCCCGAAGTCTGGAAAATGGACAGGGTGGTCCCGCTACGGAAGCCCGGCAAATATGCCAGCAAAAGTGAATCGTACAGGCCGATTTCGCTTTTGTCGCCCGTAGCAAAGACCCTTGAGGCCTTAGTCCTCCCCAGTATCTATCTGCGACAAGCTGAAAAGTAGGAGCGAGGTCTTCAAGTCCCTAGCCGGCAGCACTTGGGGTGCAGATAAAGAAACCTTGTTGACCACATATAACGCGATAGGTCGGTCTGTCAGTCTGGTTCCCGAGATTATGTGATTCGAATTGGAAAACGATTCAAACTTGCCAGAATGCCGCCCTGAGAACAGCAACAGGGTGCCTCCTCAAATCTTCAGTGGACCATCTACATGAGGAGGCGAAGATTTTCCAGTGAAGCAACACAATGAGATGCTTTCGTTGCAGTACCTGCTTGGATGTTACCGTGTGAGCCATCCCAATCACCATCTTGTGGGTAGGCCTGACACATTCAGGCAGATCAGGAAGGATATCCATGCTCTAGATGGAGAGGTCCAATGATACAGGAGAGAACCCCTAGATCAACAGGCAAATCAAGCAGGTTTGAATAGCATTCACATGGACGCAGTTGCCAAGGTCTCTGGCAATTATAGTGTGAATAAAGTACTCGGAGTACATCCCCCATTTATCGCAGCTGAGGAGTGTCAGCTGCCACGACAAACCAGAGTTGTTTTGGCTCAACTACACTCGGGATATTGCAGTCGCCTAAATTCTTATTGGGCGGAAATCGATCGCGCAGTGCAAGACATCTGCCCAGTATGCGGCATGGGCCCGCACGACACAGAACACCTTTTCAACTTCCCCGCCAAACCTACCCATCTAACTCCAGTGGATCTGTGGCTTCATCCCATCGAAACAGAACTGGAGATAGACCCAGAGCCAGATTGAACAGACAACAACAACCAGTTAAGCTCAGTGAACTTCAGCGAGGCAGTGGAACGTAAAGCAGTTTCTTATTGCCTCTTGCTATACAGCCCACTCAAGGGAAGCCCCACCAAGCTAGGTATGAAACATTATGAAGGCCATTTACCAAACAGCACCATTATTATTGGCTTCGACGATAACGCAAGACATTCACAAAGCAGCACTGAAATAATCAACAGAGGTGAGTAAGTTCTAGACGAGAAATCGAAATAGCTAGCTGGATGGAATCAGGTAAACAGCTTTTCTCAGATCAAAATTGAATGCTATTGAACATATCTGCAAAAGTGACTCCCATAAAATTTTTCAGCTACCCTAAAAGAACGAACTGGGAAAACTTGAAAAGCGGTTTAAAGCCAGACAAACTTCGCAATATTCCACACGGAGATGACACTAAGCACATATAGAAAAAGCTTTATCCATTCTATAGAAATCATAATCGCTTACATTCTCTCTGAAAATTGCGCACATTTCCTATATTGATTAAACTATTGTGAAACATCAGAAATTTGCTGGGGACATGCGGGGGGAGAATGAACGAGAATTGTTTATCGCATTTGTGTGTGCGTTATTTACCTCAACCTAAAATCCCACAAGACAATTTGTGCCGAGGGTTTCGATGTTTTCTGACGTTTGATCAGAAAATTTACCTTAGGTAAATGCATAAAATAAAAGTAAAAAGTAGAAATTCATTTGTTAGACGGTATAACAACTGCTCTTTTTTAATTTTCCAACATTTTTTAGCCAACACCTGATTTCCACCACTATTAACTTCTGTAAAACCCTTTAAAGAAGACTTTCTTTGCCAGCCTCCAAATTGTTTTAATAGTCACAATAAAAACATCGATGACTTATCAAATCAACAAAAAATGCAGGAAATTCGATGCTTATCTATGTTTCAAAAGGATTTTTTTTCACAATTTCTAACCACCCGTAAAATCAATATGATTTTGGTGGAGAATCAAATGCAGTCTGCAAACCGAACAACAACAAAAGAAAACCATTTGAAGACTACCACCAAAGACATGTGTAAATATGTTTTCTGTTTTATGGGAGAGACATTGGTAGCAGGTGCGGCACATCTCCACAGGAATGCCTGCAGGCACTAACATATGAGAGTAGAAGAACATGACACAGTGATCGTTAAACATTTTGATGGTGATGGGGACGTTAGGCCTTTATTCGATTAGTTTGTGAGCCAGCAGCAGTTTGTTTTTTATTTTATTTTTTTAATAAAAAATGTTTATTATTTTTTCTTCTTATGAACAGAATGCAAGAAAATGCGTCTGTCCGTATGATTGCCTAGTATGTTTGTTTGTTTAGCTAATAATTTCAATGGCATTTCAAAGTACACTTACGAGTAAGCACAGTGTCACACATACCGACATATGCCACTCATTTAATGAATGATTGTTGGCCAATTCGTTGACATTTTCTTTGGATTGTCTATTTCTTCGATAGCTGAATGACAGTTTAGACCGCCTGTTGTGCAAACTCGTATTGTAAATGACAGTGGATAATAAATTAAAATAAATGTTTATTGATTATTAACCCACCTTCGGGAGGGAATAAAAGAGGATTTGCTTGATTAAAACATGAGAAACTGAAGAACTTTCTTCGTTATTTCCCTCAAGCTCACATCGTTTAAATCAATAGTCCAACATGTGTGCTCAACATGATAAAACATAAAAAAATTAAAAATTTGGGAAAACCACGCCCCTGCTAGGGACTATTATTTGAGGATCCACGCCTACATAGGAGGTTGTACTAGTTGCACCGTTCGTAACTAAGCCACCGTTAGAAAAACACAGTACTATAAAACCGGCGAACCTTCTCCTTGAACACCGCCTTAAGACAAGCTGTTCGTGCTCGGCAAAAGGTAGGTCCTATATCATTGAGCTAATATAAATCGGGGTGCACTAAGTACGTATGTAAAAAGCGTATAAAATCTCCGATATTGAGAACTCCGCATATTTAAATGCTATGATATGTGAGTCAATCGGAAAATGAAGCGCCTTCGCAGTGAATAAAGCGGCAACGAAATGTGGTTGATATACTTTGCAGGAGGAAAAAAGAAAGCCAGTTAGGGTGACGTAGGGGATGGAAGATACCAAGGAACGGTCCTGACCGACTTTAACATGGCAAAGGATTTATCTTGGTCCCTCTTTCACCTCAAGTGAACACTGAACTCCCCGAGGTGTCACCTAGGGAACTGCCTTTAACACCCGTTAAAGGTAGTGAGACATGTGCCGCACGTTCATCCATAAGAACTTTAAAAACCTGGGTTTGGGCGTCGGGTTAGTAACCCTCCCTTAGAAAAAACAGCCTACTATGAAAAAACTAAAGAAAAGAAAAACAAACCCCTTTAAGGTTGAAAAAAACCCGCAAACGTTTTAAGGGCCATGATCTGCGAATCTGCACCTGGAATGTTCGCCCTCTTTATAGAGAAGGTGCAATTTACGCATTGGCAGATGCACTTGAAAAGTACAAGACCGACATTACTGCTGTCGCCAGATCAAAGAACAAGAAATCAAATTGATCACGTTGTGATACATGGAAGACATGCATCAAGCGTTTGGGATGTACGATCGTTCCGAGGTGCAAACATAGACTCGGACCACTACCTTGCTGAGGCAAAGGTACGTACCAGATAAATGTAGCAAACGAAGTGCGAACAGATACAACACGGAAGTTGGACATCGGTAAGCTGCATTCACAACAGATAGCCACAGCATATTCCACTCAACTGGCCCAACTGCGTAATCAAAGCACTCCTCATCCCGATAACATATCAGGACAATGGCAAAACATTGCCCACTCCATGCAAACAGCCGTAAAATCAGTACTTGGATATCAGAGACCACCACCAAGGAATCCACGGTATGCCCAGGAGTGTCGTGCTGCTACCGAAGAGAAAAATGCGGCGTATAGGGCTACTTTACAATCAGTAGCAACGCGTAGCGCACGAGAGGTATCGTGAGAAAAGGAGAGAAGAGCAACGTCTTTTCCGCAGGAAAAAGAGAGAAATGGAAAAGCGGGAGTGTGAATAAATTGAGATGTACAGGAGACAGGATGAAGTCCGAAAAGTCTAAAAAGAGTGAAACATCAAACTGATGGCTTTGGAACTGGCACATCCTCCTGTAGAGACCAGCAAGGTAATCTGGTAACTGATTGCTATCTAATAGTAGCGAAGTCGACGAAGATACCACAGATCCAATCCCAGAAGATGGTATTGAATGTATACCACCCGGCCAAGATGACGTAAAGAACGCAATTAACCGGCTGAAGAATAATAATGCAGCAGGAGCTGATGGTTTACCAGCCGAGCTGTTCAAAACCGGAGGCGACACACTGATGAGGTGTATTCATCAGCTAGTTAGCACCATCTGGTAGGAAGAACGAGTACCCGACGATTGGAACCTAAGTATCATGTGCCCCGTCCACAAGAAAGGAGATAAGACTGCTCTAATTATAGGGGCATAAGTCTACTCCCGATTGCCTACAAGATCGTGTCAAGAATATTGAGTGAACGACTAAAGTCTATGGTCAACGAGATACTTGGGTCATATCAATGCGGCTTTAGACCTGCCAAGTTCGCCGTTGACCGGATATTTTCCCTGCGGCAAATCCTAGAGAAGGCCTAATAGATGCAGATCGACACCTACCACCTTTTTGTCGATTATAAAGCAGCCTTCGGCAGTCGACTACGTTCAAAGATATTCCAAGCCATGTCTGAATTTGGTATCCGCGCAAAGCTCATACGGCTTTGTAAAATAACTTTAACTAACACGAGATCCTCAGTTAAAATTGGAAAGAATCTCTCCGAAGAATTTTGTACCAAAAGAGGTTTCAGGCAAGGAGACAGCCTTTCGTGTGATCTTTCAAAATCCTGCTAGAAAAGGTTATACGAGAGGCAAACGTCAAAAGAATTGGCACAATCTACACCAATAGTCACATGTTACTTGCTTATGCTGATGATATAGAAATCATGGGGCGATCAGTAAAAGAAGTAACTGATACCTTCATGAAGGTCGAAGGAGAATCTGCTAAAGTGGGTCTGGCTGTAAACGGCGGGAAGACCAAGTCGGTGGTGTCGACGCGCAATGCGTCCATTGAACTCGAACCAACTGTTGAAGTTGGTTCCTATAATTTTGAGGTAGTAAAAGACTTCGTCTACCTCGGCACAGCCGTAAACACAACAAACGACATCATTTGTGAAATAAAAAGAAGGATTGTATTGGCCAACAGATGCTACTTTGGCTTAAGTAAGCAGTTTAAAAACAAAGCCACAACTCGTCAAACAAAAATAACGCTTTACAAAACACTGATACTACCCGTGCTGATGTATGGTTCCGAAGCCTGGGTACTTGTGCAAGCAGATGAGGCAGTGCTTGGCGTGTTAGAGAGAAAAATTCTTCGAAAGATCTACGGACCAATCTGCGTTGACGGTGAATATCGACGTCGCATGAACCACGAGCTGTATCTGCTATACAACGACATCAATATAGTTAAACGTATCGAGATGCAACGATTGCGTTGGCTAGGCCATATCATAAGAGTGAGCGATGATGAACCCGCTACAAAGGCGTATAAATTCGGGCCGCATGGCGGTGCACGCAGAATTGGCAGGCCAAGGAATAGATGGCGCAAACAAGTGGATGGAGAGATTAAAAGGCGCGGAATTCTAGAAAGCGAAGCAATAAACATAGAGAAATGGAGATATTTTCTTAGTTCGGCCTATGGAACAAATATTGTGTAATGGGCCAGCTAAGTAAGCATGTAAGTAAGAGCAATTCCATACTTCCAGAGTCACAAAGGGTGACCAATTAAAATGTTTGAATTAAGTGGCCGATTTAATCGCTAATCGATGCAAATCGGAAATTTCTTCCATATTTACATCAAGATGCATCTAGTCCTGATAACAACGATACAATTTTTCGTGGGCAATTTTATAAAGTCACTAGAGCTCATAAAATCCTATGGTGGCCACCGAAATTAGCTGGAGCGCAGGAAAGGAGAATGGGCATTACCCCAAAGCTTGCACATCGTAATATTTCTTTTTAAATTAAATTATGTTGGAAGACGGTCTATATCGGTTCCCTCTTTTGGTTAACTACTCCATAAGAGATCCAAATTTTCGCTTATGCGTACTATAAATGCTGTTCTATGATCCTAGTGAAGTTTTTAAGCGAAGGTTGTTTTTGTAATCCTGTTTATACATATGTTCTTTATTTACATCTGTATGTCCTTTGAAATATTTTTAAATAAAAACTCAAGAACCAAGATGGACTTTAAACACTTTAAACACACTTTCAACGGTCGTATGGAAGAATTTTAATAGCGAGTAGATCATAACTACAACGTATATTTTTCCATTCGATGCTAATTCTTTCCAGGATATGGGCCCTGAAATATTCCTATATTCCTCTTTATATTTCGATCACAATGATATACAAATACCTAAATGTTCTAAAATCCCCGACCAAATGTTGTGCTTACAATATATGAAGGATTACGTATTATATTTGTTTAAACTGAGTTGATCGAGCCTGTAAGTGGAATAATTAGGGCATCTGTTTTTTATACCTCCCTCATAAATGCCTATACATTCACGATAAAAACCTTCCAAAGCTTCTTCTGTCAGCTACGAAATTTCTAATTTTTATTAATCAGGATCAACTCCCAAGACCTTTTAGTATCTGTCCTCAAAAACTCCCCAGCAAAATGTTTGCCTCCAAAGAGGCAGTTAAAGGATATGTACAAGTGATCTGGAAGTGCATCAAATTATGCATTTTCACTCATGATTTTTACAAGAGCGTGACTACGGAAAGAGGCACTCCATTGCACTGCATTTTAACTGACCCTTTGGCACTGCATTTTAACTGACCCTCTGGCACTGCATTTTAACTGACCCTTTGGCATTGCATTTTAACTAACCCTTTGGGGTAGAATAGGAGGCAGTCCAAAGCACGTGTTTTGATATAGGCATTCTGCGGAAATTGTGCAAGCCATTACAAAATATGCCAGAACAAATAAAATGCATTATTTGTGTAAAACAAAAATATTAAGAACTTTATTACATTAACACAAATTATGAAAATTCTCCATTGAATTCAATGGCAAACATGCGTGTTTCCTCCGCTCTCTATTTGTTCCAAGCTGAACTGTTTTTGCTTCATTTGCTAAATGGGTTGTCTTCCCATCACCAGTTAAGATTTCGACATGTACTCCAACAGCACTCCATTCGGAAATTTTCTTCTCGTGAGTTACCGGAAAAATATTCACAAATTAAATATTATTTAGTTTGTATTAACAAATGTTTGGAAATGTTAACACGCTTATCTCTTATTGGAAAATGTATGCCGCTGCCTGTAGAGATGTACAAACTGATTTATGTACATGTAGGGATCTCTAACAACTGCTAATAATATGTAGCGAACGGAGTGCCTTTTTCACGACTCCGTTTGGACTGCATCCGGATGCTGTTAAATTGTGAGGAATTGGAGTGCCTTTTTCACGACTCCGCTGAACTGCATCCGGATGTTGTTAAAATGTGACAAGTGGATGTGATTCTTTGGATTGCATCCAAATGCGGTTAAAATGTGAGGACTGGAGTGCCTTTTTCACGACTCCGGTTGAACTGCATCAAAACATGCCGTGACAGAACTAGTCCACATTGCACTACTTCCAATTTATTTTGCTGGGTCCTAATTGAAAAATAGTTCCCAGTAATGATCCACCATTTACTTCCGATTTTCTTGATTATTTTATCATTGCGATGCACTGTGACCACTGAACTATCCACGATGCATTAACAGCTGATTGCATTTGCACTTGTCACCATAACTTGAATTCTGCTGGCGCATACGATTCCAATCCCGTGTATAATATCACATATCTATTACTGAACGTCGGACATGGTTCAGTGTGGTACAAAAGAAAAAAAAAACAAAACTGGTTCTGCGACTTTTGCCATTTAAGTCGGTCAAAATTGGTTGAATGGTCGTTTAAGCAGCTGACCATTTAAACAAGTGCTAATTGCAAAGAGATTTTCTAGTTGTTGTTATTGCTGCTGTTGTTGTTGATATTTTTGTAATATTTCCAACACCACTTGCACCGGCCAGTAAGGCAGGCAGTCAGCCAGCAAAGCAATTGTGAATTATGGTAACGTTTAGTTATGAAAAGCTATTAAACAAATTACATGATAATAGCTTGGCAAATATTAATTTAGCGGCACCTGAGAAATTCTTCATGTTTTTTTCGTATTTTATTTTTGTAAAATGTGATGTCAGATTGTGATTTTATAGATATTCAATGATGATTGGTATGGAATGGGGAAGAGTTTGTTGAAGAAATAAGGAAATCTTTGATTGCAATTTATAATAAGTTGCAATTTCCATGAGCGAATTGAAATGGGGAGTAAAGATTTTATTTGGAGTTCGTGTTAAGCTTTTGTATATTTTTTAAGGATGTGCAGATGTTATTTGTTTGTTGTAAGCACTAATGGGAACAGTAGAAGGTGTCATTTCGACAACAGCATTCGGTGACTAAGTTGAACATGTAAAACCACAACCACCCTCCGAATATTAGGACATCAATTAAGCCGCTCAAAATAGGATGGTAATATTGATTTTTTAATTAATTCCTCGTTCAAATCGAGCTTAATGATCAATAATGCAAGTGAAACAGGAAAGCCGACGATTCGAACCCACACACTTACCACTATGTGACAAAACTGTTTCGCCTTCGGTAAAGGCTCTTCAGACATATCGGACGTGGAGCGGCTTCGCTGTCCTCGAACTTTCTTCTTTCAAATGCACTTTTTCCTGTGTTTTTTTTAAGGACGTGGGTTCAAACCCCAGCCTGGCTCAGCTGATTTAATTTATTTGAGAATTTTGTCTTTTTTATTTTTTTAGGCAAATATCATTTTTAGTATTAATTTTTTAATTAATTTTTCGTTGGAATCGAGCTAATAAGAGGTAGGTGCACAGTGATTATAGAAGACTACAAATTTCCCAAGGAATCAAAATATTTTTTTCTCTTATCTTTCAACTTTTCCCCTAGCATTTATATTAGCTTTGTCTCCAAGAAAATACTCCTCTATTATATGATATCATCGAAGAAAACATTATTTAAACCCAAACTAATCCATCACCACAATTTTCCAGCCTTTCCACAATTTGACAGGAGCCGATATGTTTGTGCGTGAAACAGCTGTAAATGACAACTAAATTGTGGTGGCTTTGTGGCATTGGAAAACCATAAGAAATGCTTCTTCGTTGGATAGATGGATGGATGGTGTATTGTGTCGTGGTGTGGTTATGTGGTAACATTCGATACAATCACTGACTGATGTTTTTGCCTAAATAAACTTGGAACATGGATACACGCCACCAATATGGTGGTTTCTGTTGCTGTGTTGATGAAACGAGTGTAACGTAAATACACCGTGAATGGTGTTTATTAAAAGGAAATTAAAAAAATAAACTGAAATGGAGTTTCCAAATTTTTTCCTACGCGACAAAGAGACAGGCATTCAATCAAAAAAAAAATTTGTGAAAAAATATGAAAACATGGTTTGCTATTGGATGGATGTCATTGCCATGGGATCGTTTTTTGTGCTCTGTGTAACTTCCTTAAAGTTTCTTCCATGGCTAGGTGGTTGGCTGTCAACGCTGAATAACATTGGTTTTCCATAAATGTCAACATCACGTTGTGGCAACATTTCGTGGCTGAATGTATCTTTTGATGTTTTAACGATTAGGAAAATTCATCATTAAGTGGAGTTACGGACGGATGGCTGGATACACTGAAAGAAGTGAGTTATCTGTAGCTAATTTTCAAAATATGAATTCATCCTTTCGTATATCGTTTCCGGTTATCAGAGAATAAGACATGTGCGTTTAGATCCCATGTGATTGGCACTAGTTTTGATAACAATTTATCCACTATTTTCATTTGATTTTCCTTTGGAATTGAGCTTTATGGTCGTAGTAGTTTGCATTTATTTCAGACAATAGGCTATCTGGTTGTTTCCCTTTATAATTGTCAAAGGGGGTTTCCAATCTTAGATCAAGTTCGAAGATCGAATATTTCCCTCACACAATTTCCAGTGTTGGAGAATTGTTTTGGTTTTATAAACGAACAATAATTCTTTCGTGGGCAAATACTGAAGTACTGTTCATGGCCCAAAAGGGTTAAAAACACATGGCAATAAAAACAATGACTGATGAGCACGATACGCCGTTTGCGCGAAGCAATTCGTCAGAATAAATACTTAATTATTAAACAGATCATAACGATCATTTTTTGATCAGACCTCGTATGTACAAATTGAGTATGCGATTCGACAAAAGATACACTACCTTTCGAGTACCTCACTCAAAAAAACTTCATAAGTTTCATTCAAATTCATTTAAATGGCTGTTTAGGGATTTAGGGTTTTAAATGTTCACCAAAGATAGTCTTTGTTGTCGACTAGGGTTATGACTTTTTTATGTATCATAGAGTGATGAGTTTCTACATACGATTACATAAAATCTTAATTATAAAGTGATTCGATAAAAATGCTTTCGCACAAAACGCTTTTAGAGTTCTTATTTTTCAGAACTTTTGACCATTTTTTAAGTCACTATAAACAGATATTTAACTGAAAACAGGGTATAGGGGCACACGACATAACCGAAATGACATAACCGTTGGTTTCTCACTATTTTATCGTCGTATTATTACATATATATCATTTTATATTATATATAACATTATTTCATATATCATAAAAATTAAAAGCGGTTTGTGCGGGACCTTTTTCAATATTTATGTGTAATAAAAGTTATTTTAGTCATTAATAGACAAACGGTCATTCATTCGTGCAACAGGAAATAATTTTTTGAGAACATTTTTTTTTCATTGCTTGGTATTTAAAAAAAAACAATGTAGTTTGTGCGGAACCTTTTTTTATAATAAAATGGAATAAATATTATTTTTGGTATTAGTAGGCAAAAGTTCATTCATTCTCATTACAGGAAATCATTTTTGAGAAAAAACTTCAAAAAGTCACAACCCTATTGTCCACTTTACAACGATATTCGTTTTATTTGGGCAATAGGGTGACAAAAAAGGAAAATTTTTGAAACGCTCCCCCTTAAAATCTTTTCCATTTGATCCGAAAACCTTAAATATGAAATTATATGATGACCGGTTAACGTTAAACTGTTACATCTGCCGGATCTCACCCTAGTGGCCCGAAAGAAGTGGCCAACTAAAGTGGCTGGAATACAAGATAACCATTTAAAGGTGTGGCTTCCAAACGTAGCTTAAGTTCCACAACTGCTTCTATGGCTCCATTCTATTGTTCAAAAAGTACGTTACTATTTGCTTAAGTCCAACTTAAGGCCACTTCTCGGATCATGCTGAAGTGTTAATAGTGGACACTCCTAGTGATCATGCCAATAAAAATAGAATTCTTTTCTAGGGAAAGCCAATATGTTCCGATATATAGTCCTCGACATTTTCCAATATTTAGAGTCACTAGTACGACTAACTGCAGGTGGTCTTCCTTTAGTGCGATTCTCTAACTCATTTTTTGAGTTACCGACAAAAATCGGTAACTTTAAAACGCATAATTATGAATGAAAAGTTCAAATAAAAGTTAACAACACAGTTGCTATCGGTAGAACTTTACGACTACTTTTTATTGGCCGCTAATTTTTCGTTAATTCCCATAATTTCGGTATTTTAATTTTAAAGATTTTTGTCGGTAACTCAAAAAGTGAGCTAGAGAATTGTATTACTGGTTTCTGTTTCAACTGAATAATTTTGTACATCATACCCCCTTCGATAACATTGGTGATTGTATCTGTCGGTGGGATAATTAGGCCCACTGTGTAGCGGACCTACAGCACAAAGGCCCAATAATCTCTTTATCATCTGCCTTTCTAGTATTCCACCCCATCCAGGCGACATTGAAATCGTTACATATGAGGATAATTGTATGACCTGGGCATGAGATACCTTCCCTAAAGTCATTTGTGATGGACTGAGCTCATTGCTAACCGTTCTTACCGTCTTTTCCTGCGCGATGAATACGCAATTATCCACATGGGCTACGGAGATAGTCTTAAAATTGAATGTACTGGTCGATGGTAAACATATTTCGACCCATTAATACAGCGAGATACTTTGGGTGACATTCGATGGTATATTCACGTCATTCGCGACAAGCTCAGATGTAGGATCTTCTGATATTCTCTAACATGACCGTTCCGTATGATACTTGCATCTCCTTCGACCCACAGTAATAACCATCCCAGACACTTTATTCAATACCATAAACCTTTCCACACTCAACATAGTCAAACCGTAGTATAACATATCTTAGGCTGGATCTAAGTGTTTGGGTAATAATGAAATTCGCTTTACTGTCCTCATATATGTACATTCTACTTTTATTCACCAATGACTTCGAACACCTGCAGACACAGTACCATTTAATGTGTAGCTCGATCCAAGCTCTTAGCAAGTTCGCTGCTCTTACCAAACTTTTTGCTTTTAACAATCTCCATTCGCCATCTCCCGTTCTCTTCCCCGAAAACATCCCGAATAGTACAGAGCCGAACCACTTACCCCACGATTGCCAAGCCGACTGTTGGGGACCAACTGGCAGTAGTCTTCTTGCTTACGAGATCGTGCCAGAGACTTAATTCTGGGACTTCGGTACCAGCTGTTCCTATGTCTTTTGGTCTAGTCTGGGTGGATCGTGGTTGTACCCAAATCATCGATCATAGAAGGCCAGGATATTTAGATAGGTTTCGCACCAAACTAAGTTCGTGAACGGGGCCAAACTCTTTGGTACCTCACCACGGTGCAAGGTGCGTTGGTTGGTAGCTCGTAATAAGCTCAGTATTGTGTGAACACCGTGGGGTTAGACCGGAATTGGACACCGTGGGGTTAGACCGGTTAACCACAGCATATCTCTAGACCCGATAACTTCCGAGAAAAACACGCCATTACTTCCTATTCCATTACCACCGAACCGACCAAACCACCTGATTTTCTCCGAGTAAACAACATCCGGGCACCTCAAAGCAGAGCAACACATCCGATTACCTCCAAACCGAGCAACAAACCAATTGTCATCGAGTCAACATCCAGAACTCGATTGTCATAGACACAATTATCTTCAAATCGATCATATCAACCTGATCACCAACGAGCCGACAGCAATAACCCGATTCCATTGAACATACAATATGAACCCAATCACCAGCTAGCCTAAATCAGTAAGCCAGTAAACCACTCGTTATTAGCAGTTGAAGAACGAGGAATCAGTATTGTTTTGCTTCAACTACGTTAGGTATTATGCGGTCGCTTCAATTCCACCAACAGACAGTACTTGAGCTTTTGCAAGCAAATGTCTACAAAATTGTCATTTCGTGTGGTCGCGCCCCCTATCACTACGTCAGTGCCCTGCACCATAAAATATTCGGAAATGTCAAATTAAAGATAGTACGGTTGGCAAATTAGATAAAATCCTCAAAACACCTAAAATCGGGTGGAATCTTTATATGCGGGCTATACCAAAACATGGACTTATACTAACAATTGATCATAGAGAAGTTTTGTGGCCATTACCGTTATATGGAGTTTATATCAAAACATGAACCAATGTTGAAAATTTTTGGTTGGAGAAGCTTAGTGAGTACTGGGAGCCTTAAATGGCAAATAACATGTGGCTAAAAAATGTGGCTAAATTCTTCAAAAAACCTAAAACCTATGTTGACATTTTTAATGGAGAAGTTCACAAATATCAAATTACAGGTTAAAAAATGTAGCTAAAATTCTCCAAATACCAAAAATCGGGAAATATACCCCCAGCCTATGTGAATTGAAACATTCATCTAGGGACAGATCGAATGTATTTTGGGTCTTTTCAGATTTTTGTGGCCCTTTTTGGACATTTGAACTTGTCGACAAAAATGTAGATTAGGAATAAAGTCCAAAAGTATGGCGAAGGACCGACATAGTCCATTATGTAACTGGATCTTATTTTGGGAGTCAAATCTTTTCGATAGATATCGCGTCCACTAGTCATTTCAGTGGATCATCGTATAACTTTTGGATCAGTATGCCAGAAAGCATGAACTTGTCCACGGAAAACATAATATCGCTGTAAACAGGACCACAAGGAATAACATCGGTATACATACATATTGGTGGCCCCGTTCAAGAGATATCGTGCATATCATTTTAGTGACATTTTTTAAATATTAAGAGCAATGACCGGAAGTTGTGGATCGGTATTGGACATCTTCGAACAGAAACTACGTTTGGACCGAATATGACGAAGACCAAATTTTGGACCAAATCGGTTAATCAGTTCGAGGGTTATGGTGCTCTCCAGCCACTACATGTGGTACCATGAAGGTTTTTTACACCTTTCGGGCTGTTTTCTCCAGAAGTATAGACTTGCCCCTGTAAAAACTTTTACCGTCATAATAGAGGCAGCGAATGAATGTTGTTTCAAAAAAAATCAAAGTGGTTCGAGGGCAGGTCTTAAAGTGAACTTTTCCGAAATTTTGTGTAGGAGGTGCCCGAAGGAGCGGACAAATATTAACCATAATGGAAACTGATTTATATCTAGAAGATATATTAGGATGTGTAAAGTATGGACCAAGCGGGCCACTCCCTTCAAGAGTTATCGTGCGCACAATTTTTCCAAAAATTTTTTAACTTTTGTGGGGGAGGTACCTGAAGGAGTGGACGGATATAATTGATCTTCGAACTCAAACTATATTTGGACAAAATATTACGAAAGCCAAATTTTAGACCGAATAGGCAGATCCGTGTCGAGTGTTATCTTGCGCTCCAATCACTACACACGGGGTCATAGGGTTTTTTTTGCACCTTTCAGCCTATTTTCTCAGGAAGTATGGCCTTGCCCCTGATGAAACATGAACCGTCGTAAGCGGAACATTAGATACAAGCTCTTACAACAAAAATCAAAGCCATTCGAGAGCAGTTCCAAAATGAACTATTCTGAAATGTTGTGTGGGAGTTACCCGAAGGAGTGGACCGATTGAGTCCATACTAGAACCTCATCCAAGGCTGGTAGAAATATCACAATATGCAAATTATGGACCAAATCGGTTAATCCCTTTAAGAGTTACCGTGCGCACAAATTTTCCGAACATTTTCAAACTTCGAACTTAAACTAAATTTGGACAAAATATTACGAAAGCAAAGTTTTGGACCAAATCTGTTGATCCGTTCGAGAGTTATCGTGCCCTCCAACCAGACAGGCAGGTTAGCCATCAACTCAAAATTGTCTAAAACGGATTTCGTCCAAACATACTTGGGGTCCAAAACCATTACTTGGATGAGGCATATTTTGTCCGTATAAAAGTGTATATACCCTCGTTACCATAAACGCTGAGGGTATAAAAAGATACGACAATTGGTCTTAATTGAATTAAAGCCTGAAACTTTTATTCAGTGGAGATGAGTTTTTAATATATATTTTTCGGACTTGTGGATTTAGAGAAATTACCAGAAGGGCATTATTTTTAGTCTCTTCCGCATTCTTTGTAGTTTGCAATGACTGGATATCACTCCTCCTACTCTTAGGCAATTAGACTTGTTACCTTATTCTTCCTCTCGATATAAAAACTAGTCGCTGTGATTCTGATGAATACAAAAGATTTTTCTCTCAGTGTACCACATACGAACATCTCCAACGAACATTGTTACAACATATTTCTTTCGAGTCTATGCGGTAAAATTACATACTATTTTTACACATGTTGTGTGGTGGTACAAAAGATTTTTGATTTTCGTTTGCCACATCGTGTTTTCATTTCGCACAGAAACGACAACTACTACAAATTAAAAATTGTGTCTAAAGAAGAAAAACAAAAAAAAATGTTACATCCTTGTCAATGTCCATGTCTATAACAACATATTTGGTGGTTCTGTGTGGGTATTGTAATGTTTTTCCACTTGTTTGCACAGAGCATTTGTATGTAACTCTCGGGAGATTTGTAGTATTTCCAGCTATTGGCGGATGTATTGAGTTCCCTGGATAAATTCACAAGTGTAACGTTGGGCAATGCCTGCCTGGCAATGAACAAGCGCCGCCGCCATTTCAGTTTTTCACTTGTCATAATTTGGCAGACAAGCGCGAAAATATTTTTTGTTTGTTGTTGTTACTGCTGAATCTGTGATTTGAGTGTTGTTATTAAAGTTGTTGCTGTTGTTGATGGGGGCTGCCGCTACAGTCTCTGTTGTAAAAGCTGTTGCTGCCACTGGGATGTAAGTGATGTCACACATGGCCGTGGTTTGTTTGGCAAATGTTGGAATTTGTTATGGTTGTTTTGTAAAATTCTACCCTGTTACCCCTTATTTATCGTCAGGTTTATATAGTTATAAGTGTAACTACTCTACTTTATTCTGTATATTGCAGTAGAAATTTGTTAAGCAGACAATACAATAAGTACTTGGAGTACTTGAAAAAAAATTTTCGAAAAATATAAGGTATAATCTGGGGACGGGGAAAAATGACACAGTTTCCAGTTAAAAAAAATGTCTGAACGACAAGGGATTGTATTGTCAACACTTCGATCGAAATCTGGAGTGAATGATGTCACTCGAAACATCAAACCTGGAGAGTAAAGAAGGAACAAATATATAAAACATGGAAAGCTCTTGTGGTAGATGTAACCTCGGAACTTTGTGTCATAATTGAGCAATCCAGAAGGTCATAGATCTGTATGGATAGCAATCATGGGACTAACGCTGCCATTCATGCCAATTTTTTAAATCCCCTTCATACTTTCATACCTTTCAACACCTACAATAATTGACTTCGTCGCATTTATCGATTAAGGTGTTAAAAATGTGTTGCCCACTTTGCCACAATGTGACAAACAATTATTAATTGGAAACCCATTACAAAAGATCAACACACTTCGAACGCTGGAATCTAAGGCCATAAACCACACAACAGTGAGGTAGTCCAATACGAAAACCGCAACCGCAACAAAATATCAACCACAATCTTATTATGGTCACACAAAACAAATAATTTGCGACCACAAAAAATGCCAGAGAATGCCAAGGATTGGGTCTATTGTTTCAAAATTTCACAGGCAATAAAGAAGGGAAAACAATTGAACAACGAACTGCTGCTCGTTTTTCGAAATAGCAGCAACATCAATGAAAGGTAAACAGATCATTATCGCAAAAAACGAAGCCGTAACAAATAACCAGCAATAAGTGAAAACGATACTTTAAGCCAAGAAAATCTACAAAAAACCAACAAAAAACACCAAGACTGTGAGGAACGATCATGACCAGCAATTGTTTTTCAAGAAGAGGAGGTGTAGGCCAAAAAGGAACAAAGCGTAACAAAATAATTTGTGAGTGCAAAGAGAAGAGTAGGCAGGCACTATCGCCACCACCACCAGCACGATCTGTAGAGCACATTATGACGATCACTGAGGCACAACGGACCACAACAATTTTGAACAACAAGAAAAACAAACAAAAAATGTTTAAAGCCAAGTTAGTTAAATGTGAGCAAAAAAGGACCTCATGTTTAAGTGGCATGCCATGGTTAAATGCCCATTTGAAAGAGCGTGTAAATTCCCTAAACATGTAATGCCAAAGGACCATGACCTAAATGAAAAACTAAAGCGAACATTGAAACAATTTTAACAATAAAAGGTCCTTGTGAGCAAGGATAATAAGGGAGGATCATGAACTCACCAAGTCGAGCAAACAAACCATAAAGTGGTGAAAAGTGGCGTAAACACACAGACACACAACTTGCTTCTCCTCCATATCACATTACAATGCGGTTTTGTAGGCTGCAATGCCCATTTGCCCAGCTCACTGGTAAGCAGGTGTCAATGTTTAATGATGACGGTTAACTGAGTGCCGCCACATAAATTATCATAAAACGTATTAAAAAAGTGACTAGCAGAGACAGACTTCTAAACATGATCACTTTAGCATGACAACAGCAACAACAACATCTGAATAACAATTTTCCTGCAAATGTCTATTATTAATTGTTAATATCTCTCGCTGGCCAAGGAAAGGTGCAAGGAAGGATGGATGGTAGCGAAGAGTTGAACAGTAAGGTTCTCATTCATTGGGACAGTTGACATTGTAGCCACAAAGAAAACCAGCCACATGTGTTAAAGATAAGATGAATTCCCGGGAGATACAGGACAATTTTTCTTTGAATTCAAGGTGCAAGTGGGAGTAAATGTTGAAAAGGGAATAAAAAATATAGCAAATGATAACTACGATACCACCAAACCACAGAGAGCTATGCTAAATTTTGATGAAGGAATATTCCTACATACTAAATATCATAAAAGCAGATTCTACAGTATAGAAAAAAAAAAATCGCCATTCGATTTGACTGAAGACATGAAATCTCAAAATGAAGGTACAATAACGCTTAACAGAGATGTAAAGCTATTTTCTCACAAATTAAGGGGCCAACATTAAATCATTAATCACGAGATATCTCAGAAACTTGACCAATGGTGAAAATTTGCTTTTGGGTTCTTAGTACACTCGCCAAGGGCTTTCATATCCAAAAGGAATTTTCCACCCACTGACTTTGAGTCCCATTTTGTAGCATAGTGTTATCTACCGATATTTTCAGAAAAATGTGCACCTTCTCGATGCCTGAAGGAGCATTCCAATGCTTTCGAGATGTACCAGAGAGTTCTTAATTATTGTCTTAGCTATAACTTTTGTCTTTGTGTTGAATCGAAAATCTCAATGGTTTGACTGTTATATGCAAAAATATCCAAAAAACCTTGATTTTTACTTTAGACATATGGTCTAGTAGACTTTTTAATCAGTACAATCTCAAGAATCAGAAACTCCAGGTGCCCGTGATTGTGTTCATATCGCCCCACCCTGTTCTACAAGGAATAAGAGAACAACTTCTGAAGAACTTAAACAGTCTATGACTGACTGTATAAAACACAAAATCGGAAGTTGTGCACCTAAATATACAATAAACCCATGAACTCGGATAAACATATGCCTCGTCGAAAAGTGGTAGAAAATGGAACGTATCGTACGATGGGGAACTTGAGTAGGATTACGTAGAGAGAATAAAGCGGCTTACCACGTATTTACCACAGGCGGTGATATCATAGGTGATGTGTGGTTCAGGAACATTTTCGCGAAGGTCTCTTAACTGACCCACGTACTCCAATGCTTATTGTTGTTCCTGAACCACACAGCACCTATGATATCACCGCCTGTGGTAAATACGTGGTAAGCCGCTTTATTCTCTCTACGAAATCCCACTCAAGTTCCCCATCGTACGATACGTTCCATTTTTTTTACTTGCTCCGCGTGACTCTTATCTAAGGCACTGTCCGCGTTTATTTCGTATCCCTCGGCTGTTCTCTGTGGGCACGTTGATGATTTTCTCTCTACGCAGAAAAAATTTACTGCATTTTAGGAATAGGATTTATAAAGTCTTGCCAGGGTTTAATTTGCTGCATAAATGATTTTCATAAAGCAACAAATACTGGTTCCGTCTAAGAGATTGAAAAACAAGTAAAAAAGTATCAGTCGGCTTTGCCGACAGAGATATATCCTCAGCCTCTGTGGATTGAAATACTTTTTTCCCAAAAAAATAAAAAATATATATTTAGGAGGGGTTTCAAAATTTTGGGCGTATGAACCGACAAAAGTATGGATAGGATTAAAGCTCAAAAATTTGTGGGGATAACGATAGATAGGCCTTTTTTAAGTTTCGACAATATTTAGAGGTTGCTTCGGTTCGGTTCTACGTCTATGAGAAATCGCGCGTACCATTTTAGCGGATATTTTCGAATTTTTTTGGGGGAGGAACCGGAAGGAAGGGATCTATAAGCACCACGTTCGAATTTCATCCAATACTCGAAGAAATATTATAATATCCAAAGTGTGGATGAACGCAGTATTCGGTTCGAGCTCTCCAGCCACTACATATGGTACCATAGAGGTTTTTTACAACTTTCGGGCTGTTTTCTCAAGAAGTATGGACTTGTCCCTGAAAAAAACTTTTACTGTCGTAATTGATGCAGCGAATGCAAGTAGTTTCTACAAAAATCAAAGTGATTCGAGAGCAGGTCTTAAAGTAAATTTATCCAAAATTTTGTGTGGAAGATACCCGAAGGGGTGGACAAATATAGTCCATATTCGAACCTGATATACATATATCTGGTAGATATTTTAGGATGTGTAAAGTATGGAGCGAATCGGTCACTCCCATCAAGAGTTATCGTGCGCACAATTTTCCGAACATTTTGGAAAAGAATTTACTAAGGCCAAACTTTGGACCAAATCAGCAGAACCGTTCGAAGTTATCTTGCGCCCTAACTACACACACACGGTGTCATAGGGGTTTTTGCAACTTTCAGGCTATTTTTTCAGGAAGTATGGACTTGCCCCTGATGAAATTTGTTCCGTCGTATGGGGGCAGCGAATGCAAGTTACTACAATAAAAATCAAAGCGAGCAGGTCCTAAACGGAACTATTCCGAAATTTAGTGTTGGAGATACCCGAAGGTGTGGACCGATTAAGTCCATATTAGAACCTTATCTAAGTCTGGCAGAAATTTCACGATGTACAAAGTATAGACAAAATCGGTTACTCCCTTCAAGAGTCTTCGTGCGCACAAATTTGCCGAACATTTTTGAACATTTTTTGGGAGGTACGGGAAGGAGTGGACCCATTTAATCCAGCTTTGAACTTAAACTAACTTTGGACAAAATATTACGAAAGCTAAAGCTCGATGAGGCACATTTTGCCCGTAAGAAAGTATGTATGTAACGAGGGCATTATTCCCTCGTTAGCATAAATGCTGACGGTATAAAAATTTATCTAAAAATTTCTTCAATCCGTTGGTACCTTTATATGGGGGATATACCAAAACATGGTGGTGATTTTTGGTGGTTTAGATTCGGGACCTCTAAAAACTTCATATGTCAAATTACAGCTAGCTCAGTTAAAAATTGTAGCTAAAATCCTCAAAACACCGAAAATTGGGAGGTACCGTTGTATAGGGGCTATACACTACATATGGTGTCATAGGGGTTTTTTTTACAACTTTCGGGCTCTTTTCTCAAGAAGTATGGACTTGCCCCTGAAAAATTTTTTACTGCCGTCATTGAGACAGCGAATGCAAGTTGCTTCAACAAAAATCAAAGTGATTCGAGAGCAGGTCTTAAAGTGAATTTATCCAAAATTTTGTGTGGGAGATACCCGAAGGGGTGGACAAATATAGTCCATATTCGAACCTGATATATATCTGGTAGATATTTTATAAAGTATGGACCAAATCGGTCACTCCCATCAAGAGCTATCGTGTGCACAATTTTTCCGAACATTTTTAACTTTTGTGGGGGAGGTACCTGAAGAAGTGAAACGATATGACTTATCTTAGAACCTCAATTAATTTTGCATAAAATATTACAAACACCAAATTTTGGACCGAATCGGCAGATCCGTTCGAGAGTTATCTTGAGCTCCAACTACTACACACGGTGTCATAGGTCTTTTGTTTACCTTGCAGGCTATTTTCTCAGGAAGTATGGACTTGCCCCTGATGAAGATTATACCGTTATATGGGGGGCAGTGGATGCAAGTTGCTACAACAAAAATCAAAGCGATTCTTGAACAGACCCTAAACTGAACTTTACCGAAATTTTGTGTGGGAAGTACCCGAAGGAGTGGACCGATTGAGTCTCGACATTGTCAGTGAACTATGAGTATTTATACCAAAATTCATATGAGAACGCCAACTCCTTTTATATTTGGCCACCGTTTATTTGAACACGCGACATAGTGCAGCGTTTTTTGAGGTTATGCGCCATTATATAGGGAACTATATACTTGCCCTCGAAAAAAATTACCATGACGTAACGGGGGCCGCACGAACATCCTGTTACAAAAAAATTTCATAACGATTCGTGAGGTGTCACTAAACTGCACTTATTTCAAATTTTGTGTGGGTGGTACCTGAAGGAGTGGACCGATATACTCAAAATTGTCTGAAACGGATATCGTGCAAACATACTTGGGGTCTAAAACCATTATTTCGATGAGGCACATTTTTGGTCGTATCAAAGTGTAAATACCCCCTTCAACCTATAGGCTTAGGGTATAATGATCTAAAATCCCCAAAATACCTTAAATCTGGAGGTACTTTTATATGCGGGCTATTCCAAAACGTGGATCTATTTTTAGTGAAAAAGTTTTTCGGTTATTGGGAACATCAAATGTCAAATATCAAATTTCAGGTAATTTTGTCAGAAAATGTAGCTAAAATTCTCAAAATACCTTAAATCGGGAGGTACAGTTAGATGGGGGCTATAACAAAACCTGGACATATCTTGACAAATTTTATTGGAGAAATTTCTTGGCCATTGGGAATCTCAAATTTCGAATGATTCATGCAGCAAAATATCTTAAATCGAGTGGTACCGTTATATGGGTACTATACCAAAACGTGGACCTATATAGCCCATCTTCGAACTTGAGCTGCATTTGGCTTGGGAATCAGAATGGCGCTGGTTCGTTGTGCGTCGAGTCGATTAGCGCAAAGACCACAAATATGATGTATTGAAGCTTATTATATACGTACTTGCCGATATATGGGACTAGGAATATCGCAATATTTAAAGCCACTCCTCATACACCTCTCTGACCACAAATACTACTTGTGGTTTTGTTGACAATAATGCAAATGTTCCAAAAATACCCAAGTAGTATTTTTGCAATATACCAAGGATTGTGTTTTTGATTCGTTGATACGGTCGGTCAGTGAAATATTTAGGCGTTGCCTAATTATTATTATGTACCCTGTAAACTTCCAAAACTTTCATTTTCTGTTCCAAACAGATGTCGCACAAAGCGATTTGGGGCAGTCATCTGACTCACAGATAACTGCGGCTAGTGAAATCACTCAACTTCGAAAACAAATTATTAATTTTTCTTCAATTTGACAACTGCCTTTGTAAATTTTTGGACTACAACGTATACTCTACAAGCCAAATTAATCAAAACATCGTTTTTGGTAAAGAATAACATAATAAATGTTTATATTTTTATGAATTTTAGTTTGAGTGCACCGGGCAGCTTTCACTCAACACGAAAACAACAGTCGGCGACATCTCGGGAACTCGATTTTCTTGCCATAATAGTGGGACCCGATTCTCATTTTAGATTCCACAGTTAGGTTCCGATTAATTTCTATTACACAGGTTTTTGTTTTTTCTTATTTTTCGGGTTGCAATTACGTCAGCTTAGTCCTGTCAAATTGAAGTAGTACGCCGGCTCAGTTAAGAAGCCTATTCCCATTTCAAATTATGAAATTATCTACATCAGGACACCTATGTTAGTAACCCCTACCAAATTATTGCATTAAAATATTCATCAATCATTGCCTTCATAAATGTATGCACTTAACCGCTTCCGTTGGTTGAGGAATGTCGTTTTGCAAAATTCTTTAAAAAATATTAACAAATATAGCACTATTGGAAGGACCAATACAAAGAACATAGTTAATGTCAGACTTAAAGGCATTTATGCCAAGTACTTGTCAACTATTTCATACAGACATACATACAAACACACAACAGAATTCTTTTTAGTTTTTAACTTTGTCAAGTTCACACTTTGGTATGACTTCATACCCCGCTAAAGGTGGGTTGAGCTCATTGGTGTTTTGCGGGTTGCTTGACTTGAGGTATGTTGATGATAGCTGATGGACAAATATTGATCATGCTGAGAGTTAAAAATCTTGGCAAACAACAGCATCATCACACAATGGCAAATAAATGACAAAATAAACAATTGTTGGTGTACAGCGAACACAAAAATAAAAACAACAAACAAACAAAATGTTAAGAAAAAAAAAACAATGGCACACATAGAACCAGCAACACGATTGATGTGGGCTGGCTGTTGGCTGTCTGATGTTGCATACCACCTTACTTACTTACAATTCAAGCATCTAAACACCAAATTCATTGACTCACGCCAAAAGTTAATAATAGATCATGACGATACAATCGTTTACACACGAACCCTCAGAACATGGTCATCACATTGCTGGTTATAATCATCTCGGCAATAAGGTCGTCGTCGTCGATGGCTAGCTGGCTGGCATGACAGCCTTCTAGGCAACAACCAGTAATTGCCTTTAGGCTTTTCAAATGCCTGCGTAAAACAAGTACCCACCAAACTGTCTGCATCGATCGTTGTAAGTAAACAAAAATTGTTCTTAAAATAAGTGCGACTTAATGGGAATTTTCATGGTCTTGACAATTTGTTTTTCTTCAGACAAATAGGAAAAAGGGTGTGTTGAGAGTGGAAAGGTGCAAGTTTTAGTTGGAAAATAAAAAGTTATTTATATTAAAACAGGTAAAAAGTCGTTAAGTTCGGCCGGGACGAATTTTTATACCCACCACCATAAATGGTCTTAATTAAAATTGAATAATTAGAATCCTTTTACAATTTTAGGTGGAAAATAATTGTCGATTATGGATACGCCAAATGCCTAAATTATCTAATCTATCTGGTTTAGAACCAGTAAAGAAAGGATCAAAGTCGAGCGGGGCCGGCTATATAATACCCTACACCACTGTGAATATGTAAAATATATATGGGAGCTAAATCCAAATCAGAACAGATTTCGATATAATTTTTCACATTTATTTGTAGACCAAATTCCGTCACATAGTCCAAATTTCATCGATATGATTTGGCACACTTATTTCTACACTAATTTCCGTTGAATTCATTGAAATCGGACATATATAGCGTGTTTCGTGCACCAAATGCCTTAAATCGGGCGAAGATATATATAGGGGCCAGGGACGTACGCAGGATTTTATTTCGGGGGGGAAGGGCACACCTTGACCAAAAATTATGAAATTAAAAAATTTTGTGTAGCGTTACATAAAGCTATTTTAAAGGGTTTTTTGTTGATTTTATATGAAATATTGACACAAAGTATATAATTTCATAGAGAGAGTTTACAATATTTTAGATATAAGTTTGAAATTTGGAACAGATTATAATAAATTAGTCTTTGGATGTTTAGAATTGAAATGCACCATATCAGAACACGTTCAGTATAGTCCCCATACAAAAATTCCGCCTGGTATTCTGAAGTTTTTAACCAAATTCTCCAACAGAATTGACGCAATTTATAAAAAAAACGTTCAAATGAATATTACCCGTAAACGTAAACCTACATACGTTTTAATGTATCCCAGAATTTTTAACCACAGTAGCTCTTATTTGGCATTTTCGATTCTATTTCAAAGATTTTCAGTATATCTTCTTCTTTAAAGTACACTGCGTTCACTTGAATAGAACCCCCTGCAAAATTTTTTTCAACCTCCATTCTTTTCTGAATTATACAAGATATGAAGTTTTATTATGTTTTGCTTTATGTGTTTAGAGTAAACTCAGTCATTCATTTGCATTCAAATCCAATTTGTATAAGAATTATTCAAGGAAAACAAAATAAAGTCAAAAATTGAAGTAAAAAATGTGGCTCATTTGAATAGAACCCCCCTTTAAAACTTGGGAATACAGAAAGATTGTATTAGAATATCGATGTATATTCAATCTATATTAAAAACGAAGGACTTTCCTGATTAAGGATACAACCGTATATCCTGCTTTGGCAAGGATTCTTTAAATAATCAGGTTTAATGCCTAACAATGCTTGCTTTTTTCTTTCAACAAGTTTATTTTTGGAAGCGTACTGTCTCCTTTAGTCGTATATTTTACGCATAAGTCATTCCCATACATTTTAGATAATATTTACCACTGTAAAATATGACGGCCACTCCAGGATATCGGCATGTCTTATCAAAAATTTAAGTGCAGCGATACCAACTACGACTCATAGACTCCAAATTCTACTCGCAGCACTTTTTGAGACTACGAAATCCACATTAGGTCTCGGCAAAATTTTAGCTAAGTCCTGACAAAATAGGTTAAGCCGAAAAACTGCATCAACTGATATTCCAATGGTTGTTGTTCCGCCTTTTTTCAATCTTAATTGTATGATTAGATGTTTATGAACTCGATGACATTTAAAATTTTCCAAGGACAATGACTTCTGTCGGCACAGCGGAGGCAAACATATGAACATTCATATCCTTTGTTTTCTCGAAAACGAGTTAAAAAAGTATCAGTCTCGTTTGCCGACGTAGGTATACCCTCAGCCTGTGTGAGTTGAGACTTTAATCTATAGACAGATCGAATACGGGCTTCATAACCAAAATCTTTGTCCTAAAAATTCTGTATTCAGAGAGTTTCAGACAAAAATATCGAAACATTTGGGTATAAAACTTCACGATTGTGGGCGTTGCGAATAAATACTTATGTTGAGCTCATAAAATTGACTTCAATAAGAGCGCAAAAGTTTTGCACTTTTGTGGAGAAGATACCTGAAATAATGGCCCATTTTGGAAGTGGACCTAATTTTAGAAGTAATTCCTTTTGATAATTGTGGTGTCAAGCCGTCATTTTAGTTGGTCATGGTAAGATTACAACTTTGTTAATAATAGAAAAAATTCTGGTGGGTATGCTACTTATAGCAGATATTACAACTTTATAAAGCACAATAATAATTTTTTCTCCATTAAATAAATAATAAAAAAGTAAGGTAGTAAACAATTTTCTAATTGGTTTTAGAGATATACTCCACGGAAAACACTTGATATATCTTACATTTTGTCCAGTAAATAGTCATTTCATGCACTTCCAATCTGCACAATACTAAACTCGTCATTTTTTGAATACAGAAAGAGCTTAAAGCCTCAAGACCTTTATATTCATTATAGAATTCCTTGAGCCTTTCATATTTTTGATTATAAAATAACATGAGATATGAAAGTAATTCAGATTTACTGGAAGTTTTTTTCAAACAAAAAAAAAACAAAACAATACCCAGTGCCCCCCCCCCCCCCTGCGTACGTCCCTGATAGGGGCTATATCCAAATCTGAACCGGTTTTTACCAAAATAAATAGCGTTCGTCCTTTCATGCGAATCGGACAATAAATGCGACCTGTACTTTGTTTAAGAAAATACATGGACAGACGGACAGACAGACATACGAGTACATGCGAAAATCGACTCAGAAAGTGATTCTATGTATATCCCTAAAAGAAACTATGGGTCTATCTCGTTTCCTTTTGCATGTTACAAACTAATGAACAAAGACATAATACACCTTACCACAAGGTGGTGTAGGCTATAAAAATGTGTTCAGCCAGGTCAAAGGTACCACCTATGGGGCTATATGAAAGTGTCGACCTATCTTTAAAATTTTTGATGGAAAAGTTTTATAACTACAGGGAACCTCAAAAGTCAAATTACGGGTAGTTTCATCACACAATGTAGCTAAGACAATCAAAATGCTGATAGTCGAGATGTACAGTTATATGGGAGCTATACCAAAACTTGGACCTATGTTGACGATTTTTAGTGAAGAAGTTTCGAGACCATTGAAAATTTTAATGTCAAGTTACAGCTATTTCGATGGTTGCTGGAGAATTTTCATGACCACAGAGAACCACAAAATGTCAAATTACAGCTGGTTCGGTCTAAATTTTTAGCTAAAATTCTCAAAATACCGAAAACCGGGAGGTACTGTTGTATTGGGGCCATACCAAAACATGGACCTATGCCCATAATTTTTGAAATATAAGTTTGTTGATCACTGGGAACCCTAGGTTTTAAAATGTAGCTAATTCGGTTTGAAAATGTAACTAAAAACGCCAAAATACCTGAAATCGGGTGGTACCGTTATATGGGAGCTATACCACAACTTGGACCTATGTTGACGATTTTTAGTGAAGAAGTTTCGAGACCATTGAAAATTTTAATGTCAAATTGCAGCTATTTCGATGGTTGCTGGGAAATTTTCATGACCACAGAAAACCACAAAATGTCAAATTACAGCTGGTTCGGTCTAAATTTTTAGCTAAAATTCTCAAAATACCGAAAACCGGGAGGTACTGTTGTATTGGGGCCATACCAAAACATGGACCTATGCCCATAATTTTTGAAATATAAGTTTGTTGATCACTGGGAACCCTAGGTGTCAAAATGTAGCTAATTCGGTTTGAAAATGTAACTAAAAACGCCAAAATACCTGAAATCGGGTGGTACCGTTATATGGGTTCTATACCAAAACATGGACCTATGTTGACGATTTTTGGTGGAGAAGTTTCGTGACCACTGAGAACCTAAAATGTCGAATTACAGATAGTTCGGTTAAAAATTTTAGCTAAAATCATCAAAATACTGGAAATAGGAAGTTACCGTTTATGGGGTCTATACCCAAACATGGACCTATGTTGAAGATTTTTGATGGGGAAGTTTCGTGTGCACTGGGAACCTCAAATGTCAAATTACAGTTAGTTCGGTTAAAAGTAGTAGCTAACATTATCAAAATAACGATAATCGGGAGCTACCGTTTTATGGGGGCCATACCAAAGCATAGACCTATGCCCATAATTTTAAAGATGTGACTAAAAACGCCAAAAATACCTGAAATCGGGTGGTACCGTTATGTGTGGGCTATATCAAAACGTGTTCCGATGTAACCCACGATCCAACTTGACCTGCCTGCAAACAAAAGACACATCTTCCCAAAATGTCAGCGTCCTATCACCATTTTGTGGATGCTAGAGTAATTAACACAGACGGACGGAGATGCATAGATCGACTCAGAATTTTACCCTGATTATTGAAATGATTATTTCAATGCGTTGCAAACGGAAAAACAAATTTAATATACCCTCCATACTATTGTGGAGGGTTTAAAAAGCCTTAGAGATAGTGAAGTGTAGGGAACTATACTGACAAAAATGGAGACAGAGAAGAAACTCTATAGTGCATATTGGTAACTCCCTGGTATTTGTTCACTTACACAGTTGGTAATAATCTAAAGCAAAGACCCTAGTGGATCCACCTTACTTCTGAGGGAGGTAGGATCAGGATATTGAATATGGAGGAAATTTAGCAGCTTGAATTTACAGTTAGTAGCTGGATACTCCGTTCGTAGATGATCGGACCTCGATGATTTGTTGTTCGAATGTAGAATATTCCAAAATGATCTGGATGATTCTGCGTTCATGGGTATCCGATTCGTTGATCATCGGGAACTCAATGATTCGATGATCGGGTATAGACCATCTGGGAATCGCCCATACCCAGTCATCAGTAAGTAACTGGTTTCTATCTACGGAACTGTGACGGCAAAGTGGAAAAGTGAACCTAAGCTCCTGTCGAACAACGAAAAGAATAAGCTGGAACAGTCATAAAATGTGAATGAAAATTATTTCTCTTAATTCATTATGATTATTGAACGTAGTGCAATCAAATGCAACAGATCTGCAATGATGTTGATAATACTGTGCAACATTTTTAAGGTGATCTTTTGAGGATTTTTTGAAAGTACAGACTTAAACGACAAGAAACCCTAGTTGGGTTTTGTTGTGTCAGATCCAGCACGGATTTTATAGCCCCATCTATACATGGGTTAATATTGAGTTTTTAAAGAAATTCGGGGCTATATCTCTGAAACCAATGCGAATCTTCTTCTGACCTCTGATGCAAATTTGTAGATAAGGACAAGAATAAAATATTTGAAGAAATAATGAACCCAAAAATTACATTTATTGCCTCAAATTGCAAAATATATGCAAAAATTTTACAATTTTTATACATTTCGCACCGTATCTCCAAAACCGTTAATTTTTTCTGAACATTTTCTCTTGGCAAAATATTCCCTGGAATGTAATACACTACTCTTCAGAACATGTCATTGTTGTTAGCTGCCTCTATGCCGTTGTTTTCAGTACATTTTTCAACGACGATTTAATAAAAATGTCAATAATGTAGTGAAATCCGAAATGCGAGAATAAACTGCTCGTGTGAACTGTGTTTGAAATACGTGTTGTAAAAGATATGATGCAAAACACCGCTGAAACAACATGAAGTAAGCATTTTAGAGTTTCGGAATATTCTAAAGAATTGTTGAGAATTTTATTTGGAAGATTTTTGCAAAAGGTTACTTGATACAACTCCCAATAGTTTATCCGATACTGACCAGAATTTCAGCAATTATGTAAAATTGTCTATATTTTATAGATTTTGATGCCCTAGATGGAGTTTTTTTTATGTTGTTTTTTTCAAAAGATAAGTTCTACTAGTGTAGGGCTATAATATTGCTAAAGACAGCAAGGCCAAATTCCTATTCGTTTCTGAGATAAAGGCCTGGTGAATGCAAAAATGTGTAGATTTAGGCCGGTTTAGATGAGGCCATAAAATCCGAACTGGATCTGACAGGACAAAACCCTACTAGAGTTTTTGTAGTCTAAATATGTACTTTCATAAAATGCATACTAGAAGTTGTTTGCATTTTCAGTGTTGCACAGTGTAATATTTTCTGCGTGGCCACATAATTGGTCGCCTGATGTTAGTAAGAAACAAGTAAAAAAGTATCAGTCGGCTTTGCCGACAGAGATATACCCTCAGCCTGTATATATTGAAACAATTTTTTCCCCAAAAACGTATGTATTTAGGGGTTTTTATGAAGTTTGGGAATAGGAACCGACAAAAATATTCATTAGGATTAGAGATCAAAAGTTTTGCGGAGGAAATACTAAAAGGAATAGATCTACATTGACGATTATGGAAGTGGATCTCCAGCCACTACATATGGTGCCATAGGGGGTTTTTACACCCTTCGGAATGTTTGCTCAAGAAGTATGGACTTGCCCCTGAAAAAACGTTTACCATCGTAATTGAGGCAGCGAATGCCAGTTGCTTGAACAAAAATCAAAGTGATTCTATAGCAGGTCCGATATTTGTGTGGGGGTACCGAATGGAGTGGACAAATATAGACCATATTTGAACCTGATCTATACCTAGTATATATATTAGTATGTGTAAAGTATGGACCAATTCAGCCACTCCCTTTAAGAGTTACCGTATGAACAAATTTTCCGAACATTTTTGAACTTTTGTGGGGGAGGTACCTGAAGGAGTGGACCGATATGGCTTATCTTCAAACAAAAACTATGTTTGGACAAAATATTACTAAGGCCAAATTTTGGACCGAATCGGCAGATCTGTTCTAGAGTTATCTTGCGCTCCAACCACTTCACTCGTTGTCATAGGGGTTTTTTTTTGCAAATTTCTGGCTATTTTCTCAGGAAGTATGAACTTGCCCCTGATGAAACTTGTACCGCCGTATGAGGGGCAGCAAATACAAGTTTCTAAAACAAAAAAAACAAAGCGATAGGCCCTAAACTGTGTGAGAAGGAGTAGACCGATAAAGTCCATATTGGAACCTCTTATATGTCTGATAAAAATGTCACGATGTGTGATGGTATGGACCAAATCGGTTACTACCTATAAAAGCTATCGTTCTCACAATTTTTCCGAACATTTTCGAAATTTCTGAAATTTCAGAAGGGGCGGGGTACTTCCCCTATACCCTACGAAATTGTATATACCCTCGTTAACATAAATACTTAGGTTTTAAAAAATGGTTAATTTGAATTCTCTCGCTTAGTGAGACATATATGTTTCAGTTTTCAAGGATGATGAACCGTTGAACCTCACCATTTAAGAACGTTTATAAATTTATGGTTTTCCTTGATCGGGGGCGCAACCACCGTTGTCTTGAAAATTTATCTGCAAGCCGATGCACTCATAAGTTTAGCAAATATAGCGATTATAAAATAATAGGCCCCTGAAATTCCTCTACAAAGATATAGCATCTTGGACCACGCAACATTCCTAACATTTTCTGAAAGTTGCATGAAATTGGGTTCAGTAGTTTTGAAAAAAACAGGATATTGAGAAGAGTGGGCGTGGTCATAATTTTTCAGATATAGCATATTTAAAAAAGTTGGTCCGGTATTTTGGTTCCAAATATGTACCCCATATATGTGTGCAACCCCATTGCCTCCACATATATCGTTTCAAAAAATGCGTCGGGAAGGTACCCCACCTCCTCCGAAATTCATAAAATATAACAACGGCAAACACTGAGCTTTTGCGCAAATTTGATGGAAATCGGTTCAGTAGTATTGGAGATATAACATCTTTAGGCCCCATGAAGTACCTAGTTGATAGATTAATCCGTAAGCATTTTTAAAACTAGGGTATAGGAGAAGTAGCCCGCACCCTCCGAAACTAAATCTGTAGCGTATTTTCACCGGGGCTATCCCTGTCTATTCACTGACAATTTCAGGAAAATCGGTACAGTAGTTTTTCTAAAATTGAAAATAGTAAAAAGTGGGCGTAAAAGTGGGTGTGGTCAAATTTTATTTGCATAAAGACCTAAAAATATTTAAAACAAGTAAAAAAGTATCAGTCGGCTTGGCCGACAGAGATATACCCTCAGCCTGTGTATATTGAAACAATTTTTCCCAAAAAAACGCATGTATTTAGGGAATTTTGGGCGTTTGAACTGACAAAAATGTTGATTAGGATTAGAGATCGAAAGTTTTGCGGAGGAGATACTAAAAAGAATGGATCTCCAGCCACTACATATGGTACCATAGGGGTTTTTTACAACTTCAGGGATGTTTGCTCAAGAAGTATGGACTTGCCCCTGAAACAACTTTTACCATCGCAATTGAGGCAGGGAATGCAAGTTGCTTCAACAAAAATCAAAGTGATTCGAAAGCAGGTCTTAAAGTGAACATGTATCCGAAATTTTGTGTGGGAGGTACCGGATGGAGTGGACAAATATAATCCATATTTGAACCTGATCTATATCTGGTAGATATATTAAGATGTGTAAAGTATGGTCCAATTCGGACACTCTCTTCAAGAGTTATCGTACGCACAATTTTACCGAACATTTTTGAACTTTTGTGGGGGAGGTACCTGAAGGAGTGGACCGATATGGCTTATCTTCGAACTTAAATTATGTTTGGACAAAATATTACTAAGACCAAACTTTGGACCGAATCGGCAGACCTGTTCGAGAGTTATTTTGCCCTCCAACCTCCTCACACGGTGTCATAGGGGTTTTTTTGCAACTTTCGGGCTATTTTCTCAGGAAGTATGGACTTGCCCCTGATGAAACTTATACCGTCGTATGGAGGGCAGTGAATACAAGTTGCTAAAGCAAAAATCAAAGCGATTCGAGAGATGGTCCTAAACTGAACTTTTCCAAATTTTTGTGTGGGAGGTACCCGACGGAGTGGACCAATTGAGTCCATATTAAAACCTGATCTAAGTCTGGTACACGCTCCACGATGGGCAAAGTATGGACCATATCGGTTACTCCCTTCAAGAGTTATCGTGCGCACAAATTTTCCGAACATTTTCGAACTTTTGTGGGGGAGGTACCGGAAGGAGTGGACCGATATAGCTCATCTTCGAACTTAAACTAAGTTTGGGCAAAATATTACGAAAGCCAAAATTTGAACCGAATCGGTTCATCCGTTCGAGAGTTATCGTGCGCTCCAGCCAGCCAGACAGACAGACAGACAGACGGACGGACATTGCTCAATCGACTCCAAATTGTCTGAAACACATTTCGTCCAAACATACTTGGGGTCTAAAACCATTATTTCGATGAGGCACATTTTGCCCGTATGAAAGTGTATATCACGAAT
This sequence comes from Musca autumnalis, assembly GCF_047663935.1. Classification (NCBI taxonomy): domain Eukaryota; kingdom Metazoa; phylum Arthropoda; class Insecta; order Diptera; family Muscidae; genus Musca; species Musca autumnalis. The sequence continues at coordinate 16,686,489 of NW_027411977.1, read as the reverse complement.
GTTGTCAAATATTTCATATTCCATTTCAAAAAAAAATGTTAAATTTTTTTTCGCGCTACATCAAAGATTTTTGGTACATAGGTTAAGAAACAAATTCCCAGTACGAATCCGCTCGCGAGCCAGTTTTTTCTTGATGCGGACGAAAGTTATGGCGGTTTTACTTTCGTTTTAAAGAAAAAATTGTTATAAAAACGCTAATTATTTTACCGCGAGCAATTGCTACTATAAAGTTATCTGGAAGTGGCTTGAGTTAGTAGATTGCATAATATTTGTTAAATGTTACTCAGTACTCGCGAAATGTATAATAAATTGATAAATTATTGAATGTAAGTCAACTTTTTTCAAAATAAAGGTCCATTTACCCGCTATAAAATTACGAAAAAAAATCGTATGGGAGCAAAACTTCACGGCGAATCAAATGAGACTAAAATCATACAGATTGGTATTATAGTTTCGATGTCACAGCCAAAATAAACAAATATTTTGGTTAAAAAAATAATTTTTTGTTTGTAAAAATATTTTTTCACATTTATTATGTAGTATAAAATTTTGGAAAAATCTATAGGAATACTTCCTTCATTTTGCTTAAATCTCCCATTAAAATATACGGATTTTGCTTTATAGACATTCATATAAAAGCTTTCCTATTGAGGAAGATAATTGGGTTGCTGAGGATATATCTCAAGGTTTCTGAAATGGAAATAGGGGTCACATAACCCATTTTAATTTATATGCATTTTAAAATACGTGTAAATCGCGTAATTATCAAAATCATTTTGTCCGCATGTGATTTTCATGTACAGCAAGACCATATCTTTTAATTTGTATATATTTTTCGAAATTTAATTTGGAGGCTAAGATGTAGCATCGACTGCATCTTAGCACTAAAAAACCTATAAAATATCGCTAATTTGCGCAAAGTGAATACAATTTTTGTCCGCATCCGATTTCAATGTCCACCATGAAAATCTACATCGATATATATCTATTTCAAGGCGATCAATCAAGAACCGTTGATGTAGCATCCCACACTATTTTTTGGGATAAAATGAATGTAGCTCCCTTATCATTGAAGTTTTCAAATCTCTGTTTCCGCTAAAACGAAGATGCTGTACTAGTTGTTTCATTGCAGTGGAAACGAACCGCAGAAAACGCGATAAAATAGGCGATATTTTCAAAAACATTTTTAGGTGATTTTTGTACTTTGGAATTTATCGTAACTCGCGTTTTAGTAAATGGATTTTCACGGGGAATGATTTATTGGATCCGGAACGTAAAAAACTAAAATGTGCAATCAAGTACGAGGAAATCGAATGTTAATTGTAAAAATTACGCCCGAAAAATATGATTTTTAGAAAAACGTTCACACAAAATTTCCGTATTTGGATGCAGATTACTATGAAGCTGTGCGGACTACATTCGCAATATACGTATCAAATAACTCAGAATGGCAAGTAGTACAATCCTATATATGATATTTTGAAAAACCTGTTTGCGGAATGAAATTAGAAGAAATTTTCAAAAAACACTGTAAATCTGGCTTCAAAATGTCAGCATCAGTTAATGGTAGAAGCAGTTAAAATATTGAAAAGTAATACATTAGTGAAATGATCCTTATTTAGTTTGCTTTTACTTTTACTTTGACTGGAAAATCGAGAGATGTGCGGTTTACTCACAAATCGAGAGAAAACAAAAAAAGACATGTTGGCTTCAACCCATTTTTACCCATTTTTTAACATAAATATAGCCACAGCTTCCACGCAAATTATCTTTTAAGGCCAATATTTTTTGCCACGTCCAAAAACATTTTATTTTATCCAAATATATTTAATTTGTATAATATACAATCACAAGTCGCGTGTTCTGAAAGCGTAAACCTTGGCTTCAGCTATGTTAAATTTTCAAAAATATTGGTGATATACCCTTCATAGCCTAAAGGCTGAGGGTATAAAAAAAAGAATTATCCAAATCGGTCCAGTTGTTCTCAACTGATGCCATTACCAACGAACGACATTTGATTTTTATTTCTAAAGATTTTCAAAAAAAAAAATAATAATCTCGTACAGTAAAATAAAATAAGCAGCACCCCGCAGTAACACCCTATACATTATCCAACATATCCCGAAGAAAGTATGAATGAATTTTTCACTGTGGTTGGTCATTAATTTTCTCTAAATCAATAAATCATTTCATCATTATCACCTCTTACAGGAATTCCACATGTCGAGGAAGAAACAGAGAAAGAAAACAATTTTGAAAGAATTCATCAAAAAAAGTGAAGCACAAGTGACATGAATGAGAATCCTAAACACGAAACTGGGGCGTTTCCATGAAAATGTCCATTTCTAACAATTGAATGCTAAATGAAACTCCCTGCTCGGTTATTTATTTGTGTGTTAGTTATGTTTCTTTTTTTATTTGTAAAGGGTGACAGTCCACACTAATTTTATTGTCATTTGTTAACTTCTTTTCCATAAACAGGTGTTAATTTGTTGTGGATACGCACGTTCTGCATAGTACAATGGTTTTCAATTGCTCAGACAAACGTTTTTCTTCTGATCTTATTGCTGTCTCTGTAACTGCATCGGAAAATTAAAAAATTCTTCGGAAGCTTTGTACTTTGCGTTTGTTTGTGAATTCAAAGGAAGTTTTTCTCAACTTAAATGGGAGGTTCCTAGAGTTTTCTTTAAAAGTTAGTAATGGGTTGTTCAAAAAAACGGTTGACAAATTAAGAAATCGATTGAAAATAAAACAATTCGTGGAAGCTGTTATTAAAATAAATAATTGTTTAATAGGTGCTTGACCCAGACAAGATAGCCAGCCTCATTCTGAATGTAAATTCCTCGGGAGTTTTCTAACTCTCTCCTTTAAGTTGAAACGGCAGAGAGACATGGCATTTACTTCAATCTGTAAACTTCATTGGATACTCTAGATCTTAAAAAGAACATATTCAAAATTTTATAAGATTTTCTTTAACAATGCAAGTACTTTATGTATATTTTACATCATTGAATGCAGGCTGGCGAAAATGCCAAGACATCGGTATTGAAAAACAGTGTTCTTTTCTTCTGTTTTTTTTTTTGTCGTTCAATAAAATTTTGCAACTGTTTGCCAAAAATTACATTTTCTTACTAAATTGACAGATTTCCCTTGACAATTTTTTTCAAATCGACCACAAGATTGCCTCAACACCCTCCCCCAATAAATTCCCTCACTCCACTTGGCCACTAAATAAGGTGCAAAATGTCAACTGTTAGTTTAAAAACCCACACAAATGAACTTTTATTAGAGGACACCTCGTAAAATAACCATAACATATGGGATACGGTAGAGGATAGAGAGAGATCCTTTAACTCACTACACCTCGGATGAATGCAAAAATCATTATTTTTGGAATGTAAATGGCAACCACATAAAACAGGGAAATTGGGAATACTTTGTGGTTTGTGGAAAGGGTTAGGGTTAAATTGTAAACATGTGTGTACGTATGTCACTTGCTTTTTTTAAGTTGTGTGTACGTACGTATGTATGTACGTATGTGAGCCAAACACACATACCCTTTTTGGAATCACTTGATTATGTGACCATTGTCTGTTGAGATGAGCAACAAAAGGGTTAACTACGTTACGCATCTGCCTTTTGGAACAAATTTCATAACTCCCCAAAGGGCTGTTCAGAGAGTCGCAGACAGACGGACAGAGAGAAGAGACACACCCGCAAATTTTTGGCTGACAATTGTCATCGTCTGCCTTGCTGAACCTGAAAAAGGTTAAAATAACAATTGCAATTTTATGGCAAAAAGTATGTGTAAAATTTTGTATGATGTGGCAAATCAAGTTCACGATAACCACCTAGCAAAGTCAGACCCCTTTTGCATGCCGTAAAAATGAGCGAGCAGCGTATGAGTGACACTGCGTAAAGCAGTGATGAGATAATGGAGTTGAAATTGCTGATAGTGATGGTATTTTACGACAATGCTGTGTTAACGTTGGTGTTCGTTCTACCGAAGAACAATTTATTTTTGATTACATTATCTTCGTTGTTGGCATTGGCGGAATGAGAAAGTTTTTTATGTTGATAAGAAGTACTACTTTGCAATGGCTGAGTTCAAAGTCTGGTTTGAAGCTAACAAACAAATTTTTTCTACGTAATTCAAACGAATTTGCGTTCAAAACAACTAAAAAGTATTCTCTTCCACTTTGAAAATGCCTTATTTAGAGTTTCAAATATGTCTTCTATTGACCTTTCAAAACATATTACAAAAATGTTGTCTATACACTTTTCATAAGGTCTTCTAGAGACCCTTAAAGAGGTCTTCTACTGACCTTTTAAAGTGTATTCTGCAGTCCTTTGGAAATGTCTCCTGTATCCTATAGACTATTCAAAAGGTGTTTTATGGACCTTTGACAAGGTCTTCTAGAGACCTTTGGGTCGGCCTTCAATATACCTTCGAAATGGTTCTCTATAGATTTTTGATAATGTCTTCTATAGATCTTTCAAAAGGTCCTCTATAGACCTTTGGAAAAATTTTCAATAAAGCTTTTCAAACGTCTTCTATAGGCCTTTCAAACGGTGTTCCGTAGACCTTTATAAAATGTTTTCTATAGACATTTTTCTTCCTTTCAAAAGGTCTTCTGAAGACCTTTCAAAATGTCTTCTATAGACCTTTCAAAATGTCTTCTATAGACCTTTCAAGAGGTCTTCTATAGACCTTTCAAAAGATCTTCTATAGACCTTTTAAAAGGTTTTCTGTAGACCTTTCAAAAGGTCTTTTATAGACTTGTCACAAGTTCTTCTATAGATCTTTCAAAAGGTCTTCTATAGACCTTTCAAATGGCATTCTATATTCCATTCAAAAGGTCTTTTATAGACCTTTCAAAAGGTCTTCTATATATCTTTCAAAAGGTCTTCTATAGACCTTTCAAAAGGTCTTCTGTAGACCTTTCAAAAGGTCTACTATAGACCTTTCAAAAGGTCTTCTATAGACCTTTCAAAAGGTCTTCTATAGACCTTTCAAAAGGTCTTCTATAGACCTTTCAAAAGGTCTTCTATAGACCTTTCAAAAGGTCTTCTAAAGACCTTTAAAAGGTGTTCTGTAGACCTTTCAAATGGCATTCTATATTCCATTCAAAAGGTCTTTTATAGACCTTTCAAAAGGTCTTCTATAGGCCTTTCAAAAGGTTTTCTATAGACCTTTCAAAAGGTCTTCTATAGACCTTTCAAAAGGTCTTCTATAGACCTTTCAAAAGGTCTTCTATAGACCTTTCAAAAGGTCTTCTATAGACCTTTCAAAAGGTCTTCTATAGACCTTTCAAAAGGTCTTCTATAGACCTTTCAAAAGGTCTTCTATAGACATTTCAAAAGGTCTTCTATAGACCTTTCAAAAGGTCTTCTATAGACCTTTCAAAAGGTCTTCTATAGACCTTTCAAAAGGTCTTCTATAGACTTTTCAAAAGGTCTTCTATAGACCTTTCAAAAGGTCTTCCATAGACCCTTCAAAAGGTCTTCTATAGACCTTTCAAAAGGTCTTCTATAAACCTTTCAAAAGGTCTTCTCTATAGACCTTTCAAAAGGTCTTCTCTATAGACCTTTCAAAAGGCCTTCTATAGACCTTTCAAAAGGTCTTCTATAGACCTTTCAAAAGGTCTTCTATAGACCTTTCAAAAGGTCTTCTATAGACCTTTCAAAAGGTCTTCTCTATAGACCTTTTAAAGGGCCTTCTATAGACCTTTAAAAAGGTCTTCTATAGACCTTTCAAAAGGTCTTCTATAGACCTTTCAAAAGGTCTTCTATAGACCTTTCAAAAGGTCTTCTATAGACCTTTCAAAAGGTCTTCTATAGACCTTTCAAAAGGTCTTCTATAGACCTTTCAAAAGGTCTTCTATAGACCTTTCAAAAGGTCTTCTATATGCCTTTCAAAAGGTCTTCTATAGACCCTACACCTTAACAAAATGTCTTCTATATACATTTTTCTTCCTTTCGAAAAGGTCTTCTATAACCATTTGAAAAGGCCTTCTATAGACATTTGGAAAGTTATTCTATACCCTTTAAAAAGGTATTATACAGAAATTTAGAAAGGTATATCAATAGGTCTGCTATAGAACTTAGAAAAAATCTTCAATAGTTCTTTGAAAAGGCCCTCTATAGAAAGGTATTTTATAGACCTTTGAAAAGATCATCTGTAGAAAGGCCTTTTATAGACCTTTGTATAGATCTTTAAAACGTCTTCTATATACCTTTCCAAAAGGTCTTCTATAGACCTTTAAAACGTCTTGTATAGACCTTTCAAAAGGTCTTCTCTATAGACCTTTCAAAAGGCCTTCTATAGACCTTTCAAAAGGTCTTCTATAGACCTTTCAAAAGGTCTTCTATAGACCTTTCAAAGGTCTTCTCTATAGACCTTTTAAAGGGCCTTCTATAGACCTTTAAAAAGGTCTTCTACAGACCTTTCAAAAGGTCTTCTATAGACCTTTCAAAAGGTCTTCTAAAGACCCTTCAAAGGTCTTCTAAAGACCCTTCAAAGGTCTTCTACAGATCTTTCAAACGGTCTTCTATAGACCTTTCAAAAGGTTTTCTATAGACCTTTCAAAATTTCTTTTATAGACCTTTCAAAACATCTTCTATAGACCTTTCAAAAGGTCTTCTATAGACCTTTCAAAAGGTCTTCTATAGACCTTTCAAAAGGTCTTCTCTATAGACCTTTTAAAGGGCCTTCTATAGACCTTTAAAAAGGTCTTCTATAGACCTTTCAAAAGGTCTTCTATAGACCTTTCAAAAGGTCTTCTATAGACCTTTCAAAAGGTCTTCTATAGACCTTTCAAAAGGTCTTCTATAGACCTTTCAAAAGGTCTTCTATAGACCTTTCAAAAGGTCTTCTATAGACCTTTCAAAAGGTCTTCTATAGACCTTTCAAAAATTCTTCTTCAAGAGGACTTCTAGAGACCTTTCAAAAGATCTTCTATAGACCTTTCAAGAGGTCTTCTAGAGAACTTTCAAGAGATCTTCTAGAGACATTTCAAAAGGTTTTCTAGAGACCTTTCAAAAGGTCATAGACCTCTCAAAAGGTCTTTTATAGACCTTTCAAAAGGTATTTTATAGACATTTCATAAGGGGTTCTATAGACCTTTCAAAAGGTCTTCTAGCAACCTTTCAAAATACTTCTATAGACCATTCAAAAGGTCTTCTATAGACATTTTATAAGATCTTCTATAGACCTTACAAAAGTCGTCTATAGATTTTTCCAAAAGGTCTTCTATAGACCTTTCCAAAAGGCCTTCTGTAGGTCTTTGAATAGAACTTCTAAAGACCCTTCACAGGTCATCTACCGATCTTTCAAAAGGTATTCTAGAGACTTTTCAAAAGGTCTTCCATAGACCTTTCCCTATAGACCTTATGCAGACATTTTGAAAGGTGTTCTATAGACCTTTCCATATAGACTTTATATAGACCTTTACAATGAAATTCAATAGACCTTTCAAAAATACTTCTATAGACCTTTTAAATGAACATAGTCAAACAATTTCTCAACCAAAAACTGTCAACAGAGGTCCATGTTTTGTAATAGCCCTATATAATGGTACCTCAATATTTTAACAATTTTGTGGATTTTCGCTACATTTTTGATCGAACTACCTGTTTTTCGACATTTTAGGTTCCCTGTGGTCACGAAACTTCTCCAACAAAAATTGTCAATGCGGGTCCCTCTGGTGGGTGGTGGTTATCTAGGGTGGGTTACTAACCCAACCCCTAAATCCATGACTTTTAACTTTACCATAGGTGAATATGATATTGGCCCAAAGATCATAGGCGCTCAGATATTTAGACAGAGATTCACCAATATACCCCAAGTCTTCCGCAGCTGCTTGTTTTAACATTGACGCCCCGACTGTCATTTGGAATATAATTATTTGTTACAGAAGTCGGTATAATTCCTAGTAAACTAAAATATGTTATGTCCATAAAGCAACTTCTGTTACCGTTACTACTGTTTCAGCCACATTGGAAAATCCTAAACAATACTTTTGTGTTCAGCCCGTCAAAATTAATATAATTTCCTCAAAAAGTAAGGTGCATAAAAATCCCCCATGAACTTTTTCATTCAAAAAATACAAAAGATAAGAATGTCACTTTGACTATTAAAACTGATTTGGCAAACTTTTTACCGCTTAAATAACATTCAGGCAATGCAGGAAAGAAAAAAACTTAAACAACTAAAGCTCAAATACTTTGCAATTGATAAAGAATATCAAAACAAAACAGGGCGGCAAACAAATTAAACTCTCATTTATCATTTTGGGGCGAAAAGAACAAAACGAAAGAAGTCGAAAACTTTTTCCTCAATACAAAATTTCCTAGCACACCACACAAGTGTTTCAATGGTTTGCATAATTTATCCAAACATATACAAAAAAATGAACACCAAACCAAATTTCCATTTTTCATATTTTTTTTATTTATTTTTCAAAAAAAGTTCAAAACTTTATGTCATATACTCGTACATATGTACATACGTATTTGTGTACCTGACCTACAACAATCACAGCACTTCACTTTCGTTATTTGTGGGTAAATTTTATTGCAGGCAGCATTTACTTATATCAAAATATATAGAAAAAAAAACTCAATCTTTGATGACGACCATCCAACAAGTGTCTGTTGCTGTTTATTTTTTTTTTTTGTTTTGTGATAGAAAGAAAAGGAAAAACGTAGTTATTTTTATTTTGTTTTTATTGTTGTTATTCCACAAGTCAAATTCAAAAATTATGCAAAATTATTTAAATTTGATGATGGCGTCGTTACTCGGTTTTGCATATCCATGGCACAGTCAGTCATACCGCCAGTCAGCCACCCATCCACCCAGACAGACATTTGGAGGTCGTCCGCACAAAATACTTTGACAGACAAACAGCCATGCACAGCGAAATGAATTTAAGGCAAAAACGTTGCCAGAATACGGGTATGAGTTATGACGATGTAGTCTTATGACAATTTTGACGTTGGTGGGTGGATGATGTGGGACCTACATACATACATTAGACATGATAAATATATACTAAATGCGTGTGTTAAAAGAAAAACAATTTTGTTATCTTTACTTGGAATCCCAAAATGAATGAACGAATGTCAGTATCGAAAATCTCTAATTTAATGATGTGTGATACGTATTGAGAGGGTAAATTGACAGCGAAGAATCGTTATTAACTTCAAAATTAGGGAACGGGTGGTCCCCAGTTCCCTACTTCCCAAGGAATTGCCTAAACGTGGATTTAAAGGCAAACATTTTTATGTAGAAGGGGTACCATAGTGTAGCCTATCATTGATAACGATCTAACTTTGCCGAAATTATAGCGATATTTATACCTTAGACAAGATTGACCGGTCATAAAATAGATTACAAATTGTCCGAGACCGAATTTTTCCAGATTCTAACTATGACATATGACACATTTTTATACCCTTAGCTACACTTTGGTACAGGAACACGTAACAATGGTGTTAAGTTCGGCCGGGCCAAACTTGTTATACCCTCCACAACGAGTAGTATTGAAGTAAAATGGAACAATTAGTTTCTCTTCGTTTATGGAGAAGACTAAATACCAAATTTCAGCAACTTCGGTAAAAAATGTGTACCGTTCTATGGGGACTATAACAAATACCCAAAAATTTCTGGCGGAAAGTTTTTAGACTCAAAGATTTAATACCAAATTTCCAATATTTCTGTAAAATAATGCGACTAAAACCGTCAAAATACCGAAAATCAAGAGGTACACTTCTATGGGGCTTCTATTCTGATAAGTCTCTCCAAAATTATTGTATAACCCCATGGAACACTAAATAACAAATTTCAGTCTTTCGGTGGGATATTGACGTCACAACCTTCAGAACTACGAAAATCGAGAGGTACCGTTCTATATCGAAACGTGGGCCTATACGGACGAATTTCAGTCAGAAAGGTTTATACCTCCAACGTAGACTTAATACCAAATTTCAGCCATTTCGGAGCGATAATGAGACTAAAACCTTCAAAATACCGAAAATCGGGTGGTACTGTTCAATGGGGGCTATTTGAGGCGTAGACTTATACCGACAAATTTCTGGGAGAAAGTTTATTATATACACCAACGAAGACTAAAGTTTTATACCGCCAACGAAGACTTAGTACCAAATTTCAGCCATTTCGGTGTGATAATGAGGCGAAAACGTTCAAAATACCGAACATCTGGTTGTACCGTTCTATGAGGGCTATATGAAAACGTTGGCCGATATACCCCTTTTGGAATACCAAACATTGTAGGAGAAATAGAAACTACTACACCAAATTGCTTTATCTTAAAAATTGCGAGCAGTATCTTTATTTCAACAAACGGACGGACATGCTTATATCGACTTAGAATTTTACCCTGATCAAGAATATATATTACAGAATATTATAGGGTCTCAGATGAATATTTTGATGTGTTACAAACGGAATGACAAATTTAATTAGCCTCATTTAATTATACCATTATGGTGGAGAGTATAAAAAATGGGCTTCATCCAAATTTTAGGTTTAGGCCGTACATACAATTCATATTCGATATAGCATTGCCCATTAGTCTGGCTAGGTGGTACACAGACCCATAAAAAAGCATTACCAACCCAGCAAAAAATCCTTACTACATAATGGGTTTCAAGAGTACTTTGTGGTAGTCGTAACTACATACAAATCCCGCTACTAACCCATTACACTGTACAAATTAATTCAGTCAATTTTGTCAGAGCAGGAGTAGTTGCAGTCATTATAGTATTTAGGACCATGCCAAAATCACTGGACAATAGCCGTAGACTATCCCCGCATTTTCAGATACAATATCAGGAACCTATGACTTATCCTGATGACGTTATTTTAGTTTATAGTACTAAAATACGTAATTTTACAAAGTCCGATCTGTGTTATCAATATTTTCCCTATATATCTATATATATAAAAATGGTGTAAAAAATGTATAGTAATTCATAAAATGAGAACGGCTAGGCCGATTTCTGTAAAATTTTTTGTCAGTTATTCGTATTTTCGAGGAGAAGGTCTTTACGGAAGAAAATTTTGGAAAATCTCTCTGGAAAAGTCGGAAAATTGGAAAAATCGAAAATTGAGTTTTTGTATGAAATTTTATTCCTTAATAGCGAGACGAAGTTCGCCGGGTCCGCTAGTATATATATATATATATATATTCACCATAGATATATCAAAAATAGTTTGGATCGAGCACACATAATCTTCTGAACGAATTTATTATGAAAAACATCAATAAAATATATATTGTGAACGCAGATAACAATAATAAACTCAGATAAAGTACAACATTAACCCTAAAACGTGATTTTACTTTTGGCAGATTCCTGGCGTTTAGGTACGATTTAGAGTTTTGGTATTTTCGTGGGCCTGTAGTAAAGTTGTACGACAAATAATTTTGTAGAATATTTTGATCTGATACGATTACATTTTAAAGGAGTTTTTAAACGTTTTTGAAAAAAGAGACCAAAAAGACCAGTTTAGTGGTTAATTTTTTTCATAAAAAGTTGTCAGTAATATTGCCAAAGATACTTTATACATAAAATACAAGGATTCCAAGGAATCTGATGCTGAATAAATATTTCAAATCCTGTAGAAATGGGCGGAACTTGCCACGCCCATTTAGGTTACTTACCGACTTAAACTTTCAAAACGCCGATACACGTGTCTTCTTTTTTCGGTCCTCTTTCATAATCTGGCCGAATTATCTTGTAATTATTTTTTGTGTTGTACAGTGTTATTTTAACAAGGGTATGTCGCACTGAAAACTAGTTATTCTATAACCACTAGAATAACTAGTTATTTTATGGAAACTAGAAGTTGACAAATAAACATAAAAATATATGTTTTGTGTTTAGAACACTCTAGATCATGATGATCCCTCCTGACATGTCTTGGTGTAGCAGTCCTATCCACCATACGGCTATTGGGGTGACTCTTACGGTAACTCCTGAGCATATACTGCAACGAGAGAATGTCATTGTGTTGCCGTAGTGGACGAATTCTCATCTATTTATATAGAGGGATGATGAAAAACCCTGTTGCAGTAATCAGGGCTGCGTTTAACAGGTTTAGATAATGTTCAATCGCGTCGCCACATAGCTTACCATAGTGCGACTCGTCTGATTATATATGCCCAACAAGGTTTCTTTATCTGTCAGCTAGGGCTAGGCTTGAAGATAGAAAAAGGTTTCTTTGTCCGCTTCAAATCACTTCTTCCTGTATCTAAACTTGTCATAGTCAGCTTTGACATACGAGGAGGGCTTGAATATACTGTCGAATCTTAGGGTAATTAGCCGTTGAAATTATGTTACTATCGACCAGGATTACATTATTACTTATTTCCCGCGCGTGTAAGTGGTAAGATCAATCAACTGGGAGCTTAGCCATTCACAAACAACATCAAGGAATATATCTGTCGCCAAGATCGTGCATTCATTCGAACAAGTAACGTTCTTAATGTCTGGATGGGTGAAAAGTGGAAATATAGTTCAGGAGATATCACCCACCTTGAGGACTTCCTGTTTTACTCTACGAGGCTTCGACTTCTTGTCCTGGCGTACACACATTCAATTCTTTATACAACGTTTTAGTAATTAGTGCCGGAGTGTAGTCTGACCCATGTCCTCCAACAGCGTGGAGTGCTTAATAAACATATCTTAATATATAAAAGAGCTTCGTGATAATTTAGTGAGTGACTGACTGACAGATCATCGCCCAGACGAAACGGCTGAAGCTAGAAGCTTGAAAATTTTTAAAAATTAAACATGACCTCGGGCTTGAATAATTACTCAATTTAATTGAAATTTTGAGGGTGGGTTGCTGTTGGTGTGTAGGGGTGAGATAAGGCTGGGTTTTTGGAATCTCGAACTGGGTACGAAAAGTACTAAAAGGTACTAAATATTTACGTACCTTCGACGTGTTCGTGCTTTGGTCGTTGGTATTAGAAAAATTAATACGTGAAATATGTTTTCACGGTTTTACTTGGAAATCGCAAGTCCTTTCGCAATGAGACTAACGAAAATATTGTAGCTGTGAAAATTCTCAACAAGATTGACCTTATTGGTATTTTCGTAGGTTTTACCATTTTTGAGATATAGAAGTTCAAATTGGGACAATACGCAGACTGTATCTGACTTATAAAACAATGTCATGCACGATACGCCTTAACTTACTTTAAACGAAAATCGCTTATACCTTGGAAGTTTTTGTGGATTCTGAAACACCAATGTTAATAGATGAGAAAAATCCAAAAACAAGTAAAAAGTCATTAAGTTCGGCCGGGCCGAACTTTTTATACCCTCCACCAATTAATTAAAATGGAATAATTAGGGTCCTTTCACAATTTTAGGTGGAACAACTTTTCGACAATGGATAGAATCCTATTGCCTCCCACTATTGCTTAAATTACACTGTGAACACAAATGTTGAGGCAGAGATAATTCCTTTTGGAGATGAAAGCCCTTGGTGTGTGTATATTAAAAACCCCGAAGGACAGATGCGCCGTGAGTCGAACTTCCGCGTTATGGCGTGATGAAGTTTTTGCAAGAGACCCTGTAAGCCATAATGAATTAGCATTATAACTTTGTTAGCAGTTTTTGTAGAGCACTTAAGCAACAGAGAACAAAGATATAACGCTAATTCCTGATGGCCCACAGGGTCTCTAACAAAAATTTCATCACGCCATAACGCGGAAGTTCGACTCACGGCGGATCTGTCCTTCGGGGTTCATAATATACTCACCAAGGCCTTTCTTCCCCAAGAGGAATTTTCCGTGCCCCAGACTTTCTAATCTAAAAAATGTGTTCAGCTAGGTGAAAGGTACCACCTACGGGGCTATATCAAAGAGTAAACCTATCTTTAAATTTTTTGGCGGAAAAGTTTTATAGCTGCATGGAACTTCAAGAGTCAAATTGAGGGTAGTTTCATCAAAACAATGTAAACCCTCAAAAATGGACCCATGTTGACGAATTTTAGTGAAGAAATTTCGTGACCATTGAAAATTCCCGAAAATCGGCAGGTACAGTTATATGGGGGGATATACCAAAACATGGACTTATGTATATTGACGATTATTTTTGAATAGACAAAATTGTAGCTAAAATTCTCAAAATACCGATCATTACAGCTAGTTCGGTTAAAAATTGCAGCTAAAATTCTCAAAATACCGAAAATCGGGAGATACCGTTATATGGGGGCTATACCAAACATGGACCTATGTTGACGATGTTTCGTTGGAGATGTTTTATGACCACTGAGAACTTCAAATTGCAAATTACAGCTAGTTCGGTTAAAAATTGTAGCTAATATGCTCAAAATACCGAAAATCGGGAGGTACGGTTATAAGGGGGCCATACCAAAACAAGGACCTATGTTGACGATGTTTGGTGGAGATGTTTTGTGACCACTGAGAACCTCAAATATCAAATTGCAGATAGTTCGGTTACATATTGTGGCTATAATTCTCAAAATACCGAAAATCGGGAGGTACCGTTATATGGGGGCTATACCAAAACATGGACCTATGTTGACGATGTTTCGTGGAGATGTTTCATGACCACTGAGAACCTCAAATGTCAAATTACAGATAGTTCCGTTAAAAATTGTAGCTAAAATTCTCAAAATACCGAAAATCGGGAAGTACCGTTATATGGGGACTATACCAAAACATGGACCTATGCCAATATCCTTTGGGATATAAGTTTTTTGATCACTAGGAACCCTAAGTGCCAAATTATAGCTAATTAGGTCTGCAAATGTGGCGAATAACGTCAAAATACCTCAAATCCGGAGGTACCGTTATATGGGGGCTATACCAAAGAGTGGACCCATATAGCCCATCTTCGAACTTGACCTGCCTATGGAAAAAATACCCGAGGGTGCAAAATTTCAGCACTCTATCTCAATTATTGCGGACGCTAGAGTGATTACAACAGACGGACGGACAGACGGACGGACATACGGACATGGCTAGATCGTCTTAGAATTTTATCCTGATCAAGTATATATATACTTTATAGGGACGCAAATGATTAGTTCGATGTGTTACAAACGGAATGACAAACTTAATATACCCTCCATACTATGGTGGAGGGTATAACAAGAAAAAATCGCTAAAAGGATTTTTGAAAAAAACCCTAAAAATGTGTACTTTGATCGCGATTTATTTGAAAATCCCTCCGGCGATTTTTTTTGTCTTTTGATTTTTCTCATCTCTGAACATTGTAGATTCACAATCCGCAAAACTTCCCAGGTGTAAGCACCTTTCATTTAAATTTACTTAAGGCGCACCATGTCCACGTAAGGGTAGTTAGAGACAGGCTCAAGCGAAATAAGTCCATTTCGTTACGCATCAAATATCTGATGCAGGTATTCCGGAATATGCTGCACCCAACAAAGAAAAACTATGCAAATACAAACATACATATGTACATACGTATGCACACTGTCCGAACCCAAGTGAGGTCCAGGATAAATCCGTGCAGGCAGTGAAATATTTTGGCCCCCAGTTTACGATAACGTGTTTTTTCATCCACAACTAAGCCATTTTGTTGTACAATTAAGGACCTGTGCATAGGACATTTAGGTCCACTACTCCTGCTATTGTTTTTTTGTGCAGTCACTGACTGGTAGCATATAGCTGTCGACAAAGTCGACTCTTCTGCTACTTACCAGGCGTGTTTACCACCAACCATTTCTTGTATACACTGTAACGACATGGAAAAGATTTCAAATTTCCAAATTTTCACTCATACTAACCGATTTTTATTTTAAAGTGAAATGCCATGTTTGGTAAATCTCCCCGGAAATCAACGCCATGATAGGCAAAAACCCTCATATTTGCAAATGAAGACTTCCGTGTTGATAACTGTCAATGGTGATGATTTGTGCTGTTGTTGTTACTTTGATTAATATTGTTGTCTTTGTCACTCTTGTTTTTGTTGTATTCAAATACGACACAATAACAAAGCACACATACTGCTCCAACTTTTGCTTCACATTAACTTCATTATTTTGTCATTCTCCACAATTTCAAACAATTTTAACAAATGCCTCTCTCAATGGGAAACACATTCTCTCCTGGAAAACTCTCTATCTGCAGATAATAAAAAAAACAACTTAAATATAATTAAAATATTTTAAAACATTTTCCATTCTTTACTTTCTTTTGTGATGAACACAATTCTGAAATGTTTCAAAATAAAATTTGTTATGAAAATATCAAATGAAATGGACTGTCCCATACAAATCCCATTCATGTATACAAATCTTGAGTAAATGGAAAATGTTCTCAAATCTCCATTCAAACATCCCCAAAACAAATCAACAGTCGAGTAGTCGCCAACAAACCATCCATCCGCCCCATCATCATCATTCATCCTTACATATCATCCCATTCACGCTTGTTGTTGGTTATGGTATAAATATATTCAAAAGTATTTTTTATTGTATTCATTGCTCAACGTTAAAGGAAGCCATCAACGAAATCATTTGCACCAATTTTTTTCGTTTTTTGTTACTCTGTTCCCCTGTCAGCGTAGTAATGTTTTTATTCTTTGTACAAATGTCTATGACACTTCGATTGCTGTTGTTGTCGTCGTTGTTATTTTTGTCTGGCACAGAAATTTATACAACAGCAACAAAAACCGTAACTGAAACTTACATATTTTAGCATTTTTTACATCGAATTTTGCATAATTTTTTCAAGGTCACACTGTGTAATGCATACATTAGCATATACTCTACATAAACAGTTTGCACTCATACACACTCACAAATATATAGACAGTCTTGCTCACTGGCTGGCAAGTTGAGACATCCATACACACACTAACACACAATCAGCCAGTCAGGCTGCCAGACATTTGCCGGCATTTACTGGTTTTACTTACAGTTTGCATGTAAATTTCGTAGCAAGCGAGTAACTGCTTCTTGTGGGCTATATGCAAATTACACGTCAAACTTGGTGCAGCTTTTGTTGTTGTTGTTGTTGCAGTCTGCATACACAAAAAGGGGGCCGGTCGTTTACATTTGGTCTCCAAAAATGAAAAAAAAACATTTTTCATAATCTGAAATTGACAAGCATCAAGGGTGGTGTGCAAATTTGGGGTGTCACAAAAGGATAATTGATTAAAAATTATCAAAAGGAAGGTGCCTTCGTGCAGAGGAGTATCTCTCAAATCGCTTACACCGAAAATGGGCTATACTTTAAAAAGGTGACTAAGTTAATTTGATTAAAAATGATGAAGTAAGGAAGTAGTAGGGATCGTACTAAGCAATCGGTATTATCATGGCAAAGTCCAGTACTTATCTTGGTACCTCTTTCATATCAAACGGACTATTTTGGTCCGTGCTGGGATGAAGCAAAAACCCAGGACCAAACATACTCAAACTTCGGTGGAATGCAATAAATGCCGGGAGTGGGGGTGAGGGATTAGCTTGCCTATTGCAGCAGTCTGTTCAATACAGACCTATCTCACTTGATCCTAGATCTTATGACCTGCACATGGAGTGTAGGGGTATCAGTCAGGTGTGGAAATGAAGCAGTAGAGTTGCTTAACGTGTACATCCCTTCTTTAAATAGCTTCGTAGGTCCAACATTAGCCGTCTTTTGGAAGGTCATTATATATTAGTTTAGGTGACTTAAATGCACATCATGAGTTATGGCATTCGGTGTTATATAATGACCAGAGGGGTATAGCGCTGGCTGAGCAGAATTATAACTCTACGGTTTACACGGTCAATGAGGACTTCCCTATCAGAATAACGGAGAGTGCCATAGTTTGCCAGACGTAACCATTGTGACATCTGCTCTGATTAATGACATCATTTGGCAAGCCGTCTCTTGGGAAAGACAATCTCCCTACACAGAAAAAAATTTTAACATTTTAATAAAAAAATTCAAAAATCTGGTTAAAAAAATCGATAAAAAAACGATCTGATAAAGCAATTCTCATATTAACTAAGAATTTTGTTGAATTTTATTTTTTCAATCGATAAAATATTTTTCAAACTAACAAACTGGTTTATCGATTTTTAATTTTTTTATAAAAAAATAAATATCAGAGTAAATGTTGATAAAAATATATTCATATTTACAATTATTTTGTTGATTTTTTTGTTAAATACAAACCCAAAAGCCACAATAAATAGATACATACACACGCATTAATAAATGGTGGTGGTAGGTTTAAAATGTATAAAAATGCCAAACACAAAAACAACAACCGACGCATAGGTATACACACAATTATAAATCGTACAATAAATAACAAATGAAAGAAAAACGGAATGGGACAATTTAAAAAAATACAGGAACATCGTTGAACGGTTCCGTTGGTTGTGAAATAAAACAAATTCTCCTGTCAAATTAAAGATCATCCGCGAAAAGTGGACATCTGGAATAAAATGTAATAAATAGGTACATCACATTTCAAATATATAAAATAGTATTACATGTAATTGCTTCTTCGTCCAATAAAATATTCCTATTCTCCTTTTTTGGATTAAATTTCAAAATTTGGTTCCAATGAGATATTGTATAAGCACCATTAGTTTACACATAGACACTGATTTATTTTCCCACTTTCGATCCGCACAGAACAAACGTCTTAAACGAACTGCCACCAAACTGTTGGTTACATTATCGAAACCGAACAAAACATTTTTTTCTCTCTTCTTTTGTTAGGTTCATAAAAACTTTTAGTATACATACCCAGCGAACCAAATGTCGGATGTCCGACACGTCTGAACAATTTCGGAAGCAAAATCGTTCAGATTTCGTTCCGATTTTTCGGATAAGAAATATTTCAGATTTTGTACCGATATCGGAGCGAATGTCGGAAATAAATTTCCCTTCCGAATTTCCCAAGGATTTTCTTCAGATTTCGTTTCGACCTCTGACCGAAATCGATCCGATTTCACACACAAACACCGCACATTGTTGTAGCGGAAAATGTCTTTATGCCATAACAAATTACTTTCGCTCGCTCTTGAGAGCGAGAACATTTGATAAACGTTGATAACCATTATAACAAAAAATATTGTTTAAAAAACTTCAAAAAATTTCCATAAATTTTTTGATTGAAATCGTTTATCGTGACATTTTCATGTTTGATAAATATTTCCTTATATGTTTGTAATATTTTATCGGCATGCGACTCAAATATGGTGATGAAACTTTTAATTAAAAATTTCGAGTTGTCTTTTTTGTGTAGATTTTCATGGTGACACTGTGCAAATAAGCGATGTTTTATACGCTTTTTAATGCTAAGATGCAGCCAAACTTAGCGTCCAAATTATATTTCAAAAAATATATTAAAACTAAAAGATATGGTCTTGCTGTATACGAAAATCGCATGCGGAAAAATTGATTTTGATAATTACGCGATGTACACATACTTTAAAAATGCATATAAATTAAAATCTTTGAATTGAACTCTATTTCCGTTTAAGAAGCCTAATGATTTATCTCAACAACCCGATAATTTTTCTCAACGGAAAAGCTTCTACGTGAATGTAGATAAAGCAAACTACGCCCATTTTCTTGGTAGTTTGAAGAAAAATAAAAGAAGTACTCCTATTGATTTCTTCCAATACTTTCAAATCTAGAATTCATGTGAAAACTATTTTTTCAAACCAAAATTTATTGTTTTTGTTTCCCAAATATGTGTTTATTTTGGCTATAACATCCAAACTCTTATCCCGATCATTATAATTTTGGTCTGATTTGATTCCCTGTGAAATTTTTATTTAAACTTATTTTTTGAAAATAAGTCGGATTACATTTAAAATTTTGTAAATTTTCTGCAAATTCCGCGAATAAATATATGCTATCTACTCACTGTCATCCCTTCGTCAAGACTTTTTAGTGACAATTGCGCTCATTAACATAATTAGCGTTTTTATAATAATTTATTTTTAAAAGCAGAAGTGAAACCGGGATAACTTTTTTCCGCAACAATCAAAAATTTGCTGGCGAGCGGATTTGTACTGGGGAACTTTTTCTTAACCTATGTACCAAAAATCTTTGATGTAGCGCGAAAAGAAAAATTTAAATCTTTTGGAAATGGAATATAAAAGTATTGGCAATACTTCCACATACTCTTTGTTTAAATTAAAATAAACGCTTTCAATATTGCTATTTGGCGAACGTTATATTTCAGACTTATGTAAGATTATATTAAATTTCAAGCAAAAATAGCTATGAACGATTTTCTCTCTCTAAAATTAAAGAAATAACTGCAATGGAAAACTTGAACGCGAACTTTTAACCTAGGCCAAAAGTGATAACGTATTTCTTTATATTTTTAAATTTGTTTGATATTTTTGATATTTGCAAAAGAATGTTATAACCCTAGTGTACATCCACCATATATCGCAGCTGAAGAACGTCATCTACAAGGACAAACCAGAGTAGATTTGGTGGTACCGTGCAAAACATCTATTCAACATGCTGTACAGGCCCCCACGACACACTGCACCGTTTCAACTGCATTGCCAGACCTACTTAACTAACTTCAGTTGCTTCGTGGTTACAAACTATGGATGCAGCTTATTCCTAGATCTGGAGATAGACACAGAGTCAGTTTAAGATAATAGGCGAACATACAAACGTATAAAATGCTGTTACAACAAAAATGCTGGTACAGCAAAATCTATACTTTTGACCAGAAAGCGCCATCAATATATCCATGGTACGATCATAAGACTACATATGAAAATAAAACTACTGATCTTCCCCCTGATGAAAATTGCAATAAAGTGTCTGCTAGATAACGGGCCTACTGCTTAATATATAATGGGTTTTGGGTAGAAAACCACATTTGCCCATTCCCAGTTGTTGCATTATTGCAAATTGCATGGTGTCCTAACGTTTTAATTGTCCAATTGGATTTTTATATTACATTGCAGCATGGGTCGCTTTGCCACCTTTTTCAAAAAGATTCCCCAGCCAGGCAAAATCTAATTTTCAACGGTTGCGAAATATCCTTCATTAATGTTTGCGACATTTTCTAAGTATTTCAGTCATGTAAAACTACTCTACAAGTTGTGTCGTAGGACACGCCGTTTGGACTCGGAGATAAGCTGTGGGTTCCATATCATTGAGCGTTGTCCCTTTTGGGATGTTTGTGAAACAATTATTATGTTATTATTTAAGCTTGGTGTGATACGGTACCAGAATCCACAAATTTATTTCTTACAATAAGTTTATTTGTTCCATAAAGAAATTTTGATATGTGGAAAGCTAATTCCCAGGGGTAAAGGTGTAGGGTATTGCATGGTCGGCCCCGTCCGACTATAGCCATGGCTTACTTGTTTTTTTTTTTTTTTTTTTTTTTTTTTTTTTGAGACAATTTTAAGAGTGTGTAAGTCGGACAATTTAAATAGTGTGTAAAACACCAGAATGAAAGTTTATGGAGCAGGCATATTATGCTGCAAGCATGATAAAGGTAATCTGTAATACCTAAAAATAGTACTTTTTTTTTTTTTTTTAAAATCCTAGAGATAGTCCATTTAGAACACATCGACAAGTACCACCTTTTCCCGTAGACCAGAACATGACATTGACATACTATGATCTAATTTTTGCAAGGAAAAATTCACAGCCGACATCCTCCTCCCTACGCTGAGTTCGACTCCGCAATTTAATTCAACCACAAATGGATGGAAACGGTGAGCTTTGTGCACTTATCTGGAGTATTTTGCCATTTATTGAACTTTCTAAAAGGCCATGTTTGTATATTCTGCAAATACATGTGATATAATAGGTCTAAGTTTGTAGATCATGACTTTAAAAGAATTTTTCTCTTACTTACTTACTTACTTAGCTTGTCCATTACAGAACATTTGTTCCATAGGCCGAACTAAGACAAGATCTCCATTCCTCTCTATTTGTTGCTTCGCACTCTGGAATACCGCGCCTTTTCATCTCATCATCCACTTGCTTGCGCCATCTATTCCTTGGCCTGCCAATTCTGCGTGCACCGCCAAACGGTCCGTATTTATACGCCTTTTTAGCGGGTTCATCATCGCTCATTCTTATGATATGGCCTAGCCAACGCAATCGCTGAATCTCGATACGTTTAACAATATTGATGTCGTTGTAAAGCAGATACAGTTCGTGGTTCATTCGACGTCGATATTCACCGTCAACGCAAATTGGTCCGTAGCACTGCCATGTCTGCTTGCGCAAATACCCAGGCTTCGGAGCCATACATCAGCACGGGTAGTATCAGTGTTTTGTAGAGCGTTATTTTTGTTTGACGAGATGTGGCTTTGTTTTAAAACTGCTTACTTAAACCAAAGTAGCATCTGTTAGCCAATACAATTCTTCTTTTTATTTCACAACTGATGTCGTTTGTTGTGTTTACGGAGGTGCCGAGGTAGACAAAGTCTTTTACTACCTCAATATTATAGGAACCAACTTCCACAGTCGGTCCGAACTTCTCTTGGTCTTCTCACCGTTTACCGCCAGACCCACTTTAGCAGATTCTCCTTCGACCTTTATAAAGGTATCAGTTACTTCTTTTACTGATCGGCCCATGATGTCTATATCATCGGCATAAGCAAGTAACATGTGACTATTGGTGTAGATTGTGCAACTTCTTTTGACGTTTGCGTCTCGTATAACCTTTTCCAGCAGGATGTTGAAGAGATCACACGAAAGGCTGTCTCCTTGTCTGAAACCTCTTTTGGTACCAAACTCTTCGGAGAGGTTCTTTCATATTTTAACTGAGGTCCTCGTGTCAGTCAAAGTCATTTTACAAAGCCGGATGAGCTTTGCGGGGATACCAAATTCAAACATGGCTTGGAATACCTTTGAACGCAGCGGGCTGTCGAAGACTGCTTTATAATCGACAAAAAGGTGGTAGGTGTCGATCTGCATCTCTTGGGTATTCTCCAGAATTTGCCGCAGGGTAAATATCTGGTCAATGGCCAGGCCACATCAAAAAAATCAACGGTGGCAAAATACCCCTCAGTAATGTTGGCTACAAACTTCTCTACAAGTGGTGTCTTAGGACACGCCGTTCGGACTCGGCAATAAACAGTAGGTCCCACATCATTGAGCTACTCGTAATATGAATGGGGGTGCACTCATTGATATGAGAGAAGTCTCCCTAGTCCCGTATGGGATGTTTGTGGAACAATTATATATTTAGAAATATCTCGTTACGGAAAGCGGTATAATTAAAACCAGATTAATTATAATTCATATTATACCTACTCTAATTAAGAAAAATTGCATACATTTTCATGCTAATTGTTAATTTAAAGCTGTTTGACTTTTCCCTAAGAAATATGGGTAAAATGCATTGGCGGTGACACCTATTTTTTCTGCTTTCGCCAATTACAATTTTTAATGAAAAATCCCTTTAATTGCTGGTGTCGTGTCGTTACTGTTTCTTTACAAAAAATGCAAATGCAAATTTTGTTTATCAAAATTACCGTTCTTCGCGTTGTTGTTGTTATAACTTGTTTTCAAATGTCATGCAAGCAGAGCGTTTCATGGAAATTGCATTGATTAAAGAACGTGAAAAGCACAGACGACGAAAAAATACAAAAGAAAAGCAAAAGTGAGAAAGAATGCTTGTCGACTGTTGCTGCTCGGTTGCATTTTGCATTGACAGAAATTTTTGTTTCATGTGTTTTTTTTTTTTTGCTTTGTACAAGAATGTGGTTTTAACACCTTTGCAAAATTTAAAATTAATATAAATTGCAAATTATATTTTTTTCGATTTTTACCAGCACTACATGAAGCATGACGAAAGAATGAAGTCGATCAATGAGTCTCTCCTTTAATAGCCTCTGAATTCTGTTGATTGATTTATTGTCAAAAATAAGCAAGTGATACGACAGCAACGGATGTGGCTTTAAAGGTGTGAAAACCAAAAATGGTTGAATATTTTCATGGGGATACAGTGGTTCGTAGTGGTTAATTTGATGAGTGTGATTCGTATGTATGTGTCCGCCAACTATCTAGCTGGATTGCATATATTCCTAATATTGGCTTGTATTTTCTGAGTAATTTTATCATGTAAAAATTATCTGCATTTTTTTCGACACGCTGCACACAGCGATAACAAAAACAAATCAAGGCTCAAGGCACCAAAACAAGAAGATCAAATAACTCCGGAATAAGTGGAGAGAAAATATTTTAAAATTTTGCTAAATGTGGACGTATACTGAACACACGTACACTCCACGTCAGTAGAATAGAACACCTAAATTTTTGTTAATGTTAGCGTATTTATCCCAAAACGAATGAATCTACGATTTTAATCTTGTAGGGATTTAAAGCCTATGATGTTCCGTATCAATCACAGAAAGAATTATGTTTCTAGCTTTTCGCGAAATGATTTTCTGATCATTTTTCCGATAATACTATGAAAAATAGGCATTTATTTTTGGTCATCAGGATAGAACAGTCATTTTATTTTCGTGAATTGTGGAGATATTAACGCCGAATTTTCTTTCAGTCTATAAAACGGGGCTTTCTAATCATTTTTCACCAATTAAACCATATAAATAATTCCGCGGACGCCGAAGTAACAGCGTAAACGGGTATAAATTGACAGATAATAGAAACATCTCGGAAAATCTATAAGAGTCGCGCAGCTATGTCATATTTCTTCACAAAAAGATAGAATATGACACAGGCAACCACGATGGATACAATCGAGTGCTTCGGATGCAGAAAAGATGGAACATTTTCAAAATAAGTATGAAAAACGTCAAAATTTCTTATAAAAACATTGATTTTTCTTCAATAAAATGATTTTTCCGCGAACAAGTCTGCCGTTTAAAAGTTTGGACATGTGCTCCACATTTAGAGGAAGATAATCTGATATGAAAACATCCACTATTTTAATAAACTGAGGGAAATTTTAGCACATTTTTCAAATTGAACACACCCTTTGGACTTTACATTTCATATGTGTTCTTATTTCGGCGTTCGCGACTGTTTTCAATAGTGTTATGTTCCAATAATAATGGACCAGGTTATGCTCTCCATACCGGATTTTACGAATTAGTCGTTTTTTTAACTGAACTCGCATATGTAAAAGCCCCGTTTTCGCGGGAAAACACAGTCATGGCAATTGAGGTTTTGGGTTGCGTAAGTTGCTTTTAAAAAGTACTAAAATTTCGCTCAGTGTATTAAAATAGCGGTTGTTTTCATATCAGATTATCTTCCTCTAAATGTGGAGCATATTTACAAACCTTTAGGTCGAGGTTGCCTGTGTCATATTCTATCTTATTGTGAAGAAATATGACATAACTGCGCGACTCTTTTTGATATTCCGAGATGTTTCAATTATCTGTCAATTTAAACCCGTTTACGCTGTTATTTCGGCGTCCGCGGAATTATTTATATGGTTTAATTGGTGAAAAATGATTAGAAAGCCCCGCTTTATAGACTGAAAGAAAATTCGGCGTTAATATCTCCACAATTCACGAAAATAAAATGACTGTTCTATCCTGATGACCAAAAATAAATGCCTATTTTTAATAGTATTATCGGAAAAATGATCAGAAAATCATTTCGCGAAAAGCTAGAAACATAATTCTTTCTGTGATTGATACGGAACATCATAGGCTTTAAATCCCTACAAGATTAAAATCGTAGATTCATTCGTTTTGGGATAAATACGCTAACATTAACAAAAATTTAGGTGTTCTATTCTACTGACGTGGAGTGTACATATGCTTGTATTTGTAAAGCTATTTTGTGTTAGGAGCAGTATATGTCAGTTTGCCTGCTTCTGGAGTTTTTAGTCCGTGCCAGGACGGAGGAAAGCCCTGGTACAATATGGATGTGCTCGCATCCACCGCACTCAAGCTTCGGGATGACGGGAATGGGCCCATCTTAAAGTTTGTTTGGAGTCATCAGTGAATATGTTGTTGCATGCTACGTGAGTCAGAATACGAGACATCCACGATGCCGCCTTTCCCTTACAGTATCCCCACACGCAGCATTTAACACTGGTCGTTGATATTCTTATATTTTGAAATTCAATTGCCATTGACTCCGAGGTATGGTCCAGGAAATAGTGGACTTTTTCAGTCCGTAGAATATTATGGTCGGGTCGCTGCAGGAAACCAAGATCATCAGCAACTGCAGGTTACTATGAAAGAATCACATCAGAAGTGGAGGTGGGGACTTACCTTCAAGTTGCACCAGTCTGTCCACCAAAGATTTATCTCGCTTGAGGTTGGCTCTAATGTGCCGCATATAGAGGCAATGTATAGAGGTTAGCAGTCAGGTGTGCATCATCTGAGGTACCGTTGCTAAACGTATATAACCCGCCGGTTTGCACGGTCAATGAGGACACCTCAAAACCCCAGAGTTTGCCAGACATAAGCGTCATGTCAATGGTTTGACAAATGGCGTCGCCTGAAAACCCGTCATTTCTTTTAGGTTATACAACCTGTCTCCATCAACAGACCGCCCGACTTCACCATCTCTGAATGCCGCACTTCACCAATCACCACACATCAGCGTTTTAGAAATTTCCCAAACGCCTATGATGTTCGGGCAGCACAAATGACATTCCGGTACACCATAATAGGCGCTCGCTGTTTATTAACATACCTGCTGGTCGAATACCCGAAGTGAGACCAAATTTCCCAGTAGAAGCTGTACAATACACACTTATCTCATTTAAAATGCCTTAAATGGCCCGGATATGTGTGGAGGTTCCAAAGCTAAGCTACTTTAGTTAGCGTTTACATCGAACCGATAGCGTATACATGGAGCACATATACATATGCTCCTGGCCCAACATAAGTCTGACTGGTCATAGCGAACTTTAAAGGTCATCATGAATTGTGGCATTTGATCATAGGTAAAAAACAGAGGAATATAGCGCAGGCTGAGCAGATTGATAGCTGTACGTTTTGTACAGTCAATGGGGACAACTCTACCACAATTAACGGAGAGTGGAACTGTTCGCCAGACATAACCATCTTAATATCTGACTTGAGACATGACGTAACCTGGCAACCAGTCATTTCTTTTGGGTCACGCCATCTCCCAAGACAATTATCTCCATAAGATGATCGAACGACTTAATCGCCTCCGAACGCCGTTCTTGAATCAAGTATAGGAAAATTGGACTAATTTCATAGAGTTCGCCAATCACCGCTTCAGAGAACTGCCAAAACTGGTAGCAGAAGACGACCCGGGACAACATCACTACTGCAGTCTCCCGCTTTATAAGTGCTGGTCAAACACTCGAAGTGCGACCAAATCTACCAACAGGGGCGGCGGGACTAGCAAATGATCGTGATGGGCTTTCGATGGAACACCAATGACCCCAGAATCATAGAGCTGACACTGAAAGTTAACAGGTTGGTCGTTGAGCACAAACGGAACAAGGGGCTAGACCATCTGGAGAGTTGCTACATTGGAGCTGGAATAATTAAATTGTGCACAATTGTGGTTCAGTCACTATCGAATTCAGAGAAGAAAGATTGCAAGACTTCAGACAAAAGTGGTGGAAAGTTCTGCATCTAGATCACTTCCTGCCAAAGATTAACGCAAAATAAGCTAATGAGTTGAGCTTTGACGAAATCTCCATGGTTATTCTGAAACAGCTAGATGAGCCAAGGAGTTTAGTTTCTCAGAAAATTTCTCAACCTATTGCTAGCCACCCGCATCGTGCCCGAAGTCTGGAAACAGGACCAGTGCTCCCGCTACTAAAGCCATGTAAGGATACCAGCAAAAGTGAATCGTACATACCGATTTTGCTTTGTAGCCCGTAGCAAAGACCTTTGTGGCTTTACTCCTTCCAAGCATCAGAAACATCTGTCCAGTTGCCGACCATCAGCATGGGTTTCATACGCACCATCTTAAGAACTAGAAAAAGTCCTGTGGTAGGAAAGTTTTTGTGGTGCTCGACTTATCAAAAACTTTAGATAATGTCAAGCAATTCACGCTTTAAGCAGACGTCGCACAGTGTTGCCGCTTCCATACAAAAGTGGACAAAAAAAAGGATTTGACCTAGGTTGATGAATTTTGCACAAGTACTATAAGAGCATAGGAATGAAAAATGTCAACTTCGGTACATATCTGTTCATATATATATATATCTTTCCCCGATTTTGCTATAACTCGGTCAATTTTGATCGAATATTTCCTTATTCCCCTGAGAAGCTCTACCAATTTTCACAAAAATCGGTTCAGATTTGGATATAGCCCCCATATATTGTACCTTTCCCCGATTTTGCGATAACTCGGTCAATTTTAATCGAATAGCATTCAAATTTTAGGCCATTGAGCAGTTTCACCGATTTTCATAAAAATCGGTTCAGTTTTGGATATAGCTTCCATATATATCTTTCCCCGATTTTGCTATAAATCGCTCAATTATTTATGAATAGCCTTCAAATTTAACATGAGATGTTTCAAAAATTGAGCGAGTTATAGCAAAAACGGGGGAATATATATAAGAGGGCTATATCCAAATCTGAACCGATTTTTATGAAAATCGGTGAAACTACTTATGGGCCTAATAAAATATCACATAAAATTTTTGAAGGCTTTTCGATTAAAATTTACAGAATTATAGCAAAATCGGGGAAAGATATATATGGGGGCTATATCCAAATCTGAACCGATTTTTGTGAAAATCTGTGTAGCTATTCAGGGGCCTAAGAAAGTAACACTTACTAAATTTGAAGGCTATTTGATCAACATTAAGCAAGTTGTAGCAAAATCGGAAAAAGATATATATGGGGGATATATAAAATCTGAACCGATATATCTCAGAAGGTTGCAGGGATGGGCAGAATGTTTTTACACATATCGCTTCGGAAGAGATGTCCAGTCCAATTAACGGAAATCAAGAGCCAAGGTTGCAATAAGTGGCAATCAAAAGATATACTTTACGAAATATTAAGAATTTATATTTTTTATCAAATTTAAATTTTTAAACTTTTTGTACTAAAATTTTATAAGTATAGCCCACAAACTTTTCAGAAAATTTTATTTTAAATTTCGTATATTTTTCATATGATTATCGCTTAGATTACCTGGGAAATATTTTTATACCCTCAGCATTTATGCTAACGAGGGTGTATACACTTTCATACGGTCAAAATGTGCCTCATCGAAATGATGGTTTTAAACCCCAAGTATGTTTAGACGAAATGTGTTTTAGACAATTCGGAGTCGATTGAGCAATGTCAGTCCGTATGTCTGTCTGGCTGGAGCGCACGATAACTCTCGAACGGAGCAACCGATTCGGTCCAAAATTTGGCTTTCGTAATATTTTGCCCAAATTTAGTTTAAGTTCGAAGATGGGCTATATCGGTCCACTCCGTCCGGTGCCTCCCCCACAAAAGTTCGAAAATGTTCGGAAATTTTGTCCACACGATAACTCTTGAAGGAAGTAACCGATTTGATCAATACTTTGGACATCGTGAAATTTCTACTATGCTTAAATGAGGTTCAAATATGGACTCAATCGGTCTACTCCTTCGGGTACCTCACACACAAAATTTCGGATAAGTTCAGATTAGGACCTGCTCTCAAATCGCTTTGATTTTTGTTGCAACAACTTGTATTCATTGCCCCCATACGACGGGGGCAAGTCCATACTTCCTGAGCAAATAGCCTGAAAGATGCAAAAAACCCCTATGTTTGGCATTCGCAATATTTTGTCCAAACATAGTTTAAATTCAAAGATAAACCATATCGGTTCACTCCTACAGGTACCTCCCCCTCAAATGTTAAAAAAAATTTTCGGAAAAATTGTGCGCACGATAACTCTTGAAGGGAGTGACCGATGTAATCCATACTTTGCACATCCTAATATTTCTACCAGATATAGATCAGATTCGAATATGGACTATATTTGTCTCCTCCTTCTGGTACCTCTCACACAAAATTTCGGATAAGTTCACTTTAAGACCTGATTTCGAATCACTTTTATTTTTGTTGAATCGATTTGCATTCGCTACCTCCATTACGACGGTAAAAGCTTTTTCAGGGGCAAGTCCATATTTCGTAGGAAAACAGCCCGAAAGGTGTAAAAAAATCCCTATGTCACCATATGTGGCGGTCGGAGAGCACGATAACTCTCGAACTGTTCAACCGATTGGGTCCAACATTTGGCCTTCGTCATATTATATCCAAACTTAGTTTTATGGGGTAATACCGGTCCACAACTTCCGGTACTTCTCCCCAATATTTACAAAATGTCACTAAAATGCTAGGACGATATCACTTGAATAGGGCAACCAATTTTGTCAAAATTTATTTTAACTTCTAAAATGGCCCATTTCGGTCCTCCCTGCTTAGTGCAGTTACTTCCTAATCCACATTTATGTCGATAATTTCAAATGTCCAAAAAAGGCCACAAATTATGAAAAGACCTTAATACATTCGATCTGTCCGTAGGTGAAAGTTTCACTTCACATTGGCTGAGGGTATATGTATATCTGTCGGATAGCCGACTGACCCTTTTTTACTTGTTCATATTTAAAGACCTATAACTTCATTATGGATGCACATATAGACAAAATTCTTTCAAATTCGTTGTATCGGATGTGTTTACTGTTAGAAAAAAATATAAACCTATTTAAAAGCTAACATAACATTTTTTGATTTTCGTCCACTCGGCAACACTATGCGTCGTCTACACTCCGT
Organism: Musca autumnalis; assembly: GCF_047663935.1. Taxonomy (NCBI): domain Eukaryota; kingdom Metazoa; phylum Arthropoda; class Insecta; order Diptera; family Muscidae; genus Musca; species Musca autumnalis. The sequence goes on along the minus strand of NW_027411977.1, from coordinate 16,655,785 downwards.
TCAAGTTTGAAACCCGTAGAGTGAACCAAGCAATTTCCCATGGTGGGGTAATATCTCCTAAACTGCTTAACCTCTACCTTTCCTATATTCCACCCTTACCAGACGGCAATGAGATTTTTTGAGATCTTGGAGCCGGGTTTTTCCCTAATGACATTTGTAAAAGGCTGAACTTCTTTTTGATCGATTTTACCATCTTTTTCCGGGTGAGGAATATTTTTTTTTATTATGAGGGTGAGGAATATGGAATACTCTATGCCTCACTAAGTCTACGGCCACTCTATTCACAACATGAACTGCGGTGATGAGCACAGTGTTAAATCTCCTGGTCGATGGTAACAGAATTTCGACCACTAACTAAATTAATATTGTAAGGGTCACATTGATCAACTTCTTCACGTCGTGCTCACATGTCGCAGTAATCTGCGACAAGGAACTATGAACTTTAGGATTAGATTGAAGTAACTACTTAAAAACCCGACTATATTCAGCAATTATCTAAGATGATTGTTCTGCCTTAACATTTGAAGACAATTTTACATGCTATTTTATCATGTGGCTTCACATGTTGGTACCGTACCACAGTACTTGGTCCGAAACTTGTGAAATTCAAATATGAAAATTTACTCAGAACCGATTCCTCAAAAGAAGTGAAACATTTTACCGTATGACAAAAAGCTTCGATTACGCAACGGAAAATGATTTCCTACAATAATTTCGAAACTGATCATTGAATGTTGTTAAAGAAACAGTTCTTAAAGAAATTAATACAACCTGGATTTCCTCAATTTCGAAGACATTTTCTGAGGTAGAGTGCATTTCCTTTTGGCTACAACTTAAGACGTTATCCCTATGACTTTTGTCTAGTGAGCCGCGAACAGCGTAAATCACGTAGTATGAACAGCCGTAAAATGTTATTATGTGTTACCGGAGACGTATGTACATCCAGCAACTATGTGACATTCAACAATGGCAGTTGTAAAGGTTCGCCTTCTTTTTTTTTTCTTCGTTTGCTTTTGTATTGGGGAAATGCTCAACGTATTTAAATGGTATTGCTGGTGCTGCAGAGTTGTGTTGTTGCTGGTTTTGGCAGCTTAAAACATTTAAACAAAATTGAAATAAAAAAATAACAAAACGTATCATACTTATCGGTGGGGGAGGGGTACACACACTTTAAAATGTTCTGTTCTGTAGAACCTCCAAATGACCGCTGATGAATGTAGCTGCTATACGACAACTACTTATGACGTCTATTTGGAGTTAAAAACATGGGCTGCCGCCGCCACCGCCGCCAACAACACAAACCATAGTCATAGTGTTGCTGTTGCTGCTCGCTTGCCTGCTTTTGGGTTTTTGAATTGTACATTGACAACGACCGGAAGCCTTCGCCAAACGTGATCTACGGTCGAGAACGCAGCTATGCGTTCCCAGGCCGCCTTATAGATAAATGAATGAATAGCTGGCTGGCTGGATGGATAAATAGATAGATGGATTGTTGGTTGGTTGCCTGCATGCGTTTTGTGTGACGGGCACATGACTTGGGGTACTAGAATGTCGGTTCATAAGGCTGTTTCTGATGTGGCAATGATGACGAGTACATTATGATATTGAAACGTTGGCAATGGGACATGTGAGCATAAACGGTAGTATTCCGCCACAGACCCGCCGCCATCACTGTCGCTGCCGCTGGTGCTCCTTCTCACACACTACATGTACAACAATGATTCAAGCATTCGTCCAACAATCCAACCAACTGGAGATATAAAACAAACCCCATTCGAAACGTTTGTCATTTGGCTGTTGCTTTGCCATCATACAGCAACTTCAAAACAAAACACACAAAAAATATCCATTGCTACGTGCTTCCACAGAAGGAGCATTGACTTTACGCAACTCTCATAACTGACAAAAAAAGAAGATAGCATTTACTGAAGAGACAATGGCACACAATCGCACAAAGCCAAACCCTACACATATTGTTAGTATTACAAATATTATTTAAAAGGTCCACAAAAATCTACATTCGGGATTTTCTCTAAAATAATGTACGGACTCCAAGTAAAGCGGCTAGTACGCATGATAATACTCGAAGCGAATAATCGATTTGGTCCAAACCTTGCTCATCAATATGTATCCCAAATATAGATCAAGTTCCAAAATTAACTACATATATCTGTTCATTCCCTTGTGTTCCTCCCAAAAGTTCGACATTTTTGTGATTTACTCCAGTTTAGGACGACTAAAAACCACGAGGAATTAATTAAAAAATTAATACTAAAAATGATCTTCGCTTAAAAGGGTAAAATTCTCAAAAACCTATAAAATTTGACATCAAGCAAAGGAATTATATGGCGCTATACTTAAACGTGGAACTATATTGACATTTTAATAGGGTTGTTTTCTATATCTGGGAACATAAATTGTTATATACAACCCATTCGGATAGAAAATTTGTCTCAAGCATTCAAAATTTGCCTTAAGCATTCTGACAAATTTGAATATTATGAAAAAAACTACATCACGAACGAAAATATGTACAAATTCTTTAATCCCGGACCACACTAGGGATGCATTATACAAGGTGGCGCAAAAGTAATCCTCCCCTAATGTCAGTTTTGTTTTGACATTTGTGTAGTAAACACATGCGAAATACACGCTAATAAACAATGTTACGCTGCACTGCTCCAGAACCCTATCCTTAATCACCACCAAGAGGAAGATGATTTTTCATCAAAAATAATCATGGGTGATGAGGCGCATTTCCATCTTAGCGGGTACGTAAATAAGCAAAATTTACGCAACTTGATGAATTGGGATTGGAAAAAATGTGGTTTCAGCAGGACGGTGCACACACTGCACGTTCCACAACCGATATGCTGAAGGATGCATTTCCCGGACGCCTAATCTCCCGTTTTGGCGATTTGCACTGGCCAGCAAGATCGCTTGATTTGATCGCTCCAAACTTCTTTTTGTAGGGGCTTTTTGAAGTCGCGGGTTTATGTCAACAAGCCTCAGACTCTTTCAGCTCTTAAAGGCAATATCCGTCAAGAATGTGAGGACCTATCGCCGGAAATTTTGGCCAAAGTGATGGAAAATGCCATAAATAGGGCTCAAATGACAATAAACTGTGGCGACGGCCATTTATCTGACACCATATTCTCGACTTGATGTAAAAAAATTAAAAGACCAAATAAAAATAACCCACAAGAAGAATCAAAGTTTTTATTTTTTTTTTAATTACAGCCAAAAAACATCGGAAGTTTACTTTTGCGCCACCTTGTATATACTGCCTGCTAAGACATTGTTCTTACATTTCAGCTTGTCGCAAATAGCTGAGCAATTGTCAAATTTGACCCCCAGAATCTGGGTGTAGTATTATAACCATCAGGATATTCAGTTCGTTGCTCATCTTCGCAGAGTGGCCGTCGATATAGTGGAGAATATTTGCGTACCCCTTGCTCGAAAAGAGGCGATAAGATCGCTTTGGCCCTCTACAGGACATTTGTCCTATAAGAAATGATTTGCATTCTTCTCTATTTGTTGCTATATTTCTTCAATTTGGAATACCGCCCTTTTCGATCCAGTCTTCCCCTTGTTTATTTCTTCAAAGCTTTGGCGCTCCAGTCCTGCGGCCTGTTTTTAGTGGGTTCATCATCGCTCATTTTTATGAAATGGCCTAACCAACGTAATTGTTGTATATCGATACGTTTAACTATGCCGAGGTCGTTGTATAGCTGATACAGCTCATGGTTCATACGACGACGATATTCACCGTCAACTTGAGTTGTGCCAAATGAACTATATGGGACTATTTATTTCACAACGCAGTCTTAATGGCCCACATCATTTGTATGAACAAACTGCGTATACGTAATATCACACGTTAATTTTATGACGTTACTCGTACGTTCTGGAACTAGGGGAGAGAACTAAGGGGAGAGATTACCCAACTTTACCGTCAAGCCATATTTGCACGTAAATCTTTGAAGAATTTTTCTCTCATACACACCAAACACTACCTTGTCTGCTTGCGTAAGTACCTTCGGAACCATCCATTACCACGAGTAGTATCAGTTATTAGTAAAGTGTTATTTTTGTTATGGCGAACTATGGCACTCTCCGCTAATTCTGGAAGCTCATTGATCGTTGCTGCAGCTGTGTTGATATCGCTGAACGTCCTTTCTACTACCAGAATATCAGAAACGTTGGGTTGTTCTCCGAAGCGGTAAACTCTCTGAAAATAGGCCAACTACCTTTTCGCGACTGATGAAAGTGCGGCGTTTAGAGGTGATGATGTTGGATGGTCTGCTTATGGCGTAACCCAACAGAAACGTCGGGATACCTGGTGACGTCATTTCTAACACCAGGTCATACGAAGTCTACCTGTGGCGAAATATGGCTTCCTCATTGAGAATGCAAAACGTAGAGCTATCAATCTATTTAGCCGGAACACAACTACTACTGTGGATTAAATCGAGCTAATGTTGGGCCTATAACCTGGATTGCAGCTATTTATCGCTGGAATGTATACGATAAACAGCTCTACATCGACATTTCCACATCCGACTGCTACCATCACACATTCCATTGGAGCTAGGCTCAAGCGAGATAGGTCCGTTTTGAACAACCGGGTGCAACAGGAAAACCACACCTCCACTTCTGGAGCGATCTTTCATCTGTATGTCGGATAGTTGCTATCAGAACGATATAAGCTGCAGTATTTATTGAGCTTGGTTTTCTGCAACTCCGCAACCATGATATTCATCTGAACTCCACTGTTTCCTCGACTTAACTTTCGAGGTTATAATTAAGTTACAAAAATATAGAACAACTCGTAAAATGCACACACACACCCTACATCTATTCTATATCACCTATGTTTGACCAACCGAATATATACATATTGGTCCTGGGTTATTCCAAAAATCTTATATAAGAACTGTTATGGCGATCGGTTAATGTTAACCCGTGCTACCTGAGCGATCTTTGTTTCCATAGTAATTTGTATGGGACCAAGGATGAATTTTCACGAAAATGCTCTAAAGGCCGCATTTATTGCCAAATCGATGAACAAACTTTATCAGTTCAGTGTTGTTACTTAAAAAAATATCTCTACAAAAAATTAATGAAAATCGAGCCAGATTTTGATTTTCTCCAATATTAATATATTACAAATTGTAGGTAATTTGGTTCCCATACTATAGCTAATATTAAAAATCGGAGCTGATGTTCACACATTCTTGTAGGTTTCGTTTTTTAGCCAAAGCAATGAACTGGTAAAATGTTGTCATATATTGGACAATAAAGTGGCCAGATTTCCTGAAAATTCGACTTTGACCCCCGTACAAAGTATTATGGAAATCGATCAGTGGGCACGGGTCATCGTTAACCGATCATCATACATTTCTGTAGAAATCGTTTTTAGCCACAACAATAAACTGGTAAAGTTTTTTTCACCGATTGGACAATAAATGCGACAATGCTATAAATGTCGCATTTATTGTCCAACGTTAACTGATCGCCATAAAATTAGAATGTAGGCGTTCTAAAATTTTTTTTTGTTTTTTTTTTTTGCCGCCCTGATGTACTCTGAGGAGGGAGACGCTGGTTGATACACTGATCCTGTATGCTTCCGGGTCGAATCTTGGTAAAACAAGTTTGTCATATGGGTTTTTAGCGAGAAATCACATTGTGTCAGATTGTTCCATATAGAGTCCAAACTGATCATCAGCAACGTCTTGTGTACTCCCCAGAACTTTAGTTCAGTGTAGAGGCAAATTTTCTATAGCAGTCAATAATAATGAGTCGTTCATCAGAGAGATCGATGCGGACATATCATCGACATAGTTATTGAATTCTTGAATTTGTCCAAAGATCCTGAAAAAAAAAATAAAAAATGGAGCTTTGAATATATGTCCATATATTTGTTGATGGGATCAGAAGAACCGGAGAAATCATTACTTCACTTTAAACCACTTTCATTTATTTTCGCTGGGGTGTGTTTTTATACCGTATATTTACTTACATAGATTTATATATGTATTGGAAATATACATGCATCGATTTTGTCTTGTTATTTGAATGGTTTGCGTACCTCTGGTATTTTTTAAACAAATACAAAATACAAAAACTATCCTTTTATTCGGATTGGAGACGCAATGATTTCATACACTACAGTCATCCATTGAATTGTGGCAATCCATCCATCAGTTCAACTATCTATCGGAGTTCTTCTGTTTGTTTCGTCACCAATTTGTGCGTGCCTTGTTCCAAAAGTTGTCATTTTATACGTTTGTTTTCTGGAAAACATGAGTTTAAAAGAGGTAAACTGGTAAACGGGAACTGGTAACGAAAACATCCCACAAGGCGGATTATACACAATGATTTTTAATAATTTATATTTGGTACAATGATGGAGTTTAAAGAATAGCAGGAATATAATCTTCGATTTCTTGAAGAGCTCCAGTTCTATATTTTTGTGTTTGTCGTTTGAATGTTTAAAGAATTGAAGTGCCCACATAACTTCTCTAATCATAACTTCCCCTCCTTACAAATCCCATCTTTTACACATTTGTAACAACAACAAACCCTGTCTAATAATTATTTTGAAATTTTATTAGCTTTGTAATTTTTAATAGCAAATTTCAACAGTCATAATTTTTCAGAATTTTTATCTTAAGGCCAATTAAAATTAATAAACTTTTGCACACAACTTCATGCCCATTGCAGAAGGGGGAGAAAACAGAAACTCACCCCTTTCTACAACACGACGAACAGACAATCTGGACTCTAAGCCTATCAAAGTGTTACAACAGAGTCGGCAAGAGTTATTCATTGTCTTAAGGAATTTCATGGAATCATAATTATTTTGCTGTGTTTATGCTCATTAATAACAACAACGTTATTAACAGGACCCTAAGGACATTCAATAACTGGCGTTTGAATGTCTGCCACTTAAAGTCCTTACCATTTGGACTTTATTGCTGAAATTTTATTAATATCAGAGAGGATGATTTTAACTCTATGCTTCGGCATGGAATGAGTATTTCATGTTATAGCTGATGACCTTGCTTGCCATATATAGACAACTCTGCCTGGTGATGGTGGTGGGCTTTTGCAGATGATGAGCTTGGAGATAAATGTGGGCATCCTTTTTGGCTCGTTTAAAACAATTCATAAAATTGTCAATTCTTTTTTTATTTTCAAGTGTTATCAAGATTGTCTCCAATTGCGTCTGTATTTGGCACAGTTGATGAACTTGAGGGCTGGCGAAGGGTTATGTTGGTTGGTGAATAATGCGTGCTCTGCTGCGTGTGTACCAAGTTTGATAGTTGCGCCTATTAAGATAACAATGTCGAAGTTCTAGACTGTTAACCCTTGTCTTTTGTTGTCTTGTTTGAATGAACAGAAAATCACTTCTAGTGAGGAGGTTTGATCTCCTTTTGAAATAAATGTTTTTTTGCAAGTGATATGCTACATGTCTAACCATGTTTGGGGAAATAATGTTAAATGATAGGCATGTATGGTATGTACATAGATCGAGAGAGCAAGAGGGCACAATAAAATGTAGTCAAAAAAGAAATTATAAGTCGGCTTTGGATTTTTCACAAATATTTTCAGGTTCATAATGAGCTTCATAGGCATGGATTTCTTACAAATATTTTCAGATCTATAAGGAGCTTCATAAGCGCGGATTTCTTACGAATTATGAGCTTTTGCCGTGGATTTCTTATAAATATTTTCAAGTCCATAATGAGCATCACAGGCTTGGATTTCTTACAAATATTTTCAGTTTCATAAAAAGCTTCATAAGCGCGGATTTCTTACGAATATTTTCAGGTTAATAACGAGCCCCATAAGGGCGGATTCTTTAAAAATTTGGTGTTGGTTTATTCGGATAATATGAGGCCGATATCATTGCAAACAGAAATTGCGATGTAATAATAAAATCGTAAAAGCGTGGATTTTTTAAGACCATAATGAGCTTCTAGGCGTGGATTTCTTTCAAATATTTTCAGATCCATAATTGACTTCATTGGCGTGGATTTCTTTCAAATATTTTCAGGTCCATAATGAGCTTCATAGGCGTGGATTTCTTTAAAATATTTTCAGGTCCCTAATGAGCTTCACAGGCGTGGATTTCCTTCAAATATTTTCAGGTCCATAATGAGCTTCATAGGCGTGGATTTCTTTCAAATATTTTCAGGTCCATAATGAGCTTCATAGGCGTGGATTTCTTTCAAATATTTTCAGGTCCATATTTTTTAAACAAATACAAAATACAAAAACTATCCTTTTATTCGGATTGGAGACGCAATGATTTCATACACTACAGTCATCCATTGAATTGTGGCAATCCATCCATCAGTTCAACTATCTATCGGAGTTCTTCTGTTTGTTTCGTCACCAATTTGTGCGTGCCTTGTTCCAAAAGTTGTCATTTTATACGTTTGTTTTCTGGAAAACATGAGTTTAAAAGAGGTAAACTGGTAAACGGGAACTGGTAACGAAAACATCCCACAAGGCGGATTATACACAATGATTTTTAATAATTTATATTTGGTACAATGATGGAGTTTAAAGAATAGCAGGAATATAATCTTCGATTTCTTGAAGAGCTCCAGTTCTATATTTTTGTGTTTGTCGTTTGAATGTTTAAAGAATTGAAGTGCCCACATAACTTCTCTAATCATAACTTCCCCTCCTTACAAATCCCATCTTTTACACATTTGTAACAACAACAAACCCTGTCTAATAATTATTTTGAAATTTTATTAGCTTTGTAATTTTTAATAGCAAATTTCAACAGTCATAATTTTTCAGAATTTTTATCTTAAGGCCAATTAAAATTAATAAACTTTTGCACACAACTTCATGCCCATTGCAGAAGGGGGAGAAAACAGAAACTCACCCCTTTCTACAACACGACGAACAGACAATCTGGACTCTAAGCCTATCAAAGTGTTACAACAGAGTCGGCAAGAGTTATTCATTGTCTTAAGGAATTTCATGGAATCATAATTATTTTGCTGTGTTTATGCTCATTAATAACAACAACGTTATTAACAGGACCCTAAGGACATTCAATAACTGGCGTTTGAATGTCTGCCACTTAAAGTCCTTACCATTTGGACTTTATTGCTGAAATTTTATTAATATCAGAGAGGATGATTTTAACTCTATGCTTCGGCATGGAATGAGTATTTCATGTTATAGCTGATGACCTTGCTTGCCATATATAGACAACTCTGCCTGGTGATGGTGGTGGGCTTTTGCAGATGATGAGCTTGGAGATAAATGTGGGCATCCTTTTTGGCTCGTTTAAAACAATTCATAAAATTGTCAATTCTTTTTTTTATTTTCAAGTGTTATCAAGATTGTCTCCAATTGCGTCTGTATTTGGCACAGTTGATGAACTTGAGGGCTGGCGAAGGGTTATGTTGGTTGGTGAATAATGCGTGCTCTGCTGCGTGTGTACCAAGTTTGATAGTTGCGCCTATTAAGATAACAATGTCGAAGTTCTAGACTGTTAACCCTTGTCTTTTGTTGTCTTGTTTGAATGAACAGAAAATCACTTCTAGTGAGGAGGTTTGATCTCCTTTTGAAATAAATGTTTTTTTGCAAGTGATATGCTACATGTCTAACCATGTTTGGGGAAATAATGTTAAATGATAGGCATGTATGGTATGTACATAGATCGAGAGAGCAAGAGGGCACAATAAAATGTAGTCAAAAAAGAAATTATAAGTCGGCTTTGGATTTTTCACAAATATTTTCAGGTTCATAATGAGCTTCATAGGCATGGATTTCTTACAAATATTTTCAGATCTATAAGGAGCTTCATAAGCGCGGATTTCTTACGAATTATGAGCTTTTGCCGTGGATTTCTTATAAATATTTTCAAGTCCATAATGAGCATCACAGGCTTGGATTTCTTACAAATATTTTCAGTTTCATAAAAAGCTTCATAAGCGCGGATTTCTTACGAATATTTTCAGGTTAATAACGAGCCCCATAAGGGCGGATTCTTTAAAAATTTGGTGTTGGTTTATTCGGATAATATGAGGCCGATATCATTGCAAACAGAAATTGCGATGTAATAATAAAATCGTAAAAGCGTGGATTTTTTAAGACCATAATGAGCTTCTAGGCGTGGATTTCTTTCAAATATTTTCAGATCCATAATTGACTTCATTGGCGTGGATTTCTTTCAAATATTTTCAGGTCCATAATGAGCTTCATAGGCGTGGATTTCTTTAAAATATTTTCAGGTCCCTAATGAGCTTCACAGGCGTGGATTTCCTTCAAATATTTTCAGGTCCATAATGAGCTTCATAGGCGTGGATTTCTTTCAAATATTTTCAGGTCCATAATGAGCTTCATAGGCGTGGATTTCTTTCAAATATTTTCAGGTCCATAATGAGCTTCATAGGCGTGGATTTCTTTCAAATATTTTCAGGTCCATAATGAGCTTCATAGGCGTGGATTTCTTTCAAATATTTTCAGGTCCATAATGAGCTTCATAGGCGTGGATTTCTTTCAAATATTTTCAGGTCCATAATGAGCTTCATAGGCGTGGATTTCTTTCAAATATTTTCAGGTCCATAATGAGCTTCATAGGCGTGGATTTCTTTCAAATATTTTCAGGTCCATAATGAGCTTCATAGGCGTGGATTTCTTTCAAATATTTTCAGGTCCATAATGAGCTTCATAGGCGTGGATTTCTTTCAAATATTTTCAGGTCCATAATGAGCTTCATAGGCGTGGATTTCTTTCAAATATTTTCAGGTCCATAATGAGCTTCATAGGCGTGGATTTCTTTCAAATATTTTCAGGTCCATAATGAGCTTCATAGGCGTGGATTTCTTTCAAATATTTTCAGGTCCATAATGAGCTTCATAGGCGTGGATTTCTTTCAAATATTTTCAGGTCCATAATGAGCTTCATAGGCGTGGATTTCTTTCAAATATTTTCAGGTCCATAATGAGCTTCATAGGCGTGGATTTCTTTCAAATATTTTCAGGTCCATAATGAGCTTCATAGGCGTGGATTTCTTTCAAATATTTTCAGGTCCATAATGAGCTTCATAGGCGTGGATTTCTTTCAAATATTTTCAGGTCCATAATGAGCTTCATAGGCGTGGATTTCTTTCAAATATTTTCAGGTCCATAATGAGCTTCATAGGCGTGGATTTCTTTCAAATATTTTCAGGTCCATAATGAGCTTCATAGGCGTGGATTTCTTTCAAATATTTTCAGGTCCATAATGAGCTTCATAGGCGTGGATTTCTTTCAAATATTTTCAGGTCCATAATGAGCTTCATAGGCGTGGATTTCTTTCAAATATTTTCAGGTCCATAATGAGCTTCATAGGCGTGGATTTCTTTCAAATATTTTCAGGTCCATAATGAGCTTCATAGGCGTGGATTTCTTTCAAATATTTTCAGGTCCATAATGAGCTTCATAGGCGTGGATTTCTTTCAAATATTTTCAGGTCCATAATGAGCTTCATAGGCGTGGATTTCTTTCAAATATTTTCAGGTCCATAATGAGCTTCATAGGCGTGGATTTCTTTCAAATATTTTCAGGTCCATAATGAGCTTCATAGGCGTGGATTTCTTTCAAATATTTTCAGGTCCATAATGAGCTTCATAGGCGTGGATTTCTTTCAAATATTTTCAGGTCCATAATGAGCTTCATAGGCGTGGATTTCTTTCAAATATTTTCAGGTCCATAATGAGCTTCATAGGCGTGGATTTCTTTCAAATATTTTCAGGTCCATAATGAGCTTCATAGGCGTGGATTTCTTTCAAATATTTTCAGGTCCATAATGAGCTTCATAGGCGTGGATTTCTTCATAGGCGTGGATTTCTTTCAAATATTTTCGGGTCCATAATGAGCTTCATAGGCGTGGATTTCTTTCAAATATTTTCAGGTCCATAATGAGCTTCATAGGCGTGGATTTCTTTCAAATATTTTCAGGTCCATAATGAGCTTCATAGGCGTGGATTTCTTTCAAATATTTTCAGGTCCATAATGAGCTTCATAGGCGTGGATTTCTTTCAAATATTTTCAGGTCCATAATGAGCTTCATAGGCGTGGATTTCTTTCAAATATTTTCAGGTCCATAATGAGCTTCATAGGCGTGGATTTCTTTCAAATATTTTCAGGTCCATAATGAGCTTCATAGGCGTGGATTTCTTTCAAATATTTTCAGGTCCATAATGAGCTTCATAGGCGTGGATTTCTTTCAAATATTTTCAGGTCCATAATGAGCTTCATAGGCGTGGATTTCTTTCAAATATTTTCAGGTCCATAATAAGCTTCATAGGCGTGGATTTCTTTCAAATATTTTCAGGACCATAATGAGCTTCATAGGCATGGATTTCTTTCAAATATTTTCAGGTCCATAATGAGCTTCATAGGCGTGGATTTCTTTCAAATATTTTCAGGTCCATAATAAGCTTCATAGGCGTGGATTTCTTTCAAATATTTTCAGGACCATAATGAGCTTCATAGGCGTGGATTTCTTTCAAATATTTTCAGGTCCATAATGAGCTTCATAGGCGTGGATTTCTTTCAAATATTTTCAGGTCCATAATGAGCTTCATAGGCGTGGATTTCTTTCAAATATTTTCAGGTCCATAATGAGCTTCATAGGCGTGGATTTCTTTCAAATATTTTCAGGTCCATAATGAGCTTCATAGGCGTGGATTTCTTTCAAATATTTTCAGGTCCATAATGAGCTTCATAGGCGTGGATTTCTTCATAGGCGTGGATTTCTTTCAAATATTTTCGGGTCCATAATGAGCTTCATAGGCGTGGATTTCTTTCAAATATTTTCAGGTCCATAATGAGCTTCATAGGCGTGGATTTCTTTCAAATATTTTCAGGTCCATAATGAGCTTCATAGGCGTGGATTTCTTTCAAATATTTTCAGGTCCATAATGAGCTTCATAGGCGTGGATTTCTTTCAAATATTTTCAGGTCCATAATGAGCTTCATAGGCGTGGATTTCTTTCAAATATTTTCAGGTCCATAATGAGCTTCATAGGCGTGGATTTCTTTCAAATATTTTCAGGACCATAATGAGCTTCATAGGCATGGATTTCTTTCAAATATTTTCAGGTCCATAATGAGCTTCATAGGCGTGGATTTCTTTCAAATATTTTCAGGACCATAATGAGCTTCATAGGCATGGATTTCTTTCAAATATTTTCAGGTCCATAATGAGCTTCATAGGCGTGGATTTCTTTCAAATATTTTCAGGTCCATAATAAGCTTCATAGGCGTGGATTTCTTTCAAATATTTTCAGGACCATAATGAGCTTCATAGGCGTGGATTTCTTTCAAATATTTTCAGGTCCATAATGAGCTTCATAGGCGTGGATTTCTTTCAAATATTTTCAGGTCCATAATGAGCTTCATAGGCGTGGATTTCTTTCAAATATTTTCAGGTCCATAATGAGCTTCATAGGCGTGGATTTCTTTCAAATATTTTCAGGTCCATAATGAGCTTCATAGGCGTGGATTTCTTTCAAATATTTTCAGGTCCATAATGAGCTTCATAGGCGTGGATTTCTTCATAGGCGTGGATTTCTTTCAAATATTTTCGGGTCCATAATGAGCTTCATAGGCGTGGATTTCTTTCAAATATTTTCAGGTCCATAATGAGCTTCATAGGCGTGGATTTCTTTCAAATATTTTCAGGTCCATAATGAGCTTCATAGGCGTGGATTTCTTTCAAATATTTTCAGGTCCATAATGAGCTTCATAGGCGTGGATTTCTTTCAAATATTTTCAGGTCCATAATGAGCTTCATAGGCGTGGATTTCTTTCAAATATTTTCAGGTCCATAATGAGCTTCATAGGCGTGGATTTCTTTCAAATATTTTCAGGTCCATAATGAGCTTCATAGGCGTGGATTTCTTTCAAATATTTTCAGGTCCATAATGAGCTTCATAGGCGTGGATTTCTTTCAAATATTTTCAGGTCCATAATGAGCTTCATAGGCGTGGATTTCTTTCAAATATTTTCAGGTCCATAATGAGCTTCATAGGCGTGGATTTCTTTCAAATATTTTCAGGTCCATAATAAGCTTCATAGGCGTGGATTTCTTTCAAATATTTTCAGGACCATAATGAGCTTCATAGGCATGGATTTCTTTCAAATATTTTCAGGTCCATAATGAGCTTCATAGGCGTGGATTTCTTTCAAATATTTTCAGGTCCATAATAAGCTTCATAGGCGTGGATTTCTTTCAAATATTTTCAGGACCATAATGAGCTTCATAGGCGTGGATTTCTTTCAAATATTTTCAGGTCCATAATGAGCTTCATAGGCGTGGATTTCTTTCAAATATTTTCAGGTCCATAATGAGCTTAATAGGCGTGGATTTCTTTCAAATGTTTTCAGGTCCATAATGAGCTTCATAGGCGTGGATTTCTTTCAAATATTTTCAGGTCCATAATAAGCTTCATAGGCGTGGATTTTTAAAGGGTGGATTCTTTAAACATATTTTCAGGTCCATAATAAGCTTCATAGGCGTGGATTTTTAAAGCGTGGATTCTTTAAAGATATTTTCAGGTCCATAATAAGCTTCATAGGCGTGGATTTTTAAAGCGTGGATTCTTTAAACATATTTTCAGGTCCATAATAAGCTTCATAGGCGTGGATTTTTAAAGCGTGGATTCTTTAAACATATTTTCAGTTCCATAATAAGCTTCATAGGCGTGGATTTTTAAATCGTGGATTCTTTAAACATATTTTCAGGTCCATAATAAGCTTCATAGGCGTGGATTTTTAAAGCGTGGATTCTTTAAACATATTTTCAGGTCCATAATAAGCTTCATAGGCGTGGATTTTTAAAGCGTGGATTCTTTAAACATATTTTCAGGTCCATAATAAGCTTCATAGGCGTGGATTTTTAAAGCGTGGATTCTTTAAACATATTTTCAGGTCCATAATAAGCTTCATAGGCGTGGATTTTTAAAGCGTGGATTCTTTAAACATATTTTCAGGTCCATAATAAGCTTCATAGGCGTGGATTTTTAAAGCGTGGATTC
This sequence comes from Musca autumnalis, assembly GCF_047663935.1. NCBI lineage: Eukaryota > Metazoa > Arthropoda > Insecta > Diptera > Muscidae > Musca > Musca autumnalis. Next base: position 16,640,724 of record NW_027411977.1, on the reverse strand, counting down.
TTTAAACATATTTTCAGGTCCATAATAAGCTTCATAGGCGTGGATTTTTAAAGCGTGGATTGTTTATATATATTTTCAGGCCAATATTGAGCTCCATAAGCTTGGATTTCTTCAAAATATTTTCAGGCTTATAATGAGATCCATAAGCGTGGATTCTTTAAAAATATTTTCAGGCCAATTATGAGCTCCATCAGCGTGGATTCTTTGAAACATTTTGAGGCCAATATTGAACTCCATAAATTTATATTCTTTAAAAATATTTTCAGATTAATAATGAGCTCCGCAAGCGTGGATTCTTTAAAAATATTTTCAGACCTATAATAAGCTCCATAAGCGTGGATTCTTTAATGAGCATCACAGGCTTGGATTTCTTACAAATATTTTCAGTTTCATAAAAAGCTCCATAAGCGTGGATTCTTTAATGAGCATCACAGGCTTGGATTTCTTACAAATATTTTCAGTTTCATAAAAAGCTTCATAAGCGCGGATTTCTTACGAATATTTTCAGGTTTATAACGAGCCCCATAAGGGCGGATTCTTTAAAAATTTGGTGTTGGTTTATTCGGATAATATGAGGCCGATATCATTGCAAACAGAAATTGCGATGTAATAATAAAATCGTAAAAGCGTGGATTTTTTAAGACCATAATGAGCTTCTAGGCGTGTGTTTCTTTCAAATATTTTCAGATCCATAATTGACTTCATTGGCGTGGATTTCTTTCAAATATTTTCAGGTCCATAATGAGCTTCATAGGCGTGTATTTCTTTCAAATATTTTCAGATCCATAATTGACTTCATAGGCGTGGATTTCTTTCAAATATTTTCAGGTCCATAATGAGCTTCATAGGCGTGGATTTCTTTCAAATATTTTCAGGTCCATAATGAGCTTCATAGGCGTGGATTTCTTTCAAATATTTTCAGGTCCATAATGAGCTTCATAGGCGTGGATTTCTTTCAAATATTTTCAGGTCCATAATGAGCTTCATAGGCGTGGATTTCTTTCAAATATTTTCAGGTCCATAATGAGCTTCATAGGCGTGGATTTCTTTCAAATATTTTCAGGTCCATAATGAGCTTCATAGGCGTGGATTTCTTTCAAATATTTTCAGGTCCATAATGAGCTTCATAGGCGTGGATTTCTTTCAAATATTTTCAGGTCCATAATGAGCTTCATAGGCGTGGATTTCTTTCAAATATTTTCAGGTCCATAATAAGCTTCATAGGCGTGGATTTCTTTCAAATATTTTCAGGACCATAATGAGCTTCATAGGCGTGGATTTCTTTCAAATATTTTCAGGTCCATAATGAGCTTCATAGGCGTGGATTTCTTTCAAATATTTTCAGGTCCATAATAAGCTTCATAGGCGTGGATTTCTTTCAAATATTTTCAGGACCATAATGAGCTTCATAGGCGTGGATTTCTTTCAAATATTTTCAGGACCATAATGAGCTTCATAGGCGTGGATTTCTTTCAAATATTTTCAGGTCCATAATGAGCTTAATAGGCGTGGATTTCTTTCAAATGTTTTCAGGTCCATAATGAGCTTCATAGGCGTGGATTTCTTTCAAATATTTTCAGGTCCATAATAAGCTTCATAGGCGTGGATTTTTAAAGCGTGGATTCTTTAAACATATTTTCAGGTCCATAATAAGCTTCATAGGCGTGGATTTTTAAAGCGTGGATTCTTTAAACATATTTTCAGGTCCATAATAAGCTTCATAGGCGTGGATTTTTAAAGCGTGGATTCTTTAAACATATTTTCAGGTCCATAATAAGCTTCATAGGCGTGGATTTTTAAAGCGTGGATTCTTTAAACATATTTTCAGGTCCATAATAAGCTTCATAGGCGTGGATTTTTAAAGCGTGGATTCTTTAAACATATTTTCAGGTCCATAATAAGCTTCATAGGCGTGGATTTTTAAAGCGTGGATTCTTTAAACATATTTTCAGGTCCATAATAAGCTTCATAGGCGTGGATTTTTAAAGCGTGGATTCTTTAAACATATTTTCAGGTCCATAATAAGCTTCATAGGCGTGGATTTTTAAAGCGTGGATTCTTTAAACATATTTTCAGGTCCATAATAAGCTTCATAGGCGTGGATTTTTAAAGCGTGGATTCTTTAAACATATTTTCAGGTCCATAATAAGCTTCATAGGCGTGGATTTTTAAAGCGTGGATTCTTTAAACATATTTTCAGGTCCATAATACGCTTCATAGGCGTGGATTTTTAAAGCGTGGATTCTTTAAACATATTTTCAGGTCCATAATAAGCTTCATAGGCGTGGATTTTTAAAGCGTGGATTCTTTAAACATATTTTCAGGTCCATAATAAGCTTCATAGGCGTGGATTTTTAAAGCGTGGATTCTTTAAACATATTTTCAGGTCCATAATAAGCTTCATAGGCGTGGATTTTTAAAGCGTGGATTCTTTAAACATATTTTCAGGTCCATAATAAGCTTCATAGGCGTGGATTTTTAAAGCGTGGATTCTTTAAACATATTTTCAGGTCCATAATAAGCTTCATAGGCGTGGATTTTTAAAGCGTGGATTGTTTATATATATTTTCAGGTCCATAATAAGCTTCATAGGCGTGGATTTTTAAAGCGTGGATTCTTTAAACATATTTTCAGGTCCATAATAAGCTTCATAGGCGTGGATTTTTAAAGCGTGGATTCTTTAAACATATTTTCAGGTCCATAATAAGCTTCATAGGCGTGGATTTTTAAAGCGTGGATTCTTTAAACATATTTTCAGGTCCATAATAAGCTTCATAGGCGTGGATTTTTAAAGCGTGGATTCTTTAAACATATTTTCAGGTCCATAATAAGCTTCATAGGCGTGGATTTTTAAAGCGTGGATTCTTTAAACATATTTTCAGGTCCAGGATTTTTAAAGCGTGGATTGTTTATATATATTTTCAGGCCAATATTGAGCTCCATAAGCTTGGATTTCTTCAAAATATTTTCAGGCTTATAATGAGATCCATAAGCGTGGATTCTTTAAAAATATTTTCAGGCCAATTATGAGCTCCATCAGCGTGGATTCTTTGAAACATTTTGAGGCCAATATTGAACTCCATAAATTTATATTCTTTAAAAATATTTTCAGATTAATAATGAGCTCCGCAAGCGTGGATTCTTTAAAAATATTTTCAGACCTATAATAAGCTCCATAAGCGTGGATTCTTTAATGAGCATCACAGGCTTGGATTTCTTACAAATATTTTCAGTTTCATAAAAAGCTCCATAAGCGTGGATTCTTTAATGAGCATCACAGGCTTGGATTTCTTACAAATATTTTCAGTTTCATAAAAAGCTTCATAAGCGCGGATTTCTTACGAATATTTTCAGGTTTATAACGAGCCCCATAAGGGCGGATTCTTTAAAAATTTGGTGTTGGTTTATTCGGATAATATGAGGCCGATATCATTGCAAACAGAAATTGCGATGTAATAATAAAATCGTAAAAGCGTGGATTTTTTAAGACCATAATGAGCTTCTAGGCGTGTATTTCTTTCAAATATTTTCAGATCCATAATTGACTTCATTGGCGTGGATTTCTTTCAAATATTTTCAGGTCCATAATGAGCTTCATAGGCGTGTATTTCTTTCAAATATTTTCAGATCCATAATTGACTTCATAGGCGTGGATTTCTTTCAAATATTTTCAGGTCCATAATGAGCTTCATAGGCGTGGATTTCTTTCAAATATTTTCAGGTCCATAATGAGCTTCATAGGCGTGGATTTCTTTCAAATATTTTCAGGTCCATAATGAGCTTCATAGGCGTGGATTTCTTTCAAATATTTTCAGGTCCATAATGAGCTTCATAGGCGTGGATTTCTTTCAAATATTTTCAGGTCCATAATGAGCTTCATAGGCGTGGATTTCTTTCAAATATTTTCAGGTCCATAATGAGCTTCATAGGCGTGGATTTCTTTCAAATATTTTCAGGTCCATAATGAGCTTCATAGGCGTGGATTTCTTTCAAATATTTTCAGGTCCATAATGAGCTTCATAGGCGTGGATTTCTTTCAAATATTTTCAGGTCCATAATGAGCTTCATAGGCGTGGATTTCTTTCAAATATTTTCAGGTCCATAATAAGCTTCATAGGCGTGGATTTCTTTCAAATATTTTCAGGACCATAATGAGCTTCATAGGCGTGGATTTCTTTCAAATATTTTCAGGTCCATAATGAGCTTCATAGGCGTGGATTTCTTTCAAATATTTTCAGGTCCATAATAAGCTTCATAGGCGTGGATTTCTTTCAAATATTTTCAGGACCATAATGAGCTTCATAGGCGTGGATTTCTTTCAAATATTTTCAGGTCCATAATGAGCTTCATAGGCGTGGATTTCTTTCAAATATTTTCAGGTCCATAATGAGCTTAATAGGCGTGGATTTCTTTCAAATGTTTTCAGGTCCATAATGAGCTTCATAGGCGTGGATTTCTTTCAAATATTTTCAGGTCCATAATAAGCTTCATAGGCGTGGATTTTTAAGGCGTGGATTCTTTAAACATATTTTCAGGTCCATAATAAGCTTCATAGGCGTGGATTTTTAAAGCGTGGATTCTTTAAACATATTTTCAGGTCCATAATAAGCTTCATAGGCGTGGATTTTTAAAGCGTGGATTCTTTAAACATATTTTCAGGTCCATAATAAGCTTCATAGGCGTGGATTTTTAAAGCGTGGATTCTTTAAACATATTTTCAGGTCCATAATAAGCTTCATAGGCGTGGATTTTTAAAGCGTGGATTCTTTAAACATATTTGCAGGTCCATAATAAGCTTCATAGGCGTGGATTTTTAAAGCGTGGATTCTTTAAACATATTTTCAGGTCCATAATAAGCTTCATAGGCGTGGATTTTTAAAGCGTGGATTCTTTAAACATATTTGCAGGTCCATAATAAGCTTCATAGGCGTGGATTTTTAAAGCGTGGATTCTTTAAACATATTTTCAGGTCCATAATAAGCTTCATAGGCGTGGATTTTTAAAGCGTGGATTCTTTAAACATATTTTCAGGTCCATAATAAGCTTCATAGGCGTGGATTTTTAAAGCGTGGATTCTTTAAACATATTTTCAGGTCCATAATAAGCTTCATAGGCGTGGATTTTTAAAGCGTGGATTCTTTAAACATATTTTCAGGTCCATAATAAGCTTCATAGGCGTGGATTTTTAAAGCGTGGATTCTTTAAACATATTTTCAGGTCCATAATAAGCTTCATAGGCGTGGATTTTTAAAGCGTGGATTGTTTATATATATTTTCAGGCCAATATTGAGCTCCATAAGCTTGGATTTCTTCAAAATATTTTCAGGCTTATAATGAGATCCATAAGCGTGGATTCTTTAAAAATATTTTCAGGCCAATTATGAGCTCCATCAGCGTGGATTCTTTGAAACATTTTGAGGCCAATATTGAACTCCATAAATTTATATTCTTTAAAAATATTTTCAGATTAATAATGAGCTCCGCAAGCGTCGATTCTTTAAAAATATTTTCAGACCTATAATAAGCTCCATAAGCGTGGATTCTTTAATGAGCATCACAGGCTTGGATTTCTTACAAATATTTTCAGTTTCATAAAAAGCTCCATAAGCGTGGATTCTTTAATGAGCATCACAGGCTTGGATTTCTTACAAATATTTTCAGTTTCATAAAAAGCTTCATAAGCGCGGATTTCTTACGAATATTTTCAGGTTTATAACGAGCCCCATAAGGGCGGATTCTTTAAAAATTTGGTGTTGGTTTATTCGGATAATATGAGGCCGATATCATTGCAAACAGAAATTGCGATGTAATAATAAAATCGTAAAAGCGTGGATTTTTTAAGACCATAATGAGCTTCTAGGCGTGTATTTCTTTCAAATATTTTCAGATCCATAATTGACTTCATTGGCGTGGATTTCTTTCAAATATTTTCAGGTCCATAATGAGCTTCATAGGCGTGGATTTCTTTCAAATATTTTCAGGTCCATAATGAGCTTCATAGGCGTGGATTTCTTTCAAATATTTTCAGGTCCATAATGAGCTTCATAGGCGTGGATTTCTTTCAAATATTTTCAGGTCCATAATGAGCTTCATAGGCGTGGATTTCTTTCAAATATTTTCAGGTCCATAATGAGCTTCATAGGCGTGGATTTCTTTCAAATATTTTCAGGTCCATAATGAGCTTCACAGGCGTGGATTTCTTTCAAATATTTTCAGGTCCATAATGAGCTTCATAGGCGTGGATTTCTTTCAAATATTTTCAGGTCCATAATGAGCTTCATAGGCGTGGATTTCTTTCAAATATTTTCAGGTCCATAATGAGCTTCATAGGCGTGGATTTCTTTCAAATATTTTCAGGTCCATAATGAGCTTCATAGGCGTGGATTTCTTTAAAATATTTTCAGGACCATAATAAGCTTCATAGGCGTGGATTTCTTTCAAATATTTTCAGGTCCATAATGAGCCTTATAGGCGTGGATTTCTTTCAAATATTTTCAGATCCATAATGAGCTTCATAGGCGTGGATTTCTTTCAAATATTTCAGGTCCATAATGAGCTTCATAGGCGTGGATTTCTTTCAAATATTTTCAGGTCCATAATAAGCTTCATAGGCGTGGATTTCTTTCAAATATTTTCAGGTCCATAATGAGCTTCATAGGCGTGGATTTCTTTCAAATATTTTCAGGTCCATAATGAGCTTCATAGGCGTGGATTTCTTTCAAATATTTTCAGGTTCATAATAAGCTTCATAGGCGTGGATTTTTAAAGCGTGGATTCTTTAAACATATTTTCAGGTCCATAATGAGCTTCATAAGACTGGATTTCATACAAATATGTTCAGGCCCATAGTGAGTTTCATAAGCGTGGATTTTTAAAGCATGGATTCTTAAAACATATTTTCAGGTTAATAATGAGGTCCATAATCGTGGATTTCTTCAAAATATTTTCAGGTTAATAATGAGGCCCATAAGCGTGGATTTCTTCAACGTATTTTCAGGTTAATAATGAGATCCATAAGCGTGGATTGTTTATATATATTTTCAGGCCAATATTGAGCTCCATAAGCTTGGATTTCTTCAAAATATTTTCAGGCTTATAATGAGATCCATAAGCGTGGATTCTTTAAAAATATTTTCAGGCCAATTATGAGCTCCATCAGCGTGGATTCTTTGAAACATTTTGAGGCCAATATTGAACTCCATAAATTTAGATTCTTTAAAAATATTTTCAGATTAATAATGAGCTCCGCAAGCGTGGATTCTTTAAAAATATTTTCAGACCTATAATAAGCTCCATAAGCGTAGATTCTTTAAAAACATTTTAGGCCAATATTGAACCCCATAAGTGTAGATTCTTTAAAAATATTTTCAGGCCAATATTTAACCCCATAAATGTAGATTCTTTAAAAATATTTTCAAGTCAATATTGAACCCCATAAATGTTGATTCTTTAAAAATATTTTCAGGCCGATAATGAGCTCCACAAGCGTGGATTCTTTAAAAATAGTCTCAGGCCAATAATGAGCTTTATAAGCATGAATTCTTTAAAAATATTTTTAGGCCAATAATGAGCTTCATTTTCAGGCCTATAATGAGCTCCATAAGCGTGGATGCTTTAAACATAGTCTCAGGCCAATAATGAGCTCCATAAGCGTGGATTCTTTAAAAATATTTTCAGGCCAATAATGAGCTCCATAAGCGTGGATTCTTTAAAAATATTTTCAGGCCAATAATGAGCTCCATTTTCAGGCCTATAATGAGCTCCATAAGCGTAGATTCTTAAAACATAGTTTCAGGCCAATAATGAGCTTCATAAGCGTGGATTCTTTAAAAATATTTTCAGGCCAATAATGGGCTTCATAAGCGTGGATTCTTTAAAAAATAATTTAAAGCCGATAATGAGCTCCATTAGCGTGGATTCTTTAAAGATATTTTCAGGCCAATAATGAGCTTCATAAGCGTGGATTCTTTAAAAAATAATTTAAAGCCGATAATGAGCTCCATAAGCGTGGATTCTTTAAAAATATTTTCAGGACAATAATGAGCTCCATAATGGTGGATTCTTTAAAAGTATTTTCAGGTCTATAATGAGCACCATAAGCGTGGATTCATTAAAAATATTTTCAGGACAATAATGAGCTCCATAAGGGTGGATTCTTAAAAAGTATTTTCAGGCCTATAATGAGCTCCATAATCGTGGATTCAGTCCAATATTGAACTCCACAAGCGTGGATTTTTTAAAAATATTTTCAGGCCAATAATGAGCTCCATCAGCGTGGATTCTTTAAAAATAATTTCAGGATTCTTTAAAAATATTTTCAGGCCTATAATGAGCTCTATTAGCGTGGATTCTTTAAAAATATTTTCAGGCCAATAATGAGCTCCATAAGCGTGGATTCTTTAAAAATATTTTCAGGCCAATATTGAACTCCATAAGAGTCGATTTTTAAAAATATTTTCAGGCCAATAATGAGCTCCACAAGCGTGGATTCTTTAAATATATTTTCAGCCCAATAATCAGCGTGGATTCTTTAAATATATTTTCAGGCCAATAATCAACGTGGATTCTTTAAGCATGTGTTTTCGCCAATACTGAGCTCCATAAGCGTGCATTCTTTAAATAAAAAAAATTGTGTCCAAAACTGAGCTCCATAAGCGTGAATTCTTTAAAAAAAAAATTAGGCCAAAACTGAGCTCCGTAGGTTGGGATTTTTTAAAAATATTTTTAGGCCAAAAATGAGCTCCATAGATTCGCTTTGCAAACCTTAGGATGACTCTGAGACTTTTCTATCCAAATGCAAAGAATTATCCCCGACTGTTTATTTAATTTACATATACCCAATATTTGCACAGGACTTTCCCTTACTCTGAGCTAAGTATCCTCGAAGTTCGTGAAATTATAATTTACATTTTCTTCGAACTCACATTGTTTTGATACTCTAATAATGTCTACTTCGCTTGTTTTATTTTAATAACTTAATTTCGAATATTTACTTTTAAATGTCAATGGCAAAAATGAACGAATTAAAATGTTATCATTATTCGTTGCTATTACAATTTTCCTGTAAGAAATTCCACTCTTACTTTCATACCAAATCCCCTGCCACACCATTCCCATGCCACATAACAAGTACAAGTTTATACAGGGCTATCAAAAACCACAACAAGCAGAATGTATCTGCAGTTACCGTTTGGCCAAGCGAATTCTATTCGAAACCACAAAAGATATGAAAAGTGGTGGCAAAACTTGTAGCAATTTTGAGTTTAGGGAGCGAAAAAACTATGTCAAGTAGAATTGTATGCCGGCGTAATTTACGATTAATTAATTATCATTTTTAAACGTGACGGAGAGGGGGTTCCACAAGAAACCAGAAAATAACCCATAACTGTAACGAAAACGACATTGCCGCGTTAAGGGACAAAACGAAATGTTACGGCTGTGTCTAGCTCGGACGATCGTTTTGCTTGGCTGGTGGAACTCTTATTGCGCAAATGGAAAAATAAACGACATGCGGCATTTGTGGTGTAGCGGTGTACTGCCAAAAAACCCGAGCAACTTGCTACCAAAGTTTATTATAAAATATCAACCACTTTTACATATTGGCTACAAGTCGCCTTCATGGTTTTAAACAAAAGAAACACCTTGCCATTTTATGTTCTTGTTTAGCCACGAACTTGTTGTTAAGGGCCTAAGCTGAAGTGGCTGAAGTTGCCACAAAACTTTCCGCTGCTACCTACCCCTGTTTTTGTTTTTGCTTTGCTATGTGGCAAACAAAAACAGGCGATAAGGAAATAAACTACAGGGAAGTGGAAGAAGAAGAAGCTGAAAAATAGGGTCCCTGCCTTGTTATGTGGCATGCTCTAGTGCCCCGTTGGGGGCACTTCACCAGAAACATGTGAACATGACAAAAACACAAAGTCAGCTGGAGGAGCGGTGCATTGAATTGGAGTGTCAGACAGATACGCGCATAATTAATGAGCTTTTTATGGGTTATTGAACCGCAAATGTACGGCTACGAGTGGCGCGTATATGACAACAATAGTTTTCTTTAGGGTCGTCATAGTTGTGCGTCGTTGCTATTGTTGTTGGCTTTTTTATGAAACAGTTTGCGTTGAGTTGTTTACGATATTATGGAGCATTTGAAACGCAACTTGGCTTTGCGTTAGGTTTAATTTAAATGGACGTTTTTGTTTTCTTCATTGCCCTACCGACTAAAACTTGACGTTACATGAACAGCGTTAAGTGACAATGTAAAGGTTTTTTCTGCTCACAATTTGCCTATGACAAGTCGAAGGTAATAAAACTCAAGTCAAATGCTTTCGTTTTTCTTTGAATTCACGAATACATTGCTACGTTAGGTTGTATCGTTATAAAAAACGCGAAGTGGACAAACTATTTTCAAGGAGAGAATTTCAAAATAATGTTTATAAACGAGAGAAACGATTCGAAAATTGGCGTACTTCTAACGTATTCGAGGCTATGATCTGCAAATCTGCACATGGAAAGTCTGCTAGGTACTGGTAGATTATTATCAGGATTTCTAAGCGAGAATTTCTTAAAAATATTTTCAGGCCAATACTGAGCTCCATAAGCGTGGATTCCTAAAAAAATATTTCCATATATATTTGCAAATTTGAACCTGGAAAGTCCAAACTCAGACGTAGTTTACGTACTGGCTGATTATTGTAAGGCTTATGATGAGATCCATAGGTTTGACTTTCTTAAATACATTTTCAGGTCCATAATGAGCTTCGTAAACGTGGATTTTTTTAAAAATATCTTCAGACCCATGTTCGGCTGCATAAGCATTGGTTTCTTAAAAACATTTTCAGACCAACAGTGGGCTTGATAACCTAGGATTTTTTACAAATATTTTCAGGCCCATAATGAGCTCTATAAGATCTCTTACAAATATTTTCAGGCCCATACTGAGCTCCATAAGCGTGGATTTCTTACAAATATTTTCAGGCCCATACTGAGCTCCATAAGCGTGGATTTCTTACAAATTTTTTCAGGCCCATACTGAGCTCCATAAGCGTGGATTTCTTACAAATTTTTTCAGGCCCATACTGAGCTCCATAAGCGTGGATTTCTTACAAATATTTTCAGGCCTATACTGAGCTCCATAAGCGTGGATTTCTTACAAATATTTTCAGGCCCATACTGAGCTCCATAAGCGTGGATTTCTTACAAATATTTTCAGGCCCATACTGAGCTCCATAAGCGTGGATTTCTTACAAATATTTTCAGGCCCATACTGAGCTCCATAAGCGTGGATTTCTTACAAATATTTTCAGGCCCATACTGAGCTCCATAAGCGTGGATTTCTTACAAATATTTTCAGGCCCATACTGAGCTCCATAAGCGTGGATTTCTTACAAATATTTTCAGGCCCATACTGAGCTCCATAAGCGTGGATTTCTTACAAATATTTTCAGGCCCATACTGAGCTCCATAAGCGTGGATTTCTTACAAATATTTTCAGGCCCATACTGAGCTCCATAAGCGTGGATTTCTTACAAATATTTTCAGGCCCATACTGAGCTCCATAAGCGTGGATTTCTTACAAATATTTTCAGGCCCATACTGAGCTCCATAAGCGTGGATTTCTTACAAATATTTTCAGGCCCATACTGAGCTCCATAAGCGTGGATTTCTTACAAATATTTTCAGGCTTATAAAGAAATCCAAAAGCGTGGATTTCTTACAAATATTTTCAGGCCCACACTGAGCTCCATAAGCGTGGATTTCTTACAAATATTTTCAGGCCCATACTGAGCTCCATAAGCGTGGATTTCTTACAAATATTTTCAGGCCCATACTGAGCTCCATAAGCGTGGATTTCTTACAAATATTTTCAGGCCCATACTGAGCTCCATAAGCATGGATTTCTTACAAATATTTCCAGGCCCATACTGAGCTCCATAAGCGTGGATTTCATACAAATATTCCCAGGCCCATTCTGAGCTCCATAAGCGTGGATTTCTTACAAATATTTCCAGGCCCATACTGAGCTCCATAAGCGTGGATTTCTTACAAATATTTCCAGACCCATACTGAGCTCCATAAGCGTGGATTTCTTACAAATATTTCCAGGCCCATACTGAGCTCCATAAGCGTGGATTTCTTACAAATATTTCCAGGCCCATACTGAGCTCCATAAGCGTGGATTTCTTACAAATATTTCCAGGTCCATACTGAGCTCCATAAGCGTGGATTTCTTCAAAATATTTCCAGGCCAATACTGAGCTCCATAAGCGTGGATTTCTTCAAAATATTTCCAGGCCAATACTGAGCTCCATAAGCGTGGATTTCTTCAAAATATTTCCAGGCCAATACTGAGCTCCATAAGCTTGGATTTCTTCAAAATATTTCCAGGCCCATACTGAGCTCCATAAGCGTGGATTTCTTCAAAATATTTTCAGGCTTATAGTCAGCTCCATAAGCGTGGATTTCTTCAAAATATTTTCAGGCTTATAATCAGCTCCATAAGCGTGGATTTCTTCAAAATATTTTCAGGCTTATAATGAGCTCCATAAGCGTGGATTTCTTCAAAATATTTTCAGGCTTATAATGAGCTCCATAAGCTTGGATTTCTTCAAAATATTTTCAGGCTTATAATGAGCTCCATAAGCTTGGATTTCTTCAAAATATTTTCAGGCTTATAATGAGCTCCATAAGCTTGGATTTCTTCAAAATATTTTCAGGCTTATAATGAGCTCCATAAGAGTGGATTTCTTAAAAGTATTTTCAGGCTTATAATGAGCTTCATAAGCTTGGATTTCTTAAAAATATTTTCAGGCTTATAATGAGCTCCATAAGCGTGGATTTCTTAAAAATATTTTCAGGCTTATAATGAGCTCCATAAGCTTGGATTTCTTAAAAATATTTTCAGGCTTATAATGACCTCCATAAGCGTGGATTTCCTCAAAATATTTTCAGGCTTATAATGAGATCCATAAGCGTGGATTTCCTCAAAATATTTTCAGGCTTGTAAAGAGCTGCATAAGCGTGGATTTCCTCAAAATATTTTCAGGCTTGTAATGAGCTGCATAAGCGTGGATTTCTAGAAGAGAAAAATATTTTTTAGTTCGTTACGACCTAGTGTATATTTTTGCGTATGATTATCCATAGTTTTTTCTACTACCATTTTGTGCTAGACTTTTTCATACAGGAATATTAACACTTACATTTCCTCAAATGGTTTCGTACGAAAGTAAATTCCCCACAGGAGGAATTATTGAAATAAAAACCGTTCGCACACGCATATGTTCTTCATTTATAGTTGCGGCGGTTGCGCTTCGATAGTTTCGCATAAAACGCGATACGCCATAGTTGACAATAAATTCCAACTTTATTGCTGCGACAATTTCAGCATTTGCGTTATCAAATAATGGGCTGCACAATTAAGTGGATAAAACGAGGCACTAACTAGGCGAAACCATGAGGGATAGTCATACTTAACCTGATGGACGCTTATGCAGAGTTGATATTAAGAAATAAGGGAGTTTTATAGATATATTTGTGGATGATTTTATTTCGTAAACGATCTTTCGAAGAAACCTCAATTCAGAGAGTAGTTATGTGTACATTCCAAAAGGAGTTTTTCGTTTAACCAGGAGGAAAGTAGCTCCTTTCGTTACTCAGCTATGCTTCGTAAAATCCATCCAGTAAAATTGTAATCTAAACCTTACTTTAGACTAATTAAAAAATTGAATATAATTAATATTGTACAATAATTACCAATTTACACCTTAAACAATTGCTCTTCATAATGGGTGTTGCGCAATTTTTTGCTACATCTACTTACAGGTGTGGAGCATTCAATAACGATGATGCTTTGGTCGTGGGACGTGTCTGGAGAACTACAGACAATCTTACGCCCTAGACAAATGAAATCCTCATTCTTTTGCCACGAAATGAACACTTCAAATGATTCTTTATTAGGTGTCTCTTTTACGCACCCTAAAAACCAAAATAAACAAAAACAACCAACGGCATGGTGTAAATCACGATCATGTCAATCACATACCAGCATAACATACAAACATACATACGTATTCAGTATCCAGAGCCAATTTCGAAAAACAGATAAAGAACACAACATCAAACAATAAAACCTTGCCTTCAACTATAAATTTTAGACTTCCTCTTCAACCAACATCCGCCACATCTGCACTCAAATGTAGAGGCAAAAAGAAAAAGATCGAAGCAAATAAAACCTCCAGAAGTAGTTACAAATGACAATAACATTTTATTTGCACACTCGAAGTCTTCATCGGATGCCGCCAACACCTCCACCTCCTCTAATAAACCAATTCAATTCTTCTTTCATTCATTAAATCCCAAGATCGAAGACAGACATACTTCTGCTATAGATGGCAGTATTGGTGTGGAGATGTTGTAACAGAGATCAAGCCGTTGTAGCGCGAACATTTTAAAAGCTCAATTGTCACACAAGCATCTCTCTTTGATGAGTCAAAGAAGAAGCCGTCCGCATAATGCCTAAGCCAAGAACGTGCCAAGATAATGTAACACGGATATGCCTAGACTAAAAAAAAATATTTGAAATATAAAGGAAATGTTTTGGCAGGAATAAAGTCTAAAGGGTAGCCAAAGGCAATATACAATTTGTGAGGTGGTATGATTGGATCTAGGAATGATAACAACGCAGCTTGAAAATATAAAAATTCGGTAATGCGGCTTTATGTATAAAAAATACTTTAGAAGCTACTTTATGTGATTCTACATCTCCTTAAAAGGTTTTCGATTTTATAAAGACGATCTTATAAAGGTACAAACGGGTCTTCTATGGACAGAAGATCTTATAAAGGTCTCCTTCAATATACAGAAAAACTTCTAAAAGTTGTCCGTACTTTGCACTTTGTAGGTCTATACCTAAGGTCTATATACACAAAAGACTTTATACACGCATTTTATATCCAGAAGACCTTCTACAAGTAGCCTATAGACAGAAGACCTTCAAGGATCATTTATACGCAGAAGACCTTCAACAGGAGACCTTCTACAAATCTATACACAAAAACCCTTCCACAGGTCTTCTATACACAGAAGACCTTCTAGAGGTTTTTCAAACACAGCAGAACTTCTAGAGGTCTTCCATACACATATAATTTTTGACAGGTCGTCTATACACAGAAGACATTCTACAGATCTTTTATACACCGAATACCTTCTACATCGTTGCTAAAGGCAGAAGACCTTATATAGGTCATCTATACACAGAAGGCCTTCTGCAGAACTTCTTTACCCAGAAAACCTTCTGCAGAACTTCTATTCGCAGAAGACCTTCTGCAGATCTTCTATGCACAGAAGAAACTCTGAAGGTCTTCTATACATAGAAGACCTTTTGCACTTCTTGTATACACAGAAGACCTTCTGCAGGTCTTCTATACACTGAAGACCTTCAGCAGGTCTTCTATACACAGAAGGCCTTCTGCAGGTCTTCTATACACAGAAGTCTTTCTGCAGTTATTCTATACACAAAAGACCTTATGCGTGTCTTCTATACGCAGAAGGCCTTATGCAGGTCTTCTATACACAGAAGACCTTCTGCAGGTCTTCTATACACAGAAGGCCTTCTGCAGGTCTTCTATACACAGAAGGCCTTCTGTAGGTCTTCCATACACAGAAGGCCTTCTGCAGGTCTTCTATACACAGAAGGCCTTCTGCAGGCCTTCTATACACAGAAGACCTTCTGCGGGTCTTCTATACACATAAGGCCTTCTGCAGGTCTTCTATACACATAAGGCCTTCTGCAGGTCTTCTAACCAGAGAGGACCTTCTGCGAGCCTTCTATACACATAAGGCTTTCTACAGGTCTTCTATACACATAAGGCCTTCTGCAGGTCTTCTATACACTGAAGACTTTCTGCAGGTCTTCTATACACAGAAGGCCTTCTGCAGGCCTTCTATACACAGAAGACCTTCTGCGGGTCTTCTAAGCAGAGAAGACCTTCTGCAGGTCTTCTATATATAAAAGACCTTCAGCAGGTCTTCTATACACCGAAAGCCTTCTGCAGGTCTTATATACATAGAATGCCTACTATAGGTGTTCTTTACACAGAAGACCTTCTGCAAGTTTTCTATACACAGAAGACCTTCTGCAGGCCTTCTATACACAGAAGACTTTCTTAAGGTCTTCTGTACACAGAAGGCCTTCTCCAGGTCTACTGTACACGGAAGACCTTCTTCTATACACCGAAGACCTTCTGCAGGTCTTATATACACAGAATGCCTACTACAGAAGACCTTCTGCAGGCCTTCTATACACAGAAGACTTTCTGCAGATCTTCTATACACAGAAGGCCTTCTCCAGGTTTTCTATATACAGAAGACATTCCGCAGGTCCTCTGACCAGAGAGGACCTTCTGCAGGTCTTCTAACCAGAGAGGGGCTTCTGCAGGTCTTCTATATATAAAACACACTCTCAGCAGGTCTTCTATACACCGAAAACCTTCTGAATGTCTCTCTTAAGGTCTTTTATACACAGAAGGCCTTCTTTTATATACCGAAGACCGTCTGCAGGTCTTATATACCCAGAAGGCCTTCTGCAGGTCTTCTATGCACAGAAGACCTTCTATAGCTCTTCTATACAAAGAAGACCTTCTGCAGGTCTTCTATACACAGAAGACCTTCTGCATGTCTTCTATACGCAGAAGACCTACTGCAGGTCTTCTATACACAGAAGACCTCCTGCAGGTCTTTTATACACAGAAGACCTTCTACAAGTCTTCTATACACAGAAGGCCTGCTGCAGGTCTTCTATACACAGAAGACCTTCTGCAGGTCTTCTATACACAGAAGACTTTCCGCAGGTTTTCTATACACAGAAGGCCTTCCCCAGGTCTTCTATACACAGAAGACCTTCGACAGGTCTTCTATACATAAAAGACCTTCAGCGGGTCTTCTATACAGAATACCTTCTGCACGTCTTCTATACGCAGAAGACTTTCTGCAGGTCTATTATACACAGAAGACTTTCTGCAGGTCTTCTATACACAGAAGGCCTTTCTCAGTCTTCTATACAGAAGACCTTATGTAAGTCTTCTATACACAGAAGACCTTCTGCAGGTCTTCTATACACAGAATACCCTTTGAGGGTCTTCTATACGCAGAAGAGTTTCTGCAGGTCTATTATACACAGAAGACCTTCTGTAGGTCTTCTATACGCAGAAGACTTTCTGCAGGTCTTCTATACACAGAAGGCCTTCCCCAGGTCTTCTATACATAAAAGACTTTCAGCAGGTCTTTCTTAAGGTCTTCTATACACAGAATACATTTTGCAGGTCTTCTATACACAGAATACACTTTGCAGGTCTTTTATACACACAAGACCTTCTGCAGGTCTTATATACCCAGAAGGCCTTTTGCAGGGCTTCTATACACAGAAGACCTTCTGCAGGTCTTTTATACACAGAAGACCTTCTGTAGGTATTCTATACGCAGAAGACTTTCTGCATGTCCTCTATTACGCAGAAGACCTTCTGCAGGTCTTCAGACCTTCTGCAGGTCGAAACCCATATGCAGGTCTTCTATACACTGAATACCATCAACAGGTCTTCTATACATAAAAGCCCTTCAGCAGGTTTTCTAAACGTAAGAAACCTTCAACAGCTCTGACATACACAAAAGACCTTCAACAGGTCTTCTATTCACAAGAGGCCTTCAACAGGTGTTCTATTCACACAAGACCTTGAACAGATCTTCAATACACATATAACCTTCTACCAGTCTCCTATACACAGAAGACTATATTCTATACACGGAAACCTTCGACACGCCTTCTTTAACCGAATGTCTTCTACAAACAGAAGCCATCACAGATCTCCTATAAAAAAGTCCGTCTACACATCCCCTGTAAATAGTAGAGTTGTGCCAAAGGAACTATATGGAACTATATAGTTCACTTCGCAGTTCCAATGGCCCACATTTTTTCTTTGAACAAACTGCGTATACTTACTATCACACGTTATATTTCATGATGTTACTCATACGGTTTGGAACTAGTACAAGGAACTAGGAACTAGATTACCCAACTCTAGTAAATAGTAAATCCTCTACAGGTCTTCTATAGAGAGAATACCATCTACAGATACTTTACTGGTCTTCTATACACAGAAGACCTTTTATAGTCCTTCTATAGAGAATTGACCTTCTACAGGTCTTCTATACACAGAATACCTTATACAGATGTTCTACATACAGAGGATCTTCCACAAGTCGTCCTTATTCAGGATACTTTTTACAGGTCTTTTATAGACCAAATATAGACAATATTTGTCTTCTATAGAGAGAAGGCCTTCTACTTACTTACTTAGTTGGCCCATTACAGAACATTTGTTCCATAGACCGAACTAGGAAAAGATCTCCATTCCTCTCTGTTTTTCGCTTGACTTTTTGGAATACCGCGCCTTTCCATTTCTTCATCCACTTGTTTGCTCCATCGAAGCTTAGGCCTGCCGATTCTGCGTGCACCGCCATGTGGCATGTATTCATACGCCTTTTTAGCGGGTTCATCATGATATACCCTAGCCAACGCAATCGTTGCATCTCGATACGTTTAACTATATTCATGCCTTTGTATAGCTTATATAGCTCGTGGTTCATACGACGTCGATATTCACCGTCAACGCAAATCGGCCCGTAGATCTTTCGAAGAATTTTCCTCTCAAACACACCAAGCACTGCCTTATCTGCTTGCGCAAGTACCCATGCTTCGGAGCCATACATTAGCACGGGTAGTGTCAGCGTTTTGTATAGTGTTATTTTTGTTTGACGAGATGTGGCTTTGTTTTTAAATTGCTTACTTAGACCATTGTAGCATCTGTTGGCCAATACAATTCTTCTTCTTATTTCACAACTGATGTTGTTTGTTGTGTTTATGGCAGTGCCGAGGTAGACGAAGTCTTTAACTACCTCAAAATTGTAGGTACCAACTTCTACAGTTGGTCCGAGCTCTATGGACGCTTTGCGCGTCGACACCATCAATTTGGTCTTTTCGCCGTTCACCGCCAGACCCACTTTCGCAGATTCTGCTTCGACCTTCCTAATGGTATCAGTTACTTCCTTTACTGATCGTCCCATGATGTCTATGTCATCAGCATAGGCAAGTAACATGTGGCTATTGGTGTAAATTGTGCCATTTCTTTTGACATTTGCATCTCGTATTACCTTTTCCAGCAAAATGTTGAATAGGTCACACGAAAGGTTGTCTAAAACCTTTTTGTCTAAAACCTCTTTTGGTACAAAATTCTTCGGAGAGGTTCTTTCCAATTTTAACTGAGGACCTAGTATCAGTTAAAGTCATCTTACAAAGCCGGATGAGCTTTGCGGGGATACCAAATTCAGACATTGCGTGGAATACCTTTGATCGGAGGGGACTGTCGAATGCTGCTTTATAATCGAAAAAAAGGTGAAATATGTCGATCTGCATCTCTTGGGTCTTCTCTAGGATTTGCCGCAGGGTAAATATCTGGTCAATGGTGGACTTGCCAGGTCTAAAGCCACATTGGTATGGTCCAATTATTTCGTTGACCATTGGCTTTAGTCGTTCGCACAATATCCCTGACAATATCTTATAGGCAATAGGGAGAAGACTTATGCCCCTATAGTTTGAGCATACAGTCTTATCTCCTTTTTTGTGGACGGGACATAGGATGCTCAGGTTCCAATCGTCGGGTACGCGTTCTTCCTGCCAGATGGTGCTAACTAGCTGATGCATAAACCTTATCAGCGCGTCGCCTCCGGTTTTAAACAGCTCGGCTGGTAAGCCATCGGCTCCTGCTGCTTTATTATTCTTCAGCCGCTTGATTGCTGTTTTTACCTCATCTTGGCCGGGCGGTATACATTCTATACCATCTTCTGGGATTGGATCTGTGGTATCATCGTCTTCGCTACTATTGGATACCAGCAGATTGGAGAAATGTTTCTTCCATATCCTGAGCACGCTACCTGTATCTGTTACCAGATTACCTTGCTGGTCTCTACAGGAGGATGTGCCTGTACCAAAGCCATCTGTTTGATGTTTCACTCTTTGGTAGAATTTTCGGACTTCATTCTGTCTCCTGTACATCTCGATTTTTTCACACTCCCGCTTTTCCATTTCTCTCTTCTTCTTGCGGAAAAGCCGTTTCTCTTCTCTCCTTTCCTCCCGATATCTCTCTCGTGCGCTACGCGTTGCTACTGATTGTAAAGTAGCTCTATATGCCGCATTTTTCTCTTCGGTAGCAGCACGACACTCCTGGTCATACCATGAATTCCTTTGTGGAGGTCTCTAGAATCCAAGTATGGATTTTGCGGCTGTTTGCATGGAGTGGGCAATATGTTGCCATTGTGTTGTTATGTTATCGGGACAAGGAGTGCTCACGTTAAGCAATTGGGCTAGTTGAGTGGAATATGCTGTGGCTATCTGTTGTGTTTGCAGCCTATCGATGTCCAACTTCCGCGTTGAGTCTGTTCGTGCTTTATTTGCAACGTTTAGACGGGTACGTACCTTTGGTCCGAATCAATGTTTGCGCCTCGGAACGATCGTACATCCAACACGCTGGATGAATGTCTTCCATCTATTACAACATGATCAATTTGATTACTTGTTCTTTGATCTGGAGACAGCCAGGTGCCCTTATGAATATCGAGATGATTAAATCTGGTACTGCTAACTACCATGTTTTTTGCAGCTGCAAAGTCTATCAGCCTCATACCATTGTCAGATGTTTCACTGTGGAGACTGAATTTCCCGACTGTAGGACCAAAGATATTCTCCTTTCCAATTTTGGCATTAAAATCGCCTAGAGTGATTTTAATATCATGGGCAGGGCAACGGTCATATGTTTCTTCTAAGCGCTCGTAAAATATAACTTTGGTCTGTTCGTCCTTTTCTTCAGTGGGAGCATGAGCACAAATAAAGCTGCTGTTGAAGAATTTCGAATTGCAGCAAGTCTTTCATTCACTGGGGTGAAGCTGGATACCAGATGTTTTAGTCTCCGACTAACTACGAATCCGCAACCAAATTCATGCTTTACGTCATGGCAGCTATAATACACTCACTACTCACTACCTTTAACGGGTGCTAAAGGCAGTTCCCCAGGTGACACCACGGGGAGGTCAGTGTCCACTTGAGGTGAAAGAGGGACCAAGGTAAATCCTGGGCTTTGCCATGTTAAAGCCGGTCAAGACCGTTGCTTGGTATCATTCATCCACTACGTCACCTTCTACACGTCTTCTATAAACAGAATACCTTCAACATGTCTTCTACACAGGATTTCTACTACAGGTCTTCTATACACAAAAAATTCTGTATAGATCTTCTATAGAGAATAGGCCTTCTACATCTCTTTTATAAAGAGAAGACCTTCTACAGGTCTTCTATAGAAAGAAGATTTTCTATACTTTAAAAATCCCTTAGTGACTCATAGCCGGTAGAAAATTTACATCTTACATCATTTTTTGGCAGCAACACCCTCTTTTAAAACTTGAAAGAGACTCGACAAACGACTCGTGTTATAAGAACAATATGATCCGACTAAGATTAAATGAAATTACACTAAAGGAACGCGTCTTTTAATAATGCGGCTGTAAAGCAAAGTGTGGCTGACGCTCCACGCTAAAATAGTGACGACGATAAAGAAGAAGAACACAATAAAGAGTTAATGTTCTGGATGGTGATGCTGCTTCTGCTAATAAAACTGACGATGATAATGATGATCAACTATTCTGACTAATACCAAGCAATCGTCACATACAAAATTCTGTTATTTATAAGCTGCCGACGACGACAAGGGAAGATACGCACAAAGAAGAAAAAAAAACTATCCTAACTTTTTACACAAATTGTGGGTAGATAAAACACCGACGCGTTTCGCTCTTTTTTTCTTCTTAACAGTGTAAATGCTGTGCCATCCAAACGGGCAATTGAAGAAAAAGAAGGAGCGAACACGCGTATTAATGACGCGTCGTATCACCATCAGAAACAAACAAGTTGTTCCAACCCAAAAGAAACAAACCAAGATTATCGCTCCAAACCCAAGTGGCTAGGGTGTATTCCCTGTAAGGCCATGAACGTACAAAAAGGGTTTCAGCATCTTGAACGTCATAATACGTGCCTTAACATCCACAGAATTTGTTTTGATTTACTTTTAACTCAGTTTATGAATGAATTTAGCAACACCAAAAACAACATTACTTGAATTGGTTTAGCTTATCTGAGCTTGACTCAGTTGGGTTCATGGTTCCTGTTGTTACCTGTACATCTTTCTTTCTGCTTTTTTGACAATTATGAATGACGTTTAATCGTTGATTGTTTAACAGCTCATTGAAGATCATCACCATTTATTCTGTTGTAATGTTATGATTTTATTGTTATTGTGTTTCGTTCCAAGCAAGCAGACGGACAGACAGATTCATATATTCTTTCATCCGCATTTGTTTGCTTTGTTTTGTTGCTAACGTCTGTCGTGCTGTAATCAGTCCACGCACTTTTCGCGTTGATCATGCCTGTCTGGATGGCTTAAACAGTCAGAGCCTGCCTGGCTGGTTGGATGACTGACAATTGTTGTGTTTCAAAAGATTGTTGGCATTGTTGTTTAATCCTGAATAGGTCGTATCAATGTTTGATTAGTATTGGAACTCTTAAGAGGGGCCTTAGATTTAAGTTGCAATGCCTATTTGATCATGTTTATAAATTTGACCTAAGGTTTTAGTCATGATGCCCACCAGTGTCCACCTCGGGAACAATTTTCCCATGTAGGTCAGGGGTTTAAGATTATCCAACATTAATATAAGCTGCCATCTAGTGCCAGAATTAAAATGGTGGGTTGCAGACTGTAGATGTCCTAGAATATGGTTTCTGTATATATGTTAGGGTATAACTGTTATCTGACCACGTAGAGTTCTTGTTTCAAATATGACTTACGTGGATGGTACTAGTGCTTATTATGTTGTTTTTGAGATTGTTTTGTTTCCCAGGCTTATTTGTGCATCTTAAGATAATCGGTACATGACATTTTGCAATAAAAGCGTAAAATAATTCTTACCGTATACCCCATCTTGAGGGGAAAAAGGGAGAATAGTATACTCACGGTGTCTAAAAACAATCTGTAACCAGAGTATTATCTTGCTATTTGCACTGGTACAAAAGCGTATACCCCGATTTCGAGTATTTTTTTATGTCTTACCCATATTTTCCAAATAATAATTTGGCATCTTCGTTTCCCAGGGGAAAAACATCATTTCGCAGAAAATTTTTATAGTTCGGAGTAGCGCCCATATAAAGGTACCTCGTGATTTTACCTATTTCGAGGGTCTAGAGCTTATTTTCCATTTGGCTAAATATATGTATTTTGTTTTCTTTGGGAGTAGAAAACATCCCTTCAGAAGGTTTTCAACATAGGTTTATATTTCACAATAGCCCCCATATTACAGTACCTCCCGAGTTCACGTTCCCAACTGATATTGTCTGGGATACGACAAATTCTAAATGGAATTAATGGTATTAGGTCAGAATTGAAAACCCCAAAATTGTTTTGATTTCTCAGAGCATGTCCACTTTCCCAAGCGATATTGTCTGGGGGTGAACAATTCCAAATGTAGGTGATGGTATAAGGTCAGAAAAACAAAACCCCAAAGGGGCTTTGAATTCTCAGGCTCATGCTACCAGACCGTTATTCTGCCCATGACACTTAAAGTATTCTAGGCGTCTTTTATGCCAAAAGGGGAAAGATGCATATTTTTCGGCCAACAGCCGGGGAATTCAGTCTCTACAGTGAAACATCTGACAATGAATTAATTCTGATAGACTTCGCAGAGGCAAAAAATATGGTGGTTAGTAGTACCAGACTTAAGCATCTCGACATTCCGAAGGACACTTGGCTACCTCCAGACCAAGAAGAAAATACAAGAAATCAAACTGATCACGTTGTGATAGGCGAAAGGGATTCATTGAGTGCGTTAAATATGCAATCGTTCCGAGGAGCGAACATAGACTCCGAGCAACACCTTGTTGCATCAAAAGTACGTACCCGATTAAACGTAGTAAATAAAGCGCAAACAGATACAACACGAAAGTTGGACATTGGTAAGCTGCAATCACTACAGATTCATGTTTCCATACATATCGTCGAAGGGACACTCGATACTTCTCACATATCAATGAGTTCACGCCTATTCATATTAGCTCAAGAAATCAAATTGATGTGATAGATGGAAGGCATCGTTCCACAAACATCCCAGAAGGGATACGGGAGACTTCTCGCATATCAATAGGTGCACGCCGATTCATATTAGAGCAATTATCTGCGACCTTCCTCTTACCACCGAGTCCGAACGGCGTGCCTTAAGACACCACTTGTAGAGAAGTTTTACATGGCTGAAATACTCAGAAAATGTCTCGACTGTTGAAAAGTATGATGTTTTTGCCCAGCCTGGGAATCGAACCCGGGAATACAGAGTGCAAAGCGAACAGAGATGTACGTTTATATGTGAGCTATACCTAAACATGGACCTGTACTGAGCATTTTTTTAAGGACGTATTTTGCTCACTCAGAACTCAAAATGCAAAATTACAGCCAAATCGGTTGGAAAATGTGGGTAAAATCGTCAAAATACCAAAAATCGGGCGGTACCTTTCTGTGGGAGCTATACCCAAATATGGACCTACATCTACTAAAAATGGTTTTCTATCTTTTTGGCTTGTTATAAAACTACGTTTAAAATTTGGAGGTGGTAGCTCAATTAGAACTATTTTTGGCACTCTTTTCCATACAAGTGGGCCCACTGTGAATTAGCCCAATTGCTTAATAAAATCATTCCTTGTGCCGCTAACAACCAGCAAGGTAATCTGGTAACTGATACTGTTAGTATACAATACTAGTGAAGTTGACCAAGATAACACATATCCACTCCCACTAGATGGCATTGCATGCATACCGCCCGGCCAAGATGAGGTAAAGACAGCAATAAACCGACTGAAAATAATAAGACAGCAGGAGCCGATGGCTTCCAGCCGAGCTTTTCGAAACCAGAGACGACACGCTGGTAATGTGCATGCATCAGCTAGTTAGCACAATCTGCCAGCAAGAACAGGTACCCTACGATTAGAACCTGAGCATTTTGTGTCCCGTCCACAAGAAAGGAGATAAGACTGTGTGCTTCAACTATAGGGGTATAAGTCTACTATCTATTGCTTATAAGATAGTGCCAACGAATAAAACCTGTGGTCAACGAAATTTTGAGATGTGTGTCCGTCCGTCTGCCCTTTATAAATTTAATCAAACTCTAGGCTGCAATTACGGACCGATCGTCACGAAATTTTGTATGGCGGTCGGGTTCAGACTAGAACAGATCCCTATTTTTATTAGTGATGATCGTGAAATATTTAGCTAGTGAAATGGACCAAAAACATAATATTTATCAAATTTTGTAGCTGCTCTGTAGGTCACAGTAATAGTCCGATCAACGAGAAATTTTAAATAAGGTAAGAAATATAGCAAGGAATATGACAGCTTATATCTATATTCCTGGAAGAGAAATTGCGGGCAAATAAGCTATACTTGGAAGAGGGACGCTTGACCTGTCTGTTGATGTCAATTGTGTTGGTGTACATACACAGAAAAAAAGCCACCCAGAAAATTTTCATTAAAAGCTTTATAACCATATTTTTGTCGAATGGCGATAAAATATTACGAATATATAGGGAAAATGTTTATCAAACATGAAAATATTACTAGAAAGCGATCGATAAACGATTTCAAACAAATAATTTATTGAAATTTGTTTATGGTTATTAATAAATTTCTGTAGTTAAAATGGTTTTCAACGTTTGTCGCATGTTCTCGCCCTCAAGAGTGAGAGAAACAACATTTTTAGGGCATAAAGAGAGAGCTACAACAATGTGCTGTGTTTTTTATTTTCTTGAGATGAGAGTGTCGTTGCTATGTATATTTCAAAGCACGGTCATGGAATTTTTGCAGCATGAAGGGATGGAGCGTTTGTGTGGCATTTGGCTTGTTTATTTATTTGTGCTCCGGTGAAGGCTTGTATGTAAGTTTGTTACTGTTTTTTGTTGCTGATTTTTATGAACCTAACAAACGAAGAGGGAAAGAAAAAAACGGTACGAGTTCTCATGCTTTTTTCTGCTTGGTGGTTTAGGAAGGCAGATAACATTTTTTAAGCATCAGTTTGCTTTATTTTTGCAGTTCCTTTAAAGCAGTCGTTGTATGTGGATCGGTAGTGCAGAAATCTGTTTGTGTGTTTTCTTAAAGTATAGGTGCTTTTCAATTAAATTAAATGGCCAATACATTTTATAATTGAATTCACGAATATGAAAAAGGATAATAAGAATATTTTATTGGACAAAGAAGCAACCGCATGTGATATTGGTAATAAATAACATTGAAACATTGGGTCTTATGCATAAAAACGAGTAAAAGCGATGAGTTGAGTCAAGTAAGCAATTGCTCGTAAGTTGAGTTAGATCGAACAGCAACAGCTTCTGCTCAATTTCGTATGCATAAAAATGAGTTCAAACCAATTGCAATTACTTGAGTAAATTGAGATCAAACGTCTAATTGTTATTGAAGTGCAAACATGTCGTCAAGTGGAAGTGAAGTAGAAGCAAATAATAATAAAATAGAAACTGATGATATATCTAAATTTTTAGTACAAAAAATTAAAGAAAGTAAATATTTACTTGAAAAAAGTCAGTTACCAAGCATTAAAAATAAGAAAAAAGAAACAATAGAAACATGTGTCAAAGAAATGAAGAAATGAATGGGTTTCGGAATGGTGTCATTAGCCATGGGCATATTCCATAACCCTCATCTCCCAGAAGTAATGCATCGTTCGTTGCATTTTGCATTATTCTGCATACCTCGCTATTTCGTAAGATGCGTGAGTCATGTACTGAACCAGGCCACGATATGTCGACGCTTGTAAAAAGTTCATTTCCATCACAAGTTGCCTGCACATTTATAGAGTGAAAGCCTTTTCTGCAAATGTAATCATCGCTTTGATTTGTGGGTTTTTTAATTTTTATGTGAGTACAATCAATAACTCCAATTGCAAATGGAAAGCAATAATTTGCCTGCCATTTCCTTTGACAATCTTTTATTTGATCTGCATCTTTCTGGAATTTTATCCATTCGCTTGCTTTGGCCGATATAAGATTTGCAACTTCCACAATTGTTCGCGACACACTTGATTGATGGACTCCAATATCTGTGGCTATACCATTTTGGAACCCAGGATCTGCACAGAATCCTAAATAGAGTCGAATTTTATCAATGTTGCTGAGGGTACCACCACGTCTTTCTTCTGACTCCTCAAAAAAATAATTCGCTAACCAGCAAATGCTACTACCATCAAATCTATGTATTTATCATTTTATTATTAATTATATAAAAAATTATAATTAAGATTATAAACCTGTATAATTTTTTATCCTCACTTGCTAAATTTGTCTTACGCTGTTGATAACATTTTTTATTTATTTGTGGTACAAAATATTCAGCCATGATTCCTTTTTAGTGTACGCGAGTCAACTAAAAGTCATGCTCCACAAAATTTAAGCAAGAGCTCATAAAAGTAAGCAAAACCTTGTTTTTATGCATATGAAAATTAGAACAATCTCATCTAACTTCAACTTCTAAGTTCAAACTGAGCAAGAAGAGATCAAACGTGAGCAGTGAGTAAAAGCAAATACATCAAATTTTATTATGCATACGACAAGCACCTTCTACTCAAAAAATCGAGTCCGAGCTCAAGCTCACGTTTTATGCATGAGACCCATTTTATATATTTGAAATATATATGGATGTACTATTTCTCACATTACAGATACCCATTTT
Source organism: Musca autumnalis (assembly GCF_047663935.1). Taxonomy (NCBI): domain Eukaryota; kingdom Metazoa; phylum Arthropoda; class Insecta; order Diptera; family Muscidae; genus Musca; species Musca autumnalis. The sequence goes on along the minus strand of NW_027411977.1, from coordinate 16,612,861 downwards.
CCGCTGATGATTTTCAATGTGGCAGAAGAATGTGTTTTATTTCACAACGTTTAATGATGTTCCCTGTATTTTATATTTAGAAGTGATTTATTTGTTTTCTTATATTAAAATTAATGTGTGGCACTAAATAATTATGTACTTCTGTTATTAATTATTCCATTCCGTTTTTCTTTCTTTCATCTATTATTTTTTATGTACCTATGCGTCTGGTGTTGCTTTTGTTCTTGGCATTTCAAATAATAAATAAATAACCACCACCATTTATAAATGTGTGTATGTATCTTTTTTGTGGGGTTTGGGTTTGTATTTAACAAAAAAACGACAAAATAATTGTAAATATGAATATTTTTTTATTGATTGGAAAAAAATGCATTCAACAATTTTTTTTAATCAAGAAAATATTTTGTTTTTATCAAGCAAAATGTGGGATATTTTGATAAATATTTTTGTCAATATGTGAAATGTTTTATCAGTTCAAAATAAAAAAATCGATAAATAGTTTAATCAATATTACAATTTTATTTTATAAACATGTATTTTTACTTTGTGATCACAAAATTTTATCGAATTTTGTCAATATGACAAATTTTTTTATTGCCGCAAAATCGATAAATTTTTGGTTGAATCTTTCAATTTCTTTATCAAATTACTACAATTTTTTTTTCTGTGTACATGATAAGATAACAGAGTCACAGCCTAATATAGCCATCATGTACCGGCAAAGTAGCCAACATACATATGGAAAAAGTACTACTGACCCTTCCCCCTGATGCAAATTGCAATAACGTGTCTGCTAGATAACGGTCCTACTGCCTAATATATAATGGGTTTCGTGTAGAGAACAACATTTTCCCATTCCCAGCTTTTGCATTATTGCAAATTACATGGTGCCCTAGCGTATTAATTGTTCAATTGGATTTTTATATTAAATTATAGCATGGGTCGCTTTGCCACTTTTATTGAAAACGATTCCCCAACCAGGCAACGTCAAATTTTCAACGGTGACATATACCTTTCAGTAAAGTGGGCGTAATTTTCTGTGTATTTCAGCCATGTAAAACTTATCTGCAAGTGATGTCTTAGGACACGCAGAAGTCTCCCTTGTCCCTTCTGGGATGTTTGTGAAACAATTATTATATTATTATTTAAGCTTGGTGTGATACGGTGCCAGAATTCACAAAGTTATTTTTAGTAATTCGTAAAGAAATTTTGATTTGCGGAAAGCTAATTTCCAGGGGTAGTGTAACGTGGTTTTATCGTAGGCTGGGGTAGACTTAGTCGTGTCCAGGGTCGCCATAAGGACCCACTAAACCTTACGGAATTATAAGACGAGTAATCTCCCTTTGCCACCGTGTGCAATGGTATGCACGTCCGCCTTGCTCGCAGAAGGTCGGGAGTTCGATTCCCCGGCCAGGCAACATCAAACATTTTTCAACGGTGGCAAAATACCCCTCAGTAATGTTGGCGACATTTTCTGAGTATTTCAGCCTTGAAAAACTTCTCCACAAGTGGTGTCTTAATACACGGCGTTCGGACTCGGCGATAAACAGTAGGTCCCATATCACTGAGCTAAATATGAATCGGGGTGCAATCATTGGTATGAGAGAAGTCTCCCTTGTCCCGTATGGCATGTTGTGGAACAATGTTTTTGTTTTTGTTCGTTAATCTCCCTTTCCTGGGGGGTTAAATCAGATATTTATTGATGTAAAACTAATTTATAATTTACTGATGTTTAAATACGATAAGAAGGATAATTGGCTGGGGGATCGGCAACTTGGCTTCAGCGATTGGTTTGATGATGATCGGGAACTCGACGATTCGCGTTCGGTAGTAGGCGATCTGCAGATAATCGGGAACTCGGTGATTCGCTGTTCGGTTGTAGGCGATTTGAAGATAATCGGCAACTCGATGATTCGTTGTTCTGTAGTAGGTGATTTGAAGATAATCGGGAACTCGGTGATTCGTGTTGTAGATGTTCGGCCACTCGGGGTTCGTATGTGGTCGCCCACTCGGTGATTTGGTGTTCGCGGTTCGGTCACTAGGTGATTCGTGTTGTAGAGGGTCGGCCACTCGGTGATTCGGTGTTCAGGGTTCGGCCACTCGGTGATTCGTGCTGTAGATGGAGTGGAACAACACCCGGAGGTGGAGTGGAACAACGCCCGGAGGTGGAGTGGAACAACGCCCGAAGGTAGAGTGGAACAACACCCGAAGGTGGAGTGGAACAACGCCCGAAGGTAGAGTGGAACAACACCCGAAGGTGGAGTGGAACAACACCCGGAGGTGGAGTGAATGTATTATCACCGCGCAAAGGAGTAGCTCTCAAAAATACTTCCCAACCTCTCTACACTCCCGTGTGGGTTGGCGGACCACGAACACACAACTGTACTCAAGCCCGCATGGCCGGCTCCCTGCAGTAGCAAGCCTGTCTTTCCCCAACGAAACTGGAATATTAATGTGTACAGTCGCACAGAGCAATTGAGAATTACTCTGCAGTTGTTATGATGGCGCTTGCCTGAGATTGCACTGTAACACACACATACCATACAAATGCAAGCGAACCCAACAGTGTGTATGGATTGACAGGTTGTGACGCTGTTGGGTAGTGGGGCCTTGCTGCTCTCTGTTGGCCGGTTGTATTGTTGTTGTGGTAGTTGGCGTCGCTGTTGTTGGTTTTATGTACGTGATCAATTTGTCACGTGACAGTAGTGGTGTAGGGTATCACATGGTAGGCCCCGTCCACTATAGCCTTGCCTTATTTGTTAGGTATTTCTTAATTATGTTTACTTTTCTATATCAAACATATTAAAGGCCCCTTTAACGATATCCACTGGTTTAATACTCCACTGATGTCAATTGTTTTACACCGAGTTTTTTGGTTTTTTTTCTGTATTTTTACATTGTCTTTGTTGGTGGGAGAAATGTGCTAAAATTTGACAGTTTTCAAGGTGTGTTTTTAGTTTTGTGATTTTTTTGGCATGATCACAATTGTCGACTAGACTGCACGTCGTTCTAGGTTTCAGTCGCTGTTTAAGACTGTCTGAGTCTAGAGTCTCAGCACATGTCTGTGTAGATCATTGGCAATTTGTGAGCGAGTCTGTAGTTTTGATGCCCGCTTGTGCTTAAACTCAAACTGACAGACAGACAATCAAAGTGAAGTGTTACGAGCCTTGTTCGCGATATACAATTTTGTTTTTACTTCTCTCATTTTCACCGAAGGTATTGCTGTTGAATGTTGTTTTCAAATTTTCATTTCAATTACAAACCGTTCCCCAAAATATGTCAATTATATTAATTATGGTTCAACAGTATGTAATGACTTTGTCGAAGCGTGAACTGGAAAATAAAAGCTCATTTACTGGAAATCATACCGAAAGTGTAGGATTCTAATTTTCTGGTTTGTAAGAAATCATTGCTTATATGGTTGTTCGTATGATAAGTCATATGTAATGCATTGTTTTGAGTGGAAGGGGTTTTGGGGTTCGTTATTACAAATGTTAGACATATGCGATTTTCAGATATTCTGAAGAAATAGCAACGGCAAATATCACAAGTAAAATAGAAATTAAGAATCAAAAGGCAAAATAAAGGATACCAGATACCGGTATATCTCATGTTTCCGAAATATTCCAGTAATCACTGAATCAATAAATTAATATAAATCTTGTATATATCACTACTTGTAGCTAGATCTACGCCAGCTGAATTCAAAATCCCATGGCAAGCCTGTAAAAAAGTCACATATTACCAAAGAGCCTATAATATATTGAAGTTTTTTAAACATTAAAGCAAGATTTTAACAAGCCGCGAAATATTGTCGCAGACAAATTGAGAAACCAATTTCGAAAATTCAATAACAACCTATTTTACAATGCTTTAGGACATTATTCAACAAAAACGTAATGTGTTGAAAACCACAAAATAATTTTTTTACCATACAGTAGGTCATTTCAAATTAAAATTTATTGCCACTTCCACCATTGAAATGCTATAGGAAATCCTTTGATTTAAAAAATAATATTTGCCAATAAATATGTGAATATGGAACTCCCTGAAGGTTGTTGTAGTCATATCTAACAATGTCCCTGGCAATTACAAACCCATCAAGTGGGTATGAAAAATAAAAGAAAAAAAAAAAACACCAATCACAATTGAATTTGTGTGCGATTTTATTGTTTCGCATAAAATTTCAAAAGGAAAAGAAGAAAATGACGTCGAGATATGCTTTGCAACAAATCATATGCCCGAGGATAAAAATGTGGAAAAAACGAAATAAAAATAGAAACGAAATGTAAAACGAATTTGGAGACAAGAAAAATACAAATGTTGTTATTATATTTGCTTCAGTTTGCAGTATTATCCTGAAAGGATATTCTTTCTTTTTTGTTATCATTTTTCTTTATTTTTTGTTCAGCATTCCGGTGGGTTTGTTTTTCATTTTTGTTCTATCAAAGCCACAACGACAACGTTTATTATAACCAAAGTTATTTATGATTTTACACATGCAAATAAGTTTTGAAACGATAACCCGTTACTCCAACACACCACATGTACAGTGGTTGTAGTTGTATTGAAACAGCGTCTAGAAATATTACCAGGGCATATGGCATACGTTACTTACAGCATTGTGATGGTGTTGCTATTCTCTTCAAATAAAAAAATCAAATTACGTAGCAATTTTCCAAAAATATATATAATGAAAATATTTTCCTTGCAATTTCTTTTAAAATATTACCATTGGCATGTCTACATTTTAGACAAAAATTTTGGTTTGAATTTTTTTTGCCATTTCCAATGACCACTGTAGCAATGTGGCACTTTCGATTGTGTGGTACAAAAAAAATAGAACAAAATCTGCAAAAGGAAATTATTATGGACTTTATTTCATTTTGGAGGGGGTCCAGATTAGCTTATTCTACCTGGAAAGAGGGAAAATTGATGGCGACATTTTTGTTTCTTTTTTCGATTTTAAGATTGAACAAAAATTTAATGTGCCTAGAAATATTACAGATATATAGTTGTAGTTTTTTAATGACCACAAAATCCGTTTCAGGAAATTTAGGGTCCATTTAGCCATGACCGTTTGCCTGTCGATCTATAACTCTCGAACTGATCAACCGATTTAGTGCAACATTTTCCACCAGTAATATTTTGCCCAAACTCAGATCAAGTCTTAAATATGACCCATATCAAAACGTTTCGTTAAATGGTAATCTTTGAAGGATTACGCCTAAATATTTGGCATGACCTGATACGGTAGATGGAAGAGGCATAATTGTTTTCAGTAGTAACACATTACATCATTTGCAGGAATACGGCTAAGGCTTATTGTTTGTGTTCTAAGTATAATGGTTGGCAAGCCCGCCATGAAGACTGAATGCCTGCGTTCAATTACCAGGCCAAACATCGTATTTTTTACCCATGCAAAACTATTTCAGGGTAATACATGCAATAGAACGTTAAAAACTTGGGTTTGGGCGTCGGGTTAGTGACCCTCCCCTAAAAAAAACAGCATACTATGAAAAAACGAAAGAAAAGAAAAGCGAACCCCTCTAAAGTTAACTAACCCCGCAAACGTTTTAAGGACCATGATATGCGAATCTATACCTGGAGTGTTCGCACTCTTTATACAGAAGGTGCAGTCTTCGCATTGGCAGACGTACTTGAAACGTACAAGGCCGATATTACTGCCATACAAGAAATACGATGGATTGGACGTCACAACAACACCTAAAGGTGACGCACTGTATTATAGCTGCCATGTCGTAAAGCATGAGTTTGGTTGCGGATTTGTAGTTAGTCGGAGACTAAAACATCTGTTATCCAGCTTCACCCCAGTGAATGAAAGACTTGCTGCAATTCGAATAAAAGCTAAATCCTTCAACATCAGCTATGTTTGCGCTCATTCTCCCACTGAAGAAAAGGACGAACAGACCAAAGATATATTTTACGATGGCTTATCAGTCGAGCTGGTTAAAACCGGAGGCGATGCGCTGATAAGGTGTATGCATCAGCTAGTTAGCACCATCTGGCAAGAAGAACGCCTACCCGACGATTGGGACCTGAGACCGTATGCTCCAACTATAGGGGCATAAGTCTTCTCCTAATTGCCTATAAGATAGTGTCAGGGATATTGTGCGAACGACTAAAGCCAATGGTCAACGAAATAATCGGACCATACCAATGTGGCTTTAGACCTGACAAGTCCACCATTGACCAGATATTTACCCTGCGGCAAATCCTTGAGAAGACACAAGAGATGCAGATCGACACATACCCCCTTTTTGTCGATTATAAAGCAGCCTTCGACAGCCCGCTGCGTTCAAAATATTCCAAGCCATGTCTTAATTTGGTATCCCCGCAAAGCTCATTCGGCTTTGTAAAATTACTCTAACTGACACAAGATCTTCAGTTAAAATAGGAAAGAACCTCTCTGAAGAGTTTGTACCAAAAGAGGTTTCAGGCAAAGAGACATCCTTTAGTGTGATCTTTTCAACATCCTCCTAAAAAAGATTATACGAGAGGCAAAAATCAAAAAAAGTGGCACAATCTACACCAATAGCTGATGATATAGATATCATGGGACGATCAGTAAAAGAAGTAACCGATACCTTTATGAAGGTCGAAGGAGAATCTGCTAAAGTGGGTCTGGCGGTAAACGGCGAGAAGACCAAGATGATTGTGTCGACGCGCAATGCGTCCATTGATATCGGACCAACTGTTGAAGTTGGTTCCTATAATTTTGAGGTAGTAAAATACTTCGTATACCTCGGCGCCGCCGTAAATAAAACAAACGAAAAAAAAGAAGAATTGTATTGGGCAAAAGATGCTACTTTGGCTTAAGTAAGCACTTTAAAAACAAAGCCACATCTCGTGAAACAAAAATAACACTATACAAAACGCTGATACTACCCATGCTAATGTATGGCTCCGAAGCATGGGTACTTGCGCAAGCAGATAAGGCAGTGCTTGGTGTGTTTGAGAGGAAAATTCTTTGAATAATCTACATACCGATCTGCGTTGACGGTGAATATCGACGTCGTATGAACCACGAGCTGTATCTGCTATACAACGACATCAATATAGTTAAACGTATCGAGATGCAACGATAGGGTTGGCTTGGCCATATACTAAGAATGAGAGATAATGAACCCGCTAAAAAAGCGTATAAATACGGGTCACATGGCGGTGCACGCAGAATTGGCTGGCCAAAGAATAGGTGGCGCAAACAAGTGGATGAAGAGATGACAAGGCGCGGTATTCTAGAAAGCGAAGCGAAAAACAGAGGGAATTGGAGATCTTTTCTTAGTTCGGTCTATCGAACAAATGTTCGGTAATGGGCCAGCTAAGTAAGTAAGTATTCGGAAAGTTTACGACCAATAAAATGTAGTTGTAAAGTTATACCGATAGCAACAGTGTTGTCAACTTTTATTTGAATGTTTCATTCATAATATTGCGTTTTAAAGTTACCGATTTTTGCCGGTAACTCAAAAAATTAATTTGAGAATCCTACTACTGATGTAAATTGCAAATCAACCTTTATGATAACATTCAATTTAGTTTTCTAATCTTGAAAACACACCAATTTAAATTAAAAAATTTTCATTGAATAAATTTAAAAGTAAAAAAATAAAAAAGTAGTTCGTGCACACCGTGGGGTAAAGAGTTAAGTAATGTTGTAAAAATACTGTTGATGGTATAAAAACTTTATTTTTGACGAATTGTATGCCTTTTTTGCTTGATTCCTATTATCGACCAGGATCAAGTGTCAAATATAATGCTTCACCACAGAGAGGTTATATGAGAAAATGTACACTTACTTACGCTTGTTTAACTAACCACCGATGATTTACATGCAATACTGACATGCTATCGACTGATAACACTGTGCAACAAAATGGAGCTCAAAGTGTGGGGGGTGGAAAATTCCTATTGGAGATGAAAGCCCTTGGTGAGTATATACAGAACCCCGAAGGACAGATTCGCCGTGAGTCGAACTTTCGCGATATGGCGTGATGAAGTTTTTGCTAAAGACCCTGTAAGCCATCAGGAATTAGCGTTATATCTTTGTTCACTGTTGCTTTAGCTTATTTTTGAGATGACATGTCTTCACTTAAATCGAATGAGGATTATTTTCGTAGAACACTTCGACCTTCTAACTCGCTTCCTTCAATGTCCTTTTCGTCCTTTATTTTAAGAGCCGCTATAAAAGTACCACAAGATGACGTTTTTCAGCTTCGAAATGTTCTGCAAAAATGTCGGCCAGAAAATTATAGGTACGGCTCTCATTGGCAACAAATCGATTTTGTCGAGTTTTCGTGGTCGTTTTGTGCATTTACCCCTGTTTGCTCAGAAAAAAACTGTGTTTTGTGTTTTTGTATGTTCTGTAACGAATATACAAAAAACAAAATATATTATTTTTCTGAACAAAAACGGGGTTAATGCACTAAACGACCACGAAAACTCGACAAAATCGATTTGTTGTCAATGGGAGCCGTACCTAACATTTTCTGGCCGACATTTTTGCAGAACATTTCGAAGCTGAAAAACGTCATCTTGTGGTACTTTTATAGCGGCTCTTAAAATAAAGGGCGAAAAGGACATTGAAGGAAGCGAGTTAGAAGGTCGAAGTGTTCTACGAAAAAAATCCTCATTCGATTTAAGTGAAGACATGTCATCTCAAAAATAAGCTAAAGCAACAGTGAACAAAGATATAACGCTAATTCCTGATGGCTTACAGGGTCTCTAGCAAAAACTTCATCACGCCATATCGCGAAAGTTCGACTCACGGCGAATCTGTCCTTCGGGGTTCTGTATATACTCACCAAGGGCTTTCATCTCCAATAGGAATTTTCCACCCCCCAAAATTTCGGTTCACAGTGTAATTTCGATCATTTATTGCAACAAGATCAAAAATGCAATACCCTTCCCTGATTTAAAAGTAAATTAAATAAATGGATTTACAACAAATGTTAAGATTTGTTATCCTTATAATCGTGCTTGCATAGGCAAATGAACTTAGATTTGTGGACCACAATTAACCCTTTTGTACACGGATGCTAGGAAAAAAAACAGCAAACCACACTTTTAATCAAACAACAGCAACATAAACAATTGTTAAGTAAATATAACATTTAATTTCATTAATTTTAATCCTTACACCAGAACCAATCAAAAGCATAACAGGATTCAGTTCAAAGTATTTGGGGAGCAAATGCCACCCTCCAAAGAGTGACTTTGTTAATGTTGTTATTGGTGCTGCTACTGCTGCTGCTGATTTTGTTTCCGTTTGCTTTTGTTGGAGTTCATTATTCGAAAGAGAAATCTGGTAAATCAAGCGTGTAAACAAATCAACACAACCGCAAAAGTCCCCCATCCCCCATCACATTGCAGCACTTCAACTTTTCATATTACAACCCAGCCCAATCCCACTGAAAACAACAACAAACTTCTGTGGTATGTAAAGAACAATAAATGAATGATTTTCAAAAATGCCAACCTGCAAAATGTTTCTTTGTCGTCGTCGTCGCCTTTGTTATTGTTGTTGCTTTTCAAACCACAAATTATAACAATTCATATTCTTATAAACAGTTTCCGTTTCCCTTTCGGTGTGGTTGTGTGTCACACAATTTCCTTCAATTCAAGAGCAATGAATGAATGCTCTTGTGTAATAAGCGTCAACAATCAAAGCCACAGTCAGTCTGCCAGATTATTTGCTTTAGATGAGGGTGGAAGAGGTGATGATACAGCCAGCCACCCGGGCTGTAAAGCAGTCAACCTTTTCTGTCTTTTTTTGTAAATTATTATTTGTTTTATTGTTTTTATTTGACTTTAAAACTCTGAACGCTCATTTCTACGCTCAACTCTTTTGTTTGCCATGACAACACCGCCAAGCAGCAGGAACAACAGCTCGAAAATCATTGTTTATCCAGGATTTCAAGATGATTCGTGTGATTATAAAAAGGGCTGTTCGAGTGCAAAATCAGCGAAGAATGTTCTCAATACTGTGCCTTGCAAAACTGCACCCGCACTCATAACTCACGTTTCCGCAATGTTTCGAGCAGATTCAGATTGTGGTTTGTAGTTATTTTTGCCATATGGAAGGAAGTATTGTGTGTGTGTGCGACTCTGGTCTCTCGCCTTTTTTCATCCCGGGGGAAGGGTTAAAACAGGAAACATTTGTCATAAAATAAATTACCAAATATTGAAAATACACACGTATCTATGTATGCATGAACTATGCAAAATCTATAACAACGTCTATGGCAAGAGAGAAGATTTGTGAAATTATTCTATTGAGACTGGTTTTCAATTGAATGATTGAAAATGGGGGCTGCAGCTTAGCTTTGTTGATGAAAATGGATAATGCAAAGGCAAAAATGCGTGCATCTTCTATAAGAAACCTGTTAAAAAATTAAAAATATTTCTTACATACTTCAGTACAGAGCGTTTACCCTAAAAGCGGATTTTAAGATAGATTTACGCTACACGGAGGAAAAAAACGTCTCTCCAACATATGTCCCAACCATATTTTACAGCAAACATATATATGTTTGCAATCAATCCCAAACATAACATATGTTTGGGTCCTGCAAACAAATATATGTTTGGGTACAAACAAATTATATGTTTGGGTGCAAACAAATATTTGTTTGGGTGCAAAAGCCACAAAAAAAAAAAAAAAACACAAGCACATGTACCAGTGAGCGCTTTCTGAGAGCAAGGGACCGTAAATTTCAATGTGAAACACAATGAAATGTATGCTCACTTGCTCTCGGTAAGCGCTCACTGGCTATCTCAAACATATACACACATTTATAAATGGTGGTGGTTTATTGAAAGGCATAGAAAAAAAGCAAAGGTAACAACAGACACATAGGTATATAAAAAATTCCAAAGAAATACATAACAGACGTTAATAAAAGAAAAACTGATTGAAATAATTTGTAAATAGTCACACTTTTAAAAAGAAAAATATATAAACGTATAAAACGTAGTTGAACGCTTCTCCTTAGTTGTGAAATAAAACAAATTTTACTCAAAGTTGACATCATCAGAGGGGAATCGGCATCTGGAATCAAATGATTATATAATGTAATAAATAGGTACGTCCATATTTCAAATATACATATGTATGTATGTATATGAAAAATGTATTGATGTAATTACCAATATTAAATGCGATTTCATCGGTATAAATTTCCAAAGGATCTCTGAGCAGACCTTAAACTGCACTTGGACACAAATGTTTAACTTTTGTGGGGGAGGTATCTTAAGGAGAGGACCGATATGGGCCATTTTTGAAGTTAAACTAAGTTTGGACAACATATGATGAAGGCCAAATTTTGGACGAAATCGGTTTATCAGTTCGAGAGTTATTGTGCTCTCCACCTACTACATATGGTGCATAGGGTTTTTTACAACTTTCGGGCTGTTTTCCCAAGAAGTATGGACTTGCCACAGAAAAAACGTTTACCGTCGTAATTGAGATAGCGATTGCAAGTTGCTTCAACAGAAATCAAAGTTAGTCAGGAGCAGGTATTAACCTGAACTTATCTGAAATTTTATGTGGGAGGTACCCGAAGGAATGGACAAATAAAGTATGGACCAAATTGATGCTTCCCTTCAAGAGTTATCGAACTTTTATGGGGGAGGTACCTGAAGGAGTGAACAGATATGGCTTATATTCGAACTTAAACTAAGTTTGGACAAAATATTATGAAGGGCAAATTTTGGATCGAATCGGCAGATCTGTCCGAGAGCTATCTTGCGCTCCAACCACTACACAAGATGTCATACGAGTTTTTTTGAAACTTTCAGGCTATTTTTTTAGAAAGTATGGTTTTGCCCCTGATGAAACTTGTACCACCGTATGGGGGTCGTGAATACAAGTTGTTACAACAAAAATCAAAATGATTCAAGAGCAGGTCCTAAACTCAACTTTTCCGAAATTTTGTATGAGAGGTACCCGAAGACGTGGACCGATTGAGTCCATATTGGAACTTCATCGAAGTTTGGTAGAAATTTCACGATGTGCAAAGTATGGACCAAATCGGTTACTCTATTCAAGAGTTATCGTACACACAAATTTTCCGAACATTTTCGAACTTCCTGGGGGGGGGGGGGCCGGAAGGAGTGGACCGATATAACCCATCTTCGAACTTAAACTAAGTTGGGACAAAAGATTACGAAGGCCAAAGTTTGGACCAAATCAGTTCATCCGGTCGAGAGTTATCGTGCGCACCAGCCAGACAGACGGACGGACATTGCTAAATCGACTCCAAATTGTCTGAAACATATTTCGTCCAAACATACTTGGGACCTAAAACCATTATTTCGATGAGGCACATTTTGCCCGTAGGAAAGTGTATATACCCTCGTTAGCATTAATGCTGAGGGTATAAATACCAATATTAAATGCGATTTCTTCTTTGTCCAATAAAATATTTTCAATCACCTTTTTGATTCAATTATAAAATTTCCAATTATAATTTTGTTTTTTTTTTTGTTTTTTTTTATATTAAAACAACTAATTTATTAGTGGAAAAAGTTTGGCATTGTTCGCCAAGGGGTAAGGCACGGAAGACTATTTTTGATTCACTCCACTGGATCTCATCAGTTCCCTTGTTTCTTGTTTGTGGATATTCTCAACCGAAGTTATTTTTCAATAAATTCTTAAACAAGAAACTTTCTATACCCAAACAACAATCGTCAGCTCGAAGTATAAAGGTGAACAAAGAAAAAACTTCAGTGAGAAGTTTTTCTTTGGCAACCTGACATAACTCCGACGAAAGTGTTTGCGAAACAAACCAAACCTTTTTCCACTGCTATGTGTCGTTGAATTTCGACAATTATATAAAATGCGTGGACATTTACTTTACTAAGAAGCACCATAACTTTAAGAAAACACACTCACAAAAGAACAAAAATAATTGATAACATTTTTATTTTTTCTTACTGCAACACCAACAACACAGAACAAAACACATGTGTTCGACCGCATACACCCACTAAAGCAAAAACAAACTTTTTCAACCTCCCATCGTCGCTTCTACGTCTTCTGTTGCACCATACACACAAATCGTTATTATAAAATAAGCGAGAGCTCTTTTGTTGCGCTAGTTGACAAAAATCCACTCTCCGCCACAAAAATATGTTTGTACCCAAACAAATAAAATTAAAATATGTTACAAAATGTTGCAAACATATATTTGTTTCCAAAAAGTCCCAAACATATATTTGTTTGGATCCAAACATATTTCCAACATATATTTTTCTGTGGGTACCCAAAAGCTCTCAATTATTTGAAGGCCCATAAAAGATGAATATCCAATGAGCAATGTCCGAAGCAACCAAGATGCAAGACTTACGAGTATACCCAAAATATATTTATTATTCCGTTAGTAACACATCAAAATATTCGCCAGAGACCCTATTATGTATACGTATAACAATGTCCATCTGTCCGTCCCTCTGTCTATTGAAATCAGGATATACATAGCTCGCAATATTTACTATAGAGCTTTATAATTTAGTACAAACATCCTAGGTAGTGTGGTAATGAAAGTGAATTATATTGGTCCAAGTTTTGATATTGCACCCATAGTACGGTACCTACCGATTTTTGAAATTGTCAATCGATTTTTTTTTTGGTATTAAATCTTTGTTGGGGGATTAAAATAATCCCGAAGAGAATGAATTTGCCTAATTTTATACAAAAACTCGTCAACATGTGAAACAGGGATATGAGGTTGCAAAAAGTCATATCCCTAAGGTACTTTCATCTTGTAAGATACATAGATCCCGTTTACCCTATTTAATTTGCCAAAAACCTATCATGACAAGACAAACACATCTAACTACTTTCGTCTTACTTTTTCTGTTCAATTTGTCATCGAACAATAATACACCAAGATCCTGAAACTTCTTTATCTTTAATTTAAACAAGCAATAATCATAAAATATTGTTATTGTCCAATTATTGGTTTTAGAACGCAATGAACAGCTTATTACCCAATAAATACTTCAGTCGTTAAGTTTCCAATATATAATTTTTTATCATTTCACTGTAACCGCTTCAAAAAATCGTGAATTTTTGAAGCATAAAAACCAGGTAATTTTTGAATGTTTGCTGTAATCTGGACGAGCAACTAGGTTTGTCTAAACGCATATTATGTGATTGTAGTACTCCCGATTTCGAATGTTTTAATGACAATTAGATCGGCGGATATGATACCCCTCAAATTCGGAGGAGCATAAAATGTAAATGTACTTCGTGGAAATAATTAACCTTTTCCTTTTTTGCACCCTAAAATGCAAATCTAATAAAAAGGATTGATTCCCTGTGTTGGAAGATCGGATGTGCATCATGTATGCGTTTCAAGTTTGTAATATTTACTTTAACTTTATTTTGAGTTTATGCCACAATTGGAAGTCCTTGTGATTTAATATACTGATCTAAAAAATTTCGCCAATAGATAAACTATAAAGCACAAATTGTTTGCAACGGAATATGTTCATGATTGCACGAAATTTTGCGAAAACGAGAAAGAACTCTAACATTTCAAAAAAAATAGAATAATAACATTTTTATTTTTTCCTCAAATCTTCTTCGCATTTTTGCATATAACATGAATATTATAGCTCCGACCTTGACGACATTGGCTTCAATTTATTTCTCACAATGTCTGAATGATATTGTACTTTTTTTACATATTTTTTGTAAGCATAAACGTTAATATTTCAAAACTATAATTTCATTTACGTACAATTTTGTAAAAAATTTGATTTTTCGCGAATTCATTGAGATGTTTCAGTAGTATTTTGACATCATCGCAAAGGGTATAAATTCAGTTAACGGCACTGACTTATAACAGACCATTATATTAAGCCGCGATTTTTTTAGAATTTTTTCTAAATATTAAAATTAAATCGGTCATATCTTCTTCTCGCAACGGTCAAGTTTAGTACCAGAAACATATTTAGAATGATTATCTATGCACCAAAAATCATTGATGTTGCATAAAAAATGGTTATTATACCCTCAGCCTTTAGGCTAAAGAGGGTATTTACACTTTGATACGACCAAAAATGTTCCTCATAGAAATAATGGTTTTAGACCCCAAGTATGTTTGTACGATATCCGTTTCAGACAATTTTGAGTAGATCTAGCAATGTCCGTCCGTCTGTCTGTCTGTCTGGCTGGCTGGTGCGCACGATAACTCTCGAACGGATCAATCGATTCGGTTCAAATTTTGGGTATCGAAATATTTTGTCCAGATTCGATTTAAGTTCGAAGATATATAGGTCCACTCCTTCAGGAACTTCCCTCACAAATGTTCAAAAATTGTCTCAAAACTTGTGCGCACGATAACTCTTGTAGGGAATAACCGATTTGGTCCATACTTTGCACATCGTGTAATTTCTACCAAACTTAGATGAGGTTCCAATATGGACTCAATTGGTCCACTCCTTCGGGTACCTCCCACACAAAATTTCGGAAAACTTCAGTTTAGGACCTGCTCTCGAATCGCCTTGGTTTTTGTTGTAACGTCTTGTATTCACTGTCCCCTATACGAAGGTATAAGTTTCCTTAGGGGCAAGTCCATACTTCCTGAAAAAATAGCATGAAAGTTGAAAAACAAACCCTATGACACCATGTTTATGGGTGCAAGCGCAAGATAATTCCCGAACGGAAATGCGGATTCCGGCCAAAATTTGGTCTTCGCAATATTGTTTCCAAACTTAGTTTAAGTTCGTAGACAAGCCATATCGGTCCACTCGTTCAGGTACCTACCCCACAAAAGTTCAAAAATATTCGGAAAAATTGTGCGCACGATAACTATTGATGGGAGTGACCGATTTGGTCCATACTTTACACATTCTCATAATATCTACCAGATAAAGATCAGGTTCGAATATGGACTATATTTGTCCACTCCATCCCGTACATCCCACACACAATTTTGGATAAGTTCACTTTAAGACCAGCTATTGAATCACTTTGATTTTTGTTGAAGCAACTTACATTTGCTGCCTCAATTACGATGGTAAAAGTTGTTTCAGGGGCAAGTCCATACATCTTGAGAAAACAGCCCGAAGGGTGTAAAAACCGCCTATGGCATACCCATGGTCTATGTCGGTCCATTCCTTTAAGTACCTTTTCAGCAACATTTTTGAACTTTAATCCTAATCAACATTTTTGTTGGTTCATACGACCAAAATTTTGAAACCCCCTAAATACATGAGTTTTTTGTGAAAAAAGTGTTTCAATTTGCACAGGCTGAGGGTATTTATCTGTCGGCAAAACCGACTGATACTTCTTTACTTGTTTTTAGTTTCCTTTTGTATGTTACATAGTTACTACTTACTTAGCCGAACTAAGAAAAGATCTCCAACTCTCTCTGTTTAATGCTTCGCTTTCGGGAATACCGCGCCTTGTCATCTCTTCATCCACTTGTTTGCGCCATCGATTCTTTGGCCTGCCAATTCTGCGTGCACCGCCATGTGACCCGTATTTATACGAATTTCTATCGGTTCATCATCGCTCATTCTTATGATATGGCCTAGCCAACGCAATCGTTGCATCTCGATACGTTTATCTATTAGGGTTATGACTTTTTTACAACCTCATATCCCTGTATCATAGCGTGATGAGTTTTGCCACAAGATTACATAAAATATTAATTATAAGGTGATTCGGTGAAAAAACCTCACGCACAAAATCATTTTAAAATTTGAATTTATCAAAATTATGGACAATTTCTTGAAATCACTGAAAACAGATATATGATTGAAAATAAAGTTTAGAGCCACATGAGATAATTAAAATGACATAAAACTTATTTCTCACTATATTTCTTCAATTCTGAGAATCGTAAAAATGTCGTAAACGCTTTTATTCAAAAATATAATTTTTTTAACAAAAAACAAAAAATTTAATTTTTTTCAAAGTGACTTTTTTCGCGACTTTTTTAATATTTGCATGAAATAAACGTTATTATAGTTATTAGTAGGCTTATATTTACTCATTCGTGCAAGAAAAAAATTTTTTTGAAAAAAAAAATTTTTTTTCATTTCATATATTTTTTCAAGAAAATATTTTTTTAAAATCGATTTGTGCGTGAACTTTTTTTATATTTCAATGGAATAAACGATAGCATAGTGTTAATTAGGCAAAAGTTCATTCATCCGTGCTACAGGAAATCATTTTTGAGGAAAAATGTCAAAAAGTCATAACCCTATTATCTATACTGATGTCGTTATATAGCAGATACAGCTCGTGGTTCATACGATCTATCGAAGAATTTTTTCTAAAACACAGCAAACACTTGCGCAAGTACCCAGGCTTCTGAACCATACATCTCGCCGTTTACTGGCAGACCCACTTTAGCAGATTCCCTTTCGACTTTTTCAAAGGTATCAGTTACTTCCTTTACCTATCGACCTATGATGTCAATGTCATCGGCATAAGCAAGTAACAAATGGCTGTTTGTATATATTGTGCCACTTCTTTTCACCTTCGAACCTCGTATAACCTTTTCCAGCAGAATGTTGAAAAGATCACACGAGATGCCATCACCTTGTCTGAAACCTCTTTTGGTACGAAACTCTTCGGAGAGGTTCTTTCCTGTTTTAACTGAAGATCTTGTGTCAGTTAGTCATTTTACAAAGCCGAATGAGTTTTGGGGGATACCAAATTCCGACATGGCTTGGAATCACTTTGAACGTATCGGGCTGTCGAAGGCTCCTTTAAAATCGACCAAATGGTGGTAGGTGTCGATCTGCATCTCTTGGATCTTCTCCAGGATTTGCCGCAGGGTAAATATCTGGTCAATGGTAGACTTGCAAGGTCTAAAGCCGCATTGGTATGGTCCAATTATTTCGTTGACCATAGGCTTTAGTCTCACAATATCCCTGACACTATCTTGTAGGCGATAGGGAGAATACTTACGCCCATATAGTTGGAGCATACATTCTTATCTCCCGTTCTTCCTGCCACATGGAGCTAACTAGCTGATGCATACACCTTAACAGCGTGTCGCCTCCGGTTTTGAACAGCTCATCTGGTAAGCCATCGGCTCCTGCTGCCTTATTATTCTTCAGCCGATTTATTGCTGTCTTTACCTCATCTTGGCTGGGCGGTATGCATTCAATACCATCTTCTGGGATTGGGACTGTGGTATCTTCGTCGTCTTCGCTGCTATTGGATACTAACAGTTTTGAAAAATGTTCTTTCCATATCCAGAGTACACTATCTTTACGAGTATCAGTTACCAAATTACCTTGCTGGTGTCAACAGGAGGATGTGCCTGTACCAAAGCCATCAGTTTGATGCTCGACTCTTTGGTAGAATTTTCGGACTTCATTCTGGCTCCTGTACTTCTCAATTTTTCTTTTTTCCCGCTTTTCCATCTCTCTCTCTTTTTCCTGCCTAAAAGACGTTTCTCCTCTCTCCTTTTCTCCCTGTATCTTTCTCGTGCGCTACGTGTTGCTACGGATTGTAAAGTAGCCCTATATGCCGCATTTTTCTCTTCGGTGGCAGCACGACACTCCTGATCATACCATGGATTCCTTGGTGGAGGTCTCTGGTATCCAAGTATGGATTTTCTGTTCGTACCTTGTTTGCTACGTTTAAGCGGTTGCGTACCTTTGCTGCAACAAGGTAGTGGTCCGAATCAATGTTTGCGCCTCGGAACGATCGTACATCCAACACGCTCGATGAATGTCTTCAATCTATCACAACATGATCAATTTGATTTCTTGTTTTCTGATCTGGAGACAGCCAGGTGCCCTTATGAATATCGAGATAATTAAATCTGGTACTACTAACTACGACTCAAATTGTAGGGTAAACAGCTTTAGGGCCATACAGCAAATTTCTCATTTTATTTAATTTGCTAGATGGCTTTATTGACCTGTTTATCGATACAGAGTCGGCGAAAAAGGGAACTGATGAAGTTGTTTGGTGACAACTGAAACTATAGTATTCCCTACCCTTAGCCCGCAACTAATCAATTTCATACCCACTTTAAAATATTTTGTTGTTATTCAAACAATTGAATTACAACAAAATATGGACTAAAGCTGAAATAAACACAAAGATGTAAAATATTTTTTATATTAGTGGATAGTGAGGGGCTCAAATTGGGCCACATAGACCCGAGGTTTCCTGTAGCGCTCATGTAAAGGCGGCTGCCGTTTTTACGGATAGAAAACACTATTTGGCATCATTTAAAATAGATTCATATACGTAAGTTGGTACAGAAGTTTACATTATTCTTAGATGTATTCTGACACCGTAGCCTTATAGAAGACCAAAAAAAGAAGACATGTGTCCCAGAAAAATTGAGTATTTAAATTTTTTTAACTATTTTGATCTTTAAGAACCGTATCTAGAAAATTCAGTTATTCTAGAAACTTACTTACTGCGACCCTAGGAAGATTTTTGTGGTTGATTGTTTTCTTGAATTTTGAACGGTTTAGTAGCTATGGATGGGCCAGGACCCAAGAAAAAGATTAATAATATTTCTTTAATTTTATTTTGCAATTTAGGCTTTTAGAACCGTTTCTACGGGCTAAACTCCAGAAAAATTTTAAAAGGAATTTGACCTCGCCGATTGTGACCTTGAAGATGTGTGTTTTGTGCCCCATAACCGCGAAGGTCCACGTGATGTGGAAATACGCCGGGAAGCGTGTCTTATGTTTGGTCTTCTATCACGCTGCGGTGCGGTGTACAAATACTCGTAGGTTTTTGTTTTTGGCAAAAAACCGTTCGATGTTTGTTATTTTGAAGGGTTTTGCTTCATGTTCATACTGAAGTAAGTGTCACTTTGTATTTCGGTTTCCCAACGTATAGAAAATCTCCGCGAAGAAACCGAACAATATAGGTACAAGTTTTGGTATACCCCCGATGTAACGTATATTGAATGTTTCACATAGTAATTTTGATTTTTTATTATAACTGGGTAGGTGACAGGTAAACCTAACTGATTACTAATTATTTAATACATTTTGAGTAGTGGAATTTATTTTCGGAGTTGACTCCACAGTTGTAGTCGGAGTCGTGAAAAATATTGGACTGGTGTCGGAATCGGAGTCTGGCCAAAAATGGCTCGACTCCGAAGCCCTGACGCGAAGGGACCAATAAGGTGTTCAAATCGCCCAACCCTAGTATACACCCTCGCAGAGGGCATACAAAATATACATTGGCCAGCAAAAGTTTACATCTTGTGCATTGGGCCTCCGAAAAGTTGGCGAGCAGTATTTCTGGCTACGTCCCTGAAGGTATACAATTCATTATGTGATATAATTTTTTTAAATTAAATTTCTGCACATCCGTTACATTTTCTAAAACACATACAAATAAACCCCATAATAGATAGAAGTGTCATCTTCAATACATTTCAAAAATGTTGAAATTTTGCAAAAAGTTCCCACGATCAGAGAAGATTTGCCTATCTCATCAATATTCATAATAACTGATGCAAAAAGGGAAAATACGTTACACAACTCAAAGGAAGACAATTGAGACGCGGCGCATCATTTGCAAAAATAATGACAATACATATCCTTTGCTTATCATCCATCCAAATATCTTTTCATTCGTTATTCTTGCAAAAACTAAGCTTCGATTGGCAAATGTACACCGTGACAATATTCATTGATGGGGTTAAAGGCAGGAGAAGGATCATTTAAATTTCGGCATGCAAAATCCTTCAGAACAACAACAACATCACCACCGAGAACTTGAATATTGAGAAGGATAGGAGTTTGGCAATAATTTATTATCCTTGATTGCATCTTCTTCTTCTGTTTATCTAATGTCTTTAAATTAATAACAAAAAACACAACAACAACAATATACAAATTTTCCTTGATTGAAGAAGATGTTCTTCAAACAAACAACAACAACGTGAAGAAGACTATTGAAGGGATAAATCTATTGGAATTTTCATGGGAACAAAAATTTACATTTTTACCCCTTTGAGCAAAGCTTGAGAAAATGTAAATGCGTATGCAAAAAAGGTCACTTATCTTCTTGGGGAAATTACTGAAATCAACCCCTTCTTTTTCCATTTGCCTAGACAGAGATCATAAGATGATCAAATGGGCAAAAGACAAACATCTTCCCCCTTCCAGATCTGTGTTTAGGCTTCCCTTATTTGAATACCCATCTTCATGATTATCAGAAACGCATTTCGCATTCATGAATTCTGCGCATGGGCAAAGGTGAGTAAGGGTGTCTATGTGTGTGTGTGCAAAATTTAATTATGATAGACAAACAACCCCTTTTTTTCTTTGGCAAAATTACACAAAGGGTTATAATGATGATCATTCTAACGAAGACGATACCAAAGACCCACAACGAAACAGAGATGTGTGTCATTTTCCGTCATTCATCCCATTCTCATGCAAATTTTTGAAACCGGAGCACATCATTCACCATCACCGGAACCCATTTGTGGAACAGAACACACACACAAGACAAACAGGAAAAGGGTCGGCTGTTGTTGTTGCTTGGGTTCAAATATTTTCTTAAGATTGAATGTTTCTTTGTTTGTATTGCGCATGTCAGCAGCCCAACAAATGTAATCCCTTTTCTTGTGCAATTCTTCTTATGTTGGCATTTAAAGGGTGACATTGAAGAAAATCCCTTCACGTGTTTCTTCCGTTTTAAAGAAAATAGCACAGAAAGGTCTCCTATTAGCAGAGACCTTTAATTTTGAGCAAAGGGTGCCGCATTACCACCACCTCCTTCTCCGTCGATGAATGTGACAATTTTGGCAATAAGGATTAAATGATTTGCAAAAGGTCACATTATTTTCTTGGGGTGCGATATGCAAATTTTGTTTTCTTCGTTGGCAAATTTTGAAATTTGCATAGCATTGTTGCGAAAATTTGCATTAACGATTGCGCATTGATCGATAATTTATGCACAAAATACCTTAACCTTTAACACTGAACATATGGCTGAGTTTTCGATCAACACCCAAATCATAGACCTGAGAAATCGTAAAGGGTGCTGGAAAGGGAAGAAGTTTTCTGTTTTTAATTTATGCGTAATCTTTGCGTGCAAATCTTAAATTTCGCCAATTCAACAAAGGAAAATTCGTTATTTTTCCAACAAAGGTGGAATTTTGTTACGCCTTATGTTGCACATGCGCTCCTTCACATGTCCTCACAAGAAGAAAAATGAAAGGATTTTGTTTTTCTTTTCACCTTCTTGAGAAAGGGTTTTGCATAGGAAAATGTAGTTTATTGCGTAGTTCGTTTTTTTCGTGGATTTCCACGGTGCTTATATCTGGGATTTTTTTACTATGGAATTAAAAAAACAACAATGAAGGGAAAGAAACGACAACTTTTAATTGTAAATTGAAAAATCAAGGATTTATCCTCAAGTTGCTATGCAAATAAGGTATTTGGTGACATTCGAAAGGAGTTGCCAATAACTGCAGGCATTCCACATAATTTTGTTTCATTCTCTTATATGGGAAATTGAGATTTTAAGTTTTTGTTTTAGGTACAGTACGGCGTGATTTCAGTAGTTTATTTATTTACCGACGTACATATGTATGTATTAATCGAAAAAATTAAATTCACATTTCTCTTGATGTTTTATGTTGATTAAAAATGTATAAAACATGAATAATTACAACAAGTAAGAACGGGGTTAAGTTCGGTCAGGCCGAACTTTTTATACATTCCACCAGAATTGCTTTGCAGTAAAGAGGAACAATTAGATTCCATTCCTTTATGAAAGTTTTTATATTATGGGGGTTTGTAGTAAATGGCCGTCCACGAAACCCCTTTTTGTAAAAGCGTTTTGAGGTGCCAACTCTAGCTCGAAAACTAATAAACCGATCGTCATATATATTTGTGGGCTTATTATTAGACTTCTTAGATTATTTTTTTTAATTATGGTGGACTGAAATGGTGGACCAAAAAGCAAAATATTAAATTTTTGGCTTCAAAACCTGTTGCTTTCTGTTCATAAAACTAAGAAAAAATTTAAAAAAATCGATCAATGGAGGACTATATACTTATGTCCTTGATAACCCCACAAATTTGTATTCGTCAATTCGAAAAAAAAAAACACTTTTAGTCTCGGGTAATATTGTTCCGATCGACTTGAAAAATATTACCACAATATATTAAAAAAGCTCATGTAGGGCTTTATGATTTTTTTCCAAAACATGGACCAATATTCACAATTTTCCAAAATTGAAAACACAAAATTTCAATAAACAACCAATTCGGTGGATAAATGTGACTAAGGTTTAAAAATTCTAAATATGGTCTACGCTTATATGGTGCCTATGCCAAAACGTGGACCTATACTTTCCGATTTTTGTTAGGGATGGTTTGTACCTGTAAAAATATTTTGTAACTTTAGCGAAGACTTAATAAAACGTTCAAAAACCGGAAATCGGGGCAATATGAAGATGTTGGTCTATACCGACAAATTTGTAGTGGAACGTTTTATACCCACAACTAAGACCAAATACCAAATTTCAGCCATTTCTGTGAGATAAAGGAGCCGGAATCGTTAATACACCGACAGTTTGGAAGGATCGTTCGAAGAGGGCTATATGAAGACATGGAACAATACCGAAGATTTCGGGTTGAAGCTTGTATACCCCAAGGAAGAACAAAAACCAAATTTCAGCCATTTCGGTGGGCTATTCAGGGCACAAACTTTAAACTACAGAAAATCGGGAGGTATGCTTCTATGGGGGCTATGTGAAGACGTCATAATACTCTTCTGGAGTATTTTACACCCTCCTTAAAGTCTAAATATCAAAGTTCACCCATTTCATTGGGATATTAAAGCCACAGCCTTCAAAATACCGAAAATCGGGAGGTATCGTTCAATGGGGGCTATATGAAGGCGTGAACCTATACCGACAATATTCGGATGGAAAGTTGTGCACTCCCAACGAAGACTAAATACCAAATTTCCACCGTTCCGGTGGGCTATTGAGGGCACAACCTTTAAAATACCGAAACTCGGGAGGTACGCTTCTATGGTGGCTATACGAAGACGTGGACATATCGACAATATAGAAAATCGGGCGGAACCATTCTACGGTGGCTATATGGAGACGTGAACCTATACCGACAAATTTCAGGTAAAAAGTTGCATATACACAACGAAGACTAAATACAAAATTTCAGCCGTTTCGATGGGATATTGATGTCACAACCTTCAAAATACGGAAAATCGGGTGGTACCCTTCTATAGGGGCTTTATGAAGGCGTGGACCTATACCGAAAAATTTTAGGTTAACAGTGGTATGCCGCCAACGAAGACTAAGTACCAAATTTCAGTCATTTCGGTGGGATATTAAGGCCACAACCGTCAAAATACCGAAAATCGAAAGGTATCGTTCTATGGGGGGCTATATGAATGGGTGGACCTACACCAAAAAATTTCAGATTTAAAGTTTTATACTCCCAACGAAGACTGAATACCAAATTTCAGCCATTTCTGTGGGATATTGAGGCCATAACCTTGAAAATACCGAAAATCGGGAGGTACCATTCTATGGGGGCTATAATAAGGAGTGACAAATTTCTGGTGGAAAATGCTCTATCTTAAAAACAGCAAGCTCTATCTGGGTTCCGGAAATAAGTTTGGAAGACAAAAATAACTTTGTTTTTACTGAGTCATTTCGTAAATGTAGTGAAAAACGGGGTTTATCGTATTTTCAGTTCTAAATATTTTTGTTGTCTGTTTTAAAATTCGTTTTTATACCCTTAGGTCATGTTTATATTATAGATTTTTGCAGGTAAATCTTCTTCATGGTTTGTTAAATCAGGTTAAATATAAACGTCTTTAAACTAACGAGGGCATATACACTTTGATACGGACAAAAAGTGCCGCACTGAAATAATGGTTTTAGACCCCAAGTATGTTTGCACGAAATCCGTTTCAGACAATTTGTAGTCGATCCGTCTGGCTGGCTGGAGCGCACGATAACTCTCGAACGGATGAACCGATTTGGTTCAAAATTTAGCTTTCGTAGCTATTTCGGTCCACTCCTTCAAGTACCTCCCCCACAAATGTTCGAAAATGTTCGGAAAATTGTGCACACGATAACTCTTCAAGGGAGCAACAGATTTGGTTCATACTCTGCACGTCGTGAAATTTTTACCACATATAGATGAGGTTCCACTCCTTGGGGTACCTACCACACTAAATTTCACAAAGGTCGTTTTAGGACCTGCTCTAAAATAGCTTTGATTTTTGTTTTACGACTTGTATTCGCTGCCCCTTTTACGACGGTACAAGTTTTATCAGGGGCAAGTCTATACCTCCTGAGAAAGTAGACCGAAAGGTGTAAAAACCTCATGGCACCTGGCGTAGTGGATGGAGCGTACGATTACTCCCGAGCTGATCTGCCGATTCAGTCCAAAATTGGCTTGTCGTAATATTTTGTACGAATTTCATTTAAGTTCGAAGATAGGCAACATCGGCCCCTTCTTTAGGTACCTCCCCCACAAAATTAAATAAATTTTCAACTAAAATGGTGCGCAGGATAATTCTCCAATTTGGTCCATAATTTGCACACCGTAACATGTGTACGATACATAGATCAGGATCGCACGATAATGGGTATGGACTATATATGTTGTCAACTTCTTCTGGTACCTCCCACACAAAATTTCGGAAGAATGCAGTTTAAGGGCTGCTCTCGAGTCGATTTGATATTTGGTGTAACAACTTGCATTCGCTGCCCCAATTACGACGGTAAAAGTGTTTTTCAGTGGCAAGTCCATACTTCCTGAGAAAATAGGCCGGAAGCTGTAAAAATCCACATGGCACCATGTGTAGTGGCTGGAGCGCACGATAACTCTCAGCCGATACTGTCCAAATGGCCTTCGTAATATTTTGTCAAAACTTAGTTGTTTAAGCGATATTATGTTTTTGTGGTCAAGACCGTGCTTTCTGACATAGTTGTTTGAAAGCTCTAAGTTATACGGTGATCAACTGAAATGATTGGTGGACACAATATCTATCGAAAGCATTGATTCCCACAATAAGATCCAATTTCAAAATGGACTATGTTGACTCATTACTTTTAGTACATCCTCTGCAACACTTTTGAGCTTCAAACCAAATATATGTACATTGTACATATGTATGTATGTCGACAAGTTCATACTTTCATCAAGAAAGAAAGTGTTAGGTTTGGCCGAACTTTTTATACCCTCCACCATAAAATATTCTGAACTAATACGGAATAATTATTTTCTTTCCTGTCCACAATTTTAGGCGGAGATATTTTGTGACCACTGATAACTAAATAAGGTAAAAAATCATAAAAAATGGATTTAATCGGTCGGGAACCTTATACAGGGCTAAATCAAAGTGTGCACCTATGCTTTTTGTGGAGAAGTTTTGTGACCAGTGGGAAACTCAAATGTCGAATTGCAGATACTTGGGTAAAAAATTATAGCTAAAATCCAAAAAACCGAAAATCGGGAGATAATGTTATACGGGGGCTCTACCAACACATGGACCTATGTGGACAATTTTTCGAATTACATAGAGTTCGATCAAAAATATCAAAAATGGGTAGGCACTATTATATGGGGGCTATACACAAACATGGACCTATGATGACAAATTTAAAATGGGGGTAGGGGGTGTGTGGGACTATACACAAACATGGACCTATGTTGACAGTTTTTGGTGGAGATGTTGTGTGACCACTGGGAACCCCAAATGTCGACTTACAAATAATTCAGTCGAAAATTTTAGCTAAAATCTTAAAAATACCAGAAATCGGGAGGTACCGTTACATGGGCCTATATTGACAGTTTTTGGTTGAGATGTTTCGCGGCCACTGGGAACCTCAAACATCAAATTACAGGTAGTTCGGTCGCAAAATGTAGCCGAAAATCGGGAGGGGGCTGTTCCAAAACGTGGACCTCTGTTTACAGTTTTTGAAGGTGATATTTTGTGATCACTTGCAACCTCAACTGTCAAAGTACAGGTAGTTCGGTCGAACAGTGTTCCTTAAATCTTCAAACTACCGAAAATCGGGAGGTACCGCTACATGGGGTCTATACCAAAACATGCTCCTACATATGTATGTCGACAGTTGTTAGTGGAGATGTTTGTAATCACTAGCGATCTCAACTGTCAAATTACAGGTACGGTGAAAGTTGTTTGCTAAAATCCTCAAAATACCAAAAATCGGGAGATACCGTTATATGGGGGCTATACCAAAACATGGACCTGTGTTGACAACTTTAGGTGGAGATATTTTGTGATTACAAGGAACCACAACTGTCAAATTACAGGTAGTTTGGTCAACAATTGTAGCTAAAATCCTCAAATACCGAAAATCGGGAGGTACAGTTATATAGGGGTAATACTAAACCTGGACCTATATTGAAGATTTTTGGTGGAGAAGTATCGTAGCCACTGAGAACTTCAAACGTTAGATAACAGCTAGTTCGGTTAAAGAGCCTCAACTGTCAAATTATAGGTAGTTGGGTCAAAATATGTACCTAAAATCCGCAATATACCGAAAATCGGGAGGTACCGCTATATAGGGGTTATACTAAAACATGGACCTATGTTGACGGTTTTTTGGTGGAGATTGTGAACACTGGGAACATCAAATGTTCAATTGCAGGTAGTTTGTTCAAAAAGTGTGGTTAAAATCCACAAAATACCGAAAATCGGGATGTACCTATATATGGGGGCTATACCAAACATGGACCTATGTTGACGGTTTTTAGAAGAAATATTTTTTGTCCACTAGGAACCCCAAAAGTGAAGTTACAGGTAGTTCAAAATACCAAAAATCGGGAGCTACAGTTATATGGGGACTATACCAAAAAGTGGTGCCATATAGCCCATCTTTGAACTTGACCTGCCTATGGAAAAAAGACAATCGGGTGCAAAAATATAGCGCTCTAGCTCAATTATTGCGAACGCTAAATTAATAAAAAGGGACACAAAATCTGCCAGTATTAGCTTCGATATTGTCAATAGAATAAAGTTTCAATTCACACACCTTGAGGGTATATCTCTGTCGGAAAAGCCGACTGATACTGTTTTACTTGTTCACACTTAATCCACTATAACTTAGCCATTTGTAAACCGATTTTAAAATATTATCATTTAGGCTTCAACACAATACGACCAAAAATGTTCCTCATCGAAATAAAGGGTTTCATATCAGACAATTTGGAGTCGAATTAGCCATGTCCGTCCGTCTCTTTGTCTGGCTGGTTCGCACAAAAGCTCTCTAACGCATCAACCGATTCGAACCGAATGATGGGTATTGTAATATTTTGACCAAACTTAGTTTAAGAACAATGATGGGCCATGTCGGTCCACTCATTCGTGTACCTCCATCACAAAAGATAACTCTCGAAGGGAGCAATCGATTTAGTCCAAACTTTGCACATCGTATTATTCCTTCCAGATATGCAGTTTTTCACCACATTTACCGTTATAAAATCAAAAAACGAAGTAACCCAATAAAACCAAAGGTATACTCGTCTTCCATGGACTCCCACAAAATCGAATTTATGCATCAGAACTGCTGCAAAAAATATTAAATATAGGTCCACGTTTAGGTATAGCTCCCATATAAATGTACCCTCAGATTTTCGATATTTTGACAATTGTAGCAAAATTTTTCAACTGATTTGGCAGTATTTTGGCATTTTCAGTTCTGAGTGAACCAAATACCTCGATGCAAAAAATGGTCAATATCGGTCTACGTTTAGGTATATCCCCCATATAAACGTTTGGCTGTAAATTTGCATTTTGAGTTCTGAGTGAGCAAAATACCTCCTTGTAAAAAATGTTCAGTATGGGTCCAAGTTTACGTATATCTCCCATATAAACGTACCTCCCGACTGAATTTTGACGATTTTACAGGCGTGGTATAAGAGGAATAACTTAGCGGGTGGCAGATGTGGACAGCGGGACCTTTTTAATCGTAAACAAGAGACTTTTCCCTGCATTTAAAAAAAAATCGAAACTCACAAATGCTCACAACATTAGTAAAACATAACATACTCGTAAATTAATAGTAATTATATTAAAAATAGCAGAAAAAGTCATTTATAAAGGATTTATTTTTAATGAAGTTAGAAAACGAATTATGAATTTGTTTTTTTCGTAAAAACATTGTCAATGCCATCACCTATAAGTTTCATTTTGAAAATTGCACATTTACCTCTCCAATTTTTTATAATTTTACTCATAATCTACGAATGATTTGCGGATGTATTTTTTGATTTTAAGGCTTCACATAAAAATCGCAACTTCTTCGACTTAACTTGACGTATAACCGCTGTAAATTTACAAAAATAAGGCTGGATGTTAAAAATTTGATATGTATTAGAGAATATTTATTTCAATCGCAATAAAATTTATCGCGGTTCATCACACTATCTTCATCGACATTCATCGTCAAAAAGAATTTTTCACCCCCCAGCCTTTGATCTCCATATTACTGATATTATTCCTTCAAAACAGTTTAAGAAAACGGATTTTTTGTTCTAGAAATGGAACTAACAAAGTTTTCATAAGCGAATTAATTTAATTTGATTGACAACTCTATAAGCTTTTTAATGGTATACATATAAGTTTAATCGGTTACTTAAAACCAGTTCAAAAATCGTTTTTAATGTCGGAATATCCGGTTCAAAAATTGAGATAACCGGATCTTACCTCCAAGAAAATTTGTTATTAACGTGTTCGTCATTACAAGAGCTATTTGTCGTAAATATTTCAGAAGCACCCCAGATGTCTACATAAGCAATAACCAATTGTTATGTCTACATACTTATACATAACAAAGAACGAATATACAGAAAAACAAAACATAGTTAAATTCTGAACCAAGTTTGAATAAATGTCAAAAATTACAATGAAAACGGAAAGGCATCGATTAGTTGTCAAAGAGAACCGTACCTAAAATGTTCTGAGCAAAATTTTGTAGAATATTTGGATGCTGATGCTCATCTTGTGGTACTTCCACTACAGATCAAGAAATAAAGAACGAAAAGGACATGAAAGGCATTGAGTTAGAAGAATGAAATGTTCTACAAAAGGTTCCGCCAATCGATTTCACTGAAGACATGTCACCTCAAAACGAAACTAAAACAACGCCAAACAGAGATATGGAGCTATTTTCCCAAGTATTATAGGGAAAAATCAAAAAAAAAAAAAAAAAAAAAAAAATCAAAAACTTCATCGCGCGATATCTCAGAAACTTGACCTATGGCGAAAATTTCCTTTTGTGTCTCCAAAAGAAATTTTCCACCCCCAAAAATGCTCCTGCACAGTGTAATATTTCTAATGCAAAATAATTATACGTTATTGTTCCTTTTTAATGATTTTAAAGTCTATGTTAACATCGTTCTTTCAACAGTGTTCGCCACTGTGCGCATACATTCATATGTACATATGTAGTATGTATGTAAGTATTTGATTTGTAATCTATAATCTAAATGCTATCGCAAGTATTTTAATCGCTTGTAAGTGATAGTTTTTCTCTATGGAAAAATGCTACTGAAATGTCCATAAAATATAACTCTAAATGGTATTCATAACAAAATGTTCCGCCACGACTATCAAACGCTGCATTTTTCCATTAAATATTCTAGAAAAGCTAAGAAGATAACATTTCTGCACAATGTCTAACTTTCCGGCATATGGACCATGAATGGTTTACAAAGAAATACATCAATTAGTTTGTTATTATATGGCAGCCATAAAAGTCATAGCGCGAATACCTTTCAAGGATTGCTAAAGCGATGCCAAAAGCACAAACGTAAGGAAGGCATTACATGACATTTCCCACATTAGCTAGTTGACAATCAACAAGCCAGCCGTCCATGCATCCATCATCAATATTGCAATTAAAATTTGCTTTTGTCTATCTCTTGTTTCTTCCTCTGCTTATGGTCAGCAAGAAATGTGCCGGACATTATGTGTTATTGTGTGTGTTCGGGTCTTGGCCAAATAGAGTAATGTGTAATTAAAAAGAACATATGTTCCTGCACCTTGTTATCAAACGTATAATGCATACCTGTCTGTCTGTCCATGAGAGGGTGTTCCGTACATAACATACACAATTCGTGATTGACACATTGGCAAATGATTGTCATGCATAATGCAAAACAGCCTGGACTCCATTGATATCTAACAGAATTCGAACAGGGTGCCGGGAACAAAAAAAAATTATGATCGATACGATTTTATTAAAATGTGTTAACAACAGCCATAATGGCAATGGTCGGCGGCGGCAGGCCAATACACAAACAAAAAAAAATCAGCAATAAATGAGGCGGTAAAAATGGTTAAAATCAACCACAAACTGAATTATTCATAATTGAAAATGAAAATAACAACAACGGCAACAACTGTGGACAACCAGTAGACTACCATAGTATGATCAGCGTCATCATCATTAATTCTGAGGCGCAAACCGTACAGACCAAATGTCTGTTCAGTCTGGACACGCTGCCACAAGTCTTCCTAACCAGCTCAATTTTAAAAATATTATGAAACGCATACCAAATGATGTAAACAAATAATAAGTAGTTAAAGTCCAGATGGATGAACGATGGGACGGACAGACAGCCGGCCATACAATGTACGGCCCCACTGCCTCCGTGCGGGCAAACAAAAAAGTAACAAAATATTAATTATTCATTATTTAACCATAATAGCAGTAACAGTGAGCAAGTGGCAAGCAATGTAAACAAACATCAAAATGTATGAATGGCAGGCACTAGGTCCCACCACAGCCGACGGCCGGGGCTACTAACTAAAAGGACTCCCAAAGCTAATGTCTATGTTCTGTGCAGAGTAGTTTAGTGGGTCAAACTGTTGGCCGCATAAACTGAGGATGATACAAAAAATAACAAAACACAAAAAATTCAAATTAATACAAAAGAAATTGGCATAACAATTAAGTCTCCAGGTCCCAGGGTAGCCTTAAACTTATGTTCGCAGTGGTGTGCATATGATTTACAAACAGCAACAACAACAAAAGTGGTTTAAATTCAAGGTCTAATAGCATTATTAACCAAACACAATCTGAAAATCACTTTGAAACGTTGTCTCTAGAAGTAGGGAAGTCAACACAGGAAGCATCAAAGTAGCATCCTTTCCTAACTGTCTGGCTGTTTGGCTGGCCATAAAGTCAACAACATATTCATGAGTCAGACAGGCAGACAGCTATTTGTTGCTTGGCCTGGCACCAGCCACCAAGCAACAAGCCAAAGGTGGACTAGGAGTTCGTCACTTGGACGAAGAAGGGGCAATATCGAAATGTTAATCAAAAAAAAATTTTTTTTAAACCACTAAAAAAGAACAAACAGACAAGCAAAGTAAACAAGCCAAAACTACACTAACAAAAACAACAGCAATTGTGGCCAAACAAAATTAACATAATATTAGAATTGGTAATTATTTGTACATGGATGGCGCCCAATCAAACATACCATACCATCCATCCATCGCTCATACATACATTCGTGCGTTCCTACACACGTACATGGAAAATGCATAATTTATAACATCAAAAGCAAAACAAAAAAAAATGCCAAGAAAAAAAGGAAATACACAAAAAGCGTTAAACCGTGATTCATCTCTTTGTCTACATTCGCTCCTGGCTGCCTTGACTATGACCTTATGCCGCTGCGTATGCGTACAAAACGTCTTCTTCATCAGTTCGGTTTTGAAAATTTGTTTAATTAAAATTCAGTTACTCTTTTCTTTTGGTGGAGAAAAAGGAACTCTTTCGGTTTTAGGGAAAAGAAGCAGAAACTTTTTGTTTTATTAAACAAATAAGATGGGCATTAATTAAAGAGATGTGCGCGTGCTCAGTTTTATAGAGATATTTATATTGTGGTTAGAGAGAGAAAGGACCTTACAAGATATGCAAATAATTTTGGTAATCCTGAAAATTAACAAATTGTTTCAAAAAACTATTTAATAGTTAAGAGCATTAGATTGTTGTAATAAAGATTGTCTCAATTAAATAGTGGGTTTCTTCTGAAAAGGAGATATAACAAGTAAAAAAGTGTCAATCGGCTTTGCCCAAAGATATGTATATACCCTCAGCCAATGTGAAGTACAACTTTCACCTACGGACAGATCGAATGTATTCAAGGTTTCTTCAGAATTTTGTGGATTAGGAATTAACTGCACTAAGACACAAATGTTGAACTTTTGTGGGAGAGGTAACCTTAGGGAGGTCCGATATGGGCCATTTTAGAAGTTAAACACAATTTGGACAAAATATTAGGAGATCCAGTTTGGACCAAATTGGTTGCCCCATTCAAGTGATATCGTCCTGGATGTTGTGGACCAGTATTGCCATCTTCTGAACTGAAACTAAGTATGGACTAAATATGAGGAAGGCCAGATTTTGGACCAAATCGGTTAATCTGTTCGAGAGTTATGGTGCCATAGGGGTTTTTAAACATTTCAGGCTGTTTTCCCATACTTGCCCCAGAAAAAAACGTTAACAATTTGCTTCAATAAATATCAAAGTGATTCAAGGGCAGGTCTTAAAGTGAACTTACCCGAAATTTTGTGTTAGAGGTACCAGAAGGAGTAGACAAATATAGTCCATAATCGAACCTGATCTATATCTGGTAGATATATTAGGATGGGCAAAGTGTGGATTATATCGGTCACTCCCTTCAAGAGTTATCGTGCGCACAATTTTTCCGAACATTTTTGAACTTGTGTGGGGAGGTACCTGAAGGAGTGGACCGATTGAGTCCATATTGGAACCTCGCATAAATGCTGAGGATATAAAAACTTATTTTCGAAACGAAAAGAAATAGGCCATGAGCAAATCGACATGTAACACAAGTAAGAAAGTATCAGTCAGCTGTGCTGACGAAGATATACCCTCAGCTACTGAAAAAAAACCATAACAAAGACAATAATTGAGGCACTCAGTGCCAAAATGGCCTAACCCACACACCTAGCAAATCTAACCTGAACTTTTTGAAATAAATACTAAAAAAAACTCCATATTGCATTGTATAACACTAGGTTATACTTCCTGCTAAAATAATGCAATTTGGATTTTTTTACAATTTATTTCAAGAGGTTCCGGTTAAATCTTTATTGTCAGTTTGATTTGTTTGGGCATGTGACTAAGGACGTTTTGGCACTGAGCACCTCAATTATGCCGTATATAAAATTGATTTTGTATCACGAGTTTGCTTTAATTGTCATTGACATATACCAAACATTCTTAGTAACTAAACTTCTTCATAAAGAACTCGAAATATTAAATTACGTGCAACCAAGTTTGAAAGAAATTTTTGAAAAAAGTTTTATAGTACGTTTATATATAAGCAGATTTAACAAACCCACTGGGTTTCAAATATCAATTCCATTGTTTATATTTCAAATACATCCCCTTAAAGAAGGTTAACCCTGCAAAAAGCTATAATATAAACATGGCCTTAGAGTTATCTTACACAATAGCCATTTTTGTTATTCCGGCAGGGTTTTGTAGTTTGGGCTATTATCTCAGGAAGTATTAACTTACTCCGAAAAAAAATGTACCGTTGTAAATGAGGCCGCTAGAACGAGAAGAGCTCTTAAACTTCACTTTTTCTGAATGTTTTGTGGGAGATACCCGAATGAG
The DNA here is from genome assembly GCF_047663935.1 of Musca autumnalis. Lineage (NCBI taxonomy): Eukaryota > Metazoa > Arthropoda > Insecta > Diptera > Muscidae > Musca > Musca autumnalis. The sequence continues at coordinate 16,578,203 of NW_027411977.1, read as the reverse complement.
TGGACCGATATAGTCCATATTCCAACCTGATACATGACTGTATGAAACAATATGATGTGCCAATTCTGTTCCAATCAGAAACTCCCTGCGAGAATTATCTTGCGGATTTGCTATTTTGGTTGGTGCCGTCAGGGTTTCTTGGAGCGTTTAGTTTAAGCCAATATATCAGGAGGGATGGACTTGCGCAAGAAAAAATTGTACCGTCGTAAAGGGAGCCGAAAGGACAACTTACTGAACGATCGGAGAGGAGCTCTTAAACTTCACATTATCCGAATTTTGTGTAGGAGGTACACAAATGAGTAGACCAATATAGTCCATATTCGAACCCGATCTAAATCCATTGCAAATCCTTTGCTCCCTTCAAGAGTTATCGTTCACGCCATTTTACAGAAAAATTTTGGACTTTGTGGGGACGTACCCGAAGGTGTGGACCGATATGGCCCATTTTCGAACTTAAACTAACTTTGGACAAAATATTACGATACCCAAAATGTGGTTCGAATCTGTTGATCCGTCCGAGAGTTATCGTGCTCACCAGCCAGACTGACAGAAAGACGGACGGGCATGGCTAAATCGACTCCAAATTGTCTGAAGCGAATTTCGTCCAAACATACTTGGGGTCTAAAACCGTTATTTCAATGAGGCAAATTTTTGGTCGTATCAAAAGGTATATACCCTTTCTAGCATAAAGGCTGAAGGGAATAATAATTGAAAATCATAACAATAACGGAAATTATAACAATTTACGGGCGAGTAAAACAGTTCTGGAGAAAGGTATGAAGCGGTCTTCGCACCCATATGACTCCCACGGCGACGTGTTCTTCGACACCGGACTAACCTGGAAACACAATACATCACTATAACAGTATTTGCCACCGTGCTGCAATGGTATGAACACCCGCCTTGTACGCTGAGTGTCCGGGTTCGAACATTTTCAACGGTGGCAAAATTCCAAATTCCGCAGTATTTCAGCCATGAAAAACTTCTCTACAAGTGCCGCCGAACTCGGCGATAAACTGTAGATCCCATATCATTGAGCAAATATGAAGCGGGGTGCACTCATTGATATGAGAGAAGTCGCCCTCGTCCCTTTTCTATCAGTGTTCCGAGCAGCGGCTGACAGCTCAGGGTGCATATACTAATATTTGTTTCGTTCTTCTGTGTTTGGATGAGGGTGGTTGGTCATATCCGTATCCTATAATAATATGATGTGCCAATTCTGCTCCAATCAGAAACTCCCTGCGAGAATTATCTTGCGGATTTGCCATTTTGGTTGGTGCCTTCAAGGTTTCTTGGAGCGTTTAGTTTAAGCCATGGAGGCATGGACTTGCTCAAGAAAAAAATTTTACCTTCTTAAAGGGGGCCGCAAGGACAACTTACTGGAACAAATTTCAAAACGATCCGAGAGGACCTCTTAAACTTCACTTTATCCGAATTTTGTGTGGGAGGTACACAAAGGAGTAGACCAATAAAGTCCATATTCGAACCCGATCTAAATCCATTGCAAATCCTTTGCTCCCTTCAAGAGTTATCGTTCAAGCCATTTTACAGAAAAATTTTGGACTTTTGTAGAGACGTACCCGAAGGGGTGGACCGATATGGCCCATTTTCGAACTTAAATTAACTTTGGACAAAATATTACGATACCCAAAATGTGGTTCGAATCGGTTGATCCGTTCGAGAGTTATCGTGCGCACCAGCCAGACTGACAGACATACGGACGGACATGGCTAAATTGACTCCAAATTGTCTGAAACGAATTTCGTCCAAACATACTTGGGGTCTAAAACCGTTATTTCAATGAGGCAAATTTTTGGTCGTATCAAAAGGTATATACCCTTTCTAGCATAAAGGCTGAAGGGAATAATAATTGAAAATCATAACAATAACGGAAATCATAACAATTTACGGGCAAGTAAAACAGTTCTGGTGAAAGATATGAAGCGGTCTTCGCACCCATATGACTCTCACGGCGACGTGTTCTTCGACACCGGATTAACCTGGAAACACAATACATCACTATAACAGTATTTGCCACCGTGCTGCAATGGTATGAACACCCGCCTTGCTCGCTGAGCGTCCGGATTCGATTCCCAGGCCAGGCAACATAATATGTTCATGGGTGGCAAAATACCAAAGTTCCTGAGTATTTCAGCCATGAAAAACTTCTCTACAAGTGCCGCCGAACTTGGCGATAAACTGTAGATCCCATATCATTGAGCAAATATGAATCGGGGTGCACTCAATGATATGAGAGAAGTCGCCCTCGTCCCTTTTCTATCAGTGTTCCGAGCAGCGGCTGACAGCTCAGGGTGCATATATTAATATTTGTTTCGTTCTTCTGTGTTGGGGCAAAATATCCCGGAAAATCTAGTGCCAATTTGGATCAGGGTGGTTGGTCAAATCCGTAGAGTTGCAATATTGGAGCTAAAATTAGTGAATTGTGGGCACCGGTTTAGTTACTCACGAAACCTGGAAAATAGAATATAGGACTTCCGTCGCGTTTGGCGACGTTAGACTGACTTATCCGAAGAAATGCGAAAATTGTTTTAATGGACAATTTGTCGAGCACCCCGGAAGTTACAGGGGTAAACATATGAGTACTCCGTCGCTTTAAATCTCTTCCTACCGAGGAGGAACCACCATAATTTAAAATGATGTTGCAATTTTGCTCCGATTGACATGAAATTTTTCTCCGACATACTGTACTTCAAAATAAGCCAATAATTTTTTTTTTTTCATTTTTTTAAGTGATAAGTAGAGTTAACCCCTTAAGAATTTTTACTCCAAGACAGTGTTCTTAAATTTTCAGGAAGGATATTTCTTCTACCGCCAATGGTAAATTTCTTTCTTCACAATTTTAACTTAAAACTCTTAAATGTACTGACTTGAATCGAAATATATACATCTTTACTCTTTTATTTACCTATTTATACATATTTTATTTACTGTGGCCAATATTCATATTCATTGTACATTTTTATGGAATTTTTGTCAAAATCATTTTCATAACCTCGAAAAACGAAAATCGCTGCAAAATCAACAGAAAAACAAAACAAAAATAAGAAATGAAAGAAGAAAACCAGTAGCTCAATTGTTGCGGTGAAATGTTACTCGTCCTGATGAATTATTCAAATCCAGTTGTATCGAATGGCGAATGAATGATGCGCATGCAGTGCGTTGTTGTCCGTCCGTCTGTCAGTCATTGGCGATTTGTTTTCTTGTTGTTGCTGCGATTTCGCATAAATTCTGTGAGTGCTACCTTACATTTGTCCATTTGTATGATTCTGTGATCATCGAGGTAAGATTCTCCATTTCGACAATGGAATTCATTCCATTCAATGGCCTGTCATCCATCCATGCAGCAGCCAGCAGTAGCAACAACAGTCATGATGGTTTCAATCCATCCATCCATCCGTTTGCCTTCAGTCATTCATTTCAGTTCACTTTTATTTGAGGAACAGCCAGCTATGATTTTTAAGTTTTTGTTTTTTTTCCTGTTTTCGATTGTTTTCTGTTATCCATGGACTGGCTAGTTGGAGCTTTTTCTTAAACGTTTTTTGGGGTATTTTTGCCATTTCTTGGTTATGCGCATAATTTTTGAAACCATTTTTTTTTTTGCTTTGCCATGGCTGAGGTGTATTTTTAACGTTTTGTTTACAACTTTTTTTTCGGTGTGGATTCCTTGTCGCGGTTGCTTCATTCTCATTTGTGTTTCATTCAATTCAATGTTGTTGCTGTTCGGAAGTTAGCACTGACTGACTTAGCACTGGCAGCCTGTCCATGCCATTGTCATTCTTCAGCCTTATCATTATGCTAAAATATGACAAAACAGCAACAACAAGAACAATAATGTAAGCAATAAAGCAACAGGCAGGATTTTTTTCTCTGTCGATAATATAGACCGTGCTCTCTCTCTCTCTATCTGTCTCTTGACATTATCGAGGTGTGATGAAGTTATCATCATCACCACCAACATACAAATATTAACTAAATTCTAATGACGACCTTGACCTTAATTATGCATGCCCAACAACACTTAAATCCATAAAATGGGAAATTTACATATTCCTCCTAGTTACGTCTGTTTTTGTGTCTGGCTTTTGAGGAGAAGCTTCGAAGTGATGTGCATATCAATGACATAATTCAAAGAGGGTTACAGCAACTGAATATTTATAAATAAATTAGCATACTTTCGTATGTTTGTCACCACTACAAACAGTTTACATATAACTCTTGTTTACCAATTAGGATTAGTGGCTTTGGATTTTGAGGAATTGGTTCGTGTCCATATATCCGTAATTATGGTCGTAAAAAAATTAATTTTTTTTATGAAGACAATAACGCATTAGTTTTAGATTTTCTAAGGATTGTTACAAGAACAAAGATGTTAAGAATTAGTGTAAAGCGATAAACAGGGATTTTAACAGTTTTTTTTTGTAGTTTCACAAGAAGGCAGCATTAGATTTTTTAATAAACTTGGATAGATGTTGAAGCAGCCAGCACAAAAACTTAGATTTTTTAAGATTTGTAGGAGCCAACAAAGATTGCAATAAATGGGGATTTCTCAAACAGTTGCAGGACCTAGCAAAATGGAGATTTTTAGCAGAGGAGGACAGCCCAAAGGGACAATAATCCTATATTTTTAGGATTTTATGAGTAAATTAAGTGGGATATTAACGTAAGTTTTAGGAGCAGCCTATGAGGACCTCAAAGGAGGAATTTTTTAAATTTTTTAAGGGAACCCGAACAGGCTTAATAGGATTTTTATATAATTCTTAATGACGACACAGAATTTGATTTTTTTAATGTTTTTAGGTACAACACAAATGACTATAAAAAGTAATCCAAGAGTAAATGTGGAATATTTAAAGATTTATTAGGACAAGCCAAATAGGCAACAACTATATTTTTTAATTTAAATTTTACATGCAAATCAAGAGCATTACAAATGAGGACACAAATGGAATGGACATTTTGAAGAACTTGGATTTTCAAGGGCAACCCGGGAAGACTGTAAAGGTGGATTTTTTAATTTAAAGTTTTGCCGGTTAGGGCGAATATCACTTACAGCCTGTTCATGTATTTCGAAACGAAAATGTGTGCGCATGAAACACACCCAAACTTTAATTTTGAAAATATTATTTCCTTTGCTTTTGCTTCAATACCAAAAACAAATTTGAAAAACACACTGAAATTTGGTAGTGTTTCTTACCCGGCGTTTACAAATGCCGGTATTGGGAAGACAATAGCAAAAATACAAAACTTTTTCACAAAAATATTTATAAATTTTTAAATATGTATAGAGAAAATTATGAATGTATTGGTGAAAATGGATTGTAACTTTGCTATGCACAGTGTTCGATTTTTGAAAAAACCTGGCCAAAAATCGAAAAAACAATTTTATCAATTTACTCTAAAAAGGGTCAGATATTGTTAATAGGATCCCAGTGCGTGTAGTTATAAAAAATATATACATTTCTTGTTAAATAAGTGGGTATAAAACCAGGTCAAAGTGACCCTATTTGGATTTTTTTTAATATTTAAGATGTTTATAAATCTATGATAATATGCGAAATAAACAACGGTTATTAAAAATTTTCTTTTCGTAATTGTAATGAAAGGTGTGTGAAACGTATTTATGATGTTCAGTGTCGCCAATGAATTGTGCGTTCTTTAATAATTTATGTCCGTACTTGTTAATTTTTTTAAGATCAATTTTCACAAAAAATAATGAAAATAGTTATGAGTAAGATCGAGTTGGGCTGTGTAACTTATCATTTCATAAAAAGAGAAGAGTTTTTTACCAATTTCCATCGAAACATCCTGCACATTTTTGCACTTTTCGTTTTTATGTGATATTTTGTATTTCAGGTACATGAAGAAAAGACAAAATTTTTTAGTTTTCCATCGAAAAAAAATTTAAAAAAATTTTTTAAGCTACATGAAAAATTGTTGGTACATGGATTGAGAAAACATTCCCTTTCTCAAATCTGTTGGAGATACTAATTTTGGTTATTGCGCGCAAAAGTTATGGCGGTTTCAATTCTGATAATAAGAAAAAAATCTTAAAAGAACGCTACTCATTATATTGAGAAACAGTGTTAACTAATGGCTTCCTACGTACTATATGATTACTGAGGTGCCATAACTTTAGTAACAAAAAAATTGTAAATTTCGCGGAAAATCAGAAAGAATAAAAAAAGTTTAGTTTGCAACTTGTTTTAATAAAATTCATCCTGTTCATGCATCCTTAAAATATTTAAAAAATATGAGCGTAATTTAAATATCGCAAAGATTCAAACGGAACCAAAATTGTTCAAATCTGTTTAGCGGTTCGCATATTATAGCAAAAACAAAAACCGTATTGGGCAAATTAAAAAAAATAAAAAATATATTTTCCAATGTAGTTTTTGAGTTAGTTGACGAAAATATAGGAAAAATAGGTGGGATTTCTTCATCTATTTTGGGTAAAATTCACGCAAAAACGCACATTTGTTATTGTAATCACTTCAGAATGCATGCTTACACCTTCCGGAAAATATGGAAAACTTTCATATAAATGTTGGGTTCCTCAGCTGCTATTAAATTATTATCTACTAACGTCATTGGGAATGCTGAGGAAGTACCTGTAAACCCCAATATAGATTCTGGATCATCAGACGAGTACGAGTCTGACAGCGAATAGTATTGACTTATTGTGTGTATTTTAATAGTAAACGAAGCAATTACACATATATCATGTATGTATATAAAATAGTCCTTTTCACCCTATTTATAATCATCATATTAATTTAAACTTTTTTAAATGATCAAAAATAATATGAAAAAATATTTGAAAATTTGGTTGTAAAATTTAAAAAAAAAATTGTTTTCTTAATTATTTAGTGCCTTACAAATTTCATTTCATTGATGACTCATAATGAAATTTAGCGGGAGAAATGTTTGTCTTTGACACCATTTCGCTATACTCATGTTTTGTATGACAATTTGGCCAAAACTTTGATGAAGTACGACATTAACCCTAAAATGTTTTTCTAATTTTCATATTTCTGAAGCAAAGGTAAGATATTGAGTTTTGGTGTATTCTAGGACCTATACTAAAAATTGATGGCGAACAAATTTGTAGAATATTTTGATCTGATAAGATCACATTTTATAGGCGGAGGGACCAAAATGACCCCTTAAATGACCACTTGAGGGTTAAATGATATGAAAAATGAAACCAGCCGAAAAACATAAAAACCCAAGGTTTAGCCGAGATCCATCCATTTTTAGAGTTTTGGCCAGGTTTCTTCGAAAATCGAACACTGTGCTATGGTTTACCAATACTGTCTGTGTGTAAACGCCTAGTTACGCATTCATTTTCTTATCGACATACATAAACACGCCCTTATAGCCCGTTTCCACGGTACGTCGTTCGTTCTCTATTCGTTGTTCGACCCATAACTACGAATAAATTACTTATTTCCCCACACAAAATTCTATGAACGAACGACGATTTTTCTACGTTGTTCGATTAGAAATACTCTCTGAACGACGAATAAGTATGTCCCATCCCTAACAAATGAGAGAATTTATCGAAAAAATTAATTATGACATGTCTAAATTCAAAATTGAAAAATTTTTGAACACACAAAAATTTTTAGAAAAAAGGAAAAAGATGAATGAAAATTAATGAACTAAACATTTTATATAGATGCAGAAGAAAGAAGGTTGTGTTTCCTTTTTAATTCCACACACATCTCTTGTCCATTAGTTCAAAATAGCGTAAAAAATCAGAAACAAAAAGGAAATACACACACATTGTTTTGACATGTCTCTCTCTCTCTTTAATTTTGAAAATAGAAACATATAAAATATAGCTCTGTTCCAGAACTAAAAAGTTTTTACAATTTTTACTACTTTTACACATTTTGCGTTCCCGTACACAAAATTTATATGAAAATCGTTTACGACTTTTACAACTTTTACGACTTTTACCACTTTATAAAGTACGGGAACAGGCCATATATTGAAAATACAAAATTAATCAGAATTTATGGAAAAAATTAATGAAATGTGTGTAGTTAAATATAGAAGATACATTTGAAGGAAAGTCTATTGCTTTTCAAAATGTTGAGCGTATGCACCGACAAAAGAATGGATAAAAGCTCATTTGAGGAGATATCGATAGATAGGGCTTTTTTATCACACTAACCTACGAAAAAGATAATATCGCTGTAAATAGGGCCACTAGGAAAACCTTCGGTAAAAATGTCCAAAGGATCCTCGAACCACACAAAAATTCTGAACGTTTGTGTGGGTGGTACCACAAGGATTGGACAGATATGGCCCAAATTTGAACATAAACAAAGTTTCGATAATATTTAGTGATCCAAAGTTTCGACCAAATCGGTTGCTACGTCTATGAGAAATCGCGCGTTCCATTTTAGCGAAAGTTTTCGAACTTTTGTGAGAGAGGTACCGGAAAGAGTGGACCTATAAGCGCCACCTTCGGATTTCATCTAATATTCGGGCTGTTTTCTCAAGAAGTATGGACTTGCCCCTGAAAAAAACGTTTACTGCCGTAATTGAGGCAGCGAATGCAAGTTGCTTTAACAAAAATCGAAGTGATTCGAGAGCAGGTCTTAAAGTGAATGTATCCAAATTGTTGTGTCGAAGTTACCCGAAGGAGTGGACAAATATAGTTAATATACGAACCTGATCTATATCTTGTAAATATTTTAAGATGTGTAAAGTATGGACCAAATCGGTCACTCCCATCAAGAGTTATCGTTCGCACAATTTTTCCGAACATTTGTGAACTTTTATGGGGGAGGTACCGGAAGGAGTGGACCGATATGGCTTATCTTCGAACTTAAACTAAGTTTGCACAAAATACTACGAAGGGCAAATATCGGCAGATCCGTTCGAGAGTTATCTTGCGCTCCAACAACTACACACGGTGTCACAGGGGTTTTTTGTAACTTTCAGGCTATTTTGTCAGGAAGTATGGGCTTGCCCCTGATGAATCTTGTTCCGTTGTATGGGGGGCAAGCTCTTACAACAAAAACCACAGCGATTCAAGAGCTGGTCCTAAACTGAACTTTTCCGAAATTTTGTGTGGGAGGTACCCGAAGGACTGGACCGATTGGGTCCATGTTGGAACCTCATCTAAGCCTGGTAGAAATTTCAGGATGTGCAAAGTATGGACTAAATTGGTTACTCTTTTCAAGAGTTATCGTGCTAACAATTTTTCCGAAAATTATCGAAATTTTATGGGGGAGGTACCCCAAGGAGTGCACCGATAAGGCCCATCTTCGAACTGAGGGTATAAATATGTCGTAAGATAATCTGCTAAAATGGGCCTGGCAGTAAACGGCGACAAGACAAGTTGATGGCATCGACGCACAATGCGTCCGCAGATCTCGGACCAACTGTAAAAAATTGGTACCTAAAATTTTGAGGTAGTTATAGACTTAGTCTACCTCGGAACCGCCATAAACCTACTGCCTATCACCGAGTCCGAACAGCGTGTCTTACGACACCACTTGTATAGAAATTTTTCATGGCTGAAATACTCAGGAAATGTAAGCCTGAATTACACTGAGAGAATTTGCTACCGCCGAAAATTTTGATACTCTGGTCAGGGATTGAATGCAAGACGGGTGTGCTTAACACTGCATCACGCTGCCTCCCTCTCATCAAACAAAAATAACACTTAACAAAACACTCATACTACCGATGAACAGTGGATCCACTTGTATGGAGAAAGTGGCCAAAAACATTCAGAGTGTAAAAATCAAGCCAATGCGCCGATTACAGTTTTGTGCTGCTGCGAAGAGTGTTTTAAGAAACCACGAGCGTAACATTCTCCCCCCTTACCCCTCTGGAGGGGGTATACGGTAAGAATTGTTTTATGCTGTTAATACAAGATGACATGAACAAAGGTACCGATAATGTTATGATGCAAAAATAGGCATGGGGAAACAAAATAATCCCCAAAACAATATAAAATACAACCAATTTAGCGGATTAGAAAAAACTCAATATTTTTGTCTGAAAATTGGTAAAATTTTAAATATAGATCTTATAGCGTTCTTCCTGGAAGGCACATACCGCCAACGTAAGACTAATTTGGAAGAAGATTTCTTCATCTTGCCACTGACGCCAATATGTTATGTACGTGGTCAGATAACAGAGTTATACGCTAATATATCCATAGAAACCAATTTTAGTCAGCAACCCACCATTTATAGTCTGGCACTAGATGGCAGCTGATTTTAATACTGAATAATCTTAAACCCATGACTTTGGAAAATTATTCCCGATGTGGGCACTGGTGGGCATCATGACTAAAACCTTATGACAAATTTAAGTATATGATCGAATTAGCATTACAAAATACACTAAGAAAATATGCAGCTAACTAGAATTCCACAACACGCTAAAACACTATTTTTTTAATGAAAATTAAGCTATTACCTCCTCCTTGAAAATCCACTGTAATATTTTGATATACGTATTAGTTTCGAATATTTTGAATATATTTACTAGCACTTAAAATATGGGTTGTACTCACAACAAAAAATATTAGTCAAATGTTCCGACTTTTAAAGCTATTCTTAAGAAGGTCGCGTTCGAATGAAACAAAATCTAATATATTTTTAATAAGGTCCATTTCATAGATGTCAGATTTGCCAGATGTTGTACCAAAATGTTGACATTAATTTTTTTATTGGCTTTGTATTGTTGGACTTTGCGATGCAAAGACAGCATAAAAACAGTAGTGGGTATATGATTTTGATTATTCTGACTCAATTGTGCGGTCAACAGATTTAGGAGGATACAGAAAATTTCTCTTTCTGTTTAATTTTCTGGTCACTCTTATTGACCTGTTTATCGACACAGAGTCAGCAGTTAAGAGAACTGATGAGGAAGTTTGGCTGCTTCCGAAACTACAGTCTTCTCTGCCTCCGCTCGCAGTAATCAATTTCATTACATTAAACATTTTGTTTCTTCAGATTTTGAAGCAACAAAATATGGACTTTAGCTGAAATAAATACACAACATTAATTTTTTTTATTTTTGGCCAATGGGTGGATTCACTGTGCGATGTCTGGGTACTTGCACAAACAGTTAATGGAGTGCTTGTTGTGTTTGAAAAAAACATTCTTCGAAAGATCTACTGGTCAATATGAATGAGCGATGATGAACCAGCTAAAAAGGCGTATTAATACGGTCCGCATGACGGTACGAGCTGAACAGGAAGGTCAAGGCTTCAATGGAATAAACAAGTGGAAGAACAACTCGAAAAACACGATATTCCAATTTGGAAAAATAAAGGAACAAATAGAGGAATGGAAATGTTTTCTCAATTCGGTTAATGGGACAAATACCATGTACAGGGCCAACTATGTAAGTAAGTAATGGACAAAAGCTCTTAAAACACTGCTGCCTACGAATTTACTGATGAGGACGTTAACTTACGAATTGAGTATCCGATTTTGCGCATCGTAAAACTTCTTCCAAACGTGCAAACAGGTCCGAGAAGTTCTATATCGGACAACATTTTCGTGTAATTTCCTCATACAATAACAGAATTTTCAGTTAAATTCAGTTTTGGGACCGTCCGAATATCTTTAAGAAATTTCTACCGAAGCTACTCTTAGTTGTCCTGTTCACATCGTTACAATGTTTTTCGTGTGCAAGTCCATAATTCCAGATATAATTGTCCAAAAGCTCAAACAGTCCATCGGTGGACAAGATATCTATCGAAAGGAGTGATTGACATTGGTCCAACCTTTTTACATCATAACAAGTGAACAAAGGCTAGACTATGTAATACCCTACACCACTGTCCCATGTACATTAGGTAAACATTTCTTTAGGGAATATTATCCGACTAACACCAAACTCAATATGCTTCTTCCCCTCTAGGATTCGTATCGTGACGATACGATCAAAATTGCGACCTGTAGCGTGATTCCAAAAAATTGAAGAAGTGAATGCATTACCGTCTATTGTGATATCTCCCATGTTTAACCACCTTCGCCAACCTACTTTGCATCTTCCACTGACAAGCTTTGCCGTTAGAATAATTTCTTCTACAAAATTATATTTTTTTGCTCTGAGATACGAGCAGATCTCACCCATTATTTAGAGCAGCATCAGGCAAAAAGGGGCACCCGTACCCTTGATGAGAGTAACAACAAAACAACCACCATTTAGTCTTTACTCAGAAGTCAATGAAGAAGGTTGTGCCGCCGCACATACATCATTTGTTTTGGTGCTGATATCTGATTTAGGGCCATTCTTTATAGTACTATTTTTTACAATGTTATAATTCTATTCATGCTTCTCTTGATTATGGCCAAAATGTTCGAAAACCTAAATGATATTCTTGTAGGAATCACTTTAGTTGCGTTTGCAGTTTCGAAATTATTTAGTTTGACGTCATCTAAGTGTTTCCGCCTTGCAGTAATGTTGTTTTGACACTGGCATTAAATGAACGTAGCCAGGTTTAGATGGAACTTTTCGGAGCTAGTCTGCTTTTACCCCTCTTAAATTGACATCGTTCCAACCCTCTCCTTAGTAGCAGAATTGTTCTACAATTTTTAAGTAATTTTTAAGCTTTAAACTCTTAAATAAATTCATATTTCCAACAATGTATTTATTACAACAACAAATTCTTGTTACAACAACATTGGCAATCAACGAAAAAGTATCAAACCCTTTGACTTGTTGCACAAATATTTTACGTTAAAAAAAGCAACCAAAACGTAAGGCAGCTATAAAGGAAACAATAGAAAAAAAGAAGAAGAATTGATCATAAAAATAAATTCCTGCATATCTCCTGGGTTATGTTCTATCCGGCGGAATTGTAACTGATTTCACTACATGTTCTAGCGTTGGCAATAACTTGTTGGGATTTTGCTGTTCTATTTTTTTCGTTGTCGTTGCTGTATTTAAATGTGTTCAACAAATGTCAACGCAGACATAAAAATGCTATAAAATCACACCTCCCGATTGTAATAATAATCAGCAGCAGCAATACAAGGCTAGGATACACCAACCACATCACATCAGAGCAACAGCCAGCCACGGCAACATGCCAAAGAGATGTTGTAAAAGTTGTAAAAAATTTTGATTTTTGCATAAAAATAAAAATGGGAATGAACGAACAACAATAATCAAAAAAGGATGTGAGTTGTTGGGGGGGGGGGGGTATAACAACAACCTTTCATGGACACACACGTATGTGTGTGTGGGTGGGTGGGTTTGGTGAAAGGGTTATTTCCTTGAAATTGGTGAATCTGGATATGTGTAGTATGTGTGGCTTTTCAGTTTTTTGTTTTCGATTAGACAATATTGACAACGACATGAACAAAAATTCACTCGAACACGCTGTCACGACATGCCACGCATTGATGCTGTTCTCTTTAAGGATGTACCAAGGATGTGGTGTACAATGTTCCTGACAACTGCCGCATGCCATGAATGTTATGTCCTGAGTTTGTCCTGTCAGCGAAATGAAAAACACGAAAACCATCCATATGCTTTAGTTGTTGTTGCTGATGTTGTTGTTAAAAAAAATAACAACTTAAAAAAATGCCGAGAAAGCTTTGCTGTAAACAAACAACCAGGCTCTGGGGTGTTGTTAAGTGACAACCGTTTTTTTCTCGACCATACTTTAAAAAAAGGATAAACCAGAACACGAAGGAAATTCAAGGTTATGGGTGGTGGATGGATTCATTAAAAAAAGAAAACGAAGCTGACAAGCAGGACACTGGAAAGCAACAAAAAAGGAATAAGAATAAAATATCAACATTGCAAACATGTAAAATATTGCAAAGAAAAAATAAAAAGCCAAACAACCATCAAAAAAGGAGTAACAAAATGAACTGCGAAGAAAAAATCGCTGACGAATCCTTTCTTTATTTGCGAAAACAACAATAAGATTGTTTTTATTGGTTTACTACGCACACCACTACAACACCCAGGACAAGCAGACAGTAGCCCTCCCTGTCTGCAAATATGTTTGGAAAAGGGTTACACTTATAACATTGAAGTTGATCGAACAAAAAATAACAACAACCACAGCTACAAGCATTTGTATGTAGTGATGGTTAGAGAAGGATCATTTTCAGTTGGGATATTAAATTTGCCATACCTAAGGAATTTACTGTTAAAAAGAACGCCAATGAACATCGAGTCTGAAATAAAGCAAATTTGACATGTATGTGTCAGAGCATTTTTGCAAATCTTTTCAATTCCAATGGAATTTTGGCAAACACACACACATATAAACACACTTTTAACATCCTAACTATCCCCTTGGTTGATAATTTTATAAGGGGTTGATTTGTAATTTTGGTTTCATTGTCACCCTTGCTGTGATGCTGTAGATCAATTGTAGGGCCTGACATGTGTTGGCTGTGTGTGAGTGAGAGAAGGGGGTCATTTATACAACAAATTTCGGAGCACAGACGAGAGAGGATCAGTTAGGGTTGATAACAAATGTAGCAGTGATACATTTCATGCCATCTGTGAACAAAATTTTGAATTAAGAACGTGATTTCAACCCCTTTGTGAAGATCTGTCACTTGAGGATTATTTCACCCTTTTTGATTTCCATATTCAATGTTATATGCAAATAATTTTGAAATGTCCTGCCATCTATTTTCAATTTTGTGAACTAAATTGGAAATCTCAGCTGCAATCCTTTATCACAACCCTTTTATTTCTGATTTGATTTTTTGCAGTCATTGAAAACTTAAAATAAATTTGCAAGATGCCAAATCAGAATCTAATTCAATATTTTTAAAAAACAACAAAAAAATGTTAGCTTTGAAAAATTATGTGTCAATGTTTTTTTATAGGTTTCGAAATAACATATAGAATACAATTAACCCTTATAATCCCGAGACAATTTTATTATTTATTTTTTAAGAAAACAAAAAATAGTTTTTTAAGGCCCACTGATGTCAAAAATGTACTCTAAAAATTCAGATTTTTCGTTTTCCCGGAAAATGGTGTTCGAAATTTCAAACACTGGCGCTTAGCCTAGAAGTATACAAAATTTGATTTATTTGCTGTTTTATTGATTTATTTATTTGGAGCTGCTAAACTTTCCTCCAGAAATTTGTCAGCACTGGTCAATGTTTTAGGGGTCTTCAGGATTTTAGCCGTACTATCCTACATAAATTGCTGAAATTTAGTATTTAGTCTTCTATGGGGCTATAAAAACTTGTCGCCCTAATTTGTCAGTACATTTCCACGTTTTTATATAGCCACAGACATATAGGATAAGAACCAGTGTTCGAAATTTCGAACAGTCAACTTTGGACATATGTGAAGTCGTACATGCGCATGTAAATCATGTTCTTTATATTTTGTTAAACGGTTACATATATTGCCAATAATTCCCCATGATTACTTTTTAAATTTCATTATACCCTCAGCAATTATATTTATTATATGCACTTTTATACGGGCAAAATGTGCCTCATCGAAATAATGGTTTAGACTCCAAGTATGTCTGGACAAAATCCGTTTCAGACAATCTGCAGTCGATTTAGCCCTGTCCGTGCGTCTGCCTCTCTGGAGCGCACGATAACTCTCGATCGGATTAACCGATTCGGTCCAAAATTTGGCTTTCGAAATGTTTCCTTTAAACTTAGTTTAAGTTCGAAGATGTGTTATATCGGTCCACTCCTTCCGGTACCTCCGGTTCGAAAATTTTGTGCGTACGATAACTCTTGAACAGAATAACTGATTTGGTCCATACTTTACACATCTTGAAATGTCTACCAGATGAGGGTTCTATATGGCTCAACCGGTCCACTCCTTCGGGTACCCCCCACACAAAATTTGGGATAAGTTCAGGTTAGGAACTGCTCTCGAATCGCTTTGATTTTTTTTTGTAACAACTTGTATTCACTGCCCCCCATACGACGGTACAAGTTTCATCAGGGGCAAGTCAATACTTCCTGAGAAAATAGCCTGAAATATGCAAAAGGGCCCTATGACACCGTGTGTAGTGGTTGGAGCACGAGAAAACTCTCGAACAGATCTGCCGATTCGGTCTAAAATTTGGCATAAGTTTAAGTTCGAAGATAAGCTCTATCTACCTACTCCTTCAGGTACCTCCCCCACGAAAGTTCAATAATCTTCAGAAAAATTGTGCGCACGATAACTCTTGAAGGGGTGACCGATTTGGTCCATACTTCACTCATCTATATTTGTATATAAAACAGTAGTGAGGTGAGTGACTGACTGACTGACTGATTGACTGACTGACTGATTCATCAACGCACAGACGAAACGGCTGAAGCTAGAAACTTGAAATTTTTAGTGTGGGTTGCTGTTGGTGTGTAGGAAGAGATAAGGCTGGATTTTTGGAAATTCGACCTAGAAGTGTACTAAAAGGTACTAAATATGGTACCCTTTGTATTAGGCAAACGGTAAGAGCTAGAATTCTGAAATTTGGAATGAGGGTAACTTATGGAGAGCTAGAAATATGTACTAAAGGGTTTTTAGAAATTCGAACTATAAGTGTACGAAAAGTACAAAATGGTACTAAATTTGGTACAATTGAGATTTGGGTGAACATATAGAGCTGGAATCCTGAAATTTGAAATGAGAGTCACTGATGAAGAATAACGATGAAAGGGTTTTGGAAATTCGAACTATAAGGGTACGAAAAGTACTAAGTTTAGTACAATTTGCATTTGGGTGAACGGATAGAGCTGGAATCCTGAAATTTGAAATGGGAGTTACTAATGGAGAGTAACTGAGAAAGGTTTTTGGAAATTCCACCTATTAGTGTACGAAAAGTACTAAATGGTACTCAATTTAGTACTATTTGGATTTGGGTGAACGGATAGAGCTGGTATCTTTAAATTTGGAATGAAAGTCACTGATGAACAGTAGCGATGAAAGGTTTTTGGAAATTCGAACTATAAGTGTACGAAAAGTACTAAATGGTACTAAATTTAGTACAATTTGGATTTGTGTGAACGGATTGAGCTGGAATCCTGAAATTTGAAATGAGAGTCACTGATGAAGAATAACGATGAAAGGCTTTTGGAAATTCGAACTATAAGGGTACGAAAAGTACTAAATGGTACTAAATTTAGTACAATTTGGAGATGCAGAGTAACAAAGAAAAGTTTTTGGAAATTCGAACTGTATGTGCACGAAAAGTACTAAATTTAGTACAATTTGGATTTGGGTGAACGGATAGAGCTGGAATACTGAAATTTGGAGTGAAGGTCACTGATGAAAAGTAACAATGAAAGGTTTTTGGAAAGTCGACCTATTAGTGTACGAAAAGTACTAAATGGTACCAAATTTAGTACAATTTGGATTTGGGTGAACAGACTGAACTGGAATCCTGAAATTTGGAATGAGAGCTACTGATGGAGATTAACAAAAGAACTAAATGTTACTAAATTTAGTAAAATTTGGATTCGGGTGAACGGATAGAGTTGGAATCCTGAAATTTGGAATGAGGGGTCACTGATGGAGAGTAACAAAGAAAGGTTTTTGGAAATTCGAACTATAAGTGTACGAAAAGTACTAAATGGTACTTAATTTAGTACAATTTGGATTTGGGTGTACGAATAGAGCAGGAATCTTGGAATTTTGAATAAGGGTCACTGATTAAAGGAATTAAATCGATTAAATGTTGATATTAAAAATGGGGTTTAGTACAACAGAATCGGCAGTGTTCACCACTTCCATATTAAATATTGTTCATATACATCTTATGCCCTTTCCGCATACGAAATAGCGGGCATTTGCTAGTCCTAATATATTTACCAGGTATAGGTCAGGTTCAAATATGGTCTATATTTGTCCACTCCTCCATGTACCTCCCACACAAAATTTCGGATAAGTTCACTTTAAGACATGCTTTCGAATCTCTTTGATTTTTATTGAAGCAACTTGCATTCGCTACCTCAATTACGATGGTAAAAGTTTTTACTGGGCCAAATCTATACTTCTTGAGAAAACAGCCCGAAAGGTGTAAAAATGTAGTGGCTGGAGGGCTCGAACCGAATACTGCGTTCGTCCACACTTTGGACATTGTAATATTTCTTCGAATATTAGATGAATTTCGAAGGTGGTGCTTATAGGTCCTCTCCTTCCGGTACCTCCCCCACAGAAGTTCAAAAATATTCGCTAAAATGGTACGCGCAATTTATCATAGACGTAGAAACCGATTTGGTCCAAACTTTGAATCTCTAAATATTGTCGAAACTTAGTTTATGTTCAAATGTGGCTATATCTGTCCAATCCTTGTGGTACCACCCACACAAATGTTCAACATTTTTGTATGGTTCGCGGATCCTTTGGACATTTCCTAGTGGCCCTGTTTACAGCGATATTATGTTTTTCGTAGGCAAGTGTGATAAAAATGGCCCTATCTATCGATATCCCTGCAAATTTTTGAGCTTTAATCCTATGCATACTTATGTCGGTGCATACGCCCAAAACTTTAAAAACCCCATAAATACATACGATTTTTTTGTTGAGAAAAAGTATTTCAATCCACACAGGCTGAGGGTATATCTCTGTCGGCAAATTCGACTGATACTTTTTTACTTGTTTTCTTCTATTTAAACCAGAGTTCCGCTTCTTTGCAAAGACAGTGTAGTGATGGCGCCCACTGAGTTGGTTTTGCATTTGCTTCTCTCTTTCACTTACAGTGTAAGTGAATGAAAACAAACAATAACCCTGCCAGCAATTGGAAATGAGTTTCCCACTCCCTCGCATAAGAGTTCACTCCGGAGACACGCCAAGGAAGATCGTTGGTGAATTACACAAACAATTTCTAAAGCCTTATTGTTATTACGTTTTATCGCGTATGCCGACACTTCGGAGTGACTTCCGAGGCGATTGTTTACATTTATTTAATGATTCAACACATTTAAACAAATATAGAACATTTTCTATCTGATAATTATATGAGGCGGTGGTGCATACTCGCTTTGCACTCTGAAGGTCCGGGTTAGCTTCCCGAGTCAGTCAACAAAACATCACATTTTTAAAATGACAAAAAAATTATTTCTCTAAAATACAAAAAAATAAATAAAAATAAAAATGTAAAAAAATAAATTAAAAATAAAAAAATAAATAAATAAAAAAATAAAAATAAAAAATTTAAATAAAAATAATTTTTTTTTTTAATTTCTAGAACTATCGCGGAAATTATCTTCTAGAAGTGTCGCTGGAGTGACTTCCAAGACGAAACGCCAGCTTGGTTCATTTCTTCACAATGGAGGTCAATTCAGAGTGACTTCTGCGACTATCGCCGAGACTGTTTTCATCATCCTTGGCGACACGCCTAAGTCACTTCCGCGATAGTTTTTGCTTGCAGGGAAACACCATGTGGTTGTTATTTTCTTCACTCATACATACACACATTCTAAAACATTGATGAAAGTTCTTGACCGATGCTGATTTAAACTTAAGTGTGACTTTACGATAAAACCAGGGAAGCTCTCCTTTGCCAAGACAGTTTATTCAGAGATCACCCTGAGTTGTTTTTACATTTGTTTCTCTCCTTCACGTACACTGTTCATTTGGTTGTTAATTTTTATACCAGGTATCGCTACTAATACAAACGCATTGTTTGCGGTCTCACGCATACGACTCTACCCTGCCAGCAATTGGAAGTGAGTTTCGCACTCCCTCGCCTAAGAGGTCACTTCGAAGACACGCCAAGGAAGATCGTTGGTGAATTACACAAACAATTTCTATAGCCTTATTGTGATTACGTTTTATCGCGTATGCCGACACTTCGGAGTGACTTCCTAGGCGATTGTTTACATTTATTTAATTATTCAACACATTTGAACAAATATATAGGTAAGCATACTCGCTTTGCACTCTGAAGGTCCGGGTTCGCTTCCCAAGTCAGGCAACAAAACATCACATTTTTAAAATGATAAAATTAATGTAGGCGAAAATTGCAAATAATAGTTTCTATAAAAGAGAAGAAAAATAAAAAAATAAACAAATAAATAGAAAAAAATATTTTTTTTAGTTTCTAGAACTATCGCGGAAATGATCTTCTAGAAGTGTCGCTGGAGTGACTTCCAAAGCGACACGCCGGCGTGGTTCATTTCTTCACAACGGAGGTCACTTCAGGGTGACTTCTGCGACTATCGCCCCGACTGTTTTCATCGCCCTGGGCGACACACCTAAGTCACTTCCGCGATCGTTTTTGCTTGCAGGGTATCTCGCTCTGTCCACAAACAGCGTGCCAAAATTAAAAATCATTGAAACAAGCGACAATAGAACCTTCTTAATTGACTTCTGAACGAAGACTGAGTGGTGGTTGTTCTGTTGTTATTCTCATCAAGGGCTCGTGTGCCCCTTTTTGCCGGATGCTGTTTTTTACCCTCAGCATTCATGCTAACGAGGGTATATACATACACTTTCATACGGGCAAAATGTGCCTCATCGAAATAATGGTTTTAGACCCCAAGTATGTTTGGACGAAATGTGTTTCAGAAAATTTGGAGACGATTGAGCAATGTCCGTCCGTCTGTCTGTCTGGCTGGCTGGAGCGCACGACAACTCTCGAACGGATCAACCGATTCTATCCAAAATTTGGCTTTCGTAATATTTTTTCAAACTTAGTTTAGGTTCGAAGATGGGCTATATCGGTCCACTCCTTCCGATACCTCCCCCGCAAAAGTTCGAAAATGTTCTAAAAATTTGTGCGCACGAGAACTCTTGTAGAAAGTAACCCACTTGACCCATACTTTGCACATCGTGAATTTTCTACTATACTTAGATGAGGTTTCAAAATGGACTCAATCGGCCCACTCCTTCGGGTACCTACCACACAAAATATCGGAAAGTTCAGTTCAGGGGCTGCTCTCGCATCGCTTTGATTTTTACTGTAACAACTTGTATTCACTGCCCCATATACGATGGTACAAGTTTCATCAGGGGCAAGTCCATACTTCGTGAGAAAAAAGCCTGAATGGTCAAAAAGCCCCTATAACACCGCGTGTAGTGGATGTAGCGCAAGATAACTCTCAATCTGCTGATTCGGTCCAAAATTTGGCCTTCGCAATATTTTGTCCAAACATAGTTTAAATTGGAAGATAAGCCATATCGGTCCACTCCTTCAGGTACCTCCCCCACACAAGTTCAAAAATGTTCGGAAAACTTGTGCGCACGGTAACTCTTGAAGGGAGTGACCGATGTAATCCATACTTTGCACATCCTTATATATCTATATATGGACTATATTTGTCTACTCCTTCTGGTACCTCTCACACACAAATTCGGATAAGTACACTTTAAGACCTGCTCTCAGACCTTTGTTTAACTTCTAAAATGGCCCATATCGGTCCTCCCTAAGGGTACCTCCCCCACAAAAGTTCAACATTTGTGTCTTAGTGCAGTTAATTCCTAATCCGCATTTTTGTCGGCAAGTTCAAATGTCCAAAAAGGGACACACAATTCTGAAAATACCTTAAATACATTCGATCTGTCCGTAGGTGAAAGTTTCACTTCGCATTGGCTGAGGGTATATATCGGTCGGCAAAGCCGACTGACACTTTTTTACTTGTTCACTCATACTTTCAAACATGTTTTACTGTTGATGGTAGTTTGTTGTTCGCCACTGATGAAAACAAATATGAGAGAGTACAGGAAAAACAAAATAATATACAGAGGTTGTTACTGTAAAATTATTGCGCGGAATATTTTAGCTCAGTCATTTTAGGAAGTCCTTAATATTTGTACCTCTCCAACCGGCATCACATGAAATAAGTGGGGAATCAAAAACATCGTGGACTTTGCCTTTTAAATTCAATCATGAACATACCATTTAGCATCATCTTCGTTGTGTACTTTTCAGTACAGATCCATACCCACCCTACAGTTTATATTTTATAGTTTAACAGAAAAGCATCAATGTTGAAAAATCAATATCAAATTAACAATAGTTTTCCACCTAAGCAAACACCTTGGAGATACACGAAAATATTAATATCCACCCAAACCCACGACAATTGCATTGTGGATGCTCGGATACCTACCTGAAGGCAAATTTGAAATTCTTAACCACAAATCTATGATTTTTTGGAGTGCCAGGCTGGCTGCCTCGTTGACGACTGACTGCCATCTTTGCTTAGGAATCATACATGTGTCAATCATTAACAGAAATCTCTTAAACTTAACACAAATTCTTCAAATACAAATCCAGGAAAGCCAAGGCAACAACAATAACAAACGACAACCAATGAAAAATACTTCATCGTTGAAGGAAACATAAACAAACATTACTGCCAATGGAACTTCTTAAGAAAGACAACATCTGTTAGGTGGCTGCTGGTTGACTGTTTGGCTACTGTTTTGTCGACAACACATTGTCATCGTCATCATCAGCAACAATAATTCGTAGAATATGCAGCAGCAACAGCAACATCAGAGAGTTATACAGCATCACTAAGCTTTTCGACAGCATCATACTGATTCTTTAACACAGATGAAGTAAAAACTTACTACAGTTGCTTTTGATGACAAGCTTCTTCGCCTGCGAACAAAGGAAGTCCAATGTTTTTTGAAGAGAAACTTTTTTGGTTTGTTTGTGACGAGTAGAATGACATAGCTTTGATGGCTCATGGATGCTACCGAAAAAATATATTTTCTGTTGTCCATTGAAAGGCTAAACCTCGTCACAACAAGGTTTGTACCGATGATCCTTTCGAGATCAGATTACTAGCGGCTGCTGCTGTTGTTACTTGTGCCAGTAAACAGATGAAAACACCACAAATGACCATTGATGCAAAAACAACAATAACCACAACAGAAACTAACAAACATTTTATCACACATTTTGCAATATTTGTTCGTGGAGCTGAGTGACAGTGGTTAAGAATAAATATGCGGAGGCTTGCAGTACGCTTCTGAGAAATGGTTTTAGTTGGACAGTTTAATTTCACATACATTATTCTGGTCCAATAAGAATTAGAGAGGATTGGAGATCTGATACAAAATTCAGCTAATATTGCTCGTGTATAGGGTGTCCAAAACCGAAACCGGTTTAGACCGGTTTAAAGAAAATAGTAATATTTTTAATATTAAATTAAATTTGTATTATTGAAAGTAAACTAAACTTAACTAACACAAGATACGGGCCAAGTTGTAAATGTCAGATACCTTTAAATTTGAAAAATAGTTTGTGTAAAATGTATAGTTGTACCAATCTAGTTCAACTGAACGATCCATGAAAGCTGCGTATACGTAATATCCCAAGGTAGTTTGAATGACGTTACTCATACGTTTTGAATTAGTACAGTAATCTAAGAACTTGTCGAATTTAAGGATATAAAGCATAACGATAACAAAATGCATGTTTGATTCCGGCACGATAATTTGAGGTTCTCGCATGAGGGAGAATCCAGACTTAATAAAAATTTACTATTCTTAGATCACAATTTCAGTCTTAATGTTGTTGTCCCCACTTAGAGGATGAATATTAAATAACAGGGATATTATGAGATAATTATATAATAACGAAGTCGTTATACTTAATTTACCCCTTTCCGCACATTTTAAATCAATTCTTTTCATCAATTATGAGCAATTTTGCACCTACTTTACAAAACCGGTTTAAACCGGTTAACCGGTTTTGGAAATTTTTGAAAACCGGTTTTTGAAAAAATTAAAAATTTCGGTTAACCGAAAACCGTTTCGTTTGAAAAACCCGGTTTTTCGAACACCCTACTCGTGTATGCCGTGGCAGCTAGTCCACACGCAGGAAAAAATTGAGCAAGCATATAATATGTTTGGATGTTTGCATGTTAGGATCCAAACATATTATATGTTTACTTTTTGAATGGCTAGACTTTTGTACAAGGTGGTGCAAAAGTAATCTTCCTATCAGAAAATGCTATAATTTTTGCAATTGGCCCCTAATGTCAGCTCTGTTTTGACATTTGTGTAGTAGACACATGCAAAATACACGTTAATAAACAATGTTACGCTTCACTGCTCCAGAACGCGGAAATTTGGTCAATATTTATTTGACCAATAATCGGTCGGTGACTTTGGCACAACGTGAATTTCGTCGCAGACGTTTAGCCGCTCGCCTCGAAGAGACTGGCACAACCCGAGATGCTGCCAGGCATGGCAGACCCCGGAGTATCCGTTCTGCAGAGAATAATGCTGCTGTAGCCGAGGATGTCATGGAAGCGCCGTCGACATAGGCCAGACGACGTGCCACGCAAATGGGTATCAGTTGACGGTCTTTACAGCGAATTTTGGTACAAGATTTGAAGATTTTTCCGTACAAAGTCCAGACGGTGCATCAGCTGTTAGATGCTGCCCGCCAATCGCGTCTAACATACGATCAAGCCATCCTTAATCACCACCAAGAGGAAGATGATTTTTCATCAAAAATAATCATGAGTGATGAGGCGTCCCAGACTTCTTTTTGTGGGGCTTTTTGAAGTCGCGGGTTTATGTCAACAATCCTCAGACTCTTTCAGCTCTTGAGGACAATATCCGACAAGAATGTGAGGACATATCGCCAAAGTGATGAAAAATTCCATAAAAAGGGCTCAAATGACAATAAACTGTGGCGGCGGCCATTTATCTGATACCATATTCTCGACTTGCGCCACCTTGTACATAACAATTTTTTTAAAGCTACCTTTATTGGCGGAACATGCTAATATTGCACGTGTATGCCGTGGCAGCACAAACTACAGTGCTTCGTCAACAGGTGCCTACGTAGAATTCTAAGAATATGGTGGCCACGAACTATAAGCAACGAGCGATTATTGCAAGTGACGAATCAAATTGAAATAGAACGTGAAATTAAACGCAGAAAATACAGGTGGATTGGACATACGTTACGAAAGGACACTAACGATGTAACTCATGCAGCTCTGGAGTGGAATCCACAGGGAAAAAGAAAAAGAGGACGCCCTAAATCTACTTGGCGCAGATCAGTGACTCAAGAAACATCTAAATCTTTTAGCGAACTTAGAACAATAGCTCGAGACAGAAATCAATGGAAAATATATACAAATAATCTTTGTGAATAGGCTAAGTTTTATTACAAGATGTAAATAAACATGCCATAATAATAATAATAATAATAATGCCGTGGCAGCTAGTCCACACGCAGAAAAAATCAGGAAGCATATAATATGTTTGGATGCAAACATAAAATATGTTAGGATCGAAGCATATTATATGTTTACTTTTTGAATGGCTAGCCTGCTGATGGACCATAAGAGAAAAGCGCAGCTTACGGGGTACGTTCTTACATTGGGATCCATCTGTGGTAAATTTTTTTAAAACATAATGATGGATTATCTTCTGCGGAAGTTAACGACTACTTTCAAGAACTGTGCGTATGCTGATGACATGTTTATCATGGTCTTAGGGGATACTCGGGTCGAGCTGGAACTCGGGTCGAGCTGAGCAGCAATGAACGTAAACAAACAAAACTAATCGCGTACCAGTCACATAAGGCCACAAACTTGTCAGTTTCCCGGAATCGTTTCGTTCTCAAAATCAAAACAAAATCACAAATTTTTCAATGCAAGAAGATGAAAACCGTACGAAACTAAAAGAATTATTGGCAAACGTTTGCTGTGATGAATCACACATCCAGCCACACACACACATGTAATTGTTTAACAACCCTATATATGGTGATGTTGTATCAACCACCAAACGTTTTTGAATTATTCATATCGTCTGCTCCGTCGGAAAAGGTCGTAAGTCCACTTTTTTTGGAAATCGCGTTTTTGTTACAGAATGATAGTACAAGTCGAAACACGTCGTATGATACGAAGAAATTGGTAGTATGTCGCGTTTTTCTGTATGTTTTGCCCTTGTCGGAAAAGGTCGTAAGTCCACAGAACGTACAAATTTGAGTACGAAAAGGTCGTAAGTCCACAGGAAAATGTATACTTTAAAAGAATACTACAGCTAATGTAGTTCAGATATAATGTTTAACGTCATCCATGGTTGGGGTACAATGCAAAGAACTAGCCTACAACTTTCGATGATAATCGGATGATATTTGGCGGAGCCAGTGAACCAAACTTTTGAACAAAAATGTGATAATTTCTATATTGCAACGAAAATTTACATTTGAAATCTATTTTACTCTATAAGCGAACTGATTATGAAAGATGGACATCTGGCTTTTCATTGATACTAATTGGGATGCTGTATGTGTCCAAATACAACACATATTGCAAAATTTGTGAAAAAATCCCAATTTTTTATTGTTTTTTGTTGATATCTTACTTAATATTTAAAAAAAATCAAGTATTTTATGATTTGCTCATACGGAATACGTCCTTTGTGCTTTGCAAAATAAAAATATTGATGTTTCCGCTGATTATATTGCATTTGTAAGCCGAGACGAATTATCATACATTTTTATGTATTCGGATCATAATTTTTTAAAAGTTTTAAGAACGCTTAATTTTTTGATACCATTCCGATGGCGCAAAAGTGACGGGTCTGTGTGGTTTAAAATACACGCCAAATGGAGATCATTTGTTTGAACTGAACTTGTAGGATCAGTGGAAGAGTTAATCTTCAAGCAATTAATAATGGAATAACTGCATTGGAGTTCTCACAAACTTATATATTAGGCAGTTCCGTCATTTAACCTCTTCTTTATTGTAATTTGCATCAAGAGTAAGGTCAACAGTTTTTTTTCTCTTATAAGCTATTTTACCGAAATTGGTCCTCCTCCATAAATTAAAATATGCACCAAAAATAAATTTTTGCCAATTTTAACACCATTTGGTCATTTTCATCCCCAAATACTATCCGATCATCATCCACAATTATTATTATCTTTTAAATACGTCCTCTAGCGTGATTACGGATACACAACAAACAATTAAAACGGTGGGACACCGTATATATTAGGCTAAAACTCTGTTATCTGACCATGTTCATCAATATAATTGGCATCAACGGAGCACTTATGCTAACGAGGTTATATACACTTTCATACAGGCAAAATGTGCCTCATCGAAATAATGGATTTAAAAACCATGTATGTTTGGACGAAATCCGTTTCAGACAATTTGGAGTCGATTTAGCAATGTCCGTCCGTCTGTCTGGCTGGCTGGTGCGCTCTCGAATCGCTTTTATTTTTGTTGTAACAACTTGTATTTGCTGCCCCCATTACGGCAGTACATGTCTAATCAGGGGCCAGTCCATACTTCCTTAGAAAATAGCCCGGAGTTTGAGTGCACGTTAACTCTCGAACGGACCTGCAGATTTGGTCCATACTTTGCACATCGTAATATTTCTACGGCGCTAAGGCCTGCTATCGAATCACTTTTATCTTTGTTGTAACAACAAGTTTTTTTTCAGGGGCAAATCCATAGTTCCTGAAAAAATAGCTCGAAAGCTGTGAAGAGGCTTGATGTTATGTTTTTCGTGGGCAAGTCCATGATTTCGGACCATCTGAAATTACTGGTGGGCACAATATCTACCAAAAGGAATGACTCCCATAATAAGATCCACTACCAAAATGGACTATGTCACTTTTGAACTTCAAATCGAATATATTTTTTGTCGGCAAATTCCAAAAGGGGGCACAAAATCCGTTATCCGAATATTCGATATTGTCAATAGATGGACGTTTCAATTCAAACAGGCTGAGGGTATATCTCTTTCGGCAAAGCCGACTGATACTTTTTTACTTGTTTAAATATAACTTACGTGAGTGAAACGTGGATACCAGTCCAAATATTAAAAAAATTACCAATTTTCAACCAAAAGTGTTGGTCCATTAAACTCGCTAATTATTATCTGATCACCATGTTAAATTGCTACTTTCTTCTATGTCTTAAACTCAAATCATTCAATATCGCTCCGATCGGAATATTACTGCGATCTACAGCACAGCTACAAAGTCGGCTAAAAATTGTGGGTTTGGTCCATTTCACACCTTTCGATCACTTCTGGTCGAAACCCGACCGCTCCACAAAATTTCGTGACGATGGCTCTGGAGTTTTATTACAATTGTTAATGGATGGACGGACACACATAGCTAGATCGCATTATCTCGTCAAGATATGAAAAAATGGCAAGGGGAGAGGGTCTACGATGAATACTTCGCGATGTTACACGAATATTGGACAAAACAAACGTATAATACCCTTTCCACATTGTTTTGTAAAGTATAAATATTTTATTTTAAAAACGTCCGTAAATTGTAGGAAAAGGTCGTAAGTCCCTACAAAAATACAAAACTGTACAAGGAAAAGGTCGTAAGTCCAAAGACATCCAATTATTTCCCAAAGGCGACGGAATTTTATCAAACAAAGTAAAGGTATTGAAGCGGAATAAATAAACGAAGAATACTGCCTTTACCACCATAATAAAATCTTTAACACAGAAAGCTCTGGAAAGTTTTTTCTTCCCCCTGAAAAATTTATTGAGAGGGACTTACGACCTTTTCCGACGGAGCAGACGATATGTGTTTAGTACTATTTCGTTTTCTATATGCTGTTGTGGAGTTGAGAATTTTTAGTTTTGTTCGCACTCACGAATGTAAAGAAATCGAAACTAAACAACGAGCTCGGCCAACGTGATTTATGTTGCTTTTTGTATTGTTCCCATGGAAAATACGAAACGAAACCATTGCAAATGTTTTTTAAAGTATTTTTACGTACTCTGGTAAGCAGGCAGGTATAGTAGGGATCTGGAGTGACCGACTGGGTGTTGAAGTGACCAGGGAGTAGACTGAGCTGATTCTACGGAAAGGTAGGTTGGTACACAGCCGTCCTCCCCACGTTCGATTTGGGAACGAGTCAAGTGTCTGGGTATTACGACGGGCGAGAGAATGAACTTCCTACCACACTTTGATCGCTTAAAGGACAAGTGGGGGGTATGATCAGACGACTCTTGCGGACCGATTTGGGCTTGAGCAGGCGCTCTGTACGTGCTATATATATTTATGTTTCCTGCGCAACATATGGTGCATATGCATGGTATCATGCAGCTGAGCCTAATTTGGGGAATAATAAATCACTGTCGACACAAATGTTAGCACTGTGTCCACGTATACAATGACCATCGGTTTGTAAAGGAGTGTACATCAGTTCTGGCTGAGGATGGGGATATATGGCGGTGTAGTGCAATCCTTCGAGAGCGTATTACTGATAGGTGGCGGACTAGGTGGATGAAGAGTAACAATGGGAGGGTGATGTACGAATTTATTGGTAATGCTACGATAATACTGGTCCGCCCAGACGGGCATGGCTTTCTGAATGCATTTCGGCACGTAAGAGACCTATCCAGGACAGGCTTATGTCGATGAGGGATGACTGGAGGCATGTACTGACGGAGTGCCCTTACTATGATGACGTTAGAAATTTAGCCAAAGTGGACATAACGAATGAAGGGGAGGGGTGGGATTTCAGTAGGGCACTTGGAGACTGTCAGGCCCTTAGTTGTTTAAGTAGTTTTGCCCGTCAAGTGTTTGATAGAAGAAGGGCTAGACTTAGTGGAGGCAATTTACGAGGGCAGTTCAGAAACTTCTTAGCCTAGCACAAAAAGAGCGGTATAAACAGAAAAAAAGGTAAGTGTTTTGGAAACTTCCATCTCTGTTATGAACACATGTTAAATTTTGTTTCCATCTGGCAACTCCTTCATATAGAAACAGGTGTTCAAAAAAGACGCATCCGCAATTTTTTTTACAATGGAAAAATTAGAAATGCGTGCTGTCATTAAATATTTACATAAAAAAGGTTTATCGGGACAAGAAATTCATAATGATATGGTGAATGTGTTAGGGG
Source organism: Musca autumnalis (assembly GCF_047663935.1). Lineage (NCBI taxonomy): Eukaryota > Metazoa > Arthropoda > Insecta > Diptera > Muscidae > Musca > Musca autumnalis. The sequence continues at coordinate 16,548,396 of NW_027411977.1, read as the reverse complement.
AAAGTGATCCTTCATATGCAACAGTAAAAAATTGGGTTGCTGAATTTAAACGTGGTCGTACAAGCATTGAAGATGAGCCACGTAGTGGACGTCCAAAAACAGCAACAACAACAGAAATTGTAGCCAAAGTGCATGATATGGTATTAAATGATCGACGAATAAAAGTGCGTGACATTGCTAATATCAAGGGCATCTAAATGATCGAGTCCATGTAATTTTGCATGAAGAACTACAGATGAAAAAGCTTTCTGCAAGATGGGTGCCGCATTTGTTAACAGTCGATCAAAAACGCATGAAAATTTCTGAAGCTTGTTTGGATCGTTTTAAGCGAAATAAAATGGATTTTAAGGGTCGTTTCATAACTGTTGATGAGACATGGATCCACCTCTATACTCCAGAGACAAAAGAACAATGCAAACAATGGACTGAAGCTGGAGGATGTGCCCCAAAGAAGGCAAAAACAATTCAATCGGCTGGTAAGGTTATGGCAACGGTTTTTTGGAACTTCAAAGCTATTTTATTGATTGGACTAAGTGTATTGAAGTTTCAGAGATTTTATTGAAAACTAAAAATATTTTTGAAAAACTACCCAGCAAAATGTTCGATGCCAAAGATGCTATTCAAGAATGGATGCAAGTGAAATGGAATGTCATTTTTTCAGCATCTTCACTCATTCTTTTTACAAGAGCGTGACCCCCAAAAGATGCAATTCATTTTCAGATCCTAATCATGTCATCCTAACTAACTCGATGGAATGGCATCTTCAACAATTCTTTGGCATGGCATCTATACTAATCCTTTGGCATGCCATCTTAACCAATTCCCAAGAATAGCATTTTCACTAATCTATGGCATGTCATTTGCACCAACCCTTTGGCATGTAATTTTCACGTCTTGTTCGGAAAATGGAAAATGCTGTATTGAAAAATGATTTTCATTTTTTTTATTTTATTAATTCAAAGGAATTAATGAAATAACTATAATTTATTTATCATCATAAAGTTTACATCTATAATTGCAGTTTGTTCTCGTTGTTGTAACAGTAGTTAATATGTTTGTATTATCATTTTTCTGCTTAATCTGACTCTGGGTCTATCAGTCGTAAGAATGTGGCTATTTCGCTATTTATATGGTTTGTAACCACAAAGCTGCAATCTAAGTTTCTTAGCAGGATTGTTAGGGTAATTGAAAAGGAGCAGTGTGTCGTTGGGGGCCTGTGCTGTATGCTGGGCAGATGTTTTCCACGGTGTCATCAGTACTTGCCCTATAGGAATTTTGACGTCTGCACCATCCCGAGCGAATTGACCCAAAACTACTCTGGTTTGTCCTGACAGCTGGCGCTTCTCAGCTGCGATAGATGGTGTATGTTCTCCAAGGACCGCATTCTTGTGAATGCTACTTAAACCTGGTTGAAAGGCTTGTTGATCTAGAGGTTCTCTCTTGTAACGTTACACTTCTCTTTCTAGATTATGAGCACGGCTTGCTCTGAGTGAGTCCTCTGGTAATATGGAGATGGCCTCCAGTGCAGTTGTTGTGCTGCTTACGGATCCTATGCTATTGATCGGCAACTGGAAAGTTATATCTGATGCTGGAAGAACTATAGCCACAAGGGTCCTTGTTACGGGCGACAAAAGCGAAATCGGGTTGTAAGATTCACCTTTGCTGGCATCCTTTGGCAAGCGACAGGTTGTAAATTTAAGTGAGAAACTTGACTTCCGGTCGTCCCAGCTGTTGCAGTCTAAACACCGCCGCTGCACGCAACAGAGTTTACTTCCTCCGCAACAGGTTTTGATTCATCTTACAAAAGGATTTTACTTCCGTCAGAGCAGTGCAGATTTCGACATTGACTCCAACTGCAGATTACTATTTCGTGAATTTTATTTTACAACGTTTTGGAAATTTTTGTTGTTTTGTAGGGATCTACAAATCGACTTGTTGAGCAGTGTTCTCTAGAGCAGGCAAGGAAACTTTTATAATTGGCATGTTCCTTTACTTTTAAAAATGGTAATTGTTGCAAAAATGGTAAAAGTGGTGAACTGCTCGCATATAAATTGTATGCTTTTAAAAGTAAGGAAACACTTTGCGGGTAAAAACTGGTAACCTCAGGCATGTAAAGGAACACGACTAATACCAAAGAGTGCAGTCCGACTTTACTTTTAGCTCAATGATTGGGACATCCTAGCATAATAAATCTTACATTGCTTTAAACGTACATATTTAGATAAATAAAAGAATATATACAAGTGTAAAAATAAAAACACAAAATTCATCTCTATTGGATGGATGGAATGGGTTCAAATGCTAAGGAAAAGATCGGATCTACCACGACTTCCTTTGAATTGGTTCGAATGCTGATGAAACGATCGGATCTTTTACGACTTCCGTCGAATGGTTTCAAATGCTGATGAAAAGATCGGATCTTTCACGACTTCATTTGAACCAATGCAAAAGATCCAGTGAAATCATGGCATCTCATGGAACCACTTCCATAAAATTTTGCTGGCTAACTATTCTCTTTCATTGATAGGCTAAGAAGTTTCCGAACCGCCCTCGTAGGCATGTTGGTGTTCATTATGTATGTCGTGCTAATATGGGTGCCGCATTTGTTAACAGTCGATCAAAAACGCATGAAAATTTCTGAAGCTTGTTTGGATCGTTTTAAGCGAAATAAAATGGATTTTAAGCGTCGTTTCATAACTGTTGATGAGACATGGATCCACCTCTATACTCCAGAGAGCAAATAAAGGACTGAAGCTGGAGGATGTGCCCCAAAGAAGGCAAAAACAATTCAATCGGCTGGTAAGGTTATGGCAACGGTTTTTTGGAACTTCAAAGGTATTTTATTGATTGGACTAAGTGTATTGAAGTTCCAGGAGATTTTATTGAAAACTAAAAATATTTTTGAAAAACTAACTATTCTCTTTCATTGATAGGCTAAGAAGTTTCCGAACCGCCCTCGTAGGCATGTTGGTGTTGGTGCGGCGTCGTGTTCATTATGTATGTCGTGCTAGTCACCCGTGGGGTGGCCTTGTTAATTGTTGTGTTGTCTGTTGGTGCGGTCCCTGTGGGCCCATTGTGCAGTCTGTGAGGACATTGTTGGTGGTCCTGTCTTGTTTGTTTCGCTGTTTGGTGGGCTGTTTGGAGTCCAACTGGTAGTAGGCCTTGGCTCGAAGCCTGATAGGAGTCTATATTCTGGTGCAGCGGGTGCCAGGTGCCCCCATATACTCGGATCTGGCCTGGAAGTTGGTGTTGCCTCCCTTGTGGAAGCATCGCGGTGGTTGTGTTTTAGACCCAAATCGCGGATAGAACTTTGGGTCGAATGTGGAGTAGCATTATCAACCGAATGCCTGACCCACCAGAGAAAGGCAGGAGTATAAGGAGGCGACCGCGTACACATAAGTGTGAAGTAATTGGTACTTTTCGTGCTGGGGCGTTGGAAGAAGACTAGCTTCTACACACATTAGGCATAATATTTTATCTGCTTCATAAAGGTGGACTGTGGGAGACATATGGAGGTATGTAGATTGACACAGTTCAATTTTAAAACCAAAAAGTTCTGTCATTGCGTACTACTGGCTGGCCGGTAATGCTCTCACGACTTCCCTGTGCTGTAAGTAACTTCTGAAGCGTCAGCTTCGTATTCAGGTGTAATGAGCTACTGAAGTCTGTGAGTGCGCCCTGAGCCCATAGAAATGGCGGGGTTTGTTATGTCACGCCATTCATGAGATGTTTGGCTTATTTCGGTTATTCAGCAGGTACGTATCGAGCTACTACAGAGCTAATGAAGAATTGCCTTAACCGCACGAACGTGTGAGGTATTAAACCTCTCATTGAAGTGCTAATCAGTTTTGGTTCAGCAAACACCAAATGAAGGGACTTTTTAGGTACGAGTCACTTCATTTACTAAATCTAGTGCCACTTTGGAAACATTTGACGATCTGCGAAAAACATCATCTTAACGTGGAAAACTTGTTTTTCTTCGCTTTGCCTCATTTTAGGAAGAATGCCGTTTTTATACCCTTCACTTAGAAATATTCAACGGAAACCCTGTAAAGTATATATTCTTGATCAGCATAATATTTTAAGTCGATATAACCATGTCGTTTGTCCGCCCGTCAGTCTGTTGAAATCAAGATAAGATGGACCTTTGTAAATTCGTATAGAAGTTTATTTTACTCCTACGGCGCTTGGTATTGAAAATAGTTCATTCGGTCCACGTTTTCATTTAGCCCCCATAGAAGGGTACCTACCGATTTTCGGTGTTATGAAGATTTTAGTCTCATTATCACACTGAAATGGCTGAAATTCGGCATTCAGGTTTTCAACCTGAAATTAGTAGGTACAGATCGGGGTACCTCCCAATTTTCGATATTTTGAAGCTTGTGTCCTCAATATCCCATCAAAATGGCTGAAATTTGGTATTAGTCGGTATAGAACAACGTCTTCATATGTGACCAATATCCCACCAAAATGGCAGAAATTTGGTATTCAGGCTTCGTTTCTGATATTAAACTTTCCACCTGAAATTAGTCGGTATAGATCCACGTCTTCATATAGCCCCCCAGAAGCGTACCTCCCGATTTTCGTTGGTGGTATAAAACTTTCCTCCCGATTTCCGTTGAAGGTCGTGCACTCAATATCCCACCAAAAGGACTGAAATTTAGTATTCGGCTTCGTTGGTGGTATAAAACTTTCCACCTGAAATTAGTCGGTATAGATCCATGTCTTCATATAGCCCCCATAGATCGGTACCTCCCGATTTTCGATATTTTGAAGCTTGTGACCTCAATATCCCACCAAAGCGACTGAAATTTGATATTCAGGCTTCGTTGGTGGTATAAAACTTTCCACCTAAAATTAGTCGGTATAGATCCACGTCTTCATATTGCCCCCGATGTTGGGCATTTTGAAGGTTGTGGTCACAAAATCCCACCAAAATGGCTGGAATTTGGTGTTTGCTTTCGATTAGTCGTATAGGTCTTCATATACGCCCCGCAGAAGCGTACCTCCCGATTTTCGTAGTTTTGAAGGTTGTGCACTCAATATCACACCGAAACGACTGAAATTTGTACTAACTCTACGATGGGGATATAAAACGTTGAATTTTCGGTATGTTGAAGATGTTGGTTCCAATATCCCACAGAAATGGCTGAAATTTAGTTTGGTCTTCGTTGAGGGAATAGCACTTTCCACCAGAATTCATATAGCCCATATAGAACGATACCCACAGATTTTCGGTAATTTGAATAAGTCCAGGTTTTGGTATAAACCCCATATAATGGTGCCCCAATTTATTGAAGATCTTAGTCATATTGTTACGGAATTGGGTTTAACTAATCTCCGTGTAGACGTAGTTTTATTTCCCAGTAGGATTTGTACCAAATAAAACAGGGTTCGTTTTAGATTACGTTTCTACAATGCTTTATTTACTTTATTGCACTTATTCGGAACCGACTTTAATTACTAAGCCAACAGCTTGTCTCTAGTTAGCACGCAGCTATTCTTTAACCGATCTGTTCCGTTCAACGCTTTAAACACAACTAACTCGTTGTTGCTGATTCCACGTGTATTTATCTCAAAATTCCCCTCGTTCAAGAATCCTCTAGAACACGTCAGGTAACACCTCGAATCTGTGCAACGAACACACAGACGCACATTCGCACTAAGCGAACAACCAGACTCACATACATGGGCGAAGATCAATACAAGTGGACAAGCATACTAATGACTTAATTACAACAACAAACAAATGCAAGAAATAAAGAAGTAGCAAACTAAACCATAAGTACATGATTAGGGCAAAACAAACAAAAGCACATTAATGAAAGGTAAAGTAAGAACTAGAATGATGAAGAGAATTCTACATGGTAGTTGTTGTTGCTTAAATAAAGTAACTGTAGGATGTTTTTAACTTACTGTTTCGATTTTCCATTTTATTTTTCATGCATTTCCATAATTCGTATCCACTGTGCCTTGATGCAAACAATCGATAGAAAGACATGCTTCACCTAGCCGTCTGCTGACAAGGAAATTCTCGTAGATTTTACTTGGGTGTTCCTTTTGACAATATTGAACATTTTTTGAACAGATATTTTTCCTCAGTTTAGTAATTAAAGGCTCACTCATCGAATGAATGAGTGTCACGCCACACGTGATCTCTAGGAAGAATATGGAGGATAAAGGCCAACGATCATAATAATGCTGATCATCCATTAGCAACTAAGTAGCCGTGTGATGTGGTGTGGTGCTATGGCAAATGCTATTGCAGAACATGTTATGATCATCATTTCCAGCAGAATTTTCTGTGGTTGCGACTTTTTCTCTTTGCGAAATTCTTCTTTGGCTTATGTCTGTGGAGGTTTTATCTGATTTAACAAGATGATGTGACTGTTTAACGCCCAGACAAATTCGTTTCCAGGAATATTTTGTTTAACAATAATAAAAAGCACGCGTTTCATGCTTCATAAACTCCACAACAACTGCAACAACAGCATGCCACAACCAACAGTAGCAGGAAAAACAGCATCAGCTTTAACGTCAACGATATTGATAGACGATTAGTTCATAACAATTGTATGGACGGACTAACGTTAACATTATGACGATGGAGATTTGTAGTGATGTTGTGCTACCTCCCAGGAATACATGGCACAGGACGGCCTTCATTCAGACATCATCATGTTTTGGGGCCAAAGTCTCTGGAGTGCAGTTTACTCAACTCGTACAATAGTCATTTGCTTTAAATTGAGGCCTAAATAGCCATACAACCCCATCCCTTACCATGGCTAAGGGAATTTAATGTGCATTTGCAGGGTTGTAAAACTATGGAAAAGAAAGCTAGAGAAAAAAAGACCTACCGACAACAAAGCACGGAAATATCAGCGACAGCAATATCGATTAAATGTTTCCCAATTTAAATTTACGAATTTCTCCTTGTAATATCCTTCAGATTCCATTTCATTTGTTAGCCAGTAAGCGTAACGGAATCGCTTCATAGTCATCATGAGCAGCAGTAGCAATCGCAGCATCATCATCGTCATCCCCGTATCAGTAGTGCGGTTGGTCACGTACAAGATTTTCTCGTTTATTACATTTTCCTTGTTTTAAGTTTATTGCTTCCTTTTGGCCCCTTCCCAGCCGCATTCGTTCGTCGTTATGGGTCACATACAGCACTGCACTGTTGCCAGCCAGTGAAAGCTAAGGGCTGTTTGTCGTTTCGTTAGTTTCTTTTGGAGTGGAGTTTTTTTGTCGGCCTAAAATGTCTAGGGCATTTCTATCATTTGGCTTACGAAGAAAGTCAAGTCTTTTGTTTTGGGTACGTCATGGAAATCTTTTACGCTTGTTTTTTTTCACTTCTGTTGCTTCAGCTGTCAGAATTTCGTCCATTTGGAAATTTAATTTTTTATGTACAATATTTTTCTTTGTATTCGCATGGATTTTTTGCACTTATGTTCGCATGTCAGTTTTTGTTTTTTGCGTTTTCAGTTCCATTGGGGGTTTCGAAATTTAAAAAAAAAAAAAAATCTTACTTTGAAATGTATTCAGAGACGTTGGATTTCGGCGGGGAATGAATCTTTTTGACTTAATATATTTTTATGAATGACTATTACCTTGTTAAAACTATTCTGCTATTGTCATCGACGGGAAACGAGAAATCGAGCGTTTTATGATGTAAATCTTCCCGGAGTAACTGATTTGGCACAAAGTAATATTCTTCTTCTAAAATTGTCATCCCTTCGATACCTCAAAAAAAGTTTAAAAATTGTAGCATGGAGTCTTCCGACAACACTACTTTGAGTCCTTGGGAGAATGATACGGCAGCAACAACCAGCAAAAAGGAAACATAACCTAACAGGCATTCCAAGAGGCTTTGTTAAAAGATCAAAGCTGCCGCCCCAACACCATATCAGTCAGAAATCAACAAGGCTATCTACAAGGAAGCTGTTCAGGTAAAGAAAAACTTGGTAAGCACCTTGAGAGCTTTGAAAATCAGACCGTGGCCTCAAGAATAAATCTAATGAAATATGGGAAAAAGTCAAATAAACTCCGTTGTAGTTCGACTGCAGCAAATGTTCGGAGAGAAAGGTCAGCAAAGGTAAAACTGGGATTAAGGATACATGGAGAAGGCTGAAGAGGCCATATTAAGTTACTTCCGTTACTTCACTGCGAGGAGTTCCGTTTTGTAAAGTTTAAGCAGATTCCAAACATCTGCAATGCACGCTGGAACTCTCGTGTCATTCTGAATTTATTCTGCTGTCTGAACCTCGAAACAGGTTGTGTAAAATCTGTAAATTGATTTCATACTCATGTACTGATCATTGGTTCAGTAGTCAATTGTCCCTCGCTAAAGTTTTTTAAGAACTACTTGTAGCTCAGAATGGCTATCCAAAGGCTCTGAAATGCTAGAAGACCCACTGGATAAAGTATTAGTCTCCCACAAAAATTGCCCGAAGCTAGCAGTGCTATGCAACACTGCCGCAACATGGACAGCCTCCTACTGAGAACTTGCTTGTGTTCGTTAGGTCTTTTATCGAGCCACATTATATGTAATGTAATCTTAAATAAAAGCTTATCAAAATGTGATGCATGCATATAGGGTTGTAAAACGTCACCAGCCTAGTATACAATCTAAACCACCAAACTGAGGTGAAGACAGTAATTAATGGGTTCAGGAACAAGTCAACGGTGGTATTTATGTTTTTTAGCCGGACTTTTCAAGACCGGTTGTGAGATATAGATAAGGAGTATACATCAGATTATTATTGAAATCTGGATAAACAACTAAAAAAGTATCAGTCGGCTTTGTCGACAGAGATATAACCTCAGCCTATGTGAATTGAAACTTTCATCTAGGGACAGATCGAACGTATTTAGGGTCTTTTAAGAAGCTTTGGACATTTAAATTTGCAAAAAAAAGTGGATTAAAGGATTAAAGTTCAAAAATGTTGTGGAGGGGGTACTTCAAGGATTGGAACGACATAGTCCATTATGGGAGTGGAAACACACTCACTAGTCACTTCAGTGGGTTGTCATATAACTCTTGGATCACTATGCCAGAAAGCATGGACTTGTCCACGGATAACATGATATCGCTGTAATCAGGACCACAACGGACAGCATCGGTATACATTCCAAAGGATCTTCAAACCGACCATTAACTGTACATAGACATGTTGAACTTTTGTGGGGGAGGTACCCTAAGGAGAGGACCATTATGGTCCACTTTAGAAGTTTAACAAAATTTGGACAAAGTTTGGACCAAATAGGTTGTCCCGTTCAAGAGATATCGTGTATACCATTTTAGCGATATATATTGGGGGGAAGTACCAGGTTTTGTGGACCGATATTGCCCATCTTTAAACTGAAACTAGTTTTGGACAAAATATGACGAAGGCCAAACAATGTTTTAGTACAGCATCCGGCAAAAAGGGGCACACGTGCCCTTGATGAGAATAACAACAGAACAACCACCTCTCAGTCTTCGTTCAGAAGTCAATGAAGAAGGTTCTGTTGTCGCTTCTTTCAATGATTTTTAATTTTAGCAATGCATTAACGCACACGCTGTTTGTGGAGAGAGCGGGAGAGAGTAGTATGCGTGAGGCCGCAAACAAAGCGTTTGTATTGGTGCCGACCCTGCAAGCAAAAACTATCGCGGAAGTAACTTAGGCGTGTCGCCTAGGGCGATGAAAACAGTCGCGGCGATAGTCGCAGAAGACACCCTGAAGTGACCTCCGTTGTGAAGAAATGAACCACGCCGGGGTGTCGTCTTGGAAGTCACTCCAGCGACACTTCTAGAAGATCATTTCCGCGATAGTTCTAGAAATTAAAAAAATATTTTTTTTTTTATTTTTTTTTCTATTTATTTTTATTTAATTTTTTTTATTTTTTAGTTTTATTTTTATACCCTCCACCATATGGAGGGTATAATTAAATTTGTCATTCCGTTTGTAACACATCGAAATATTCGTCGGAGACCCTATAAAGTATATATATTATTGATCAGCATAAAATTCTATGTCGATTCGACCATGTCCGTCTGTCCGTCCGTCCGTCCGTCAGTCCGTCCGTCTGTCTGTCTGTTGAAATCAAGATACAGCTCGCAATTTTAAAGATAGAGAGTCAAAATTTGGTACAGAAGTTGCTATTACTTGCAGGATGGTTGGTATTGAAAATGGGATATATCGGTCCACGTTTTGATATAGCCCCCATAGAACGGTACCTCCCGTTTTTCGGTATTTTGAAGGTTTTCGCTTCATTATCACACCGAAATGGCTGAAATTTGGTACGTAGTCTTCTTTAGGGGTACAAAACTTTCTCCCAGAATTTGGTCGGTGTCGGTCCATACCTTCATATAGCCCCCATAGAACGGTACCTCCCGTTTTTCGGTATTTTGAAGGTTTTCGCTTCATTATCACACCGAAATGGCTGAAATTTGGTACGTAGTCTTCTTTAGGGGTATAAACCTTTCCCCTAGAATTTTGTTGGTATCGGTCCACACCTTCATATAGCCCCCATAAAACGGTACCTCCCGATTTTCGTTATTTTGAAGGTTTTAGCTTCATTATCCTACTAAAATGGCTGAAATTTGGCACGTAGTCTTCTTTAGTGGTAAAAAACTTTCTCCCAGAATTTTGTCGGAGTCGGTCCATGTCTTAAATAGCCCCCATAGGCCGGTACCTCCCGAATTTCGGTATTTTGAAGGTTGTGGCCTCAATATTCCACCGAAATGGCTGAAATTTGGTATTTAGACTTCGTTGGGGGTACTCAAACTTCCCCTTTAACTTTTAGGTATAGGTTCACGCCTTTATATAGCCCCCATGGAAAGGTACCTCCCGATTTTTCGTGTTTTGAAGGTTGGGTCTTCAATATTCCACCAAAATGGCTGAAATTTGGTATTTAGTCTTCAATGTGATATAAAACTGTTCGCCAGAAATATGTCTGTACAGGTCCATATAGCCCCCATAGAACGGTACCTCCCGATTTTCGCAATACTGAAGACTGCGACGTCAATATCCAACCGAAATGGCTGAAATTATTTAATTCGTCTTCCAAGAGTAATAAAATATTCCAGAAGAGTATTATCAGTATAGGTCCACGTCTTCCTATATCCCCATAGAAGCGTACTTCTTGATTTTCGGTATTTTTTTAAGCCACATTCTCTTACCGAAATATATGAAATTTGGTATTTAGTCTTCTTTGAGCCTAAAAACTTTCCGTAAGAAATTTGTCGGTATAGATCGACGCTTTGAAATAGCCCCCACAGAATGGTGCCTCACATTGTTTTACCGAAATTGCTGAAATTTAGTATTAAGTCTTCTTCATACACGAAAGGAAACAAATTATTCCATTTTACTTCAATACAACTTGTGGTGGAGGGTATAAGAAGTTCGGCCCGGCCGAACTTAACGCCGTTCTTACTTGTTTTTAATATTGTTTAGTTTTATTTATTTATTTTTATTTATTTTTTATTTCTGTTCTCTTTTAGAGAGATTATTCTTTGCAATTTTCGCCTACATTAATTTTGTCATTTTAAAAATGTGATGTTTTTTTGCCTGACTTGGGAAGCGAACCCGGACCTTCAGAGTGCAAAGCGAGTGTGCTTGCCACTGCACCACCGCCTCATATAATCATCAGATAGAAAATGTTCTATATTTGTTCAAATATGTTGAATCATTAAATAAATGTAAACAATCGCCTTGGAAGTCACCCAGAAGTCACTCCGAAGTGTCGGCATACGCGATAAAACGTAATCACAATAAGGCTATAGAAATTGTTTGTGTAATTCTCCGACGATCTTCCTTGGGGTGTCTCCGGAGTGACCTCTTTGGCGAGGGAGTGCGTAACGCACTTCCAATTGCTGGCAGGGGATACCTGTTTTAGTATGTGTGTATGTATGAGTGAAGAAAACAACACTGCCAGCAATTGGAAGTGAGTTTCGCACTCCCTCGCCTAAGAGGTCACTCCGGGGACACGCCAAGGAAGATCGTTGGTGAATTCCACAAACAATTTCTATAGCTTTATTGTGATTACGTTTTATCGCGTATGCCGACACTTCGGAGTGGCTTCTGAGTGACTTCCAAGGCGATTGTTTACATTTACTTAATGATTCAACACATTTGAACAAATATAGAACATGTTCTATCTGATGATTATATGAGGCGGTAGTGCAGTGGTAAGCATACTCGCTTTACACTCTGAAGTTCCGGGTTCGCTTCCCAAGTCAGGCAACAAAACATCACATTTTTAAAATGACAAAATTAATATAGGCGGAAATTGCAAAGAATTATTTCTCTAAAAGAGAAGAAAACTAAAAAAATAAATAAAAATAAAAAATAAAAGATTTAAATAAAAATAAATAGAAAAAAAAAATATTTTTTATTTCTATAACTATCGCGGAAATGATCTTCTAGAAGTGTCGCTGGAGTGACTTCCAAGACGACACGCCGGCGTGGTTCATTTCTTCACAACGGAGGTCACTTCAGGGTGACTTCTGCGACTATCGCCGCGACTGTTTTCATCGCCTTGGGCGACACGCCTAAGTCACTTCCGCGATAGTTTTTGCTTGCAGGGAACAACCACATTATGTTTATTGTTTGTTTTCATTCACTTACACTGTAAGTGAGAGAGACGCAAATTCAAAAACAACTCAGTGGGCGCCCTCATAAGACAGTATACTTAGCAAAGAAGCGCGTCCCTGGTATATAGAATACGTACCTAACAATCAGGGGCTGAGTGCGTTAGGCCGTGTGGCAAACCATAGATGTTTAAACCAGCGTCAGGCGAGAGAGCGCCCACGGGCGCTCATTGAACGTTGCTCTCTTCACACACACAATTCAACCAATTGAAAAAGCATGCACTCACACAACGACACCCCGTAAAGTAAGCAATAGAAAAGTATGGTGCCTGACCCTGGTTTAAACTTCATATCTAACCCATATAAATTGTTGCGAAACAGAGTGGCTAAAACTTAACAAAGTGACTGCAGGCAAATCCATTTTACTAGTGTGTGTCCGGTGTGTCTTATCAGGATATTTCCGGCGATTTTAAACATGTTGGCTTGCAGCTCAACTACTTTTGCGTCTTTATAATTCTTCAGCCCGTTAATTCCTGTCCTGGGCCTAGATTTCTGTCCATGGTTATTCCATTTTAATCTTGACTATGGATGATGTAGGGGATGAACATGGCAAAGCCCAGGATTTATCTTGGTCCCTCTTTCATATCAAGTTGACACTGACCTCCCCGTGGTGTAACCTGTTAAGGGTAGTGGGCTAACATGTGCCGCACATTCACCCATAAGGTTAGTAACCCTTATAACTGCCATGACACAAAGCATGAGCTTGGTTACGGAATTGTAGTTGGTAGGAGGTCAAAACATCCAGCTTCACCCCAGTGAATGAAAGACTCGCTGCAATTCGATTAAAAGCAAAATTCTTCAACATCAGCTTTATTTGCGCTCATGCTCCAACTGAAGACAAGAACTAACAGACCAAAGATATATTTTACGAGCGCATAGAAGAAACTTATGACCGTTGCCCTCCCCATGACATTAAAATTATACTAGGCGATTTTAATGCCAAAATTGGAATCGAGAATATCTTCGGCCCAACACTCGGGAAATTCAGTCTCCATAGTGAAACATCTGACAATGGAATGAGGCTGATAGATTTCGCAGCGGCAAAAAACGTGCTAGTTAACAGAACCAGATTTAAGCATGTCGATATTCATATGGGCAACTGGCTGCCTCCAGATCGAAGAACAAGAAATCAATTGATCACGATGTGATAGATGGAAGACGTTCATCGAGCGTGTTGGATGCACGATCGTTCCGAGGTGCAAACAAAGACTTGTTGCAGCAAAGGTACGTACCAGATTAAACGTAGCAAACAAAGAAAGTACATACACAACACGGAAATTGGACATAGGTAAGCTGCAATCACAACAGATAGCCACAGCATATTTAACTCAACTGGCCTAATTGCTTATTGAAAGAACTTCTCGTCCCGATAACATATCAGCACAATGGAAAAATATTTCCCACTCCATGCCAACAGCCGCAAAATCAGTACTTTGATAGCAGAGACCTCCACCAAGGAATCCATGGTATGACCAGGAGTGTCGGTCTGCTATCAAAGAAAAAATGCGGCATATAGGGCTACTTTACAGTCAGTAGCAAAGCGTAGTACGAGAGAGGTATCGTGAGAAAAGGAGAGAGAAAAGGTGTTTTTCCGCAGAAAAAGCGCCATCTGGCAGAACGCGTAGAAGATTTGTATTGGCCAACATAAGCTACTTTGGCATAAGTAAGCAGTTTAAAAACAAAGAAACATCTCGTCAAACAAAAATAACGCTTTAAAAAAACTGATACTATCCGTGCTGATAGATCGTTCCGAAGCCTGGGTACTTGCGCAAGCAGACAAGGCAGTGCTAGGTATGTTTGAGATAAAACAAATCTTTAAAAGATCTACCTTGACGGTGAATATCGACGTCGTATGAACCGCGAGCTGTATCTGCTATACAACGCCATCAGTATATATACATGTATCGAGATGCAACGACTGCGTTGGCTAGGTCATATCATAAGAATGGGCGATGATGAAGCCGCTAGATAGGCGCATAAATGCGGGCCACATAGCGGTACACGGAGAACTGGCAGGCTAAGGCTTCGATGGAGCAAACAATTGGAAAATAGATCAAAAACGCGGTATTCCAAAAAGCGAAGCAACAAAAAGAGAGAAATGGAGATATATTCTTAGTTCGGCTTATGGAACAAATGTTCTGTAATGGGACAGCTAGGTAAGTTAGTATTGACTATACTGTTATGCGTATACCGTCAATAGATTTATTTTAATATAAATTTCTAGCATTTCTAATATCATGAGAAGCCGGAATAAAAATGGTACAACTCGTGGTCCATACGGTAATTCACCGTCGAAGTAGATTTTTCAGTAAATCCTAGAAGATATTTTCTTCCAGACACACAAAATACTATCTTATCTGCTTGCACAAATACCCATGATACGGATCCATGCATTAGTACGGGTAGCATCAGTGTCCGGAGTAGTGCGATTTTTGGTTGGCGTGAGAAGTTCTTTCTCATTTTAACGGAAGACCGGACCATGTACAAGTTCCGATACAGGCGTATGGAGTTGTAGGGGTTCTAAATCTACAGAGTAGCTTTAGAACTGAAATTAATTGTTGTCCAAGGGCGAACAACAACAACACTTTAATGAATGTAGACAACACAACAAGTATTCAGGCGATACTTGCTATTGGGAAACTGGTGGTGTAGATTGGTCAAAATAAAACACTAGGTTAATTTATGACGCAGGCTGTCTGAAACTTTGGTTTTATTTTATGTTTTGTAATCTTTGCGGCAAAATTGCTGCTTCTGCTTCAAGGTTTACAAATTAATTTATACAACATAAACGTATGGCAATACTTGTTTATTATTTTGTAAATGACGAAATGAAAACAAAATAAAACAAAATGATGTGAAAAAGTGATGAGTGAAAATGATTTTTAATGAACAAATTATGTTATTGTATGTGTTAAATCTTATTAATACAAATCTGTGATTCTTTCCTTTTATTTCAATTTGCTGTGCTTATTTATTGACTACTGTGTTTGTGTGTACAACAAATAATGCAAAAGACGCCAAATTAAAACACAGAATGTGGGCAGAATTTCTTAATAATTTTTTTAAACAAATTAAAGAAAAATTTTGTGTTCTTTGCAATCAGCCGATTCGTTTTTAAAGGCTTCTTGTAAGGCTTTACGGTTATGTCCAATTCTGACATGGCTTGGAACACACTTGGACTGTAGAAAAAGTCAACAAAATTAAAGTCACCTGAATTAGGTGAGTATTTTGTCTAAAGTGAACTTATTAGATAAAAGTCCATCACACAGTAGTTTCCACTGAGGCATACACGCAGAGAAGAGATATTGTAGGAGCAATCATATTTAAAGACAAAATATTGTATTTTAAAAAACCGGAAAATATACTCGAATATTGTTGTTTTAACCATATATTTTGTGTCAGGAAACATAATGACACAAAATATATTGTTGCTTCAGCAGTTCGAACACGCCATATAATCTCCTTTTCTGCGAATGGGGCACAGCTTTCTCAGGATCCAATCATCAAGAATGCTCTCCTGTTACCAAATGATTGATTTTGAAAATGTACCTTCTTTAAAGCATAAAAATGGAAAACATATGCACATGCTTAAAGAACACACAACAAAGCTCATATAGGCACATACAATGTGAAACCATAGTTAAAATTTACAATATTAAAAAAAAAAAAACAAATAACTGTACATTGCCCTGCGAGCGGATACGGATATTCTCTTGCACTCACCAATCCATATGCATGACAGATTTTTCCAGTACATACATACACATTCTACATATAAACAGGCCTCATGAAATGATGCTACAAAATGTTAACAACAAATTTACACAAAATTTATTCATTATCTGTCCATTCAAATTTTATTCACAATTTTCGACCCTGATAAACACAAACAAGCACAATTTTCTATATATTCAAAATATATATTTACACATTGTCCTGCTGCACAACATCATCTACTACTCACACTGATACATAGTTATTGTCCTGGGCCTGTCTAGTTGTTGATTTTTGCTTTATGTGTTTTATATTTGTTTCATGGCATATTTATACCCTACAGTGCCGTTTTGGTTGAATTGATTAGAAATATATATTTCTACACATTACGAACAGTTATTTTTTTATATTTGTTTTGGTTGATCCACAATCATGTAACATTATTACTTATTGAAATCATTATTAATAGATAAGTCACAATATTGACATATTCAGTAGTCTCTGCTTTATATTTAATCGCTTTACCTTGATGCCCAACAAACAAGTAGGTTATCAAAAAGTCTTATCTGCCACCTATAACCTTCCGTACTTGCTTAGGACAATATATATATTTGCATAAAATGTTACAATATTCCTGTTTATCGTAATTTGTTGCAGTTGTCGTTGTTGTTGCTGCTTGTGATTTTACAACAATAAATATATTCCGGTATTTACAGAAAAATCACATAGAAAATCATGTGGTCACATTCCATGTTAATGCTTGGTTGGGCAAAAATGAACAACCAACAGAGTGGAAACAAAAGCCTCTCTTACATACACATACATACATCCATAGATGACCAGGATATAGTGTGGCCAAAAGCATGATGTGGTGACCATATGACATTTATGGATATGCATGAATATTTCTGCTGTTCTTAGCCCAGCAGCAAAGATAATTTCAATTTCCCTCTCCACGTGGATAAACATTGTATTGCCAACAAGAATTGTGGTCAGTTTGGCTCATACTGTCATAATAATGTTGTTGGGACCCTATTGTTGTTGTCTTCTCCTGTGGCTAAACATTTTCCTAAGGAATGATGACCATAGAATATTTTGAATGAATTGTGAAGGAAAATACAATGGGAATTATTTCAAGCGGAAAAAGTTAAAAATTAAACATAAACGTTACAGGATATGATGACAACAATACCACACAAATAACAACAATAACAAATTCATTGCTTCCTCCCCCTTAAGAGGTGATATGAGAAAAATGACAAGAATTTTATAAAGAAATACACCGAAAGAAATGTTCAGAGAATTTTATCATTACCGCTTGTGCAATTCGTTAACTTAAGGCTAACTTTGAAGAAAAGGGCTTAAATATTGGAACATTTTGGGGCCAATATCTCAAGATATAATGGCTTCAACTAACAAAACTTATAATTAATGTTGTAGCCTTGATCCAAATTTCAACTAATTTCAATTAAAGCTCAAAAGTGTTGGATTTTTGTGATTTAATAGACCAAAATTGGAACTTGATCTAATTTAGTAATTCCTTTCGATAATTAACGCTCCAAGCAGCCATTTTAGTTGGTCCCCGTTAGACTTTTAGGAGCTTTAGGAGCATAACGCGCTAACCTGCACACAAAAAAAAATATTGTTGTAATCAGGATCTTCGATGAAAATTTCAAAACAATTCTCGAGCAGCCTTTAAACTGCACATAAGCGAAAATTTTGAACTTTTGTGATGGAGGACCCGAATGTGTTGTCCGATACAGAGCTTTTGGAACTTGAAGTATGTTTGAAAGAACTTTCAAGATGTCCAAAGTTTCGGGCAAATCAGTCATTTTAGTTGTTGGCGACAAGGTTTTAAGAGCCATTGGGCAATAGTCTGAGGAAGTTTGGACTTGCTCACGAAAAAATGTTATGTAACAAATAAACCGATCAGAAATGTGGTATTAAACTGTACTTTTGAAATTTTTAGTGACAGGTACCCGAAGGATATGCAAAATTTGACCAAATCAGTTACTCCCTATGAGAATTATCGTGTGCAGGTACTGTCGAGATATGACCAATCTTCGAACTTCATCTAAGTTGGGACAAAATATTATGGAGTGCAAAGTTTGGAACAATTCGGTAGATCCGTTCAAGTGTTATCGTGCTCACAACAGCGGTTCGGAAGCTCCTTTCATACAAGACCACTAGTGCTCCTCGCAGATTACCAGAAAATGTTCTGACAGGATATAGGAATATCTTCACAGAAAACCGGAATGTTTGCACAGAAGACCAGAAGCTCTTCTTAAAGAGCAGAATAGGTCTTGTAGAGGATCAAAAGGACTTTAAACAAATAGTATTGACGACAAGATATTCTTGTTATAAGAAACTCGAGGGACGTCTTCTTATAGAGGACCTGAATGTCCTATTACATAAGACCAAAAGATTTAGCTGGGAGAAAGATTTTCTTATAGAAGACTAACTGGTCTTCTCATAAAAGGCCAAAGGTTTTCTTATAAAGTACAGAAGACATTATAATAAATAACTTCTAAAGACCCAAAAGGACCAAATAGAGAGGACTATATGGCCTTATTACAGAAGATCGGAAGGTCTTCCAATTTAAGACCATAAGACCGTCTAATAGAAGACCACATATTCGCAGAAGACAAGTAGGTGTTCTTATAAAGCCATGAGAAGCTCTCCTTAGAGAAGGCCACAAGACAATTTCATTAAAGTCCAGATGGTCTTCTCATAGCTCTTTTTATAATATCAGATAGTCTGCCTTTAGAGGGCCAGAAGGTGACCAGAATAAAAAAAAATTTCGTATAAAGTACCAGAAGATCTTCTTTTATAAGACATTAAAGACTTTTATATAAGTCCAGAAAATCTTCTAATACACTGAAAGAAAATAACGTTGATAAATGAAAATTGTCATTGATTTTGAACCAACGTAAGACTACATTGTAATAATGAAGAAATTTCATTGAATTTGATAAAATAACTTTCATTATTATTTCATAGTATTAATGTGAAAGTTTCACAGCAATAATAGAATTTCAATTTCCAAGTACTTTATTCAATTAATAAAGAAGTATCAGTGCATACTTGATGAAATTTCATTGGAATAATGAAGAAACTCATTATTGTTATTTAATGAAAATTTTCATTTATTCAATGAAACTCTACGTTGGTTCAAAATCAATGAAACATTTTTCTTTCAGAGTAGAAGGCAAAAAAGTATTCTTATAAAAGACCAGAAGGTCTTTCATTAGAGAAGACCACAATCTTTTCTGGATAATGACAAAATTGCATTCTTAAATAAGTCCAGAAAATCTTTTCATAAAAGATCACACACTCTTTCACAGAAGGTTTTTTTTTTAGATGTAAGAAGTTCTTCTTATAGATGTTCGGAAGGTATTTTCATAGAAGTCTAGAAAATCTTCTTAAATACTGGTCAACTTTCAAATGTGGACACTTTCAAGTTGGCTTTAAGTTCTTTTATCCGATGAGGTGCAGAAGTCACAAGGAATTAAAACATCGTCAAAATATCTTGGACGAATTTCCATGGTCATTACAGAACAGCTAGGTTAACCGGGAGTTGTCAATTTGTCATGGTGGCCCCATATATTCCATTAAACCTGGGAAGCCGGCAAAATAATTCGGATTCCTAAGAAAAACTCCAATAATCGCGAATCGTAGAGGCTTCTTCGCCACGCTTTTCAACTGTTCTGCAAAATCCATTCATCTGACAACCAGGCCTCTGTGGATGCGTTAAAGTGAAGTTCGAATGTATCAAAATTTGAACTTTCACCAGTAAAATATACAAAAAATATCTTAAAACTGAATATTTCAGTGCCAGTGGTCGGGCGCCGTGGCTATGTCATATGGCTATGATACATATGTCGATCTTCTTTTTTTCTAACCTTAAGCGGTATTCCTTCTTCTCTCAGTGTATAACTATAATGTACTTGTTACCATTATCATCCTTATGAAATAAATTTCGAAAAGAACAATAACAGCTGTAGAGCCACAGGACAACAATGGCAAATGGACTAACATCAGCTAAACGGAACAAGACACTACCTCCTGGTACATGTAATGGAACAAGTTAATATAAATTGTTAACTTGAGTACTACCAGAGGCTGTCTATTGAATGAAATGCTTTCAAATGATATAATAACTTCCGGTAATTTGAGCTTTTGTTGCTGTTATTGAAGGTGGTTAGTAAATCACAACCAACAATTAGTTACCCATAACAATTTAGACCACATTACGCACAAAATGGATATGTTTGGTGTACCTTCAAGTGTATGTGTTTAGTTTTTGTGGTCAATGAATATAGTCGGTTTCCGTTAGTTAGTAAATCATTCTATTGTATTAAATCGTCAGAAATGAAGGGATGAGGGTTTGTATTTCAAGGATCCGTTAGGGTACTGGGGGCAGGAAATTAAGGGGTTAACACTACTTGTCAGTTTAAAAATAATCGAACAAAAATATTATTATCTTTTTTGAAGGAGAGTATACGGGAAAAAATTTCAAGTCGATCGGAGCAAAATTGGCAGAGATATGAGCATTGGAAGGGAAAAAGTTATTGAGATTTGTATGTAGCATAGAAACTTTAAGCACGTGTTTCTCCAAATACCATTTTTGAAGTCGATGCCAACGATAGCTCGAAAATTATTGGATCAATCTTCATATATTTTGCTGAGCTTATTATATACATACAAATCTTGTCTTTAAGCGAGACAGATTTTTTATACTTTTTCATTTTTTTTTTATTCTTGATCAGGATAAAATTCTAACACGATCTAGCCATGTCTGTCTGTCTCATGTTATAATCACTCTAGCGTCCGTCTTTTTTCATAGGTAGGTTGATTTGAAGATGGGCTACATAGGTCCACTTTGGGATTTTATCTACATTGTTTGACCAAACTAGCTGAAATTTGACATTCGAGATTCTTAATGAACTAGAAACTTCTCCACTAAAAATTGTCAGTAAAGGTCCACGTTTTGGTATAACCCATATACCGATTTAAGATACTTTGAGGATTTTAGCTACATTTTCGTCCTAAATTGGCTCCAATCTTTCACTTGGAGTTTCAAGAGATCAAAAAACTTTTGCACCAAAAATGGTGAAGATAAGTCCACGTATTGGTATAGGTCCCATATAACGGTACCTCCCGATTTCAGGTATTTTGAAGCTTTTACCTCAATTTTTTGAAGGGATTAGCGGAAATTTGACATTTTAGGTTTCCAATGACCAAAAAGCTTCTCTACCAAAAATTGCCAATAGTTTTGGAATAGCTCCTATATAACGGTACCTCCCGATTTAAAGTAGTTTGAGGCTTTTAACTACACTTTCTGACGAGAATTAGTTGACATTTAACATTTGAGGTTCTCATTGACCAAAAAACGTCTCCATTAAAAATTGCCAATATATTTCCACGTTTTGGTATAGCCCCCATATAACGGTACCGCCAGATTTGATTTGACGTTTTTAGCTGCATCTGCAGACCGAATAAGTTATAATTTGTCATTTATTGTACCCAGTGATCAAGAAACTTCTCCGACAAAAATTATGGACATAGGTCCACGTTTTGTTGTAGCCCCGACCAACCGATCAGAGTATTTCAATGTGGAGGGTATAAAAGGTTCGGCCCGGACGAACTTACAGCTATTTTACTTGCTTTGGCTAAAAAGGTAAATTTTTATACCCTCAGCATTTATGCTAACGATTGCATATACACCTTTATTCGGGCAAAAAGTGCCTCATCGAAATAATGGTTTTAGACCCAAACTATGTTTGGACGAAATGTGTTTCAGACAATTTGGAGTTGATTTAGCCATGTCCGTCTGTCTGTCTGTTTGGAGCGCACGAGAACTCTCGTACGGATCAACCGATTCAGTCCAAAATTTGGCTTTCGTAATATTTTGTCCAAACTTAGTTTAAGTTCGAAGATGGGTTATATCGGTACACTCCTTCCGGTACCTCCCCCCAAAAGTTCGGAAATGTTCGGAAAATTTGTGCGCACGATAACTCTTGAAGGAAGTGATTTGTTCCATACTTTGCACATCGTGAAATTTCTACCAGACTTAGATGAGGTTCCAATATGGACTCAATCGGCCCACTCCTTCGGATAAATCCCAAACAAAATTTCGGAAAAGTTCAGATTAGGATCTACACTCGAATAGCTTTGATTTTTTTTGTACCAACTCGTATTCACTGTCCCCCATACGACGCTATAAGTTTCATGAGGGGCTAGTACATACTTCCTGAGAACATAGACTGAAAGGTACAAAAACCCATATGACACCGTGTGTGGTGGTTGGAGCGCAAGAAAACTCTCGAACGCGTATGCTGGTTTGGTCCAAAATTTGGCTTTCGTAATATTTTGTCCAAACTTAGATCAAGCTTGAAGATGGGTTATATCGGTCCACTCCTTCCGGTACCTTCCCCATAAAAGTTCGAAAATGTTGGGAAAATTTGTGCGCACGATAACTCTTGAAGGGAGTAACCGGTTTGGCCCATACTTTGCACATCGTGAAATGTCTACCAGACTTGGATGAGGTTCTAGTATGGACTCAATCGGTCCACTCCTTCGGGTACCTCCCACACAAAATTTCGGGAAAGTTCAGTTCAGTTTAGGACCTCCTCTCGAATCGCTTTGATTTTTTTTGTAACAACTTGTATTCACTGCCTACTATACGACGGTACAAGTTTCATCAGGGGCAAGTCCATACTTCCTGAGAAAATAGTCTGAAAGTTGGAAAAACACCTATGACACGGTGTGTAGTGGATGGAGCGCAAGATAACTCTCGAACGGATCAACCGATTTGACCTTCGTAATATTTTGTAAAAGTATAGTTTTAGTTCGACTTACTATTTAAATTCGAAGATAAACGATATCGGTCCACTCCTTCAGGTACCTCCCCCACAAAAGTTCAAAAATTTTGGGAAAATTGTTCTCACGATAACTTTTGAATGGAGTGACCGATTTGGTTCAAACTTTACACATCCTAATATGTCTACCAGATATAGATCAGGTTCGAATATGGAATATATTTGCTCTCTGCTTCGGGTACCTCTCACACAAAATTTCGGATAAGTTAACTTTAAGACCTTACCTTAGGGTACCTCTCCGACAAAAGTTCAACATTTGGGTGCAGTTCAACATTAAGTGCAGTTTAAGGTCTGTTTCAAGATGATTTGGAAATGTATACTGATGACCAGACCAGAATATCTTCTAATAGTAGGCCAGTAGGTCTTCTTATAGAAGACCAGAAGGTCCCCTAATAAAGCAGCAGAAGTTCTTCTTATAGACGACAGTCTTCTTATAAAAGACAGAAATTTCTTCTAACAAAGGACCAGTAGGTCTTCCCATAGAAGAAAATATTGTATTTTTATAGAAGACCAGAAATCTTCACACAGGAGAAAAGGAAGGGTTTCTCATAGATAATAATAATAATGAATCATAAAGTCTCCTTAAAAAGACTAGAGAGTCTTCGTTAAGAAGACAAGAAGCTCTTCTTAAAAACAGATCAGATCAAAAAGGAAATGGGAGAAAGGGAAGGATCTATTCTCATAGAAACAAAAGAAAAGGAAAGTCTTCTTATAGAAGACCACTTCTTCTTATAGAAGACAAGGATGTCTTCTAATAAAGGACCTGGAGGTCTTCTTATTGTAGACCAAAAATCTCCTTATAGAAGACCTGACAATCTTCTAATAGAGGAGCAGTACGTCTTCACATAGAAGAAAAGCAGGTTCTTTTATAGACAACTAGAAGTTCTTCTCATAGAAAAAAAGTGTTTCCTATAGAAGACCACATGGTCTTCTTACAATGGGTCAGAAAGTCTCCTTAAAAAAGAAGGCCAGAAGCTCTTCTTATAGAAGGTCAGAAGTTATTTTTATAGCATACAGGAATGACTTCTCATAGAAAAAAGAAATGACTTCTAATAGAAAGCCGGAATGTCGTCTAATAAAAGAAAAAAAAATATTTTTGTGGATGAAAAGGAAGTGATTTTTGTAGAAAACCAGAAGGTCTTCTAATAGAGAGCCAGCCGGTTCTTATAGAAGCCAAGAAGGACTTTCTTATAGAGGAAAATAAAGTATTTTTACATAAGACATTACAGTTTTTTATACACGACCATAGATTCCACAAAGTCGTCGACGACCAGAAGTTCGGAAGATCTTCGGGAGATAGAAGACCAACAGATCTTTGTATATGTCCCCACAATGTCTTCGTATAGCAGACAAGGAATTCTTCTTACAGAAGACGAGAAGGTCTTTTTGAGACTTCTAATAGCATCCAAAAGTCTTCTTATAGTGGCCAAAAATATTTAGAGTGTAAAAATCAAGCCAATGCTCCGTTTACAGCTTTGTGCTGCTGCGAAGAGTGTTTTAAGAAACCACGAGCGTGACATTCCCCTCTGGAGGCGGTATACGTTAAGAATTGTTTTATGCTGTTAAAACAAAATGACATGAACAAAGGTCCCGATTATCTTATGTTGCAAAAATAGGCTTGGGGAAACAAAATAATCTCCAAAACAACATGAAATCATACCAATTTAGCGGATTAAAAAAATCAACATGTTTGTCTGAAAATTGGTAAAATTTTTAAAATAGATCTTATAGCGGTCTTCCTGGAAGGTACGTACAGCTAACGTTAGACAAATTTGGAAGAAGATTTCTCCATCTTGGCACTGATGCCAATTATGTTAATGTATGTGGTCAGATAACAGAGTTATACGCTAATACATCCATAGAAACCCTATTCAAGGCAGCCTTAGTCAGCGACCCACCATTTATAAGTAGTCTGGCACTAGATGTCAGCTGATTTTAACACTGAATAATCTTAAACCCATGACATACTTTGGAAAATTATTCCCTAGGTGGGCACTCGTGGTCATCATGACTAAAACCAAATTTAAGTATGTATATGATCGAATTGACATTACAAAATACATTAAGAAAATATGCAGCTAACTAGAATCCCACAACACGCTAAAACACAATTTTTTAATACAAATTAAGCGTTTACCTCCACCTTCAAAATCCGCTATAACAATTTGCTATACGTATTAGTTTCGCGATATTTTGAATATATTTACTTGCACTTAAAATATAGGTTGTACTTACAACAAAAAATATTAGTCAAATGTTACGACTTTTGAAGCTATTCTTAAGAAGATTACGTTCGAATGAAACAAAAACTAATATGTTTTTAAAAAGGTCCATGTCATAGCTGTCAGAGTTGCCAGATGTTGCACCAACATTTTGTCATTCATTTTTGTATTTTTGGCCAATGCGTGGATCCACTGTGAATTGGAATGAAACAATTTATTGTAATTCGAATGTAGCATAGAAACTTTAAACACGTTTTTCTCTAAGTGGTATTTTTGAAGTCGGTCCAACGATAGATCGAAAATGAATTCATATGGTTTCGTGAGCTTATCAAATACATAAAAAACTTGTATTTTAGCGAGACAGATTTTTTTAACTTTTTGCTCATCTGATCACCAGTCCTCTATGGGCGCGTTAAAGTGAAGTTTCAATGGATCACAATTTGAACAGCATAATTTACAAAAAATTGTTTAAAACTGACAATTTCAAGGGCGCCTTGGCTATTTAAGAAACTCTTAGGGCCTTTCTTCTTTTCTCGGTGTATAAATAATACCCTTGTTACCATTATCATCCTTATAAAATAAATTTCGAAAAGACCAATAGCAGCTGTAGAGCCACAGGACAACAATGGCAAATGGACTAACATCAGCTAAACGGAACAAGACACTACCTCCTGATACAAGTAATGGAACAAGTTAATAGAAATTGTTAACTTGAGTACTACCAGAGGCTGTCTATTGAATGAAATGTTTTCAAATGATATAATAACTTCCGGTAATTTGAGCTTTTGTTGCTGTTATTGAAGGTGGTTAGTAAATCACAACCAACAGTTAGTTACCCATAACAATTTCAACCACATTACGCACAAAATGGATATGTTGGTGTTCCTTCAAGTGTATGTGTTTCGTTTTTGTGGTCAATGAATATAGTCGGTTTCCGTTAGTTAGTAAATCATTCTATTTTATTAAATCGTCAGAAATGAAAGGGATGAGAGTTCGTGTTTGAAGGATCCGTTAGGGTACTGGGGGCAGGAAAATAAGAGGTTAACCCTACTTGTCAGTTTAAAAATAATCGAACAAAAATATTATTATCTTTTTTGAAGTAGAGTATACGGGAAAAAATTTCAAGTCGATTGGAGCAAAATTGGCAGAGATATGAGCATTGGAAGGGAAAAAGTTATTGAGATAGAAACTTTAAGCGCGTGTTTCTCCAAATACCATTTTTGAAGTCGATGCCAACGATAGCTCGAAAATGATTGGATCAATCTTCATATATTTTGCTGAGCTTATTATATACATACAAATCTTGTCTTTAAGCGAGACAGATTTTTTATACTTTTTCATTTTTTTTTTTATTCTTGATCAGGATAAAATTCTAACACGATCTAGCCATGTCTGTCTGTCTCATGTTATAATCACTCTAGCGTCCGTCTTTTTTCATAGGTAGGTTGATTTGAAGATGGGCTACGTAGGTCCACTTTGGGATTTTATCTACATTGTTTGACCAAACTAGCTGAAATTTGACATTCGAGATTCTTAATGAACTAGAAACTTCTCCACTAAAAATTGTCAGGAAAGGTCCACGTTTTGGTATAACCCATATACCGATTTAAGATACTTTGGGGATTTTAGCTACATTTTCGTCCTAAATTGGCTCCAATCTGTCACTTGGAGTTTCAAGAGATCAAAAAACTTTTGCACCAAAAATGGTGAAGATAGGTCCACGTTTTGGTATAGATCCCATATAACGGTATCTCCCGATTTCAGGTATTTTGAAGCTTTTACCTCCATTTTTTGAAGGGATTAGCGGAAATTTGACATTTTAGGTTTCCAATGACCAAAAAGCTTCTCTACCAAAAATCGCCAAGATAAGTCCACGTTTCGGAATAGCTCCTATATAACGGTACCTCCCGATTTAAAGTAGTTTGAAGCTTTTAGCTACACTTTCTGACGAGAATTAGCTGACATTTGACATTTGAGGTTCCCAATGACCAAAAAACGTCCTCATTAAAAACTGTCAATATAGGTCCACGTTTTGGTATAGCCCCCATATAACGGTACCGCCAGATTTGATTTGACGTTTTTAGCTGCATCTGCAGACCGAATAAGTTATAATTTGTCATTTATTGTACCCAGTGATCAAGAAACTTCTCCGACAAAAATTATGGACATAGGTCCACGTTTTGTTGTAGCCCCGACCAACCGATCAGAGTATTTCAATGTGGAGGGTATAAAAGGTTCGGCCCGGACGAACTTACAGCTATTTTACTTGCTTTGGCTAAAAAGGTAAATTTTTATACCCTCAGCATTTATGCTAACGAGGGCATATACAATTTCATTCGGGCAAAATGTGCCTCATCGAAATAATGATTTTAGATCCAAAGTATGTTTGGACGAAATGTGTTTCAGACAATTTGGAGTTGATTTAGCCATGTCCGTCCGTCTGTCTGTCTGTTTGGAGCGCACGAGAACTCTCGTACGGATCAGCCGATTCGGTCTAAAATTTGGCTTTCGTAATATTTTGTCCAAACTTAATTTAAGTTCGAAGATGGGTTATATCGGTCCATTCTTTCCGGTACCTCCCCCACAAAAGTTCGGAAATGTTTGGACAATTTGTGCGCACGATAATTCTTGAAGGATTTGTTCCATACTTTGCACATCGTGAAATTTCTACCAGACTTAGATGAGGTTCCACTCCTTCGGATACTTCCCACACAAAATTTCGGAAAAGTTCAGATTAGGACCTGCTCTCGAATCGCTTTGCTTTTTGATGTAGCAAATTGTATTCACTCTCCCCCATACGACGCTATAAGTTTCATTAGGGGCAAGTCCATACTTCCTGAGAACATAGCCTGAAAGGTACAAAAAACCCCTATGATACCGTGTGTAGTGGTGTGGTGTAGTGGTTCGAAGATGGATTATATCGGTCCACTCCTTCCGGTACCTCCCCCACAAAAGTTCGAAAATGTTCGGAAAATTTGTGCGCACGATAACTTTTGAAGGGAGGAACCGATTTGGTCCATACTTTGCACATCGTGAAATTTCTACCAGAATTAGATGAGGTTCCAATATGGATTTAATCAGTAAACTCCTTCTGGTACCTGCCACACAACATTTCGGAAAACTTCAGTTTAAGGCCTGATCTCGAATCGCTTTGGTTTTTGTTGTACAACTTGTATTCATTGTCCCCCATACGAAGGTACAAGTTTCATCAGGGGCAAGTCAAAATAGGCCGAAAGTTGAAAAAACCCCTATGACACCATGTGTAGTGGTTGGAGCGCAAGATAATTCTCGAACGGATATCCCGATTCCGTCCAAAATTTGGCCTTCGTAATATTGTTCGAAGATAAGCCATATCGGTCTACTCCTTCAGGTACCTCCCCCATAAAAGCTGAAAAATGTTCGAAAAAATTGTGCGCACGATAAATCTTGAAGGGAGTGGCCGATTTGGTCCATACTTTACACATCCTAATATATCTACCACCTATAGATGAGGTTCGAATATGGACTATATTTGTCTACTCCAGCCGGTACCTCTCACACAAAACTTCCGGTAAGTTCACATTAAGACCTGTAGTGGGATTCTGTAACTCATTTTTGCTGTTACCGACAAAAATCGGTAAAATTAAATCGCAAAATTATGACTAAAAACATACAGAAAAGTTGGCTTCACTGTTTGTGCCGGTAGAGGCTAGCGACTACTTTTTATTCATTGTTAACTTACCGAAAAATTTCGTTATCGAAATTATAAGCATTTTAATTTTACCGACAATTATCGATAACAGCAAAAATGAGTTAAAGAATCCCACTACTGCTATCGAATCACTTTGATTTTTGTTGAAGCAACTTACATTCGCTGCCTCAATTACGATGGTAAAAGTTTTTTTCAGGGGCAAGTCCATATTTCTGGAGAAAACAGCCCAAAGGGTGTAAAAACCCCCTATGGCACCCCCATGGTCTATGTCGTCTATTCCTTTAAGTAACTCCTCCGCAAAACTTTTGAACTTTAATCCTAATCAACATTTTTGTCGGTTCATACCCCAAACATTTTTAAACAATATGTAGTTTCCTTGAAAAAAAAAATCAGAAAAAATTAGTTTTTTTCGGCCTGCCCAACTAGGGATAAATGTAATTTCTTGTATACTTGCAATACTGCAGAGAACTCTTCTAAATTTAACATTATTTCAGCATCAAATAGCAATACCTTTATTTATTCCAATGAGTCTTCAATTGTTGTTGATATTTTTAATCATTTGGTTATGTATTTTCCTTTCTTCGACTTGGACTGAAAGCTATATCAAAACTTGAGGATTTAATGTCTACCCAGCAAAATCTTCGATGCCAAGGATGCTATTGAATCATGGGTGTAAGTGATCTGGCATGTCATCTTTTTAGCATTTTCACTCATGATTTTTATATGATCTTAAGATGACATTCATTGTCGGATCCTAAGCATGTCATTTTGACCAATGCTTTGACTTGTCATTTTCACCAACCTTTTGGCATGACATTTTCATATCTTGTTTGGAAAATGGAAAATTCTGTATTGAACTATGATTTTCATGACAAACCAAAATCTTTATTAATTCAAACTAATTCATGAAATAACTTGAACTAATTTATCAGCATAAAGTTTACACCCAAAATTTCAATTTTATCACCTCCGCTGCACCGCAACAGAGTTTACTTCGTCCACTCTCAGCCACTGATTTTGTTTCATCTTACAAAAGCTTTTCTATTATCTTCTCATCACCAGTTCAGATTTCGACATGGACTCCAAGAGCACTCATTTAAGAATTTCTAGTTCGTGAAACTACATTTAATTTGTAATTTTGTAATTTTATAACAACAATTTTGGAAATGTATACTCTTTTGTTTTGATGTCGCTACATGTAGGGATGTACAAATCGACTTGTTTGTTTCTAGTGATCTGTACAAATGATTCAAATGCTGATGAAAAGATCGGATCTTTCACGACTTCCTTTCCATGGGTTTATATGCTAATGAAAATATCGGATCTTTCACGACTTGCTTTGAACCAATGCAAAATATGCCATGAAATCACGTCATCGCATAGAACCCCTTCCTTCAAATTTTGCAGGGAATTTTTCCAATGCTCGTTTCTAAACTTTAACTGATAGGATATTGGCAATTCCTAAGCAGGTAATGGCGAAACTTGAAATCTAATTGGATTTCCCAATATTTTTTTAATTTGGATATCCGTACGCTGCCCATAAAAATGTATTTTCCAGACATCGATCAATTACAGTTTTCCCCAGAGAATACAACTACACCACCTGTATCCAACACTTACAAATGCATATCCCCACACAATTGTTTTGCATTTTGCAAAAAAGGCGAACCGTCATCTCATAAATATTACCTTATCTTTGTACAGCCGATTATTTATGCACACCTCAGTGTGATAATATTTATAATAATAAAGAAAATTATTGTGAAGAATCGTCGTTATGCGAATGATGATGACGCGACGATGAAGATGATGGCTGCGTTGCGTTGCCATGCCTCCGATGACTGCGATGATGAACTTGAACTTGAAAATAAAAATGATAATTATTCATTCATACTTGGCACTTTGCTTCTGCTGCTGCTGCCAGTGGTGGTGCTGTGGATGGTGATTGTGTATACAAATTTATTGTTGCTGCAACCGAGAGTAGACGCGCGTTAAATGTAAATCAAGTAAATGCGAGAGAGCCATGGATGTACGAGGTATTGCCTCAAGTAACGAGAGGGGTTAACCGACACATTCATCAGCTAGCATTTAGGCTACGCGCCTCAGACGATGCTACGCAAATGGCAAGCAAAAAAGCTTCGACATCGGGAGTTGTGATCTGATCTGAGGCAATTCTGGTGGCTATGGCAGGCAGCAACAGCAACAACAGCCTCAGCAGCAGTGGCAGTTAAATAAAAGTCGTAACTTGTAAATGGTTTATGACTTATAATTGAATAAATTTACACAGTGTTGTTATATGAATGCCAAATGAGGAAGCTCCCAAAGCGTTTGTGCCCTACTTGCGTTAAATTGTAACAAAAACAACAACAATGATTATGACGCTGATGCTGCTTCTACTCTTGGCGTTGGGACAATGAAGATGCCAGGCCATGGCCCTCTGAGTAACGCAGTTAATTTGTCGTTTTTTTCGCACTTTTTTCAAGTTGTTGCATTTTTTTGCTGCTGTTGTTGGCAGTAGTGAGTTGTTGTTGCTTTTTTCGTAGTTATCATTTACATTTAAAATTCTAATTGCTGCATTTTTATTAAATGCTCCATGGGGAACAATAAATTAAACAAAAAAAGAAAAACAAAAAGCAAATTATAATGAAATATGCAGTTCATAGCTGGGGATAATGACACAGTTTTTTTAATTTGTGTTGAGTAACAAACTTTTGTTGACCCAGACACTTGCCAGACAAAAAAAATATAGCAACGTGATAAA
Source organism: Musca autumnalis (assembly GCF_047663935.1). Classification (NCBI taxonomy): domain Eukaryota; kingdom Metazoa; phylum Arthropoda; class Insecta; order Diptera; family Muscidae; genus Musca; species Musca autumnalis. Next base: position 16,516,493 of record NW_027411977.1, on the reverse strand, counting down.
AAAGTATGCCTAAACAAAACAAGCAAAGGAAAACGGAATATGTCTACGATGTCCTCAAAACGGTCAAATTAGGTGATATAAAGAGTTCTTGATTAAAAATATGCAGTTGTAAGGCGGATAATTTTGCAAGGGGAACGGAAGGCAACTCGACGTTTCACAAGATATGTACATATGTATATCAATGGCGATGAAAATATTGGTTGTGTAGCATGTGTTAAATGACGGGTGACGTAAGGGATGGAAAATACCAAGCAACGGTCCTGACCGGCTTTAACATGGCAAAGCCCAGGATTTATCTTGGTCCCTCTTTCATCTCAAGTGGAAACTGACCTCCCCGTGGTGTCACCTGGGGAACTGCTTTTAACACCCGTTAAAGGTAGTGACCTAACATGTGCCGCGCGTTCACCCATAAGAACGTTAAAGAACGTTTGGGCGCCACTATGAAAAACGAAAGAAAAGAAAAACAAACCCCCCTAAAGTTGACGAACCCCGCAAACGTTTTAAGCACCATGATCTGCGAATCTGCACCTGGAATGTTCGCACTCTTTATAGAGAAGGTGCAGTTTACACATTGACAGTTTACACATTACTGCCATACACGAAATACGGTGGATTGGAAAAGGCGTCACAACAACAACTAAAGGTGACGCACTGTATTATAGCTGCCATGACACAAAGCATGAGTTGCGGATTTGTAGTTGGTCGGAGGTTAAAACATCTGGACTCCAGCTTCACCCCAGTGAATGAAAGACTCGCTGCAATTCGATTAAAAGCAAAATTCTTCAACATCAGCTTTATTTGCGCTCATGCTCCCACTGAAGACAAAGACCAACAGACCAAAGATATTTTTTACGAGCGCTTAGCAGAAACTTATGACCGTTGCCCTGCCCATGACATTAAAATTATTCCAGGCGATTTTAATGCCAAAATTGGAAAGGAGAATATCTTTGTCCCAACAGTCGGGAAATTCAGTCTCCACAGTGAAACATCTGACAATGGTATGATGCTGATAGACTTTGCAGCTGCAAGAAACATGGTAGTAAACAGTACCAGATTTAAGCATCTCGATATTCATAAGGGCACCTGGCTGTCGCCAGATCAAAGAACAAGAAATCAAATTGATTACGTTGTGATAGATGGAAGACATGCATCAAGCGTGTTGGATGTACGATCGTTCCGAGGTGCAAACATAGACTCGGACCACTACCTGGTTGCGGCAAAGGTACGTACCAGACTAAACGTAGCAAACAAAGTGCGAACAGACACAACACGGAAGTTGGACATCGATAGGCTGCAATCACAACAGATAGCCACAGCATATTCCACTCAACTGGCCCAACTGCTTAAACAAAGCACTCCTAGTCCCGATAACATATCAGGACAATGGCAAAATATTGCCCACTCCATGCAAACAGCCCCAAAATCAGTACTTGGACACCAGAGACCTCCACCAAGGAACCCATGGTATGACCAGGAATGCCGTGCTGCTACCGAAGAGAAAAATGCGGCATATAGGGCTACTCTACAATCAGCTGCAACGCGTAGCTCACGAGAGAGGTATCGGGAGAAAAGGAGAGAGGAGAAACGTATTTTCCGCGGGAAAAAGAGAGAGATGGAAAAGCGGGAGTGTGAACAAATCGAGATGTACAGGAGACAGAATGAAGTCCGGAAATTCTACCTCCTGTAGAGACCAGCAAGGTAATCTGGTAACTGATACAGATAGTGTGCTAAGGATATGGAAAGAGCATTTTTCCAAACTGTTGGTATCCAATAGTGGCGAAGTCGACGAAGATACCACAGATCCAATCCAAGAAGATGGTATTGAATGTATACCACCCGGCCAAGATGAGGTAAAGACAGCAATAAACCGGCTGAAGAATAATAAGGCAGCAAGAGCTGATGGCCTACCAGCCGAGCTGTTTAAAACCGGAGGCGACACGCTGACAAGGTGTATGCATCAGCTAGATAGCTCCATCTGGCAGGAAGAACGCGTACCCGACGATTGGAACCTGAGGATCCTGTGTCCCGTCCATAAGAAAGGAGATAAGACTTTATGCTCCAACTATAGGGGCATAAGTCTTCTCCCTATCGCATACAAGATTGTGTCAGGCATATTGTGCGAACGACTAAATCCCATGGTCAACGAAATAATTGGACCATACCAATGCGACTTTAGACCTGGCAAGTGCACCAGGTCTGATATTGATATTTACCCTGCGCCCATTCCTGGAGAAGATTCAAAAGATGCAGATCGACACCTACCTCCTTTTCTTCGATTATAAATCAGCCTTCGACAGCCCGCTACGTTTAAAGGTATTCGAAGCAATGTCTGAATTTGGTATCCCCGCAAAGCTCATTCGGCTTTGTAAAATGACTCTTACTGACACAAGATCTTTAGTTAAAATAGGAAAGAACCTCTCCGAAGAGTTTTGTACCAAAAGAGGTTTCAGGCAAGGAGACAGCCTTTCGTGTGACCTTTTCAACATCCTGCTAGAAAAGGTTATACGAGAGGCACACGTCAAAAGAAGTGGCATAATCTACACCAATAGCCACATGTTACTTGCTTATGCTGATGATATAGACATCATGGGACGATCAGTAAAAGAAGTAACCGATACCTTTATGAAGGTCGAAGGAGAATCTGCTAAAGTGGATCTGTCGGTAAACGGCGAGAAGACCAAGCTGATGGTGTCGACGCGCAATGCGTCCATTGAGATCGGACCAACTGTTGAAGTTGGTTCCTATAATTTTGAGGTAGTAAAAGACTTCGTATACCTCGGCACCGCCGTAAACACAACAAACGACATCAGTTGTGAAATAAAAAAAGAATTGTATTGGCCAACAGATGATACTTTGGCTAAAGTAAGCAGTTTAAAAACAAAACCACAATTCGTCAAACAAAAATAACGCTTTACAAAACACTGTATCAGTGTGCCGTGCTGATGTAAGGTTCCGAAGCCTTGGTACTTGCGCAAGCAGATAAGGCAATACTTGGCGTGTTTGAGAGAAAAATTCTTCGAAAGATCTACGGACCGATCTGCGTTGACGGTGAATATCGACGTCATATGAACCACGAGCTGTATCTGCTATACAACGACATGAATATAGTTAAACGTATCGAGATGCAGCCATTGCGTTGACTAGGCCATATAATAAGAATGAGCGATGATGAACCCGCTATAAAGGCGTATAAATTCGAACCACATGGCGGTGCACGCAGAATTGGCAGGCCAAAGAATAGATGGCGCAAACAAGTGGATGATGAGATACAAGGCGCGGTATTCCAAAAAGCGAAGCACAAAACAGAGAGAATTGGAGATCTTTTCTTAGTTCGGTCATGGAACAAATGTTCTGTAATGGGCCAACTAAGTAAGTAAGTAAGCATGTATTAAATATGTCCATAGATGAAAGTTTCAATTCACAGAGGCTGAGGGTATTACCCTGTCATAAAGGCCGACTGATACTTTATGGAAATTTATTGAATTTATGCAGTCCACACAGTGTAACGTAACCGCTATAAATACCCTATCCACCTTCTGATCCCTCCACCTCGATTTAGAATGGAATAATAGCCATTCTTATTTCTTTTCATTTCTCAACTTAATCAACCCGACTACACCAAGCCCAGTCGCTTCAACCCTACTATACCGTGCCAAGTATCATCAATCCACCCGATTACAACAAATGTTATCAACACGGCTACACCAATCCGGGTATAATATGACTGACTACACCAAGCCGGTATCATCAGCACGCCTACTCTAGCCAAATCATGCAATCTACTCAATTGGTTGTGATCAAGTTGGAACCGTCGAGATAGAGATGTCAAATGTATAGTACTCGACAATCAAATCTGTATTTTGCTTTATACACCTAAAATGTTCGCACTTTTGGAAGGCAATAACCTGGCAACAGATAGATTTTTTGACCAGTATTAAAATATACTGTCATAGTTCGTCTGACATATCAAAATAAGCTGTGGCTCATTGGGTTTTGGGCACAACGATTATTCGCACTACCAATCCAAAATAGGGCTGACTGGCAGAGCTAAATGGTGAACGATGTAACGACTAGCCTAACATTGAAACCGACCTAGTTGACTCGTACGAGCTGAACTAAAGGGAGCCACCGGGCAAATGAACGAAAGAGTACAACTACTAATGTTGACAATCCTCCATCAGAGTGAGACTGAAACAATTTTGAATACGAACAATGACTATACATTACTGAACCGGCCGAAAATATGATGGTCATCATAGGACGAAATTATTTTAAATCTTCGGCGACACTACTAATAACGTTCGAGAAAGGGAGATGTAACAATAATCACTTTTTCCTATGAGATGTATTAGCCACAATCGTTAAATATGCTACGATACCTTTTATATATAGTTAAACCTTCACTTTCATAATGATAGGCTTCCTCTCAATTGAATAAACCACTCATCAAACAGCATCAATGATTTAGTGTGCTTCATTATTAGTAAATTAAACTAGTTAATTGGTGCTACCAGCCAATAACTTCTAATTTCTATGGTCTCTTCGAAGTAATTTTCTAAACAATCAGTCATCGAATGAAAATGGCAAGTAATCTATCATCAGACAAGAGGCAGACAGAAAGAAAATAACGTTTGTCGTTTGTCTTATTTATCATATTTATATTTATTGCCCTAATGACACGGAGAAGAAGAAGACGACAATGACGACCAATTTAAATAAAAATACAAGAAAAACAGAAAAAAATACACACACAGAAGCAAATTAAAGATCATACAAATTATGAATAAATTGAAAATATTGAAATAAGCAACAAGCAAATGTCAGCTGATGAGAATAGCCATCAGTCATTGATTCAAAGAGCCAAGAGGGTAGACGACGACATTGGTCTACGAACAAGTCGCAGCAAGATTTAATAATTTCCATATTTCAATATTTCTTCTTGTATTGTCGACATTTTCCCATTCATATTTTGTTCGGGTCTATGAATGACTTTTGCAAAGGAATATGAGTCACTTCGCTTCAAACATAACAGCAGACCATCAACGATGACAGAACTCATCATCAACTCTTCCAATTATTCACATAAATTAAGCGAGTAAGCGTGGCGCCACAATCATCCACAACACTTGACTCCTATACAGGTTAAGCCCCAAAGAGAACTCTGTTTTTATTTCAGCGTAATTATTTTTGCATATTCACGATGAGCTTTTGCTTATTTATTTCATTTCACTTTTTTTACGTTGAGTATAATAAATGATTAACTTAGTTTCAGTTCAGGGAAAATTGTATTTAAATGTTGACAGATGTCTTTGCATATTTGACTAAAATTTGTATGGCTGATATTATGCCCAGTATGCATGATTGCAATGCCTTTAGAATTAGTGATGATATTTATTGATAAATGCTGTGTATGAGATGCCTTGTGGATACAAATTATAAGAGATCCGTATGATTGGAATGTATTCAAAGTAGAGGTAATAAAAGGAATGCATTGCAATGTGCGCCCCCACCGCGCCCCTTTACGCTGAATGACCTGACTCGATTCCCAGGCCACGCAGCATCACATTTCCAAAGCATAATGTATGTGATATTTCCTAGGTATTTCAGCCATATAAAACTTTTCTACGAGTAGTACCTTAAAACACGGCGTTCGGACTTGGTGATGAAAATTAGGTCCCATATCATTAAGCAAATATTAATCGGGTTGCGCTCATTAATATAAGATAAATCTCCATTGAATTTTTGGGATGTTTGCCTAAGATGTGTAGTTATCTTTTGTTTATAATCGACTGGATGGTCGGCTTTGGTAATTCTTTGTAAAGGAAAGCATTAGTTCTCCTATAGCTGAAAACCGTCCTGTCTCACCAGAACAATACGCTAGTATTCTATTTAAGGGTTATACTTTCATCCAATGAAACACATAAGACATCGGCCTATAAACAGATCCAGGCTATGCGAACAAAATCTTTCTTCCCCGAAAAATTCTTTTGAAGTAAGATCTATATGTGATAAACATTTCCATGAACATAACTGTCTAAGCGAGCATTTTTGAGACTGAGGTAATCAGGACCACGGAGACAACTTGCTGTACAAATTTAAGAATTCCGATATCAAATTTCATGGGCCCGCTATGTCGGTGTTACTGGAGACCAAATGTATTAAGCTCCGACTATTTGCAAATACGCAAGTACATCTCTCAGTTAGTAAATTGCACGTTGTCTATAAACAACCCGAACACCAGGTCATAATTCGCTAATTTCCTAATTTGATTTTGATGTTTTTCATAGTAAGATTTTTTGTAGGGCTAGGCTACTAAACCGACGTCCAACCCGAGTGTTTATCGTTGTTAACGAGCGGCTTATCTTATCTAACCAGCTTTACTGAGTCTTAAAGGCAGTTCCCCAGGTGACACCTTGGGAAGTTTGTTTTCCACTTATGTTGAAAGAGCGAAAATATATGTATTGGCATTTACGATGTCTATTTCAGCAAGGTCAATGTCGGACAACACTTTCGGGTCCTGCTTACTAGAGTTAGGTAGCACAGGAAATACCTAGTTCCTCTACCAAAACAAAAAAAACACGAGATTTTGTTATGTAACAAATCCCAAAATCAGAACTAAGAAAACGCATCAAAACGTTTTTAGAAGGATAGAAAAACGAACATTGTCTCGGTGTCGAAACTATTTGGAATTTCTCCAACTCTACTGTTTACAGCGATATATTACTAGGCGTTTACACTAGACAATTTGTCTTAAAATAAAAAACTTATTTACTAACACATATGTATGTACATATATTTGTCGTTTGTCTCCCAGCTGTCCATCATTTTTTCCATATCGGTTCAGATTTGGATATAGCCCTCAAATATGTCTTAACACGATTTTGCTATAATTCGGTCTGTTTTATTTGAATTGCCTTCAAATTTAATATGTGATATTTTCTTATGTCCCTGATCATTTTTACAGATTTTGACAAAAATCGGTTCGGATTTGGATATAGCCCCAAATACATATTTCCACGATTTTGTTTCAACTTGGTAAATTTTAATAGAATAGCCTTCAAATGGGTGACGTAGGGGATGGAAGATACCAAGCAACGGTCCTGACAGGTTTTAACATGGCAAAGCCCAGGATTTATCTTGGTCCCTCTTTCATCCCAAGTGGGCACTGACCTCCCCGTGGTGTCACCTGGGGAACTGCCTTTAACACCCGTTAAAGGTAGTGAGCGCGTTCACCCATAAGAACGTTAAAAACTTGGGTTTGGACGTCGGGTTAGTAACCCTCCCCTAGAAAAAACAGTCTACTATGAAAAAACGAAAGAAAAGAAAAACATACCCGTCTAAAGTTGACGAACCCCGCAAACGTTTTAAGGACCATGATCTGTGAATCTGCACGTGGAATGTTCGCACTCTTTATAGAGAAGGTGCAGTCTTCGCATTGGCAGACGTACTTGAAAAGTACAAGACCGATATTACTGCCATACAGGAAATACGATGGATTGGGAAAGGCGTCACAACAACACCTAAAGGTGACGCACTGTATTTAAGCTGCCATGACGTAAAGCATGAGTTTGGTTGTGGATTCGTAGTTAGTCGGAGACTAAAACATCTGGTATCCAGCTTCACCCCAGTGAATGAATAAAATGCAATTCGAATAAAAGCTAAATTCTTCAACATCAGCTTTATTTGCGCTCATGCTCCCACTGAAGAAAAGGACGAACAGACCAAATAAATATTTTACGAGTGCTTAGAAGAAACATATGACCGTTGCCCTGCCCATGACATTAAAATTATTCTAGGCGATTTTAATGCCAAAATTGGAAAGGAGAATATCTTTGGCCCAACAGTCGGGAATTTCAGTCTCCACAGTGAAACATCTGACAATGGTATCAGGCCGATAGACTTTACAGCTGCAAAAAACATGGTAATTATCAGTACCAGATTTAAGCATTTCGATATTCATAAGGGAATCTGGCTGTCTCCAGACCAAAGAACAAGTAATCAAATTGATCATGTTGTGATAGGTGGAAGACATTCATCGAGCGTGTTGGATGTACGATCGTTCCGAGGCGCAAACATTGATTCGGACCACTACTTTGTAGCAGCAAAGGTACGGACCCGTCTAAACGTTGCAAATAAAGCACGAACAGACACAACGCGGAAGTTGGACATCGATATGCTGCAAACACAACAGATAGCCACAGCATATTCCACTCAACTAGCCCAATTGCTTAACGCGAGCATTCCTTGTCCCGATAACATAACAACGCAATGGCAAAATATTGCCCACTCCATGCAAACAGCCGCAAAATCCATAATTGGATTCCAGAGACCTCCACAAAGGAATTCATGGTATGACCAGGAGTGTCGTGCTGCTACCGAAGAGAAAAATGCGGCATACAGAGCTACTTTACAATCAGTAGCAACACGTAGCGCACGAGAGAGATATCGGGAGAAAAGGAGAGAAGAAAAACGCCTTTTCCGCAAGAAAAAGAGAGAAATGGAAAAGCGTGAGTGTGAAAAAATCGAGATGTACAGGAGCCAGAACGAAGTCCGAAAATTCTACCAAAGAGTGAACATCAAACAGATGGCTTTTGGTACAGGCACATCCTCCTGTAGAGACCAGCAAGGTAATCTGGTAACAGATACAGATAGCGTGCTCAGGATATGGAAGGAACATTTCTCCAACCTGCTGGTATCCAATAGTAGCGATAACGATGATACCACAGATCCAATCCCAGAAGATGGTATAGAATATATACCGCCCGGCCAAGATGAGGTAAAAACAGCAATCAATCGGCTGAAGAATAATAAAGCAGCAGGAGCCGATGGCTTACCAGCCGAGCTGTTTAAAACCGGAGGCGACGCGCTGGTAAGGTGTATGCATCAGCTAATTAGCACCATCTGGCAGGAAGAACGCGTACCCGACGACTGGAACATGAGCATCCTGTGTCCCGTCCACAAGAAAGGAGATAAGACTGTATGCTCCAACTATGGGGGCATAAGTCTTCTCCCTATTGCATATAAGAGAGTGTCAGGGATATTGTGCGAACGACTAAAGCCAATCGTCAACGAAATAATTGGACCATACCAATGTGGCTTTAGACCTGGCAAGTCCACCATTGACCAAATATTTACCCTGCGGCAAATCCTGGAGTAGACCCAAGAGATGCAGATCGACACATATCACTTTTTTGTCGATTATAAAGCAGCATTCGACAGTCCCCTCCGATCAAAGGTATTCCATGCAATGTCTGAATTTGGTATCCCCGCAAAGCTCATTCGGCTTTGTAAGATGACTTTAACTGATACTAGGTCCTCAGTTAAAATTGGAAGGAACCTCTCCGAACAGTTCAGTACCAAAAGAGGTTTCAGACAAGGAGACAGCCTTTCGTGTGACCGATTCAACATTTTGCTGAAAAAGAGACGCAAATGTCAAAAGAAATGGCACAATTTACACCAATAGCCACATGTTACTTGCTTATGCTGATAACATCATCATGGGACGATCAGTAAAGGAAGTAACTGATACCTTTAGGAAGGTCGAAGCAGAATCTGCGAAAGTGGGTCTGGCGGTAAACGGCGAGAAGACCAAGTTGATGGTGTGGACGCGCAATGCGTCCATTGAGATCGGACCAATTATTGAAGTTGATTCCTGTAATTTTGAGGTAGTAAAAGACTTCGTATACCTCGGCACCGCTGTAAACACAACAAACGACATCAGTTGTGAAATAAAAAGAAGAATTGTATTGGCCAACATATGCTATTTTGGCTTAAGTAAGCACTTCAAAAACAAAGCCCCAACTCGTCAAACAAAAATAACGCTTTACAAAACACTGTATGAGTGTGCCGTGCTGATGTATGGTTCCGAAGCCTGGTTACTTGCGCAAGCAGATAAGCCAGTGCTTGGCGTGTTTAAGATATAAATTCTTCGAAAGATCTGCGGACCAATCTGCGTTGACATCAATATAGTTAAACGTATCGAGATGCAGCGATTGCGTTGGCTAGGCCATATAATGCGAATGAGCGAAGATGAACCCGCTAAAAAGGCGTATAAATTCGAGCCACATGAATTGAAAGGCCAAAGAATAGGTGGCGCAAACAAGTGAATGAAGAGATGACAAGACGCGCTATTCCAGAAAGCGCAGCACTAAACAGAGAGAATTGGAGATATTTTCTTAGTTCGGTCTATGGAACAAATGTTCTGTAATGGGCCAGCGTTGCAATACAAAGAAAAATCATTTTACGACTTCGTTGAGGTATTTTTATACCCTACACCACTATGTGGTAAGGGGTATTATGTGTTAGTGCATTTGTATGTAACATACAAAAGGAAGTGAGATAGACCCATAGTTCCTTCTAGGGATATACATAGAATCACTTTCTGAGTCGATTTATGCATGTCCGTCCGTCCGTCCGTTCGCAACATACAGGTCGCATTTGTTGACCGATTTCGCTGAAAATTGGGGAATACCATTTTTTTAGCCGTCGGAATATCAAGTTCGAAGATGGGCTATATCGGTCCAAGTTTTGGTATAGCCCCCATATAACGATACCTCCCGATTTAAGGTATTTTAGGGATCTTAGCCACATTTTTTGCTCGAACTAGCTGAAATTTTACATATGTGGTTCCCAGTGGCCACGAGATTTCGCCACTTAAATTGAGCCAAATTATATCGAAATCGGTTCAGATTTGGATATAGCTCCCATATATATGTTCGCCCGATTTCACGTATTTGCTGCACCAAACACGCTATATGTATATGTCCGATTTTAATGAAATTTGGAATGTTTGACTGAATTCGGTCTAGAAATAAGTGTGCCAAATTATATCGAAATCGGTTCCGATTTGGATATAGCTCCCATATATATTTTTGGCCGATTTCACGTATTTTCTGTACCAAACACGCTATATATTTCCGATTTTGATGAAATTTGGAATGTGTGACCGAATTCAGTCTAGAAATAAATGTGCCAAATTATATCGAAATCGGTTCAGATTTGGATATAGCACCCATATATATTTTCGGCCGATTTCGTGTATTTTCAGCTCCAAACACGATATATAAGTCCGATTTCAATGATATTTGGAATGTGTGACTGAATTCGGTCTGGAAATAAATGTGCCAAATTATATCAAAATCGGTTAAGATCTGGATATAGCTCCGATTTATATTTTACATATTCACAGTGGTGTAGGGTATTATATAGTCGGCTCCGCCCGACTTTGATCCTTTCCTTACTGGTTTCTCTTTGCCTTTCTCGTCAAATTGAAATGATATCTTTTGAATATTACAATCTTTTACTTTTATTTTTTATACGTTTCAAACAGGTATATGACGTTTTCGAGGTTTACAACATTCTGACGTGGAAAACCTACAACCATATTTTGATCCCAAAATTTTTATAATATTGTATTTTAGGTTCAATGTTTTTAGAATTCGTTCGGCTAATTTATGTTACTATTCTTAAAATTCGTTCTAATTCCCAAACACTCAAATCCGACAACAATTCTTCATGATTTAAATAAGCAACGAAAATTTATAGGGAAAATTGTAATGCATTTTCTCCATCATTTACTTCAAATCCTAGTAACAATAGAATTGGCTACGGCTGAAAAACATTTCCCCTTGAAAAGTGGAACACAACAACCAACGACCAAATAAAAAATGAAAATTGTAACAAATCTTATTTTATTATCGGTCATTACAATAATAAAACAATTAAAGGAATTATGTCGCCATAAAAAAATAAAAATCACAGTAAATTTTTTGTTTCATTATTTGAGTGTTTTTGTAGAAAAAGAAACAAAATCGAGAAAAAAATGGAATGATAAAATAAAAAATAAATGGAGCATAAGGCGATTGTGACAATTTCAGCGTGTTGAACAGCACTTAGTTTTTACAAAGGAAAGGAAAAAAAGGAATAAAACTTGGCCTGAACCACCAGCCAGCCAATGTGTGTGAGTGTTGGTACTTCAATGCTTAATAAACCATAAAAACGCGTCACATAAAGGACTACAAGTCCTGGTAATGTCGTAATAGGAAAAAATAAGGATTATGAATGAAAAAAAACGGAACATTTAAACGATTTAAAAATCAAATCGAGCGATTGTTAATTGTTACTGCCGTTTGTTTTTCTGTAAAGATTTCCCTGTGTCAAACAAGGACACGTTACACGCCGCTGATACACAAATAACTGGACAAAATAAAAGCACAATTGCAGAAGAAAAGATGAGAAAATTAAGAAAAAATACAAATCAGGCCATATGTTTTGATAGACTCAAAAATTATTTTAAATGTCTTTTATTGCAATTGACGTTGGTCTATAGAAAGATGGCTTTTCTCATTGATAATAATGGACGGACTATTAAATTTTAAGGGTAACAATAATTGTAAATGTTCTGTTTTTACCACTTGAGAAAAATTCACTAAATATCTATTTTCTCTATTTTTCTCTCCAACACAATTGGATAGATCGTATGGTTTCTCATTCATGATGAGGATGTTAAATCCCAAATATTGTTGATAGCTTTAAGGTCTATTCAAACGAAATGCATACCACCAAAATAACGATTATATTCGAGATGATGGTGATGATGATTATGATTGTGACTAGCTTAAAATTAATATATTGAAATGCAACTGTGGAAAGGAGTGACGAGTTGAGACTCACTTCCAGCAGTAATGAATTACAATTCGATCGGGTGGACGCCCCATACAATTTTTATATTATTTATGGCTGACAAGTCAAACATTGTACCAACCACACGGTTTGTGTTTCTTTTTTCTTTCTTTGGTATTTTAATGTGGAAGGATGGAGAGCCGAGGAAGGCCAAGATCTTAGTCGATGAGGTTTAGGTGAAGGTGGAGGTTGCTTATTGGCATTGTATGAATGCTACAAGTGCTAACGTAACCAATGCCTTATCATGTTTATTTTCATGCAACTGTAAGCAAATAATATTTTATGAAGTCTAGGCATACGAGTTGCAGGTTGCACAGTGTTTAAGAATGGAAATATATTAAATCAGAAAAAACAACATATTAAAATGATCTTAAAAATATCGTTTGGAGATGTGGACCTTCGCTAGACATCATTATCCCGCAACTCTTTTATCTGCTCCCTAATAAAGCAAAATAAAATAAAAATTTTGCATGAACATGGCTGAGGTCCGAACATAGAATTTGATTATCTTTCAAAGCCTCCACAAACTTATCAATCATCCGAAATGAAAGACAATAAAATTAGGGAAAAAGTTTCGGTCGTGTGTATGTGTATTGAAAGGGATTCCAGAAGACAGACACTAGAATGACTTGGTATTAAATAATTAAAAACCAGTAAGGAAATGATTAAAGTCGGTCGGGGCCGACGATATGATACCCTACACCACTGTGAATATGTAAAATATATATTGGGAGCTATATCGAAATCTGAACCGATTCCAAAATAATATGACACACTTATTTCTGGACCAAATTCCGTCACACATTTCAAATTTGATCAAAATTGGACAGATATAGGGTGTTTGGTTCATCAAACACCTTAAATCGGTCGAAAATATATATGGGAGCTATATCCAAATCTAAACCGATTTCGATATAATTTGCCACATTTATTTTTAGGCCTAATTCAGTCAAACATTTCAAATTTAATAGAAATCGGTCATATATAGCGTGTTTTGTGCAGCAAATAGGTAAAATCGGGCGAAAATATATATGGGAGCTTTATCCAAATCTGAAGCGATTTCAATAGAATTTGGCACATTTATTTTTAGACCGAATTCAGTTACACATTCCAATTTTTTTTCGAAATCGGACATATGTATATAACGTGTTTGGTGCAGGATACTTGAAATCGTCCGAAAATATATATGGGAGCTATATCCAAATCTGAACCGATTTCAATATAATATGGCTCATTTATTTCTTGACCGAATTCAATAACGCATTCCAAATTTTATCGAAATCGGACATATATAACGTGCTTGGTGCAGGATAGTTGAAATCGTCCGAAAATATATATGGGAGCTATATCCAAATCTGAACCGATTTTCACCAAAAGCAATAGCGTTCTTCCTCTGGCTAAAAAAATGATATTCCCCAATTTTCAACTGAATCGGAATATAAATGCGACCTGTATGTCGCGAACAAAAATACATGGACAGACGGACGGACATGCATACATCGACTCAGAAAGTGACTATATGTAAATCCCCAAAAGGAACTATGGGTCTATTTTGTTTCCTTATGTATGTTACATACAAATGCACATAAAAAGACATAATACCCCTTACCGCAGTGTGGTGTAGGGTATAAAAATTAGTCGGCTGTGTCGTCAGCTAATAACCTCAGCCTATGGCGGCACAGGGTGAGTCTTACTATAATCTTACTTACTTGTCCCATTACAGAACATTTGTTCCATAGACCGAACTAAGAAAAGATCTCAAATTATCTCCGTTTAGTGCTGCGCTTTCTGGAATACCGCGCCTTGTCATCTCTTCATCCACTTGTTTGCGCCACCTATTCTTTGGCCTGCCAATTCTGCGTGCACCGCCATGTGGCTCGAATTTATACGCCTTTTTAGCGGGTTCATCATCGCTCATTCTTATTATATGGCCTAGTCAACGCAATGGCTGCATCTTGATACGTTTAACTATATTCATGTCGTTGTATAGCAGATACAGCTCGTTGTTCATACGACGTCGATATTCACCGTCAACGCATATCGGTCCGTAGATCTTTCGAAGAATTTTTCTCTCAAACACGCCAAGCACTGCCTTATCTGCTTGCGCAACTACCCTGGCTTCGGAACCATACATCAGCACGGCACACTGATACAGTGTTTTGTAAAGCGTTATTTTTGTTTGACTATTTGTGGCTTTGTTTTTGAAGTGCTTACTAAAGCCAAAGTAGCATCTGTTGGCCAACACAATTCTTCTTTTTATTCGTCGTTTGTTGTGTTTACGGAGGTGTCGATGTATACGAAGTCTCTTACTACTTCAAAATTATAGGAACCAACTTCAACAGGTGGTCAGATCTCAATGTACGTATTGCGCGTCGACACCATCAACTTGGTCTTCTCGCCGTTTACCGCCAGACCCACTTTAGCAGATTCTCCTTCAACCTTCATAAAGGTATCGGTTACTTCTTTTACTGATCGTCCCATGATATCTATATCATGAGCACAGGCAAGTAACATGTGGCTATTGTTGTAGGTTGTGCCACTTCTTTTGACGTTTGCCTCTCGTATAACCTTTTCTAGCAGGATGTTGAACAGATCACACGGAAGGCTGTCTCCTTGCCTGAAACCTCTGTTGGTACAAAACTCTTCGGAGAGGTTCTATCCTATTATAACTGAGGATCTTGAGTCAGTTAGAGTCATTCACAAAGCCGAATGAGCTTTTGCGGGGATACCAAATTTAGAAATGGCTTGGAATACCTTTGAACGTAGCGGGCTGTCGAAGGCTGCTTTATAATAGACAAAAAGGTGGTAGGTGCCGATCTTCTGCATGGTAAATATCTGGTCAATGGTAGACTTGCCATGTCTAAAGCCGAATTGGTATGGTCCAATTGTTTCGTTGACCATGGGCTTTAGTCGTTTGCACAATATCCCTGACACTATCTTCTAGGCGATAGTGAGAAGACTTATGCCACTTTAGTTGGAGCATTAAGTCTTATCTCCTTTTTATGGACGGGACATAAGATGCTCAGGTCCAATCATCGGGTACGCGTTCTTCCTGTCAGATGGAGCTAACTAGATGATGCATACACCTTATCAGCGTGTCGCCTCCGGTTTTAAACAGCTCGGCTGGTAGGCCATCAGCTCCTGCTGCCTTATTATTCTTCAGCCGGTTTATTGCTGTCTTTACCTCATCTTGGCCGGGTGGTATACATTCAATACCATCTTCTGGGATTGAATCTGTGGTATCTTCGTCGACTTTGCTACTATTGGATACCAACAGTTTGGAAAAATGATCTTTCCATATCCTTAGCACACTATCTGTATCAGTTACCAGATTACCTTGCTGGTCTCTACGGGAGGATGTGCCAGTTCCAAAGCCATCAGTTTGATGTTTCACTCATTGGTAGAATTTTCGGACTTCATTCTGTCTCCTGTACATCTCAATTTGTTCACACTCCCGCTTTTCCATCTTTCTCTTTTTCCTGCCGAAAAGACATATCTCTTCTATCCTTTTCTCCCGATACCTCTCTCGTTCGCTACGCGTTGCTACTGCCTCATTTTTCTCTTCGGTAGCAGCACGACGCTCCTGGTCATACAAATGATTTCTTGGTGGAGGTATCCATGTACTGATTTTGCGGCTGTTTGCATCGAGTGGGCAATGTTTTGCCATTGTCCTGATATGTTATCGGGACGAGGAGTGCTTTGATTAAGCAGTTGGGACAGTTGAGTGGAAATATTACGAATGAAGTTTAAGAGAAAAGTTACGACCAACTTGTCATTTTAGTTGATTAACGAAGGATTTCTAATGGCTTTTGGACCGTTATGTGAGAAAGCATAGAATTGCCAATGAAAAAAAAAATCATTATATGACTGTAACCAGGAAGGCAACCAAAGTTATTGTCCGATATATATTCTCTTGAAAATATATATACACTTAGAATAAAGTTGACGATGTGCAACATTTCTCTAAATTGTAAGTTGTCATAAAAACCTGTCATAGTAATTGCAGATTTTTCGGGTTTTTGGGACATTAATTCAGAGAGTGGTACATGACATTAATTCCGAGAAATGCCCTTATATGTAGAGTGATTTAGTGAAAATTTGCCTTCGGTGCCAAACAAATTCGCTTTGGCCCCATACAAATTTTAAAGAAATCGGTCTACAGACCACATTTATTGCCCAATAAACAAGTAATCCTACAAAAATTTTTAAAATCGGGTCAGATTTTAATATTAGCTATATAAAGGGCCCAGGGAAACTTTGAGGCCCCAGTGGCATGTGTTAACATATTCCGATCGAGCTCAAGCTTTGGCAATCTTAATTTTTAACAAAACTAAACATTTTAGGAGAGTGCCGCATAAAAAATCCAAATTCGACGTTTTCGACTGGTAGATTCTGTACTTTTACCCTCCAATATTGAATACCATGGTTTACGATGTCATGTTTAACCTGGATTTTCTAACCAACTCCAATTCGATGCAGTACTCGAGGTATAAGAAGACCAAACTTTGGCATAGAATATAGAGGGGAGCAGTCAGGTGTGGAACTGTCAGGGTAGAATTGCTTAAAATATACATCTCGCCGATTTTGAAAGGTCATAACCGACTGGTCTTAGGGGACTTTTACACTAACCATGAGTTATGGCATTCGGATGTTAGTAAAGACCAGAGTGTTGATCGCCAGCTGAACAGATTGACAGCTCTACGTTTTGCACCGTAAATGGAGACGCCCCCCCCCCCCAGAATTAGCGGAGAATGACACAGTTCGGCAACCCTAACCATCATCACGATGGATCACCTGGTTGAATAAATGGCTTCACCTAGATACCCGTCGTTTCTCTTGGGTCAGATCATCTCCCTTCATCACCTTTGAATGTCGCACTTTCATCAATAATGGATAAGCAAATTAGCCTAGGATGTTCCGGTACATCATAACAGCTGCAGCACTCGCTATATATATACTAGCCGAATTCCCAACGTGTAACTAAATATTCCAGCAGAGGCGTCTTTACTAGCAATTAGTGCTAAGAGCTTCGTCGAGTGATCCCACTGTAAGGGAGTGGAACAAATGACTAGATCATCTGCAGTGTTGCAACATTGGACCCGGAATTAGTAAATTGTGGGAAAATTTTAAGTCACGCTAGAACTTTGGATAGATGAAATATAGTCACGTTTGGCGACGTTACATTGACTGATCCCAAGAGGTGCGCAAGTCATTTTTATCGACAATTTGTGTAGTACCCCGGGAGGTGGATGGCGAAGAGAAAAGTACTACTTCGCCTTGGATCTTTTCCCGCCGAAGAGTAACAAACACAATTTCCAAAGCGTTAGGTCCTGGCCGTATCTTAATGGTGATTCTGTAGAAGATGGATGAGCCTGGAGTTGAGTATCTGAAGAAAGTTCTCAATTTGCCCCGGAAAATGCGCAGTGTGGGTCAGCTACAAAAGCTATGCAAGTATGACCCCAAAAATTTGAATCGAACAGACCGATTTCCTTTTTCCTTTCCGTACCAAAAACTCTTGTGGCTTAACGTCTCCCTGACATCAGAAATAGCTATTCAGTTATCGATCATCAGAATGGTTCCCTAAGCACGCCATCTCCAAATGTTATAGTCGAGAAAGGAACCAGAATAAGCCATGAGTACGCCGTGTTACTGTCAATCACTCCACATCGCCACTACGAACTACAGTAGTTTTGACTCAAGTTTGGCTCGGTTTTGGCATCCGGTATAGTACCGCACAAAACACTGAACCTTTTCAACTGCCCTGCCAAACCTACTTAACTAACCCCAGTACCTTTGTACTTACAACTCATCGAAACAGCCACATTCCTAAACCTGGAGATAGAGCCAGAGCCGGATTAAGCAGAAAAACGAACATACAATCATATCATAGACTATTGCAACAATTGCAACAACAACCTAGTTTGAGTATTTTTATCTATTCTCATGAAGTGTGTATTACACCATTTGTAACTCACTGAACCGAGTCTATGTCAGTGTACAATTCGTAGTACATACTTCGGCGATATTCGCTATTAGTGAAATTTGCACAAATATCTTCCGAAGATTTTGTCTCTCTGATATCGTTGACGTTATTTGCATTCGCCTATAGCATGATATTTCTATTGCATATCGCGTTAGTAAGCTAAACTCGCCGACCACGGTTCCGAATTTTAGCATTAAAATCTTCTAAGACAATTTTAATGCAACGAACGTTGCTTTAACGCGTTGCCTATATCAACTGCACGCAGAGAAAAAAATATGATTGATCTAACAATATTCGATGAGCAAAATATGTATTGTAAAGATATTGTTAAATTCCAAATGTAGTATTGTGATTCCAACAATTGGGGTTTGTTAAATCCAAAAAAAGTTTTTGTCAACTGGACAATAGTTCTCTCTTTTCTTCGACAATTTTTTCTCTTCTCTCGCTATTCGATGCCGTGTTGAAGAAAACAATTATGGTGAGTTTTGTTTGTATGATATGATGCCTTTATCTTTGTTTTTGTGTGTGTATGTATACCAACAATGAGACTCTTGTTTTTATTTGTTTCTGTTTTGTTTCATTCTTCTATCTTCATTGTGGTTTGAGGTTTTGTGTTATACCGGAGTTTGTTATGGTGTTTAATTATTCCTTATGTTGTGGTGGGTGCTTGTGGCTTTTTGTTTGTCTTTGTTATCAGCCAATGCAGCAAACCATGTATTGTGTTCATCAATGATTGCAATATTATACGCGACATTTATATCCAAGTTATGTGAAAAGTGTATATGAGAAGTATATACACTCAAATCAAAAATTTCTGGGCTGGTTTTCTGGGTTGACAATGCTTTTTGTAAATAAAATTAGATTATGATAGTTCCTACAATCGGTATTGTTAACGATTTTTAAAATATTACGGAAATTCGAAAGTTGTTTTTGTTTTCTATGTTTGGAACAAAACATGGTATTTTTGGATTTGGATTACAATGTTTGAACAAAACAAATACATTTTTGGAACCAAAACAAATATTTTTGTTCCAACAAAAGCGAAAAATATTTTTTCTCTGCGTGTGGTGAGAATTTGGTGACAAGATATTTCATTCTCCGGTTTACAAAAAAATCTAACGCCTTGCTGGTGTTTCGTTCCATGGCAGCTGTACTACAGTGAGGAATCTTCTGTATTTTTTTCATAAACACATATTATAATTCGTGCTTATTCCCATTTCTACCCACTGTACATATTGGCTATCGTTCAGGTTATATGAAAAAAAAACTTGGTACAAAAATTACAACAACAAATTCAACACAATTCAATGATGCACTTCATTCAAATAATGCTTGCGGCAATATTGTAACGATACATGTTTCGTTGGTGTCTCCATATTTGCCATGGCATCCAACCAAGCGGTCCGTGGTATGAAAATATGTATTTACCTTCCTTCTTGGACAGAGTTCTTCTTTTTGTATAATTCGGAGAGGGACGAAACATTTAAATGATCTTAGCATGACTAAGTGCA
Organism: Musca autumnalis; assembly: GCF_047663935.1. NCBI lineage: Eukaryota > Metazoa > Arthropoda > Insecta > Diptera > Muscidae > Musca > Musca autumnalis. The sequence continues at coordinate 16,496,318 of NW_027411977.1, read as the reverse complement.
GGTACAACTGATGATTGCCTACCATTTTATTGCAAACATATTAGCCATGCCATGGCATGGCATGCTACCCAGTTCAGATTGAGCTTTGGTTGGTTATTGTAGAACAACGACTGAATGATTCTGAAAACAAAATAAATAAAAAACAACAACACCTAACCAAGTTATTCCCCTTTTTTATGGAAAAAAAGTCCTTTGTATTTTATTTTAAAACAAAAGAGTTTTTTGGTTAAAACCAAAAATAAAACTTCAAAATAATAACAATATTTCTTTGTACACCGAAATATCCCTGGGGAGGGATGACCATGGCGTTGCTGAGTCTGTTGTTGCCCAACGGCAGTGGCTGTCTACACACAGATAAGTATTTCGATTTGCTGACTGGCCAACCGGCCAACCATTCAGCCGGCTGTAACCCTTTCATGGTCTACTGCTGGTGAAGCACTCGTTTGGCTGTGGCTCACTAAGACGGTGTTGCGATCCGCGCATATCAGTACAATTTAACTTGCCATTGGGCTTCGGTAGTTTTGATTTGTTTCAGTGGCACTCTGTTGGTTTTTTTTTTTCGTTTCGGTTGAAAGTAATAGCGCAACATGCCAACTGATAGTTAGGAATCACTGCTTGGTTGCCTTGCTTTGGTGCTGTTGTTGTATTTTCTTCTTCTTATTTCGCGATATGATAAGAGAGTCTGCAGTGATGCGAAATCAGTGCCATGCAAAGGGCTTCCAAGTTTAGTGTTTGTTGGCAGGAATTACACTGAAAAGAAAGAAAATATAATGAAATTTTAATAAGTATCTGAGGACATCCATAAAGAGACTTTTAGTTATAATTCTGACAAAAAAAGAATAATAAGCCTAACAAAGAGGCCACGCCACCTTCGAAAGAAACTTTTGGTTATAATTGGGACAAAAAACATACTGTGCATAACAAACAGGCCACCTTCAAATGGTTATGCTAAGACATTTTGCCTCTGGAATCTTGATTTAATGCGACATACAGTCGTGGGACCCCCTGTAAAATTTTCATGCTTCTGCAATTCCACGGTGGCCAGTTCTATGGAAAACCTGCCATAAAAACTTCAAAACTTCCTAGAAAAGCACTTAAACTACATCTAAGAAAAAAATGTGAACTTTCGTTCTGGATGTATCAGAAGATCTGGACTTCCAAATTGATCTCTTTAATCTTATGTGGGAATATAAGAGTATATTTATTTATTCTCTGTATGTATTTTCTTGCCATGTATTCTGCAGCCTAATTTTGTTGACCAACGACGGAAAGGGATGTCCTTTGTATTTTTCTCGTTTTTCAATAAACCATAAGCAGTTACTTGGCAATGTTCAAAACTGATAAGGCTGCAGTGATCAGCCAAACTTACCAATACAGTCATCGCAACTGTAACTTTTTATTTAGCATCACAACAGAAAAATAAATATATAAAGATCGGATGATGTATGTGTTTTCTTCAACAAAACGAAACAACAACAAAAAATATTCAAAATTTATGGCCGATCTGAAGAGATATCGACAATGCAAGTGCTACCGGGCATTCTTAGTGGCCGGTCACAGGGACACACATTACTTGTGAACAGAGTTGCAAGGATTAAGGTTTTTTTAAGAAGGCATGAATGAAGTTGAGTTTCTCAGTTGTATGCCATAAGGAAACGAGAAGGTTAGCATGCGTAGCGCAAAGGTAATGAACAGTGTATATGAAAATTATAAGTGGATATAATATTCTATGAGAATAATGGCTGGGACATGAGCTAGGTGTAGGATTTATGATAAGTAAGGAAAGGGAAAATATCTTACCCTCAGATTCACTTCACGCAAGGAATCGCAACAATCGGCATTAACCCCAGGTTATTCTTAATCTGCCATACCTACTCCCATGCCCCGTCCGAAAAGAATGATAAAGAGACCAAAATTATAATCTACAATGGCCCAAAGGGTCCATATAACTGCTAACCTTGTCATGACATTAAAATTGTCCCAAAGAATGTTTTGCTAGAATTGGGAGGGAAATATCTTTATACCTGGTTGATTGAAATCCCCAGGTAGACATGTCGGAAATCAGTATAATCTTATTGTGGTAGACGGAAGAAAGACGCTCTTCCAGTTTGTTAAGTGTCCGATCGTTCCGATGTCCAATCATCGATTCGAACGACTACCTTGTAGCAACCAAGGTTCAAACAAGTCTTTTTAATCTAGACAGGATAAAAGCTGAATGCCGAGAAGCTGCAAACACGGCAGATTCACTCAACTCATCAGCTTTCCGTAACACGACACTCATGGTCCCGCTAATTTGGAAGCTCAATGACAAAATAGTTATTTCTCCAAACTGCCACTAAATCTACACTAGGGTGACAACAACCACCACCTAAAAATTTTTGTATGATGAGTAGTACAGAAATGTCAGTGAATAATTGAACGCGACATACATGTGCAAAGACAAGAGGAGAAACACACATTTTCTAAAGAAAGAACAAGAGAAACGTGAGCGCAAGAACATCAAAATGTACAGGAACCAGGATAAAGTCAGACAAATTTACCAAAGAGTAAAACACCAGACAAAAAGTAATTCACCTAACCAAAATGAGATCAGGACGGAAATAAATGGGCCATAAGACAGCTACCGGCTGAACAGTTCAAGTCCGTCTGTTAAGTCAATACGGTATGACCCATCCTTTACACTGCACATTAAGTGTGTGTTGTGTGAGTGGTTAAAACCTTTGGATGAAAAAAATATTCAGATTATACCTGGCAAATCCACTATAGATCCACCAATCCCACTCCCGTGTTCCGAACAGCGGGAGCCACCTCAGTATACACATGTTTGTATTTCTATAGTTTTTCTGTGTTGGGAACAACATATCCCGGAATACCTGCTCCGGATTCTTTTGATTCGTGCCTGGACGGAGGAAAACCCAGGGCCAATTTATATGCGCTTAGTCACAACCCACGGTGCGCCTTAACTAAATTTAAATGAAAGTTGCTTACACCTGGAAAGTTTTTGCGGATTCTGAAACTACAATGTTCATAGATGAGAAAAATCAAAAAACACAAAAATCGCCGAAGGGATTTTTAAATAAATCGCGATCAAAGTTCACATTTTTGTTTTTTTTTTTTTTTAGATTTTCACAGTTTTGTTTGCAAAACCGCGAGTCGTATCGTAATGGGACTAAAGAAAATGTTGTAGTAGTGAAAATTCTTTCGAGGATTGACTTCGATGATTTGTTCCCAGGTTGTACCATTTTTGAGATAAAGAAGCTCAGGTTACATTTTTTAGGGTTTTTGTTAGGGTTTCGCGTTTTTGCATGAATACGGCAAGTCTTATCGATATGGGACCTGAAAAAATCTTATAGCTGTGAAAATTCTCTACAAGATTGATTATGTGATTTTTTTCTTAGGCTGTACCATTTTTTAGATATATAATTTTAAGTTGGGAAATTGAGGTCATAGCATTGTTTTATAAGGAGACGAAACAGTCAGTCCATTGTCCCAATTTGAACTTCAATATCTCAAAAATGGTAAATACTAGGAAAAAGTCATAAAGGCCAAGCAAAATCGTGAAAACCTAAAAAAGCCCTAAAAAATGTGAACTTTGACCGCGATTTATTTTAAAATCCCTCCGACGATTTTTTTTTTGTTTTTTTGATTTTTCTCATCTATAAACAATGTAGTTTCAGAATCCGCAAAAAATTTCCCAGGTGTAAGCACCTTTCATTTAAATCTAGTTAAGGCGCACCGTGAACCTCATCCATTCGGAAATGGGTGCATCTCAGGGGTTGTTTAGGACTCGACCTTGCTAGGGACTACGACAGGGACTATGTTGCTGTCGTCATCAGAATTCGCGACTCTCCGACAGTCTGCACAAGCAACAACAGTTGTTGTTCCAATCCCTGAAAATTTACGATGCATAAGATCAAGGAAATAGTAGATTTCATGAGTCGGAAGAATATCATGGTCATGGCGGTGCAGGGAACCATGCTCAACAATAACTGCAACTCACAGCGCCGTGATGGTTACAACGTACTGAGGAAGTATCGCACCAGAATTGGAGGTGGGAGGATTAGCTTTCCTATTGCACCAGTCTGTTCAATACAGACCTATCTCGCATGAGCATGGCTCTTATGGTCCGTAAATGGAATGTATGGGGTAACAGTCGGGTATAGAATTGCCAAGGTGAGTTGCTTAATAGCCCGCCGATTAATAGCTGTACATCAGGTTTAGGCCCGACATTAGGCCGATTTTGGAAGGTCATAACCGTCTGGTCTTTGGAGACTTTAATGCTCATTATGAGTTGTGGCATTTGATCCTAATTAATGGTCAAAGGGATATAGCGCTGCCTGAGCAGCTCTACGTTTTGCACGATCAATGAGAACGCCCCTACCACAATTAGCGGAGAGAGTCACAGTTCGCCAGGCATAAAACCATCGTGTCATCTAGTCTGACGAATGACGTCACCTGGCAACCCCTCGCTTCTCTTGGATCAGGTCACCTCCCCATAATTGTCTCCATCGGCAGACCGTTCGATTTCATAAACTCTGAACGCCGCAATTTTATCAGTCATGTGAAAGCTAATTGAACGATTTTCAGAGAGTTCACTAATCACCGCTTCAGAGATCTACCCTACCCTTCTGATGTTCGTGTAGCAGAAACGCTGTTCCGAGACAACATCACTGCTGCAGCCCCTCGCCATGCACCTGCTGGCTGAATACCCGAAGTAAGATGCAACTTGCCAGCAGAGGCGACGGGAATAGGAAATGAGCGTGATGCGCTTTTTCGTGCCAATCCCAGTGAGCTGAGTTCAGTTAGCTAACACTGGAAGTTAACAGGTTGGTCGGTGAGTATAAGCGGAATAAGTGGTTAAGTCATCTGAAGTGTTGCAACATTGGAACCGGAATAAGTGAATTATGGGTAAGTCACTCTTGAACCATGGAAAGAAGGAATATAGCACCTCAGTAACGTTTGGCAACGTTATGCTGACTGTTCCGAAGAGGTGCGCAATTTATTTCAATCGACAGTTTGCCGAGCACCCCAGGAGTGACAGGGGGAAGAGAATAGTACTCCGTCGCATTAGATCTCTTCCTGATGAGAATAAACCACCACAATTTACGATGGATGAAGTTGCGAATGTCATAAGCAACGCTAAATCATAAAAAGCGTTGGGTCCTGATGGAATCTCCATGGTAATGCTGAAGCAGGTGGGTGTGTAAGAAGTCGAGTATCTTACTAAAATTCTCAACCTGTCGCTCGTTCTCGAAGTTTGGAAAATGGGCAAGGTGGTCCCTCTACTGAAGACAGGCAAGGACGCATACAGAACATACAGAGCATACGGAGTTACCGACCATTAGCATGGATTCCGTAAGCAGCACATCATGACAACAGCAAGCCGTGTGGTAGAACAGTGATGTTGGCGCTCGATTTATCAACACATTTTGATACTGTCAAATCATCTACACTGTTTGAAGGCATCGAACAGACAACCCTCCGGCCAAGTTAAAAATGTTGAATAATGAATTACATGAATGGACGCCAGTCGTACGTGGAATTCAGAAACAAGAAGACCAAGCTCCGTAGAACGAGACAGGGAATTTGTAACGTATGCGGATGATTGTACGGTCTTGGCGTCAGGTACCTTCTCTGATGTCATTTGTGAAAGGCTGAACTCCTATTTGACTGATCTTACTACTTTTTCCGCGTGAGCAATCTACGGCCACTCTTTTAACCACATGAGAACAGGCTGGAATGTCATTGTCGATGTCCGCGCATGCCACAGCTATCTGCAACACGCTGAGATGTAGGAACACATATAACGCGATAACGCGGTCGGTCTGTGGTTAGACGGGGCCAGTTTAGTCCGAATATAAGTGCTACGCTATAGAAAAATATACAAACCTGTCAGAATGCCGCCCTAAGAACTGCAACAGGGTACCACCTCATATCTTTAGTGGACCAACTACATGAGGGACAAAAATTCTTCCAGTACTGCAATACCTGCTCGGGTGTTACGTGGGAGTCATCCTATTCACCATATGGTGGATAGGACTTCCCCCACCCAGACAAGTCAGGAGAGAGGTTCAACGATATAAGATAGAATAACTACATCAACAAGCCTATAAAGCAGGTTTAAGGGGTTATCCCTAGTTGTGCGATTTTTCATGATTGTTTTTTTTTTTTTTTTTTTTTTTTTTCAAAGAAACTGCCAATAATTTTAAGTAGACCTTTTTTCTACCTAGAAGAGCATGTCTTATCCTACTTTTGGAATTTTTGTTGTTGAAAAATATTGCATAGTCGTGTGGTAAATGGCTACCTGCGAAACCCTTTTTCTGTAAAAGCGTTTTGCGGTGCCAACGATAGCTCGAAAACGGATAGGCCGATCTTGGTATACTTTTGTGGGCGTTTTAAGAACCCTATAATCTTGTCTTTAAGCGAAACAGAATTAAAAGAAAATAGATTTTTAAAAAAAAAATTGTGAGCTGTCAATGTCAAAATTACGATTATAACGAAAAAAAAAAATTGACCGTTTTTTGTCCAAAATTCGGGCAATAAATGTTTTAAAAAAAATCTGTCTCATTAAAAGACAAGCTTTATATGTATATAATAAGCTCAGCAAACCATATGAAGATCGGTCGATTCGTTTTTGAGGTATCGTTGGCACCGACTTCAAAAATGCCATTTCGAGAAACACGCGTATAAAGTTTCCACGCTACATACAAATCTCAATAAATTGTTCCTTTCCAATGATCATATCTCAGGCAATTTTGCTCCGATCGAGTTAAAATTTGTTGCGGCATACTCTATACTACCTGTACTTCAAAATAAGCCAATAAAATTTTTTCGATTTTTTTAAAGTGACAAGTAGAGGTAACCCCTTAAGTATCATTCACAGGGATGCAGTCACAAACGCCATAAATAACTATCGAGTGAATGGGGTCCTCGAAGAACGTCCCCCATTTTTCGTAGCTGATGAGCGTCAGCTGCCACGATAAGCCAGAGTAGTTCGAACTCAACTACACTCGGGATTGAGCAGCCGTCTAAATTCTTATATGGCAAGGATCGTTGACACCGTGCAAAACATCTGTCCAGGCCCGCACGACACACTGCAGAACTCCAGTAGATTTATGGTTACATCCCATTGCAATGTAAAGTGTTGTCACCAGACAGTTGTTACTGATATGCCATCTGGTCACACAATAAGTGATATCTTTTGTATATATCCGCAAAAGACATCAACCGTTTTAGCTGCAAAATTCAGGTTTATATTTCATCAGATATCGTCCGACTATCACGGGTTTCATCCTAATTATGCTTAGCATGCTGTAAACAATCATGGACCAAACCGCGTTCTGTATGAATGCTTGACTACCGAAAAGTGACTTTGTTTCTGGGCTTATTTTAATTACAGAACTGATGTTATTTGTCATATATTTTTTTGGCGATGTCGAGGCAGATGCCTTTATTAACTACCTCAGAGGTGAAGTTACCAACTTCCAACTATCATTAACTTTGAATAGCTAGCCAATTTAGAGTTTCTTTCCGTACTTTTTGAAAGGTTGGTTTTACTTCTTCTAAGTATTTTCCTACAATGACAATGTCATGTCATTTCTATTCACCTTCGCATCGAGCAAAACCTTCTCCAGCAGGATATTGAAAAGATCACACGAGAGACTCTGAAACCTTGTTTGGTACTACAATGCACGGGGAGGCTCTACCTATTCTAACTAAGGGTCACTGCCAATTAATATGTTCTTGCTAAACCGCATGAGACTTGCGGATGTATTAAATACAGACAAGGCTAGAAATTACTTTGATCGTATTTGGCTGTCTAAAGCATTGTTGGCAAAGGGTGATAGGAGTCGATCTACATTACTTGTGTCTTTTCCAGGATTTGCCTTAAAATGAAAATCTCGTTAATGGTGGATCTGCCAGACCTAAACTACGGATGTGCCAATAATAGTATTAATGGCTGAAACATTTAGTCGATAACACAGTGCGAGTAGATTTACTACCCTGTCGTATCTCGCCAGATGGCGCCTACTAGCTGTTGTTTACACCTTATCGGTATATCGCTACCGATCCTGCTTTCTTATCACCTTATTTTTCTTCAGTCGGCTTTCTGCAGCCTTGAACCTATTCTGACTAGGTGGTTACATGTAATGACCCCAAAAAACCTGTAAGGAAAGGATCAAAGTCGGACGGGGCCGACTATATGATACCCTACATCACTGTGAATATGTAACATGGATATGGGAGCTATATCTAAATCTGAACCGATTTCGATATAATTAGGCACATTTATTTCTAGACCGAATTCAGCCGCATATTCCAAATTTTCTCCAAATCGGACATATGTAGCGTGATTGGTGCAACACATACTTGAAATCGGCCGAAAATATACATCCTACATCCAAATCTGAACCGATTTTGATATAATTTGGCGCATATATTTCTGGACCGAATTCAGTCACACATTTCAAATGTCCTTGAAATCGGGCATATATAGCGTGTTTGGTGCAGCAAATACGTGAAGGCGGCCGAAAATCTATACGGGAGCTACATCCAAAATTGAACCGATTTCAATATAATATATATTTCTAGACCAAATGTAGTCACACATTCCAAATTTCATCGAAATCTGACATATATAACCTGTTTGTTGCAGCAAATACTTGAAATGGGAGCTATATATCTAATCTAGACCGATTTTGATATAATTTGGCACATTTATTTCTTGGCATAGTTATTTTCTTGGCCATAGTTCCTCTTGGGTCTATCTCGTTTCCTTACGCCTGTTACATATAAATACACAAAGACATAATATCCCTTCAAAAAACTTACAGTTATGGCTAAAACACGAATCCTACAATAATTTGTGAAAATTGGATCGGATTTTGATATAGCTCCAATATGCATATTTGGACGATTTGGGGTATTTGGCGCCTTATATAGCTACATATATCAAAATCCGATTCAATTCTCAGAAATTGTTGTAGTATTCGTTTTTTAGTCACAGCAATGTGCTGGTAAAGTTGTTCATCGATTGGACGCTAGAGTTATGACTTTTTTACAACCTCGTATCCTTGCATCATATTTGGATGAGTTCTTACCTAAGATTAGATAAAATATTTGTTATAAGGCGATTCGATAAAAAAGTCTCACGCACAGAGTAATTTGAAAATTTTTCTACGAGCTTTTTTGGCAAACTTTTAAAGTCACTATAAGCAGATATATAATTGAAAAAAGTTTTGGAGCCACACAACGTAACCCAAATGGCACTAAATTTATCTTCATATCATTACATATATATATTTTATATCATATATCATATCAATTAAAAGGATTTGTACGGGACCTTTTTCAATATTTAAATGGAATACAAGTTTTTATTTTTAAGTTTTGCCCCTTTTAGGGCGAAGGCCATTACTTTTATGTTATTAATAGGCAAAACGTCATTCATTCGTGCACAAGAAACACATTTTTGAAGAAAAAAATTCATTTCATAGGATTTTCCAAAAAATCTTTTTTTTCAAACCCGTCAATTTGGAACAATGTTGGACTTCATTCTGCATTCCCCTGTGCGTCTTGATTTTTCACAAATATTTCAATAGCATTCCAAATTCAAACTAAATTTCCTCCTTGAAGATTATGATGCATGTCTGCTGACATTATTCAGCCCACCAAACAAGGTGTGGGAATATTTTATGACGCCGCCAGTAACATGCAAATATAAAAATCTTAAAATAACAAAAATATCTTTGTATGGATCTATGTACCAACAATCAATCATCTTGTGAACATCTTCCTTTCTCATGCAGAGTTCTCTCTACATTACATCGGCTACTGGAAACTACTTACAGAACTAATTACTGCCAGCCTAAACAAATTTATTGAGATAATACTCCCAGGTACGGTTATTAAAAGCGACAACATCAAATGGAGGACAAGCATCTTTACAAGCCAAATCTTGCTTAGGCCACCAAACGTGAGACATTTTGTGGGACTACCATAGCTAGCAGCTAACAGCAAAGAGACGCATTCAAATATGCTGCAAGTAGTGGCGGTGGCAGTTTACAGGCGTCTTATGTGGTGGCATCCATACGATGCCATCATTTGATTAACAAATTGTTTACATATCTCAAAAAATTACTCAGCGGCCGAGATTCAGATACTTGAAACTAAGCGTATATTGGTCAAGACACACCACCACCAACATCACAAGCAAAACCACTGCCATGCCAGAGTGGCCAAGGATTACGGGTCGAATGAATGTTGCTGCCAAACAAACTTGCATATGCAACAACATTTCAAATTTGATTCCACAATTTCATGGTGCCCGTTTTTAAGTGGTGGCATTGCATCTTTTACACATCAAGACCAAATGTATGACTGGGTGTGTCTGTGTGTGCATTAGAGTGTCCACTGGAAGTTGGTTAGTTTGGTTCATTCATATGAATCAAAGTTGTTGGCAGTGAATTATGGCAAACAAGTTTTTATGCTCGAGGCATAGATACCACAACGACACACAAACATACCGGCACTCGGGCCCACTGGTCTTCTAGTAGCGCCGTGGCAATCGCTAACTTTGGCAGCATGTAACATGTCGAGCGGTATCTAATAAAATACAAACATGCAAAATGTTTCAGTTATTCATTTCTTTTGGTCTATTTTTTCTGTTTCGATTTCTAACATTGCAGTGCGGTTTAGACTATTGCAGAATTTGATAGTTAGTATATCTTTTTTAAAAAGCAATTAACGCTAATTAAACGCCATCAATGTTATGTTGTGTAATCGAAGCGGTATTAGTAAATCTCTACTCATTTGTTTCCTGTCATGGTACCTCCCCATTGTTAATGGAGGTTGCAATAAGACAAATAGCATATAGACATGCTGAATATTTCACAGAGACGCTATTTTGGAGAAGATATTTTGGAGAGGCATTATCTGTCACTACTGTGTAGAATTATGAGGACCATATTCTCATTGATATGACAGAAGTCTCCCTTGTCCTTTCGGGGATGTTTATGCAAAAATGTTCATACATATGCCTAGTTGCACTATAGTACCAATATGTGGCCGACTTCCGTTTTATTATTAATTTTATATTTGAGACTTTAAAGAATAGTAATTCAGTATCACCGTGGTGTAGTGGTGAGCCTAATAGGTTAGACCGGAGGACAGATTAGGCCAGTTGTGCTCTCTAGAATAGAATGTTTATGAAGGATCTTGGATTTTTAAAGGGTTTACTACTTAAAAAGTATAAGGAATACTTTTTCACAACCCAATAATCGTGGATTTTATAAAGAATATTTTCCAAAACCAATAATCATGAATTTTTTAAAGAATATTTTTTCAAGACCCAATAATCGTGGATTTTTTAAAGAATATTTTTCAAGGCCCAATAATCGTGGACTTTTAAAGAATATTTTTTCAAGATCCAAAATCGTGGATTTTTTAAAGAATATTTTTTCAAGGTCCAAAATCGTGGAGTTTTTTAAAGAATATTTTTTCAAGGCCCAAAATCGTGGATTTTTAAAGAATATTTTTTCAAGGCCCAAAATCGTGGATTTTTATAGACTATTTTTTTCAAGGCCCTAAATCGTGTATTATTTTAAAGACTATTTTTTCAAAGCCCAAAATCGTGGATTTTTAAGGCTATTTTTTCAAGGCCCAAAATCGTGGATTTTTTTAAAGACTATTTTTTTAAGGCCCAAAATCGTGGATTTTTTTAAAGACAATTTTTTCAAGGTCCAAAATCGTGGATTTTTTTAAAGACAATTTTTTCAAGGCCCAAAATCGTGGATTTTTTTAAAGACTATTTTTTCAAGGCCCAAAATCGTAGATTTTTTAAAGACTATTTTTTTCAAAGCCCAAAATCTTGGATTTTTTTAATGGCTACTTTTTCATGGCGCAATATTTTTGATTTTTTTCAAGAATATTTTTTCAGGCCCGATAATTGTGGATTTTTTTAAGAATATTCTTTCAAGGCCCAATAATCGCGTATTTTTAAATAATATTTTTGCAGGCCCGATAATTGTGGATTTTTTTAAGAATATTTTTTCAAGGCTCAAAATCGTGTATTATTTTCAAGACTATTTTTTCAAAGCCCAAAATCGTGGATTTTTATGGCTATTTTTTCAAGGCCTAAAATCGTGGATTTTTTTAAAAACTATTTTTTTAAGGCCCAAAATTGTGGATTTTTTTAAAGACAATTTTTTCAAGGTCCAAAATCGTGGATTTTTTTAAAGACTATTTTTTCAAGGCCCAAAATCGTAGATTTTTTAAAGACTATTTTTTTCAAAGCCCAAAATCTTGGATTTTTTTAAAGACAACTTTTTCAAGGCGCAATATTTTTGATTTTTTTTCAAGAATATTTTTTCAGGCCCGATAATTGTGGATTTTTTTAAGAATATTTTTTCAAGGCCCAATATTTGTGAATTTTTCAAGAATACTCTTCAAGTCCCAATGACTGTGATTTTTTAGAATATTTTTTCAAAGCCCAATAATTGTGAATTTTAAAAAATATTTTTTCAAGGCCCAATTAAACTGTATTTTGCAAGAATATTTTTTCAAGTCCCAATAACCGTGGATATTTTTAAAGAATATTTTTTCAAGGCCCAATATCGTGGATTTTTAAAGAATATTTTTTCAAGAGCCAATAATCGTGGATTATTTTAAGAATATTTTTTCAAGGCCCGAAATCGTGGATTTTTTAAGGAATATTTTTTCAAGGCCCAATATTTGCCCAAAATCGTGGATTTCTTAAAAAATATTTTTTCAAGGCCCAATATTTGGCCAAAATCGTGGATTTCTTTAAGAATATTTTTTCAAGGCCCAATATTTGCCCAAAATCGTGGATTTCTGAAAGAATATTTTGGCCAAAATCATGGATTTCTTAAAGAATATTTTTTCAAGGCCCAAACATCGTGGATTTTTAAAATATATTTTTTCAAGGCCCAATAATTGTTGATTTTTAAAAAATATTTATTCTAAGTCCAATAATTGTGGATTTTTAAAGAATATTTTTTAATGCCCAATAACCGTGGATTTTTAAAAAATATTTAAAAAAAAATTTTTTTCAAGGCCGTGGATATTTAAAAAATTTATTTTTTCAAGGCCGTGGATTTTTAAAAAATAATTATTCATGGCCCAATAAATGTGGATTCTTAAAAAATATTTACTTAAGCCCAATAATTGTGCATTTTTAAGGAATATTTTTCAAGTCCAAATAATCGTGTGTTTTTTTTTAAATATTTTTCAAAGCCCAAACATAGTGGATATTTAAAGAATATCAGCATTTATGCTAACGAGAGTATATACACTTTCATAAGGACAAAATGTATCTCATCGAAATAATGGTTTTAGACCCCAAGTATGTTTGGACTTAATCCGTTTCAGAACATTTGGATTTGATTTAGCCGTGTCTGTGCGTCTGTCTGTCTGGTTGGCTGGATGAATCACACAATAACTCTCGAATGGATCAACGGCTTCGGTCCAAAATTTGTCCTTCGTAATATTTTGTCCAAACTTAGTTTAAGTTCGAAGATGGGCTATATCGGTCCACTCCTTCCAGTAACTCACCCACAAAAGTTCGAAAATGTTCGGAAAATTTGTGGACACGATAACTCTTGAAGAAAGTAACTGATTGGGTCCATACTTTGCACATCCTAAAATTTCTACCAGGCATAAATGAGGTGGTTGGAACGCAAGATAGCTCTCAAACGAATCTGCCGATTCGGTCCAAAACTTAACATTCGTAATATTTTCCCAAACTTAGTTTAAGTTCGAAGATAAGCCATATGTGTCCACTCCTTCAGGCACCTCCCCAACAAAAGTTCAAAAATGTTCAGAAAAATTGTGGACACGATAACTCTTGGAGGAAGTAATTGATTGGGTCCATACTTTGCACATCCAGACATAGATATGGACGCAATCGGTCCATTCCTTTAGGTACATTCCACACAAAATTTCTGAAAAGTTCAGTTTAGGAGCTGCTCCCGAATAGCTTTGAGTTTTATTTTAGCAACTTGTATTCACTGTCTCCTATACGACGGTACTAGTTTCAGCAAGGGCAAATCCACACTTCCTGAGAAAATAGCTTGAAAGGTGCAAAAAACACCTCCGACACCGTATGTAGTGGTTGGCGTGCAAGATAACTCTCAAACGGATCTGCCGATTCGGTCCACAATTTGGTCTTTGTAATATTTTGTGCAAATTTAGTTTAAGTTCGAAGATAAGCCATAGTGGACCGGCTCCTTCAGGTACCTCCCTCACAAAAGATCAAAAATGTTCGGAAAAATTTTGCGCATAATAACTCTTGAAGGAACTGACCGATTTGGTCCATACTTTAGACATCGTAATATATCTACCAGATATATATCTGGTTCGAATATGGACTATATTTGTCCACTTCTTCGGGTACCTCCCACACAAAATTTCGGAAAAGTTCACTTTAAGACCTGCTCTCGAATCACTTTGATTTTTGTTGAAGCAACTTGCATTCGCTGCCTCAATTACGATGGTAAACGTTTTTTCAGGGGTAAGTTCATTCTTCTTGTCAAAACAACCCGAGAGTTGTAAAAAACCCCTATTGTACCATATGTAGTTGCTGGAGAGCACGATAACTCTCGAACTGATCAATCGATTAGGTCCAGTTTCGGTTCGAAGATGCTCAATACCGATCCCCAACTTCCGGTGTTTCCTCCAAAATTTAAAAAAAAAATTCACTTAACTGGTATGCACGACATCTCTTGAACGGGGCAACCAATTTGGTCCAAAGTTTGTATCTACTAATATTTTGTCAAATTTAGTTTAAATTCTAAAATTTCCCGTATCGGTCCTGTCCTTAGGGTAACTCAGCCACAAAAGTTCAAAATTTGTGTCTAAAAGTTCAACATTTGTGTCAGTTTAGGGTCTGTTCGAAGATCCTTTGGCGATGTATACCGATGCTGTTCGTTGTGGTCCTTTTAAAGCGATATTATGTTTTCCGTGTGCTAGTCCAGGCTTCCTGACATACTGGTTCAAAAGTTATACGATGACCCACTGAAATGACTAGTGGGTGCGATACCAGTCGAAAAGATATGACTCCCAATATAAGATCCATTTCCATAACGGACCAAGGCGGTCCATTCCTTTAAGTACATACTCCGCAACACTTTCAAATGTCAAAAAAGGGACACAAAATTCTGAAAATACCCTAAATACATTTGATCTGTCCGTAGATGAAAGTTTAAATTCACTTAGCCGGGGGTAGATCTCTGTCAGCAAAGCCGACTGATACTTTTTTACTTGTTAAATAATATTTTTCAAGGCCCAAACATCGTGGTTTTTTTTACAAATATTTGCAAGGCCCAAACATCATGGATTTTTAAAAAATATTATTTGGACTTTTGTAGGGAGGTACCAGAAGGAGCTTTCAATTAAAACTTACCCCGAAATTTTGAAGAAAAAAAAAAAGTTATTACGATTTGCTAAGTTTCGGCTAAGTCAAATACTCGATTCGTAGGTTAACTTTTTAGATTGTTCCGCTATGGTTATTATAGCTTTTTGGTCACTACCTGTTGAGGTATGGACTTATGGCGATTTTTGAACTGGAGCTTATCAAAAATATTTGAACTTTTGAGGGGATGTACTCAAAAGAGTGGAGCGATATAATAAATCCCCCAACATGGTCTTAATTTGGAAGGTATATTATGGTGGGTGCCACCTTGGTGCAATGGTATGCACGCACGCCTTGCACACAGAAGGTCGTGGGTTCGATTCCCCGGCCAGGCAACATCAACAATTTTTCAACGGTGGCAAAATACCCCTCACTAATGTTGGCGACATTTCCTGAGTATTTCAGCCTTGAAAAACTTCTCCACAAGTGGTGTCTTAAGACACGCCGTTCGGACTCGGCGATAAACAGTAGGTTTTTTTATGGCTAGTCATACAGTCAACTAAAAACTCTGAAAAGGATTTTATCTTACAATATGTGGAGTCTAAACCATTACTATAATGAGGCATATTTCTGATCGTGACAAGGTAGCCAAAAGGCCTCAGTGTAAAAATGTATCCTGAAGTTGCACTCATACATGTGAACTTTTCATACCAAAATAATATTTTGTGATTAATTTTAATATGCAAAATGCGTATGGTCTCATTGCAATTTTTTCTCTGTTACTCCGACTCTGATAATACTTCCGCAACCGGGTGGAGGGAGAGCGCCCTTCAGATTGATGTTGCATTTGCATTCAAACAATGTCAGATGCTGTGTCAGCATTTCCGAGCTATATACCGGTGTTTTTTCTGTTTTGTTTGGTGGCACTGACAGTGAACTACATACAAAGGTTGCATACCGGCTAATACTTTAAAAAAGAGAGAAGCAACAGCCAAAATGTAGAAGAAACTGAAACAAAAACTACAACATTATGGTAAACATAACAAAGTATGTGAGGATAGTCAGTCAGCCAGCCACATGTGAAAGAAATTCTGTCAGCTGATAATGCATGTGCCAACATGTGGAATGTTATGTCTGGTGTTGTTGTTGGGGACTTGTTTTGCATGTGAAAAACTCCTAATACTTATGTAATGAACATACTTGCCTCTCGCCCTCCCCTCCAATTTTCTTGTAGGTATAACATTTGATGATGACCTTGAGAATCAACAAAAAGTTTCTTGAATTTGGATAAAAAGAAACAAAATAAAATCAACTCAAAATGGAGACCACGAGGCGAGTGAGAACAAAAATTGTGTTTGATATTCTTGCAAAGTTCGCCGTTCTTCTCTCTCGTTTTCAGTCAAAACATTTGATGTGTTTTGCATACATTTTTGGAATTACCATACTGAAGTACCAGTGGTAATCCCTCTCCCGCCCAAAACACTATCATCAGACCAAGTAGTACTTATTACATACTTACTTACTTATTTGCATACACACACACTCGTTCTCCGCCACATACAGTTTTACTGACGCTTTATGTAAATTTTTTCCTCGAATTATGCAAATTGTAAATGTCTGCTGCACTACTTTTTATACAGCAGCTCATATTTTTTTGTTTGTTTTCGGCTTGGCGAGAGTGGAGTACATTGACCTGGTTATGCGAATGTTATGTGTAAGTGCCCTGACATCGAATTTATGAGCAAATGTAAACAAAACGAAATCAATCGTTTTTCGTAAGTTTGGCTTTCACTTTCGTTTGGCTCAATGCTTATGAGGTCCGCACAAGGATGGGAGGGATTCCAATATGTTTTAACCAAACATGTATTTTTTAAAGTGCACGAAAAACTTATCGGTCTACATCGAAAGAAGTCCAGGGTCTAACTACAATCGTGCCTTTCAAGAAAAAAATTTAAAGGACCACTAGTCATTGAATTTTCAAGAATATTTTTTCAAGAAAAATTAATATTTTTCCAGGACATGGATTCATGGGTTTTTCAAACACCAATAACCAATTTTTCAATGAACAATTATGTATTCTGCAGTTTTATAATAGTGTTCTTTCAAGAATACTTTTCAAGGACGAGTAACTGTTAATTATTGTCAATATTTTTGAATTTTTGAGAAATATTTTTAATGGAGCAATAATAGTGGATTTTTAACGAATATTTTTCGAGGGTCAATAATCGTAGATTTTTTAATCTGCAACTGAAATGCCGTCTGACTGTTTATTTATCAAAAATTGTATAGCCTAACGAAGTTCGATAAAAATTTTACAACATATTTTTCATAGGCTTTTGCGTTTTAGCTTAAATGATATGTATTTGTTGCGAATTTATCTGTGTATTTCTGGATGGCTATGCTTTTCTCTCAAAATTCACTATGGAGGTTATAAAACTCTCGACGATCTCGTAACAACGCAGCAACAACAGATTCAAACAAATCGATATACACACTGTCAAGTGACTGTCTCAAGCTGAGGTCAAAAGAAACAAAATTTATCCCATCATGGTAGATAGAAGACCCATGGACTTGGACAACTACCTGAGCTGGGGTATCAGAAAACTTGACAACACCATGACCTCCAGCAAGGAATGCGTGGCGCATATAGAAGGCAAAGGAAAAAAATCGATGTCGGATTTTTTAGGCGGCACCACCTTAAAGTGTTTAGTTTTGTTAGATTGCCAAAGTTTGAGCTCAATCGGAATATGTAATCAAAAATATTTAGATTTTAAAACTATTATTCTTCAATTTTTAATCCCAGTCCCAGTCCCAAAATTTGTTCTATACTCCACATTGTTCGTAACTTGAAAAAATTGGGCAATTTATTGTTTCAAACGCCATGACTTTTGATGCGGAATAATTCGTTTTTGTCTCTTTTCGTTCAAAGTCGAGCGGGGCCGACTATATGATACCCTACACCACTGTAGGTAAAATATATATGGGAGCTAAATCCAACGGTGAACAGATTACGATATAATTTGATACATATATTTCTAGACCAAACACCGTCATACATTCCAAATTTCATCAAAATTAGACATACATAGTGTCTTTGGTGCATCAAATACCTTAAATCGGCCGAAAATATATATGGGAGCTATATCCAAATCCGAACCGATTTCGATAAAATTTGGCACACTTATTTTTAGATCAAATTCCGTCACATATTTCATATTTCATTGAGATCGGACATATATAACGTCTTTCGTGCACCAAATACCAAAAATCGGCCGAAAATTTATATAAGAGCTATATCCAAATCTGAACCGATTTTGATATAATTTGGCACACTTATTTCTAGATCAAATTCCGTCACACATTTCATATTTCATTGAGATCGGACATATATAACGTCTTTCGTGCACCAAATACCAAAAATCGGCCGAAAATTTATATAGGAGCTATATCCAAATCTGAACCGATTTTGATATTATTTGGCACATTTATCTATAGACCTAATTCCGTAACATATTTCATCAAAATTGGACAGATACAGCGTGTTTGGTGCATCAAATACTTCAAATCGGCCGAAAATATATATGGGAGCTATATCCAAATCTGAACCGCTTTTCACCAAAAGCAATATCATTCTTCATTAAGCTAAAAAATGATCTTCACCAATTTTCAGCCAAATCGGACAATAAATGCGATCTGTACGTTGCGAACGGACGGACGGACATGCATAAATCGACTCAGAAAGTGATTCTGTGCATATCCCTACAAGGAACTATGGGTCTATCTCTTTTCCTTAGGCATGTTACGTACAAATGCACTAACATATAATACCCTTACCACAGGGTGGCGTAGGGTATAAAAATCTAAAAGAGCACGGTTTAGTGAGGTACTTAGTAAAGTACCATTATTTCAAAATGTCAAAAATGGCGTATGAAACACTTAAGAATGATACCGACGTTATATCGACATAGTTGAGTTCAGTTGTTGTTGTAGCAACATGCAAGCTACGTAGAGTCATAGGTTTGCTGCTGGGTTGGCAGCCGCTAGCCGAAACACTATGGTTTCGAATCAATCCGGTACACAAGAACACGGTGACATGGGTTTGAGTTGAGTTCCGTCATTTGCGTAGGCGAAGTTATGTTATGAACGGTGATAGAAAGTAAGTAAACAGGGGGCAGTGGTTTAACTAGAGCGGGAAGGACAAAGCATCGACGAAATAGACAAGTGAGTATAGATTTTAAAGAACGTCGTATTCAAAACTAAAAAGACAAAGTAAACGATCGGAGATATTAAAAATTTAATGGGGGAGTGTGCTGCAGCGGGCCTAGATGGTCGGTTGGGATAACAAACACCCTTCATTTCGTTTCGATGAATAAATGGAATTGCTCGATTTGTTTTTCTAGGGTATTTTCAATTCTTTTACGTCAAATAAACAACTGGATGTGGAGCAGAACAAAATTGTAAATATACCCTCAGCTTTATGCTAACGAGGCAATATACACTTTCATACGGGCAAATTGTGCCTTATCGAAATAATGGTTTTAGATCCGAAGTATGTTTGGACGAAATGTGTTTCAGCCAATTTGGAGTCGATTAAGCAATGTCCGTCCGTCTGTCTGTCTGGCTGGTGCGCACGATAACTCACGATAGGTCCACTCCTTCCGGTACTTTTCCCACAAATGTTCCAAAATGTCACGCCACGCCTTCGGGTACCTCCCACACAAAATTTCGGAAAAGTTCAGTTTAGGACCTGCTCTCGAATCGTTTTGATTTTTGTTGTAACAATTTGTATTTACAACCCCACATACAGCGGTACAAGTTTCATCAGGGGCAAAACCATACTTCCTGAGAAAATAGCCTGAAAGGCTCAAAACACCCTATGACACCGTGTGTAGTGGTTGGAGCGCAAGATAACACTCGAACGGATCTGCCGATTTGATCCAAAATTTGGCCTTGATAATATTTTGTCCAAACTTAGTTTAAGTTCGAAGATAAGCCAAATCGGGTTACTTCTTCAGGTACCTCCCGCACAAAGGTTCAAAAGTATTCGGAAAAATTGTGCACACTATAACTCCTGAAGGGAAGGACCGATTTTGTCCATACTTTACGCATCCTAATATATCTACCAGATATTGAACAAGGTTTGAATATGGACATTATTTGCCCATTCGTTCGGGTACCTCCCACACAAATTTCGTATAAGTTCACTTTAAGACCTGCTCTTGAGTAACTTTGATTTCTGTTGAAGCAACGTGCAATCGCTGTCTCAATTACAAGGGTAAACATTTTTTCAGTGGCATGTCCATACTTCTTGGGAAAACAGCCCGAAAGTTGTAAAAAACCCCTATGGCACCATATCTAGTAGGTGGAGAGCACAATAACTCTCGAACTGATTAACCGATTTTGTCCAAAATTTGTCTTCGTCATATTTTGTTCAAACTTAGTTTAACTTCTAAAATGGCCCATATCGGCCCTCTCCTTAGGATACCTCCTCCACAAAAGTTCAACGTTTGTGTCCAAGTGCAGTTTAGGGTCTGTTGGGAGATCCTTTGCAAATTTATACAGATTCCCGTCCTCCATTTTAGTCTATAAGTTTTCATCAATGTATACGAGGGTTACTATATAAGTGTCTGATCTAATAATGAAATCGCTAACATTTATTAATTGTTGAAGCACTTTTTCCACTACCATTGAAACATGTATGTTCTTTAGATTGCAGTCATGTTTCGGGCTTATACGCATAGATCCACCATTCGTCACCCGCGACGATCTTTTCAGAGTCAACTTAAGAAACGCAACCGTATTTTTTCGAAAGTTCTTCGACACGGTATCCAACGAGAACAAACCTTTTTAATACGGGCAGGCGTTCATGCAATATCGAAAGCAAGCTGGGAGAAGAAATGTCCATGGATGCCTCATGGTGATCTTGTATTTTCAGTTTACGCACGGCTTCATGTTTCTAAAGATCGGTTTTAAATTTATACACAAGGTACTCTTAGTGATCCCATTTTCAGCGATCTCATGTTTTTCGTGGGCTCTAAATCCTACGGTAATAAATAAGACGGGAATGAATCCGCTTTCGAAATGGATTATGAATGTCCTTTCCTTCCCCAAAAGTTAAACATTTTGCGCTTTAATCCAAATCAACAAAAGGTAAACTATTATCAAAAGGTAAGCTTTTAGATAAGCTTTCCACGATCGTTAAGATAAATAAAATCGCCGGAGCGCTTTTTTAATTAATCGCGATTCAAGTTGACATTTTTAGGGGTTGTTTAGGTTTTCACGATTTTGTTTGGAAACCGCAAGTCCTTTCAGAATGGGACTAACGAAAATGTTTTAGCTATCAAAATTCTCTACAAGATTGGCCTTTATGGTATTTTCCTAGGTTTTACCATTTGTGAGATATAGAAGTTCAATTTGGGACAATGTTTACTATCGTATCCCATTCTCATTTGGAATTTTGGTCAATAAAATTGAATTATGTATCACTCCGATGTTTCCACAATAGTACTACACGCTAAACATTGCACCAAGGAATTTCCCTTAAATTACCTTCGAAATTTTAACATAAATAAGAAATATATCCTTTAATAACTTGTTTTTTGTTTTGTTTTATGAGGATTATATTTCGATTACTGTCTGGATTTTTCTCGATTAAACAATCTTCGAAGAAGAAGAATATGATGATGACATATTGATACAAAAAGTAAAAGAAGGACGCAACTAAATCCACATTAGATGTAGATGTACTCTAAACGCTCAAACTACTATATGGACATTTGCAATTCAAATGATTTTCTTACTTGTTTTTTTTCGTAGATAACTTTTTCAACTTCTTTATTTCCCAAAGATTAAGGTGATGTATTTGGGGTTTAATTAAATGGAAGTTTATCGAATTTTTGGGGGTAACAAGGATTTTTTATATTGGTGACTATTTAAAAACCAATTTAAATATTTTGGAAGGGCGTTAGTTTGCCCTCCTTCCCTCCACCAAACTGTTTTCCTGGCTATATGAATTTTACCTTTTCAAAAAACAAAAAAAGAAATCTTTGAAAATCTAACTCATGTTTCAGCTACCGTTGTTTTTTGCTGTTGCCGCTGTCGTTGTTATTGCTATTGTTATTGTTTTCTTTAGAGCCCATTTAGTTTTTAGCCAGTTTTGAAGCACCCCAATGGCACGATGTCAATTTAATCCGAAATGACAATATTGAACCGTAATAACACAAAATAACAAAACACACGCGGCGACCACAACTCTTAAACGATTGACGGTGGCGGCGACAAAGTATCACAACCACCACCATCGCCGCCACAACTGGCTGAAGAAGGAAGGAACCCTTGTAAATTGAACTAGCTTGTTGAACTTATAGAAGGGAAAATTGTCGAGCAGCACAAATATCCCGGGAACCAGAGGGGAAACGGCAGCACATTTGAGAAAATATTATTTTTACGAACAATTTTAAATCCTTTTCTTTTTCATCCTTCTGTGTTACCTACTTAGTTTAATTTTGCAGGGGAAGCAAGGTGTACTGCTATTACCACCCAAGAAAAAGTAAAGGTTTACCATAACCTTAGTGAAAATAAGGAAAACAACTGACATTTGGGCACATCACCACTTAAATAAGGTCACGTTCACAGTTTATAAAAAAAAACCCCAAACACAAATACTAAGCAAACCATAGAAAACTTAGGAAAACAAGGGCCAAACCAGAGGACGAAGAATGGAACTATAGTAATAAAAAAACAAGTAAGAACGGCGTTAAGTTCGGCCAGGCCGAACTTGTTATACCCTCCACCACAAGTTGTATTGAAGTAAAATGGAATAATTAGTTTCCTTTCGTGTATGAAGAAGACTTAATACTAAATTTCAGCAATTTTGGTAAAACAATGTGAGGCACCATTCTATGGGGGCAATTTCAAAAGTCGATCTATACCGACAAATTTCTGACGGAAAGTTTTTAGGCTCAAAGAAGACTAAATACCAAATTTCCTATATTTCGGTAAGATAATGTGACTAAAACTTAAAAAATACCGAAAGTCAAGAAGTACGCTTCTATGAGAATATAGGAAGATGTGGACCTATACTGATAATACTCTTCTGGAATATTTTATAACTCTTGGAAGACGAAATAACGAATTTCAGCCATTTCGGTTGGATATTGACGTCACAATCTTCAGTATTACAAAAATCGGGAGGTACCGTTCTATGGGGCCTATATGAAGGCGTTGACCTATACCGACAAATTTAAGGGGGAAGTTTGAGCACCCCCAACAAAGTCTAAATACCAAATTTCAGCCATTTCGGTGGAATATTGAGGCCAAAGCGTTCAAAATACCGAAAATCGGGAGGTACCGTTCTATGGGGGCTATATGAAGGCATGGACCGATACCGACAAAGTTCTGGGGTAAGTTTTATACCACCAACGTATACTAAGTACCAAATTTCAGCCATTTCGGTGTGATAATGAAGCTAAAACCTTGAAAATACCGAATATCGGGAGGTACCGTTCTATGGGGGCTATATAAAGGTGTGGACCGATACCGACAAAATTCTGAGGGAAAGTTTTATACCCCCAAAGAAGACTACGTACCAAATTTCAGCCATTTTGGTAGGATAATGAAGCTAAAACCATAAAAATACCGAAAATCGGGAGGTACCGTTCTATGGGGGCTATATGAAGGTGTGGACCGATACCGACAAAATTCTGGGGGAAAGTTTTATACCCCTAAAGAAGACTACGTACCAAATTTCAGCCATTTTGGTAGGATAATGAAGCTAAAACCTTAAAAATACCGAAAATCGGGAGGTACCGTCCTATGGGGGCTATATAAAGGTGTGGACCGATACCGACAAAATTCTGGGGGAAAGTTTTATACCCCTAAAGAAGACTACGTACCAAATTTCAGCCATTGTGGTAGGATAATGAAGCTAAAACCTTAAAAATACCGAAAATCGGGAGGTACCGTCCTATGGGGGCTATATAAAGGTGTGGACCGATACCGACAAAATTCTGGGGGAAAGTTTTATACCCCTAAAGAAGACTACGTACCAAATTTCAGCCATTTTGGTAGGATAATGAAGCTAAAACCTTAAAAATACCGAAAATCGGGAGGTACCGTTCTATGGGGGCTATATCAAAACGTGGACCGATATATCCCATTTTCAATACCAACCATCCTGCAAGTAATAAAAACTTCTGTACCAAATTTTGACTCTCTATCTTTAAAATTGCGAGCTGTATCTTGATTTCAACAGACAGACAGACGGACGGACTGACGGACGGACGGACGGACGGACAGACGGACATGGTCAAATCGACATAGAATTTTATGCTGATCAATAATATATATACTTTATAGGGTCTCCGACGAATATTTCGATGTGTTACAAACGGAATGACAAATTTAATTATACCCTCCATATGGTGGAGGGTATAATGAAAATGCTTAAGAAATCCCAAAAACACTGAACGATAAAACGCAAGTGTGTCTTAACTCTGCGTGAAGGGAATGAGTCACACGAAGCTGCCTTTAGGCTGTATTAGATTAGTTGCATTTAGACAAGTGAAAAAACAAAACGAAAATGCCACAGAAATGTTTGCCAAGAAATGGTAAATTTAGGACAAACTATGGTGACCATTCGTATGATCCCCACAATTGCCCTATGCAGTCCGTAATTGACAGTGACAGTAGATTTGTCTGCACAAAAACAAATACCAAAAAAGGGGAGAAGCCTGCAAAATGCAATCGTGCATTTACTCATCAAATGAGAATGCGTACATTGAAAATCTTGATTGTAATTAGGAAATGGTGCGATGCAGATGTAAAGAACAAATGGAGAAAGTATACGATTTCTTTAATTTATCTAAGGCTTATTTTTTGCCCTCCAAAAATCTTTAAAAAATCCACTTTATTGTGCTCCACAAAATCTTAAAAACTCCACGTTTATTGTCCTCCACAAAATCTAAAAAATTCCACGTTTATTTTCCTCCAAAAAATCTTATTCTCCAAAAAAACTTTAAAAAGTCCATTTATTGTCCTCCAAAAAACTTTAAAAAATCCACGCTTATTGTCCTCCAAAAAAAACTTTAAGAAATCCACGTTTATTGTCATCCAAAAAATCTTTACAAAATTTACGCTTATTGTCATCCAAAAAATCTTTAAAAACCCACGTTTATTGTCCTCCAAAAAACTTTAAAAATCCACGCTTATTGTTCTCCAAAAAAATCTTTAAAAAATCCACGCTTATTGTTCTCCAAAAAAATCTTTAAGAAATCCACGTTTATTGTCCTCCAAAAAATCTTTACACAATTTACGCGTATTCTCATCCAAAAAATCTTTACAAAATTTACGCTTATTGTCATCCAAAAAATCGTTAAAAACCCACGTTTATTGTCCTCCAAAAAATCTTTAAAAAATCCACGTTTATTGTTCTCCAAAAAACCTTTAAAAAATCCACGTTTATTGTCCTAAAAAAATCTTTAAAAAATCCTATTTTATTGTCCTCCAAAAAATCTTTAAAAAATCCTCGTTTATTGTACCCCAAAAAATCTTTAAAAAATCCACGTTTATTGTCCTCCAAAAAATCTTTAAAAAAAACACGTTTATTGTCCTCCAAAAAATCTTTGAAAATCCACATTATTGTCCTTCTAAAAATCTTTGAAAAATCCACGTTTATTGTCCTCAAAAATATTTAAAAATCCACGTTTTTTTGGCTTCTAAAACATTCTTTAAAAAAAATCCAGCTTTTTGTTTCCAAAAAATCCCTGAAAAATCT
The DNA here is from genome assembly GCF_047663935.1 of Musca autumnalis. Lineage (NCBI taxonomy): Eukaryota > Metazoa > Arthropoda > Insecta > Diptera > Muscidae > Musca > Musca autumnalis. The sequence continues at coordinate 16,470,174 of NW_027411977.1, read as the reverse complement.
TTAAAAATCCACGTTTATTGTTCTCCAAAAAAATCTTTAAAAATCCACGTTTATTGTTCTCCAAAAAAATCTTTAAAAAATCCTCGTTTATTGTACCCCAAAAAATCTTTAAAAAATCCACGTTTATTGTTCTCCAAAAAAATCTTTAAAAAATCCACGTTAATTGTCCTCCAAAAAATCTTTAAAGAATCCACGTTTATTGTACCCCAAAAAATCTTTAAAAAATCCACGTTTATTGTCCTCCAAAAAATCTTTAAAAAAAACACGTTTATTGTCCTCCAAAAAATCTTTGAAAAATCCACATTATTGTCCTTCTAAAAATCTTTGAAAAATCCACGTTTATTGTCCTTCAAAAAATCTTTAAAAAATCCACGTTTATTGTCCTCAAAAATATTTAAAAATCCACGTTTTTTTGGCTTCTAAAAAATTCTTTAAAAAAAATCCAGCTTTTTTGTTTCCAAAAAATCCTTGAAAAATCTTTAAAAAATCCACGTTTATTGTCCTCCAAAAAAATCTTTAAAAAATCCACGTTAATTGTCCTCCAAAAAATCTTTAAAGAATCCACGTTTATTGTTCTCCAAAAAATCATTAAAAAATCCACGTTTATTGTCCTCCAAAAAATCTTTAAAAAAATCCACGTTTATTGTACTCCAAAAAATCTTCAAAATATCCACGTTTATTGTCCTCCAAAGAATCTTTAAAAACTCCACGTTTATTGTCCTCCAAAAAATCTTTAAAAAATCCACGTTCATTGTCCTCCAAAAAATCTTTAAAAAAATCCGCGTTTATTGTCCTCCAAAAAATCTTTAAAAAATCCACGTTTATTGTCCTCCAAAGAATCTTTAAAAACTCCACGTTTATTGTCCTCCAAAAAATCTTTAAAAAATCCACGTTTATTGTCCTCCAAAAAATCTTTAAAAAATCCACGTTTATTGTCCTCCAAAAAATCTTTAAAAAATCCACGTTTATTGTCCTCCAAAAAATCTTTAAAAAATCCACGTTTATTGTCCTCCAAAAAATCTTTAAAAAATCCACGTTTATTGTCCTCCAAAAAATCTTTAAAAAATCCACGTTTATTGTTCTCCAAAAAATCTTTAAAAAATCCACTTTTATGTTCCTCCAAACAATCTTTAAAAAATCCACGTTTATTGTTCTCCAAAAAATCTTTAAAAAATCCACTTTTATTTTCCTCCAAACAATCTTTAAAAAATCCACGTTTATTGTTCTCCAAAAAATCTTTAAAAAATCCACTTTTATGTTCCTCCAAACAATCTTTAAAAAATCCACGTTTATTGTTCTCCAAAAAATCTTTAAAAAATCCACTTTTATTTTCCTCCAAACAATCTTTAAAAAATCCACGTTTATTGTTCTCCAAAAAATCTTTAAAAAATCCACTTTTATTTTCCTCCAAACAATCTTTAAAAAGTCCATGTTTATTGTTCTCCAAAAAATCTTAAAAAAATCCAATTTAATTTTCCTGCAAACAATCTTTAAAAAATCCACGTTTATTGTTCTCCAAAAAATCTTTAAAAAATCCAGTTTTATTTTCCTCCAAACAATCTTTAAAAAATCCACGTTTATTGTTCAGCAAACAATTTTTAAATAATCTACGTCTATTGTCCTCCAAAAAATCTTTAAAAAATCCACGTTTATTGTCCTCCAAAAAATCTTTAAAAAATCCACGTTTATTGTCCTCCAAAAAATCTTTAAAAAATCCAAGTTTATTGTCCTCCAAAAAATCTTTAAAAAATCCACGTTTATTGTCTTCCAAAAAATCTTTAAAAAATCCACGTTTATTGTCCTCCAAAAAATCTTTAAAAAATCCACGTTTATTGTCCTCCAAAAAATCTTTAAAAAATCCACGTTTATTGTCCTCCAAAAAATCTTTAAAAAATCCACGTTTATTGTCCTCCAAAAAATCTTTAAAAAATCCACGTTTATTGTCCTCCAAAAAATCTTTAAAAAATCCACGTTTATTGTCCTCCAAAAAATCTTTAAAAAATCCACGTTTATTGTCCTCCAAAAAATCTTTAAAAAATCCACGTTTATTGTCCTCCAAAAAATCTTTAAAAAATCCACGTTTATTGTCCTCCAAAAAATCTTTAAAAAATCCACGTTTATAGTCCTCCAAAAAATCTTTAAAAAATCCACGTTTATTGTCCTCCAAAAAATCTTTAAAAAATCCACGTTTATTGTCCTCCAAAAAATCTTTAAAAAATCCACGTTTATTGTCCTCCAAAAAATCTTTAAAAAATCCACGTTTATTGTCCTCCAAAAAATCTTTAAAAAATCCACGTTTATTGTCCTCCAAAAAATCTTTAAAAAATCCACGTTTATTGTCCTCCAAAAAATCTTTAAAAAATCCACGTTTATTGTCCTCCAAAAAATCTTTAAAAAATCCACGTTTATTGTCCTCCAAAAAATCTTTAAAAAATCCACGTTTATTGTCCTCCAAAAAATCTTTAAAAAATCCACGTTTATTGTCCTCCAAAAAATCTTTAAAAAATCCACGTTTATTGTCCTCCAAAAAATCTTTAAAAAATCCACGTTTATTGTCCTCCAAAAAATCTTTAAAAAATCCACGTTTATTGTCCTCCAAAAAATCTTTAAAAATCCACGTTTATTGTCCTCCAAAAAATCTTTAAAAAATCCACGTTTATTGTCCTCCAAAAAATCTTTAAAAAATCCACGTTTATTGTCCTCCAAAAAAAAAACTTTAAAAATCCACGTTTATTGTCCTCCAAAAAATCTTTAAAAAATCCACGTTTATTATCCTCCAAAAAATCTTTAAAAAATCCACGTTTATTGTCTTCCAAAAAATCTTTAAAAAATCCACGTTTATTATCCTCCAAAAAATCTTTAAAAAATCCACGTTTATTGTCCTCCAAAAAATCTTTAAAAAATCCACGTTTATTGTCCTCCAAAAAATCTTTAAAAAATCCACGTTTATTGTCCTCCAAAAAATCTTTAAAAAATCCACGTTTATTGTCCTCCAAAAAATCTTTAAAAAATCCACGTTTATTGTCCTCCAAAAAATCTTTAAAAAATCCACGTTTATTGTCCTCCAAAAAATCTTTAAAAAATCCACGTTTATTGTCCTCCAAAAAATCTTTAAAAAATCCACGTTTATTGTCCTCCAAAAAATCTTTAAAAAATCCACGTTTATTGTCCTCCAAAAAATCTTTAAAAAATCCACGTTTATTGTCCTCCAAAAAATCTTTAAAAAATCCACGTTTATTGTCCTCCAAAAAATCTTTAAAAAATCCACGTTTATTGTCCTCCAAAAAATCTTTAAAAAATCCACGTTTATTGTCCTCCAAAAAAAAACTTTAAAAATCCACGTTTATTGTCCTCCAAAAAATCTTTAAAAATCCACGTTTATTGTCCTCCAAAAAATCTTCAAAAAATCCACGTTTATTGTCCTCCAAAAAATCTTTAAAAAATCCACGTTTATTGTCCTCCAAAAAATCTTTAAAAAATCCGCGTTTATTGTCCTCCAAAAAATCTTTAAAAAATCCACGTTTATTGTCCTCCAAAAAAAAACTTTAAAAATCTACGTTTATTGTCCTCCAAAAAATCTTTAAAAAATCCACGTTTATTGTCCTCCAAAAAATCTTTAAAAAATCCACGTTTATTGTCCTCCAAAAAATCTTTAAAAAATCCACGTTTATTGTCCTCCAAAAAATCTTTAAAAAATCCACGTTTATTGTCCTCCAAAAAATCTTTAAAAAATCCACGTTTATTGTCCTCCAAAAAATCTTTAAAAAATCCACGTTTATTGTCCTCCAAAAAATCTTTAAAAAATCCACGTTTATTGTCCTCCAAAAAATCTTTAAAAAATCCACGTTTATTGTCCTCCAAAAAATCTTTAAAAAATCCACGTTTATTGTCTTCCAAAAAATCTTTAAAAAATCCACGTTTATTGTCCTCCAAAAAATCTTTAAAAAATTCACGTTTATTGTCCTCCAAAAAATCTTTAAAAAATTCACGTTTATTGTCCTCCAAAAAATCTTTAAAAAATCCACGTTTATTGTCCTCCAAAAAATCTTTAAAAAATCCACGTTTATTGTCCTCCAAAAAATCTTTAAAAAATCCACGTTTATTGTCCTCCAAAAAATCTTTAAAAAATCCACGATTATTGTCCTCCAAAAAATCTTTAAAAAATCCACGTTTATTGTCCTCCAAAAAATCTTTAAAAAATCCAAGTTTATTGTCCTCCAAAAAATCTTTAAAAAATCCACGTTTATTGTCCTCCAAAAAATCTTTAAAAAATCCATGTTTATTGTCCTACAAAAAATCTTTAAAAAATCCACGTTTATTGTCCTTCAAAAAATCTTTAAAAAATCCACGTTTATTGTCCTCCAAAAAATCTTTAAAAATTCACGTCTATTGTCCTTCAAAAAACTTGAAAAATCCACGTTTATTGTCCTCCAAAAAATACACGTTTTTTGTTCTCTAAAAAATCTTTAAAAATCCACCATTATTGTCCTCCAAAAAAATCTTTGAAAAATCCACATTATTGTCCTCCAAATTTTTTTTAAAAAATGCACGTTTATTGTCCTCAAAAATATTTAAAAATACACGTTTTTGGTTTTAAAAAAATCCACCTTTTTTGTTTCCAAAAAAAAAATCATTGAAAAATCCACGTGTTTTTTTTTGTTTCCAATTTTTTTTAAAAAAAAACTCTAAATGGTATTCATGTTTATTGTCCTCATTGAATCATTGAAGAACCTTATAAAATCACGTTTACGGTCGTCATTATCCTCTTTCAGAATAACGTATTTGGTCCAACAGCTAGAATCCAACATTTAATGAACATCCCTTTAATGTGTAGCCCAAAATTATTTATTACACAAATATTTAGACATTATTACAGCAAACAAGACATTGAGCTATTGTTCGCGCCAAAATTAGTGTCAAGACTAACAGAAAAAGGCAATTTCAATTGCACAAAGCCTGCAGCTTCCAATATAAACGCCGCATGCAGACTTGATGTAAAAAAGACAATGCGCCAATTTAATGCTGCATCATGAACGAGGCAGGAGGCCGCCAGCTATGTTCATAAGCATCATAAGCTTAATTTACTAAAGCCACCTCTCCAAGCCAACAAATAAAAAACGATCTGGAGGCCAAACGACCAACACTCGTCTTCGTTTAAATTTCTACTACTCCGTCTGCAGGCAACAAAAAAGGATAAAGTGGCAGGATAACGGACTACAAAAGGCAACGTTTGTTGCAAATCAAAACACACGTGCTACGACGAGACAAAAAAAGCAACATAACGAAAACAGCAATAGCAACAAACAGTAAAATTGCACAAGAAAACAATTGTGGCTGATATATCAAAATACAACTGGATGACTTTTTCCCAGCTAATGTGGGGAGAAAACGAGGGTGAACACACTGCTTGTTCTCTGCATGGCAAGCCAACACGTGCGTAATGCAAGCAAACAAACCAAGAAATACGTAAAACGCCCGACAGAAATGTTTACCCAGGAATAAACCAAAAAAGGACTCACTGACTTCCAATTTGACTTTAAATGAAAAATGAAAACAGTTCTTCTTTTTAAAATTTCACAAAATAACAATAACAACAGCAATAGCAATAGCATCGTGACATACGCAAAACATATCCTTAAAGGAGGGAAGGAATCCACAAGTCAAGGCAAACAGAAAACCCAACTCGTCTTAGTTTATTGAAATTGAATGAATTGGCAGTATATGTGGCTGCTGCACAACCTATAGCCCTAGGTCGTTCGTTTGGATGGATGGTGGCTGAGTACATAAATTCTAAAACAAAAAAAAGCCCACACAATGGATGGGTGGTTTCTTGACACCCATGAACACATACACATAATTTTTAAACATTTTTCAGTTTTGTGTATGTATGGGAGAGCGTAAAAGCGTGTGCGGTTTAGTGTGCTATTTTGTATATTTGCACAACGTCTTAACGTAAATCCTTAAAAAATGAAATAATTTCTTCTCGATTTAAATGACTCAAGCCCAGTTGTTGAACTTAAGGGTGTCCTGTTGTATTTCACCATACCATTCGTTGTGGCTGTTACGTTTGTAGCCGCACACACAACAATAGGCTTCGAAATTAACTCACGTATTTTTCGGCAAATAAAACATGCTACGGTACCCCTGTCCGGTCGATTTCTTTTTTGCTTAGGGCAGTTTCTGCCATTTCTTCGCATACTCGTACAATGTCTACCACACCACATACAGACAGAAATCCATGTGCATGGTTTTTGCTTCTTCTTTTTCTATCGGCATAGGCACAGAGAGCACGTGGAACCAAACGTATAATTCGTACAACTTCAATGAAATACGTCCTTTGAGGCGTTATTTGATTTATATCATGATCTATTGCAAGTCATAAAAAGTTTAAAGAATTTACTTTGGATTTAAAGTTAAAAGAAGTTGATTTAAATGAAAGGAAATTTACTATTAGCAGCGAGGGAGTTTTTGCTTTCTCTTAGAGAACATTGAAAATCCAAGATTCAGAAATGGGGAAATGATAAAATGAAATCTGTAGAGATGTTCTTATAAAATCCAAATTTTCTTCAAAGTGAACAATTCAAAAATATTTCCTTGCGGTTTTAGACCCCAAGTATGTTTGGACGAAATGTGTTTCAGACAATTTGGAGTCGATTGAGTAATGTCCGTCTGTCTGGCTGGAGCGCACGATAACTCTCGAATGAATGAACCGATTCGGTTCAAATTTTGGCTTTCGTAATATTTTGCCCAAACTTAGTTTAAGTTCGAAGATGGGTTATATCAGTCCACTCCTTCCGGTACCTCCCCCGCAAAAGTTCGAAAATGTTCGGAATTTTTGTGAGCACGAAGGGAGTAACCGATTTGGTCCATACTTTGCCCATCGTGAAATGTGTACCAGACTTAGATAAGGTTTCAATATGGACTCAATCGGTCCACTGCTTCGGGTACCTCCCACACAAAATTTCGGAAAAGTTAAGTTTAGGGCCATCTCTTGATTTGCTTTGATTTTGGTTTTAGCAACTTGTATTCACTGCCCCCCACCCCCATACGACGGTAGAAGTTTCATCAGGGACAAGTCCATTCTTCCTGAGAAAATAGCCTGAAAGTAGCAAAAAAACCCGAATGACACCGTGTGAGGTGGTTGGAGCGCAAGATAACTCTCGAACGGATCTGCCGATTCGATCCAAAACTTGGCCTTAGTAATATTTTGTCCAAACATAGTTTAAGTTCGAACATAAGCCATATCGGTCCACTTCTTCAGGTACCTCTCCCACAAAAGTTCAAAAATGTTCGGAAAAATTGTTCGTACGGTAACTCTTAAAGGGAGTGGCCGAATTGGTCCATACTTTACACATCCTAATATATCTACCAGATATAGATCAGGTTCAAATGTGGACTATATTTGTCGACTCCATCCGGTACCTCTCACACAAGATTTGAGATAAGTTCACTTTAAGACCTGATATGGAATCACCTTGATTTTTGCTGAAGCAACTTGCATTCGCTGCCTCAATTACGATGGTAAATGTTTTTTCAGGGGCAAGTCCATACTTCTTGAGCAAACAGCCCGAAGGGTGTAAAAACCCCCTATGGTACCATTTGTAGTGACTGGAGATCCATACTTTTTAGTATCTCTTCCCCCAAACCTTTTGATCTTTAATCCTAATCAACATTTTTGTCGGTTATAACGACCAAAAGTTTAAAAACCGCCTAAATACCTACGTTTTTTGGTAAAATTTTTTCAATATACACATGCTGAGGGTATATCTCTGTCGGCAAAGCCGACTGATACTTTTTTTACTTGTTCATTTCAAGTTTTCATAGAACAAGAATTCAGCCCCAGGTTAAGATCACGGATTTTTCTGAAATTATAGACATAGTCCCAATTTACATTAGGCAAGTTCCTGTTCGTAGGCGAGACACGAATGGGGAATGGAAATGGGAAAAAATGCTCCTACCGGCAATTTTCAGGCAATTCCTTTTTGCTCTGTTCTAGAACCTGCAAGAAGCTACTATTTTTTACTCCGATAACACTTTTTCCTTTATGTTATCGAAAAAATAGTAAAAATTAGTAGATTCTTGCAGTTCTGGAACAGACCATTTATGTTTTTCGTATTTGACATTATTTTCATTTTTTTGAAAACAAAATTTTTCGGAACTGGGCTCAATTCTTGTTCTATGAAAATTTGAAATGAAAAGTTTTATAAAGGAAATAAATGTCAAACGAAAAATTTTATAAGGCAAATTTTTTTCATTTAAATTTTTCATAGAACAAGAATCCAGCCGCAGAATTGCCTTTTATTAACACAAGAGACAAGTTTAAAAAGGAGCGAGAAAAATTGCCGCAAGTAAACTCGCCTAGTGTAAATCGGGACATAGTAAGAAGGCTTTCTGTTGAAAAAGTGTATGGCGTCCATCTATGAAAGGAGCAAATACTGGGAAAATTATCTTTCGGTAAAAATTCATTAAATAAAATGCCTGTTCCAGAACCTGCAAGAAGCTACTAATTTTTACTACGATAACAATTCTTCCTTTGTGTTATCGGAAAAAGTAGTAAAAATTAGTAGATTCTTGCAGTTCTCGTTCCCTTTTCTCGGGCACAAAGATCGAACAGATGCGTACTACCCGAAAAAATACTAATTCTACAATTAGCTACAAAGTGTTGTCTGAAAAACGTAGCTTTGTTAAAGCCAAACTTCAAAATGTATGTAAGTTAGAATTGAATAAACAAGTTAAAAAGTATCAGTCGGCTTTGCCCATAGAGATATACCCTCAGCCTGTGTTAATTGAAACACTTACATATGTCCTAAAAAACGTATAACAGAATTTTGGGCGTATTAACCTGCCTACAAAAATGTGGATTTGTATTAAAGCTAAAATTTACCAAAATAGTCCATTTTGAAGTGGCTCTTATTTTGGGAGTCATTCCTCACCATATAATTTAGACCTTTGGACTATTGTCAGGAAACATGCACTTGTCCACGAAAAACATATTATGGCTGTAAACAGGTACAGTAGTACCATCGGTAAAAATTTCAAAAGGATCTTCGAATAGGCCCTTAATCGCGCTTAATCCAAAATGTTGAACATTTGTGTGGGTGGTACCCCAAGCAGTGCATCGATAGGGCCCAGGTCTACTTTTGAACATATTTCGAGGTCCCAAACTGCACATTTCCGAAACTTTGTGTGGGAGGTACCCGAAGGATTTGACATATATAGTCCACATTATAACCTGACCTATGTCTAGTAGAAATATTACGATGTGCAAAGTATGAACCAAATCGGTTCCTGCCTTCGAGAGTTATCGTGTGCACCATTTTAGCGAAAAGTTTTGAACTGTTGTGTGGGATGGACCTAAATTAGTGGACCGGTATACGCTATCTTAGAACTTGCGCAAAATATTACTACTACGAATAATTCTCTTCTGGAATATTTTATAACCCCACGAATTACTAAATAACAAATTTCAGTAATTTCGGTTGAATATTGACGTCACAACCGATCGGGTGGTACCGTTCTTTGGGGGCAATATGAATTTGTGGACCTACACCAAAAAATTACTAGTGGAAAGTTTTATACCACCGCCGAAGACTAAATACCAAATTTCGGCCATTTCGGAGTAATATTGAGACCGCAACCTTCAAAGGTCATACCGCAAATCGAGAAGTAATGTCCTATAGGGGCTATATCAATGCGTAAACCCATACCGACAAATTTCATATGGAATATTTTATATGGCCAGTGAAGATAAAGTACCAAATTTTAGCCATTTTGGAGAAATGTTGAGGCCATAACCTTCAAAATTCCGGCAATCAGGAGGTACCGTTCTATAGGGGCTAAATGAAGACGTGGACCTATGCCGACAAATTTCTGGGGGAAAGTTTAATACACCCAACGAAGACTATATACCAACTTTCAGCGAGTTCGGTTTTATAATGAGGCTAAAATCTGCAAAATACCGAAAATCGGGAGGTACCGTTCTATGGGAACTATATGAAAATGTGGACCTATACCGACAAATATCTGGGGGGAAAGTTTTGTACCTCCAACGAAGACTAAATACCAAATTTCAGCCATTTCTGTGTAATAATGAGGCTAAAACCTTCAAAATATCGAAAATCGGGCGGTACCGTTCTATGGGGGTTATATCAAAACGTGATCCGTTATAGTCCAATTTGCTATACCAAACATCCAACGAGTAAATGAAAATTCTGTACCAAATTACAAAGCTATATCCTAAAAATTTCGAGCTGTATCTTGATTTCAACAGACGGACGGATGGACGGACGGACATGGTTATATCGGCTTAGAATTTTACAATGATCAAGAATATATATACTTTATAGGGTCTCCTATGCATATATTTCGATGTGTTACAAACGGAATGACAAATTTATTATGGTAGAGGGTAAATCAAAACGATTCGAAAGGAGGTCTTACGCCATGTTTATATTATAGCCTTTTGCAGGGTTAACCTTCTTAATGAAGATTTATTTGACGTATAGGCAAAGGTATTGGCATTTGAAACCCAGTGAGTTTGTTAAATCCGTTTATATATAAACGTACTATTAAACTGTATTTTTCCGATTTTTTTTTTGTGGGAGTTACTCGATGCAGTTTACCGATATTCATAATCCGTATTCGAACATGATCTATGTCTGGTAGAAATATAACGATGTGCAAAGTATGGTCCATATCAGTTAGTCCCTTCGGAAGTTATCGTGCGCATAAGTTTTGCGAAGGAAATGAACTTTCGCAGGGGAGGTACTCGAGGGAGTGGACCGATATTGTCCATCTTCGAACTTAAACTAAGCTTGGACAAAATATTACGAAAGGCATATTTTGGACCAAATAGGTTGAGGAGAATAAGCGTTGATTTCTGTAATTTTTGCGAGGATTTACACAAACAACAAATACAGGATTTTTATACCCTCAGCATTTATATTTCCATACAAATAAAACGTACGTAATCGAAATAATGATTTTAGACCCCAAGTATGTTTGGACGAAATCCGTTTAAGAACAATTTGGTGTCGATTTAGCAATGTCCGTCCGTCTGTCTGGATGGCTGGAGCGCACGATAACTCTCGAACGGATTGTCCGCTTGGGCTCCTACCCAATAAATATATAACAATCAATTTTTCTCCAAAAATCTTAAAAAAGCCCACATGTGTTGTTATCTTAACGTCTTCCTTATAAAATGTTCTACCAAACTATTCTTCAGATAATCAACTAATTCCGGATTTTTAGTTGCCTTTAAATATCCTTTTTAAAGTCGTCTCTAAGAAATAAATTTTTGTATTTCATAACTTCCTTTAAATTAGGCAAAAAACGGAAAGAATAAATACGTGAAAACAAAAACAGAAAAATGTTGAATATTTCATCTCTCTTCAGTTCTAACGCCACCACTTATTTCTATCTCGATATCTGCTTAGCTAAATGAAAATCTGAAATCTTAGTAAAAAATCATATATTCATTTATACCATTTATTCATTAATACATACATATATACACACATGTATATATTTCCAGTATTTTTGAACGTGATAGTGTTCGTGTGTGTCTGCGCCACACATTCTCAAAGCACATCCAGCAGTAAATAACCCAAAATTACATCAAAATATAGAGAAAAACGTATTGATGCCAACAGTAGCGGCTGGGGGAAGTTTATCCTTTCAAGTTGATTTGATCACGTACAATAAGAAAAACCAGAAAAAATATCGAAGGAGGACAAGAACAACGGAATTAACTAAAGCCGGCAATGAAGTGGTGTAGAAAAAAAACTCAAGCGAAAATGAAAAGAAAGAGAATATCAGAGTTTTTGGTAAGCTTTTAGTTAAATCAAATGTTTATAAATGAATAAATACTAAAAATATAAGAATACAGTATCCGGCTAATAAATTGTTATAATCTTTCTGAAAGAGCGTATGGTTCTATGGACGCTTTCCTAAAAAAAGTCTGCTTCTATCGACCGTTTCTGAACGAATGGGTGTTTCGACTGACCCAATCTAAAATAAAGGGTGCTTCGATAGATATTTTCTAAAAGAAAAGGTGCTTTGATAGATCCTTTTTTTTGAAAGAAAGGGTGCTTTGGTAGATCCTTTCTAAAAGAAAGCTTGTTCCGATAGACCTTTTCTGAAAGAAAGGGTGCCAGACACTTTCAAAAAGGAAGGGTGCTAAGATAGACCTTTTCTGAAATAAAGGGTGCTTCGATTGAATCTTTCTGAAAGAAGGTGTACTTCGATAGACCCTTTCTAAAAGAAAGACTTTTCTGGAAGAAAGGGTGTTATGATAGACACTTTCAGAAATAAAGGATTCTTCGATAGAACTTTCAAAAAGATTCTTCTATAGACCCTTTCAGAATGAAAAGATTCTTCGACAGAACATTTCTGAATTGAAAGGTACTTTCTGAAAGAAAGGGTGCTTTGATATACCCTTTCTGAAAGAAAGGTGGTTCTATAGACACTTTCTAAACGAAATGATTCTACTATAGACCGTTTCTGAAAGTAAGGGTGCTTCTATAGACCCTTTCTGAAGGAAAGGATTCTTCTACTGATCCTCTCTGAAAGAAAGGGTTCTTCTATTGACTCCCTCTGAAAGAAAGGCTTCTTCTATTGACCCTCTCTGAAAGGAAAAATGCTTTCTGAAAGAAAGGGTGCTTCCCTATACCCTTTCTGAAAGAAAGGTTGCTTTCATATAGCCTTTATTTTTTTCCTTTTTAAAAGAAAAGGTGCTCCTATAGACCCTTTCTGAACGAAAGAGTTCTTCTAGACCCTCTCTGAAAGAAAGGGTGCGTCTATATGCCCTTTCTGAAAGACAGGGTGCTTCTATGGACTCTTTCTGAATGGAAGAGTGCTTCTATTGGCCCTCTCTAAAAGAAAGGGTGCTTCTATATACCCCCTCTGAAAGAAAGGGCGCTTCTATAGACTCTTTCTGAATGGAAGAGTGCTTCTATAGACCTTCTCTGAAAGAAAGGGTGCTTCTATATACCCCTTTCTGAAACAAAGGATGCTTTTATAGACCATTTCTAAAACAAAGGATGCCTCTACAGACTCTTTCTGAATGGAAGAGTGCTTCTATAGACCCTCTCTGAAAGAAAGGGTGCTACTATAGACCCTTTCTAAAAGAAAGGATGCTACTATATACCCTTTCTGAAAGAAAGGGTGCTTCTATGGACTCTTTCTGAATGGAAGAGTGCTTCTATTGGCCCTCTCTAAAAGAAAGGGTGCTTCTATATACACTCTCTGAAAGAAAGGGCGCTTCTATAGACTCTTTCTGAATGGAAGAGTGCTTCTATAGACCTTCTCTGAAAGAAAGGGTGCTTCTATATACCCCTTTCTGAAACAAAGGATGCTTTTATAGACCCTTTCTAAAACAAAGGATGCCTCTACAGACTCTTTCTGAATGGAAGAGTGCTTCTATAGACCCTCTCTGAAAGAAAGGGTGCTACTATAGACCCTTTCTAAAAGAAAGGATGCTTCTATAGACCCTTTCTAAAAGAAAGGATGCTACTATATACCCTTTCTAAAAGAAAGGATGCTTCTATAGACCCTTTCTAAAAGAAAGGATGCTACTATATACCCTTTCTAAAAGAAAGGATGCTTCTATAGACCCTTTCTAAAAGAAAGGATGCTACTATATACCCTTTCTAAAAGAAAGGATGCTTCTATAGACCCTTTCTAAAAGAAAGGATGCTACTATATACCCTTTCTAAAAGACAGGATGCTTCTATAGACCCTTTCTAAAAGAAAGGATGCTTCCAAAGACCTTTTCTGAAAGAAAGGGTGCCTCTACAGACTCTTTCTGAAAGGAAGAGTGCTTCTATAGACCCTCTCTGAAGGAAAGGGTGCTTCTATAGACCCTTTCTGAAAGAAAGGGTGCTTCTATAGACCCTTTCTAAAAGAAAGGATGCTTCTATAAGCCCTTTCTAAAAGAAAGGATGCTTCTATAAGCCCTTTCTAAAAGAAAGGATACTTCTATAAACCCTTTCTAAAAGAAAAGATGCCTGATTGGAAGAGTGCTTCTATAGACCCTCTCTGAAGGAAAGGGTGCTTTTATAGACCCTTTCTAAAAGAAAGGATGCTTCTATAAACCCTTTCTAAAAGAAAGGGTGCTTCTATAGACGCTTTCTAAAAGAAAGGATGCTTCTGTAGACCCTTTCTAAAAGAGAGGGTGCTTCTATAGACCCTTTCTAAAAGAAAGAATGCTTCTATAAGCCCTTTCTGAAAGAAAGGGTGCTTCTATAGACTCTTTCTGAATGGAAGAGTGCTTCTATAGACTCTTTCTGAAAGAAAGAGTGCTACTATAGACCCTTTCCGAGAGAAAGGGTGCCTCTACAGACTCTTTCTGAATGGAAGAGTGCTTCTATAGACCCTCTCTGAAAGATAGGGTGCTTCTTTAGCCCCTTTCTAAAAGAAAGGGTGCTTCTATAAGCCCTTTTTAAAAGAAAGGATACTTCTATAAGTCCTTTTTAAAGAAAGGATACTTCTATAAACCCTTTCTAAAAGAAAGGATGCCTGAATGGAAGAGTGCTTCTATAGACCCTCTCTGAAAGAAAGGGGGCTTCTATAGACTCTTTCTGAATGGAAGAGTGCTTCTATAGACCCTCTCTGAAAGAAAGGGTGCTTCTATAGACCCTTTCTAAAAGAATGGCTGCTTCTATAAACCCTTTCTGAAAGAAAGGGTGCTTTCATATAACCTTTATTCTTTTCCTTTTTAAAAGAAAAGGTGCTCCTATAGACCTTTTCTGAATGAAGGAGTGCTTCCAGACCCTCTCTGAAAGAAAGGGTGCTTCTATAGACCATTTCTGAAAGAAAGGATGCTTCTATAAGCCCTTTCTAAAAGAAAGGATGCTTCTATAAGCCCTTTCTAAAAGAAAGGATGCTTCTATAAGCCCTTTCTAAAAGAAAGAATGCTTCTATGCGCCCTTTCTAAAAGAAAGGATGCTTCTATAGACCCTTTCTAAAAGAAAGGATGCTTCTGTAGACCCTTTCTGAAAGAAAGGGTGCTTCTATATACCCTTTCTAAAAGAAAGGATGTCTCTATAGACCCTTTCTAAAAGAAAGGATGTCTCTATAGACCCTTTCTAAAAGAAAGGATGTCTCTATAGACCCTTTCTAAAAGAAAGGATGTCTCTATAGACCCTTTCTAAAAGAAAGGATGTCTCTATAGACCCTTTCTGAAGGAAAGAGTGCTTCTATAGAGAAAGGGTGCTTCTGTAGACCTTTTCTGAAAGAACACGGATATGTATTTCCATATAAGATCATTGCTCCTTCTCTGCTCAGGCTTTGTATTCACATAGAGGACCCTTATTGCATCTTTTAGAAGACCACTGATTGGGTAAAACGTTATTTTTAGAATTTATTGATATGACTTCTCATAAAAAACCATCTCTAATATATTATCTTGCTACTGTAACCACTCACGCAGGCATAAAGATAACACCGCTCTCCTCATACGCACACATATATGAATGTATGTCATCTAAATAAACATAAGATTAAATTTATTAAAGCTTACAATTAAAGAAATATAACTAAAACAATGCCATATTCAGATTAGAAAAACTCTAATAATCATGGAATTTTATGTTCGGCAAACGAAACATCTTTAAGTGGTAGATATTTTTTGTGGTCTGTTATGGGCGATGTTGGTTCCCATCACAAAAAAGGGGTTACTATGGTTAACTTAATTGCTAACCATTCACCATTTGTAGACAATTTAATTTAAACGGTGCGTTCCAGCCCAGCCTAGCAGTAAATTGTGGCCAAACGAAACCAACAAAAAAAATCGGGCCACATCAAATGCAAATGTCTGTTAACTCTTTTGCCGTCCGTTCATTTATTTCTGCCATTTGACTTTGTCCAAACATTAATTTGTTAACAATATTGTTCACGGCTGTTTTATTTGCCGTTAAAATGAAGTTGTATTCGTGATGTTTCTTAGCATTTTGTTGTTGCTGTTGTTGCTTTCCTTTCAATTCTTGTTTTAATTTTCGCGTCTCATTAACCCTTTGTACTTTGAACCCTTATTTCTGTTTTTTGTTTTGGGGAAATGTTCAATGGGTAAATTAACTTTTTCTCGTTTTCTAAGTTTTTCCACGTTTATTTTCTGGCATGTCAGGCATTCGTTTATTGATGACATTGTTTTCACAAAAAGCGTTAACTCAGTCATTGAGTTATTTTCATGTCTTAGTTTTGGCTCAATGTGTTTTTAGCTTTTTTCTTATGTTTGGTAACTTGAATTGTTAAGACTTTAAAAGAAATTCATGTTAGACGAATTTTGGAGAAATAATTAAAATTTTTGTCAGTGTTTCATTACAATTGAGGTTCTATTTGTTGACAGGTTCATTTCGAGACAAAATTGTATGCCTTTTACAAGATCAGAAAATAATTTTAACAGAACAGGAGTTACCTTATAAAGCTTTCCGGTTTCACTTTTCTAACTGCACCTTATTTGACATTACATTCTACATTTGGTTTTTGAAATTCTAGTATATTTATTTTAATTAAAGAGAACTTGTATCCCCATAGAGTAGTTCATGTGTTAAATAATTTTCCGCAGATTTTACTGTCCAATGCTTAATGAATGTTGGTGTCAAATTAAAGTTTACAAAATTCTTTAAATGAAAAAAAAAAAACTGTATAAAAACTCGTCACGGAATGTTGTAATGTCATCTGCAATGCAGTCTTCTGACAAACAACACCGATGGTCGAATGAACGAAATCACAACTCTCACATCTTAGATATTTATCTAATAATTGCTTTAACAATGTAACGCATCATTGGCAGAGGCCGTACTGACAATCTGTCAAAAATACGAAAAGTTTTCGTTTTGATAAAGGCTGACACTCTGAGTGAGAATGACAGAAAATGATGCGAATGATGGTGACAACGACAACCAAAATGAAATGACATGAAACTGATGATGTCCGAATGAAACTACTTGTGGTAGTGCTTCCTGATGGGTAAACCCGACGAGTCACTGCGTTGACAATTATCAAAGTGTCACATCCTCAGTGATCGCAAGGCAGTCAAGTAAAAAAAGTATAAAAAAAGATATCTACTGACAGTTTCATTACGAGCGTCATATAGCAGGGGTAATAGTCAATGAACTTTCGGAAGAATCAGTCACAGCATAGGGTTTTTTATGAAAATTTCAAAAAATAAAAGATTTTTATATCAAGGAAATATTTCCTGTTGATTAGAGTTAATGAGTATATTGCTTATGCGCTTAATTTTTTACTCTCCATTTAAAATGGCAGTATAATAATTGTAAGAAATATTAAAAAATATTGAAAAATCAAGACAACATGGACGCTTGATTTGTCTTAATTTTTTCATGTACTTCAATTTAAAAGGACAGAAGATGGCAACCGCAAATCCACAACTTGGCAGTTAAAACTAAAGGCACAGGCATCATAGTACCAAGACTGTACGTCTTTCAACAGGACAATGAGAAACGCGAAAAAATTAAACCACTAAGGAAAAGCTCAAAGACAGGCGGGACCGATTGTTTGATACCGTACACCACCACGATTTCAATATAATTTCAAATCGGGCTAATATATCCAAATCTGAACCTATTGAAATGTAATTTGCAAATTTATTTTCAGACCTAATTCGGTTACATTTTTAAAATTTCATCAAAATTGGATAGGAATTTGTTGCACCAAATACCTAAAATCGGGAGCTATATACAGTGCTGCTCAAAACATTTGCAACTCAGATGCCTATATCACATTTAAACTATTTTTAGGGACATTTTGTGTTTTATTTTTGTAAATTGATTCATTTTTGACCCTACTCAAAACAAAACAAGTAAGAACGGCGTTAATTTCGGCCGGCCCGAACTTGTTATACCCTCCACCACGATTTGTATTGAAGTAAAATGGAACAATTTACCTTCGTGTATGAAGAAGACAAAATTCCAAATTTCAGCAATTTCGGGAAAAAATGTGGCTAATTTTCACAATAACCACATTCGGGAGGTACCGCTCTATGGAGGCTATATTAAGACATGGACCTGTACCGACAAATTTCTGGGCGAAAGTTTTATACCCCCAACGAAGACTAAGTACCAAATTTCAGCCATTTCGGCGGATTATTGTGGCTACAACCTTTAAAATACCGAAAATCGGGAGCTACCGTTCTATGGGGGCTATATGAAGGCGTGGACCTATACCGACAAATTCCTGGGGGAAAGTTTTATACCACAAATGAAGTCTAAGCACTAAATTTCAGCCATTTTGGTGGATTATTGTGGCCACAACCTTTAAAATACCGAAAATCGGGTGGTACCGTTCTATGGGGGCTATATGAAGGCGTGGACCTATACCGACAAATTTCTGGAGGAAAGTTTTATACCACAAATGAAGTCTAAGCACCAAATTTCAGCCATTTTGGTTGATTATTGTGGCCACAACCTTTAAAATATCGAAAATCTGGTGGTACCGTTCTATGGGGGCTATATGAAGGCGTGCACCTTTACCGGGGGGAAAGTTCTATACCCCCAACGAAGACTAAGTACCAAATTTCAGCCATTTCGGTGGATTATTGTGGCCGCAACCTTCAAAATACCGAAAATCGGGAGGTACCGTTCTATGGGGGCTATGTGAAGGCGTGGACCTATACCAACAAATTTCAGGTGGAAAGATTTATACACCCAACGATGACTAAATATCAAATTTCAGCCATTTTGGTGGGATAATGAAGCTAAAACCTCAAAAATACCGAAAATCGGGAGGTATCGGTCAATAGGGGCTATATCAAAACGTGGACCGATATATCCTATTTTCAATACCAACCATCCTGGAAGTAATAAAAACTTCTGTACCAAATTTTGACGCTCTATCTTAAAAATTGCGAGTTGTATCTTGATTTCAACAGACAGACGGACGGACGGCATGGTTAGATCGACTTTATGCTGATCAATAATATATATACTTTATAGGGTCTCCGACGGATATTTCCATGTGTTACAAAAGGAATGACAAATTTAATTATACCCTCCATTGGTGCAGGGTATAAAAAACATTGTTCCACAACATCCCATACGGGAGACTTCTCTCATATCAATGAGTGCACCCCGAATCATATTTAGCTCAATGATATGGAACCTACTGTTTATCGCCGAGTCCGAACGGCGTGTCTTAAGACACCACTTGGGGAGAAATTTTTAAAGGCTGAAATACTTAGGAAATGTCGCCAACATTACTGAAGGGTATTTTGTCACCGTTGAAAAATGTTTGATGTTGCCTGGCCGGGGAATCGAACCCCCGACCTTCTGCAAGGCGGGCGTGCATACCATTGCATCACGGTGGTACCCGCGTGACCCTACTCACAAGATTTAAAAATTATTATTAAGTTTTTAACACTTATTTTACAAAAATGTGTTAAATATCGGAGGATCAAACCAATTGCAACTCCGTGATTCGAATATCTATTACTTTATTTTGGATGAGTTTTGGCATAATATTGTTCTTAATCAGACGAAGGGGGCAAAAAGATTTCATGAGAAATTCATTTTATCCTGTCTATTTTTTAATTTTGACAGACAATTATGCCCAAACAAGACATGTATAATTAAAAAAAAAGTTATGGCCTGAATTTCGCATCAAAGATTTGCAAAAATGTTTATTTCTGAAAATTATTGTCCCAACTAGAGTTGTGCCACAGGAACTATATGGAACTATCTAGTTCACTTCGAAGTTCCAATGACCAACATATTTTCTTTGAACAAACTGCGTATACTTAACATCACACGTTATATTTCATGATGTTACTCATACGTTTTGGGACTAGTACAAGGAACTGGGAACTACGAGTAGATTACCCAACTTTAGACCCTAGAACAGTACAATATTTATAACACTATGCAACACTGAAAATGCAAACAACTTCTAGTATGCACTTTTTGAAAGTACATATTTAGACTACAAAAACCCTAGTAGGGTTTTGTCCTGTCAGATCCAGTTCGGATTTTATGGCCTCATTTAAACCGGGCTAAATCTACACTTTTTTGCATTTATCAGGCCTTTATCTCAGAAACGAATAGGAATTTGGCCTTGCTGTCTTTAGCAATATTGTAGCCCTAAACCAGTAGAACTTATCTTTGGAAAAAACCACATAAGAAAAAACTCCATCTAGGGCATCAAAATCTTTAAAATATAGAAAATTTTACATAATTGCTAAAATTCTGGTCAGTATCGGCTAAACTATTGGGAGTTGAACCAAGTAACCTTTTGCATAAATCTTCCAAATAAGGTTCTCAACAATTCTTTGGAACATTCTGAAAATCTAAAATGCTTACTTCATGTTGTTTCAGCGGTATTTTGCATCATATCTTTTACAATACGTATTTCAAACACAGTTCACACCAACAGTTTATTCTCGCATTTCGGATTTCACCACATTATTGACATTTTTATTAAATCGTCGTTGCAAAATGTACTGAAAACAACGGCATAGAGGCATTTTACAGCAATGACATGTTCTGAAGAGTTGTGTATTACATTCCAGGGAATATTTTTCCAAAAGAAAATATTCAGAAACAAGTAAGAAAAGCGTTAAGTTCGGTCGGGCCGAACTTTTTATACCCTCCACCACAAATTTCAGCCATTTCGGTGAATTAATGTGGCCACAACCTTCAAAATACCGAATTTCGGAAGGTACCGTTCTATGGGGGCTATATGATGGCGTGGACCTATACCTACAAATTTCTGGGGGAAAGTTTTATACGCCTAAAGAAGACTAAATACCAAATTTCAGCCATCTCGGTGTGATAATGAGGCTAAAACGTTCAAAATATCGAAAATCGGGAGATATTGTATTATGGGGGCTATATCAACACGTGGACCTATATAAACATTTTATGGTAGAAATGTTTCTTAGCCTCTGGAAACACAAAATACAAAGTTACAACCGATTCTTTGGTCAAATGGGTCTAATAAATTCAAAATATATTAAAATGACGCGTACTTTATAAGGGGCCTTATGTGGGGGCTATACCAAAACGTGGACCTATATAACCCAACTTTGGCAGGAATGTTTTCTGGCCTCTGAAGACACAAAATACCAAATTACAACCAATTCTGTGGTCAAATGGGTCTAATACATTCAAAATATTTTTAGGCCTCTGGAGACACAAAGTACCAAATTACAACCAATTCGGTGGTAAAATGGGCCAAATATCTTAAAAATTCCTTAAAACGACGACGCGTCATTTTGTATGGGGGCTATACGAAAGCGTGAACCTACATAGCCCGCTTTCAATACCAAAAGTCCTACGTAAATATAACATATTTTCCCAAAATTTCATCAACCTACGTCAATCCGTTCGGACGCTAGAGTGATTTCCACAGACGGACAGACGGACGGACATGGCTATATCGATGTAGAATTGCACGCTGATCAAGAATATATATACTTTGTGGGGTCTACAATGATTATTTCGAGTAGTTACAAACGTAGTGACAAACTTAATATACCCCCATCCTATGGTGGAGGGTATAAAAATTAACGGTTTTGGAGATACGGTGCGAAATGTAAAAAAAATTGTGGAATTTTTGCATATATTTTGAAATTTGAGGCAATAAATGTAGTTTTTCGAGTTCGTTATTTCTCCAAATATTTTATTCTTTTCCTTATCTACAAATTTGCTTCAGAGGTCAGAAGAAGATTCGCATTGGTTTCAGAGATATAGCCCCGAATTTCTTTAAAAACTCAATATTTAACCATGTTTAGATGGGGCCATAAAATCCGAGCTGGATCTGACTCAACAAAACCCAACTAGGGTTCCTTGTCGTTTGGGTCTGTACTTTCAAAAAATCTTCAGATCGATTTGTTTGCACAAGATCACCTTAAAAATGTTGCACAGTGTAATTAAGCGGATACAGTGTAAAATTACTAAAATCGCCATAAGATGGGAAGAAGCTACAGGGGATAATCAAATAATGATGCAAATTATGAAGCAAATCTCTCAGAGGTCATCAATAGATGTTAATTAAAGGCTTTACATTGATAAATCTACACTTTAAAATATCGAATAAAACCTTAGTATTTAACAATTATCCTTAGATAATTGTTTTTCAGACGTTTTTCAGCTTCGAAATGTTCTGCAAAAATGTCGCTCAGAAAATTTTAGGCACGATTCTCAATGACAACTAATCGATTTTCACCTCCATTTTGTGTCACAATGTTATAAAAGTTGAACAAAATGGTAAAGTAGAATTCTCCCGCTTATTGAAAATTATATGTTCTTAGTTTTTCATGTAAATATATAGTTTTTCTTAATAAGGGAGATACCATGCCAGCGTCGAATTTCATGCCAACATGTACCACGGCGCACGGTCCCGTTGTCGGGACTTCGGGCATTAAGAAAGAACATTTGATCGGGGGCGCAACCACCATTATCTCGAAAATTAATTGCAAGCCGATGCATTCATAAGTTTAGCAAATATAGCCATTATAAAGCAATAGGCCAAAGAAATTCATCAACAAATGTATAAAATTTTGGACCACGGGACATTCTTGAACATTTTCCGAGAGTTTCATGAAATTAGGTTCAGTAGTTTTGAAAAAAATATTGTATGGAAAAGACTGGTCGTGGTCATCAGTTTCCAAGATAAAACACATTTAAAAAAAGTGGGCGTGGTCCGGTATTTTGACTCCTAATATGTACCTAAGGTCAGGGACTTAACCCCTTTGTCTCCCAAAATTAATGCTGGATATACATATAGCGTTTAAAAGAGAGGCGTGAGAAAGTAATTCACCTCCTCTGATATTCATAGAGTATATGTACATTGTCACGGCAAACCTTGAGCATATCATGGAAATCGGTTCAGTAGTTTTGGAGATATGACACATTTAAAAAGTACGGGTGGTCGGGTCTTTAGGCCCAAAAGAAGAACCTAGGTTCTCGATAAATTCGTAAATTTTCAAACCGATACATCCGCTATTATTGAAAATGTAGAGCTTTTATAATATCAAACAAAATATGCAGCCTATTTTCACCGGGGCCACCCCTATATATCCCCTGAATATTTCAGTACAATCGGTTCAGTAGCTTTGTAGATGTAACATATTTTACAAAGTGCACGTTGTCAAGCCTTTGGGTCCAAAATAAGTACGTAAGATCGGATACACAACAGCAATTGTCTCTCAAATTAATTTCCATTCGCAATTATTATAAACAGGGTTTCGGAGTCGGAGTCTACGAGTCGTAGTCGAGCAATTTTGCTGGAGTCGGAGTCGGAGTCTGAGTCGAAAAAAATAACTCGACTCCGACTCCGGGCAAAATTTTTTCCACGTTATAGAAGTATAACATACAATTTGGAACAAGAACATTTTTTAAGGGTTAAGGGACGATTCACAGGATATTTACTATCCTCTGAAGTGTAGTCTATTCATCCCTATTTTGTTGATCCAATTTATTCTTTACATTTTTGCAAACAAAAGTAATGCTCTATGACAATCGAATTAAGATTGGACCTGTAACCTCTTTCGTCAGAAGTTTTACTGCTCTTCTCACAAAGGTCTATTGGTATTCCCATCCAGTTTTTTTATGAGAAATCATCCTTGTTTTCTATTAAAGACAGTGTGGTCTCTATGGGAAATCTTACTGAGATCTAGGGGTGGAAAAATTCCTTTTCGGAATGAAAGCCCCAATTGAGAACCCCAAAGGATCCCATAGCTGAAATTTCTGACTCATGACATAATGCATATTTTCATTGACCACCATCCATCATTGAGAAAATAGCTTTATATCTCAGTTTGGAGACATTGTTTCATCATTTTTAGATGACATGTTTTCAGTGAGGAACCTTTCTTTCTATATACTCGATGAGGACTTTAAATGTAGACATTAAAATAACCGGATTTGTCCGCCAGGAACAGAGCGTTGGATTGGAACAATTTAATTTAATTTTGTTTGCAGCATAAACTGTGTTTTTCTCGAAATCGTCCACAAAAATATATGACAATTGGTTTATTAGTTTTCGAGCTAAAGTTGACACCCCACAATGCTTTAATAAAATAGTAATATTTTTCACTTTCAGATGAAGAAAACAAAACTGCCAAAAAGTTATTTAGTTTTCTCGGAAAAAATCAAGAAAAATAGCTGTTATTGAGCTTTACAACTGGGGGTCTCCTTTTGAGGCTAAGCACACTAAAGTGTTGGCTTACATCCAGTTTGAAACTTGGTCATGAATTGCCTATAATTGTCCTTATGATTTGTATTGCTCCTTCATTTTCACTTATTTTGAAACCTTAACGATTTTCTCACGCGGAAGAATTCCATCCAGAATATACTCGTGCAAAAAAGGAAAACCGACAAAAACGTTCTAACTTTGCTATTTTTTCAATGTAAGATTCGGCAGAAACAATATTGATATGTTCGAATGTATTCAAACGAATGTCCTTTCTAATGAATATGTAAGGAAAAACTAACACATTAGCCTATATAGGCCAAAATATAGGAAAAAGTTAACAATTTGTGCAAATTTTATTCATTTTTAGTGGTATAGGATTTTACTCTCGGAGTCGACCCGGAGTCGGAGTCGGAGCCGGAGTCGTGAAAAAAACTCGTCTGTAGTCGGACCCTGATTATAAATATAGCATTTTTAAAAAAAATTGGGTATAGGAGAAGTTCCCCGCCCGCTCCGAAATTCAACTAAATTTATAGCCTATTTTTACCGGTTGCCATCACTGTACTTTCCCTGACAATTTCAGAAATATCGGTTCAGTCGTTTTTGTAGAAAAGATACAAATTAAAAATTGAAAAAAGTGGGATTAAAAGTGGGCGTGCTCAAATTTTTCACAAAAATAATTATCCAAATCCATTACCAACGAACCACATTTGATTTTTATACCCTCACCATTTATGCTAACGAGAGTATAAACACTTTCATACGGGCAAAATGCACCTCATAGAAAAATGGATTTAGACCCCAAGTATATTTTGGACGAAATCCGTTTCAGACAATTTGTAGTCGATTTAGCAATGTCCGCCCGTCTGTCTGGCTAGCTGGTGCGCACCATAACTCTCGAACGGATGAACCTATTTGGTCCAAAATTTGGCTTTCGCAATATTTTGTCCAAACTTAGTTTAAGTTGGAAGATGGGTTATATCGATCCACTCCTTCCGGTACCTCCCCTCCAAATCTTCGGAAATGTTCCGAAAATTTGTGCGCACAATAACTCTTGAAGGAAGTAACCGTTGTGGTCCACACTTTGCATATCGTGAAATTTCTACTAGACTTAGATAAGGTTCCAATATGGACCCAATCGGTCCACTCCTTCGGGTACACACAAAATTTCGGAAAAGTTCAGATTAGGACCTGCTCTAGAATCGCTTTGATTTTTGCTGTAGCAAATCCTATTCAATGTCCCCTATATGAAGGTACAAGTTTCAACAGGAGCAATTCCATGCTTCCTGTGCAAATAGCCTGAAAGCTATTAAAACCCCATGACACCGTGTGTAGTGGTTGGAGCGCAAGATAACTCTCGAACGGATCTGTCGATTCGGTCCAAAATTTGGTCTTGGTAATATTTTTTCAAAACTTATTTTAATATCGAAGATAGGCCATATCAGTCCACTCCTTCGGGAACCTCCCACATAAAATTTCGGATAAGTTCACTTTAAGACCTGCTCTCGAATCACTTTGATTTTTGCTGAAGCAACTTGCATTCGCTGTCTCAGTTACGACGGTAAAAGTTTTTTCTGAGAAAACATCCCGAAAGGTGTAAACACCCTCTATGGCACCATGTGTAGTGACAAGAGGAGGTGCCTACCCTTTCTAACCTCTCTTTAGAATAGTTAAAGGTTTTAATTTTTTTTTTTTAATCAGAAATCATTGCGCTAAAAAACAGTCTTCGATATGATAAATGTTACGGTTTCCTTCGTATTTTCGTGGGAAATTCGATTTTTACCAACATTTTTAAACATTTGTTTTAATATCAATGTAAATATGAACGTAGAAAAACCTAACAAAATACATTAATAAAAAAAATGAGATTATAAAAAATCACTTTCAATCGTGTTGTGGTTTGTTAGCATTTTTTCTGGGAGGAGGAAAAAAGTATTGGCCTCAGCATATGTTGTTCCACAAACCGCACAAATATCATCGTACCAGTGGACAACTTTAAACATCATAGAGTGGGAACCAACTAGGAAATCCGCACAACAAAATGAAACACCACCTGTTTTTTATTGATTTGACTTCAAATCCCAAATTTCTACACTACACACACATAGTGCAGTATCGCCCCCTCATTCGAAAGTCTAATATAATATATTTTTTCTTTCCCGCACCATGTCCCTTTTAATATCAAAGGTAAAAATTTGCCTGCCATAAGCTTAAGCAATTAACCGCATATGTGCGCTCTGGAGGTTATTTGAGTTGAGGTTTTCACGCGTTTTACTTTTAACAAGGCCATCCACAACCACCTCCTTCGAATGCCACAAAATAGCACAACACAACAACTCGCTTTTAAGCTGTGGAAACACGTGCATTCTAACCTAAACAAAAAAAGCATCAAAGCATCAAATTTTTGAATTTGAAGTGTAGTCCAGTCAAAATAGACATGCGTATAAGGGGGAAATAGCAAAAATTCCCACAAAGCTGAATTTTGGTGGAGAGCTAGGGTTGGCCATTAGAAACAACGTCCTAAAAGTCCCCATCGATCCCATGTGTGCAAAACAAGTTATTCGGGGTCAAAGGTCATTTTTGGAGGCATTATTCAGTTTTTTTAATTTTTCTCAAAAACGGTAATACTAAGCAAAAGCTCGCTAAAGTAAAAGTTGTACATTCAATAATTGTCTACAAGATTGGTCTTTATGACTCTTAAAAAAGACTTACCATTTTCGAGATATCTCGATCTAAAGGTCAAATAAAAAATTAGCCGCGTAAGTACATTATGAGGCGAACCGGTTAAAGTAACGACACTATGTGTTAGATACTTCCGTAAGCTTTCAAACAATATCCACTTTGCAGTAATCGGTTCAGTAGAACCGGGTCTAACCCGGTTTTTATATTTGGCCTTTCGGGTCTAATAACCGGCGAACCGGATCCGCAACCGTTGAAAATTATACATTTCCGTAATCAGCGCAACAAACCCTACCTTCGGACAAAACTTGAAAAAAATCGGAGAGTTTTCGTTGGGGTCGTTCCCGTTAGGCTTTCGATTATACATGTGGGTTAAATGGGCTATTTTTGCATAAAATGACTCTAACATTGAATAACTATACTAAACACACTCCGATTTTGTTGGAATTTTTTTTTAGAAGATAGCTATAATTTCGCTCTTCAAGAAAATATATATTTTTTGGGGGGACAGACCCGATTACTTTGCTTATTTTAGCCGGTTCGTCTGAATATGTGCATATTTCCCTTATAAGTGCATAAAAATCATGCGTTTTTTAGAACAGCTATATCTCAAGAATGGTTCCTTCTAAGAAAAAAATTATAAGGGTCAAACTTGTAGGTAATTTTTCTGTCTACAATATTTACTTTAGTCACTTTTTGATTAGATCAACCGTTTTCAAAAAATAAATCCGAAAACCTAAAAACCCTTAAATTTTGACCTTTGACCCCGAATATTTTTTTTTGCACACATGGGATCGATGGGGACTTTTAGGACGTTGCTTCTAATGGCAAACCTTAGCTCTCCACCAAAATTCAGCTTTGTGGGAATTTTTGTTATTTCAATGTCTATTTTGACCGGACTAGTGTTTTTACGTGTTTTCTTGAATGCTTGTTATTATACGCTGCTTAAGTGGCAAGCTTTGTTAGATTCCTTAGAGAGAACAAAAATGAATAATATCCGAAGCCAATGTGGAACTAGAAAAGATTTTATTAAAATTTATAGTTAATAAAATATTTATTTAATATTTCCTTCAAGGAATATTTATAAAATATATTTTTTGATAAATACAAATAATAATATTTTTATTCATTCAAGGGCTACGAAGGGGTGATTGAAACCCAGGAACTGTTCTGATCGTGGTTGACTGGCTCAGAGTTTGCCTTTTTGCTTTTTTGATATCACATGGATGGTAGACCGTGGTAGAAATAAGTTGTTTTATTAACTGACGTCCTTTGGAATAGAAAACGTTTAAAGGATTTACTTATGATTAAATTATGTTATTTAAAAAAAAGCTTGAAATTGTTAAAATAGAAAAACCTAGGAAAATCAAATGTTGACATGTTGTTTAGTTATGTGTGTAGCCATGCGTCCTGGCCTGGTATTTTATGTATTTTTGTTGTTTTTGCATTGTTGCATGATGATGCTCTAGTTTCGATGGCATAGTAGCCGCCGCTGCCGTTGTTGTTGTTTCTGTTTTGTGCCTTTGCCATTAGAGTGGATTAAAGCCGTCATTGTGGATCCTTTTGTGTTGTACATTTTTGGCAATTAAGCACATGCGGTGCTTTTTTGTGTTGCACACGTATTGCATGGCATACAAAGTGTCATTAGGCGTGTTTAAATCACACACACACACAAGTATACATTGTATTCGCGCCATGCTCGTCTATTGGGCCAAACGAGGGCCTTCAATGTTTTTATACATCCCAAACATATATTTTTGTTGCTGTGTTTTTTTTTTCTTCTGTTTTCTCACTTGAGCGATTATCGTGTTGTGTCAAGTGTTTTTCTGTGTGTTGCTTCATATTTGTTTTCGTTGTTTTCTGCTTTTTACAGGCTTTGTTTTTCAGGTTATAATAATTTAAATTATAAACCCCATCATTATCCAACATCCAACCCATATGACGGGGGCCAATGGTGGGGAGTTATGCACTTTTTCCTCACAACAACAAGATTTTGTCATGAAATTAAGAACTCATGCGCTTAATTCCCTTGCTTCAGTGGGGGAAAGGAAGGCAGGCAGGGGAAAGAAGGCGGGCAGGAGAAAAGAAAATTGCACAAAAGGGGCAAATTATGAAGAAAATGTTTGTAATTACGCGTCAAGTCAAAATGCTATTATGTCACAAAGTTAAATTATGACCAACCAACCAAAAAAGGAAAGAAAAGAAAGGGAACAGGAAACGGAAATGATTGCATTCTATAAATTTAAAGTAATTAGACATTTTCTATGGGTGACTTCAGTTCAATTGAAGGTAAGTTGGAAAATGTCAACAGATTTCCAGCAACTCCTCCTCTCCGCCTGGAGCAACAGAAATATTTCCTATTCTATCAAGCCTTTACCACAATGACGAATATAACTAATTTGTTAACCACCCCCAATGCAGCTACCTTCTGCAGCGATGTTATTATCCCACCTCAAAATCTACTCATCCAATATTTGAAATTTGAAAATGTGTATAGCAGATAGAACGAACGAGCGTCTGACTGACTTTATTGCGTTGGCGAAATATGAAACTTGACATGTGCATTCTTTTCATTAACCCATACCCACCACTACCACTAGCGTTAGACAGGTCTCACCTCCACCGTGTGTCCTTTGTAAATTGAGTTGTTATTGTTGAATTGTTGGCACAGTGGTCTAGCGATTCTGTTCAATAAATGCACGATTATGGCGTGTACAAATTCAAAAATTATGGAACCTGAACTGGCTGTGTCCATAAAGAATTGGAAGGCAGATTAGTAGGTTTAGCTGGGTGCAGTTCCAGTACACAGGACATGTATTGTTGTTGTAGCAACACAACTTGTTCGTTCGTTAAAAATATGAATTCGGGGCCAATGTAAATTGAGGCGGTTGAGGTTGAGGACTTCATTTTGTTAAAATCATTCGTGTTTGCGGAAACTGGCGTTCTTCTATTGCGATATAGAGAAGGCGGCCTCGGAGTACGGTTTGAATACTGCATCTTAGACATGCTTGAGCAACTGCACCATGAACGAATGAGAAGTTCCCTTTATACCTTTGCACCTCCCTCTCTATAGAAAGCCTGTGCATACAATTGTGGCACGGATGCTCACGGTGATAACATCCAAGGGGGTGCTGCATCGGCTACATGTTGTTGTGCTCATGTACCGGTAAAATATTTGCCTCTTCAAGAGGATGGCCCACTAGTGTAATGAGGAGGCGCTCTGTTGTAGTGCTCGGGGCAAGATTATAACAGGTACTGAATATTCATACACTGTGTACCATATTGCCGTCGCATTGCTTACCACAGAGCGGATTTTTGGTTTTTAAAAGGTCAACA
Source organism: Musca autumnalis (assembly GCF_047663935.1). NCBI lineage: Eukaryota > Metazoa > Arthropoda > Insecta > Diptera > Muscidae > Musca > Musca autumnalis. The sequence goes on along the minus strand of NW_027411977.1, from coordinate 16,440,012 downwards.
AGGTTTCTTTTTTTCAGTACCTCAAGTGCTGCCGGCCTGGGTCTTGAAGACCTTGCCCCCAGCTATGATCTTATGGTAAATAGCATTGGCTTGGGCGGACGGCTTAAATATTCTATCGAATGTCACATCCAATATTTTGGGGTAGATTGAAGGTTGGATTCACCAAGTGGTGAACACGGTGGCAGTAGATTCAGTGGCGGATATTCTCATATTCCGTGTGTAGAAGAACAGTACTATATCAGCTGTGTAGATATTAGACTTATAACAACGATGATAGGATTCGACACCAATGCCAGAAAGATGAATGCAGAATCTTCATTATTGGCGACAATAGTAAATTGATCTGTTCAATCCACGTCTGTTGGCATTCTTGCCAGGGTTTAGTATCGGGTAGATAACTTTAATTTAGGACTCTCGTCTAACACTCAACTCCGAGTTTATCCAGTTGCTTAATCATTTCCATTGAGATTCCGTGTGAGCCCATGCTTTCGATAATTTTGCGTTTCGGAGATGTCGATAACACTGCTCAACAAATTTGAAAAAGTTGAATACTGGACTATATATTAGACACCCTAAGCATATTCGGTATGTCATATGAAGATCCTATGACTTCCACTGATGACGTAATTACAGCTTCAAGTACTCAAAATATGCAAATTTTACTAGTTCCGTTGTATGTTTTCTATATTTTTTGATATATCAGGAAAAATGTCTAAAATTGTCTTTTCCATTTCAAAAAAATCAAAAAAAAATTTTTGATACTACATCAATGATTTTTGGTACGTAGATTAAGAAAAAAATCTGCATTCCAAATCTGTTTTCGTTACTAACTTTGATCGTTGCGCGCAAAAGATATGACCGTTTTAATTATGATAATTAGAAAAAATTCTAAAAAAATCGCGGCTTAATATAGTTAGCTGTTATATCCTATTATCGTTAACTGAATTCGTAACCTTAGCGATGATGCAAAAAACAATCGCAAAGTCTCAATGGATTCGCGAAAAATCAAATTTGTTAAATAATTTCACGTACTTACAAACATATTTTTGAAACAATAGCGCTCATACTTTCACTATTTTCAAAAAAAAAATGTTGCAAATTTTCGAATTTTGAGGGGTATCATATCCGCCGATCTAGTGGGTGGATTTTTACGCGTCGTGGCTTGTTAGATTCAGAACGTAAAAAAACTAAATTTACGCGGGTTTCCTCGGAAATCGAATGACATTTGTAAATTTTAAACCAAAAAAATAGGTTTTTGAGAAAAATGTACGCACAAAAATTTCGTATTTGGGCGCAGATTACTGTGATCCTGTGAGGGCTACAACCTCATGTTATACATTAAAAAATGCGAAATCGCGAGTACTACAATCAAATAATAAGCTTTTAGGGGAATCCAGCTGCGCGTCCCGATTAGAGCAAAAATTCAAAAAACCCCATTTTTTAGGTTTCAAAATGTCAGCATCCGTTTGAGGTAGATACAGTGGATATATTAAAAAATCATACATTAGAAACTTCAACTCTGAAGTGTACTCTTTAACTTCTCCTTTGATCAGTAAGCTCTACATTGTGTTGTAAAACCACTAATTGGAAAATAACATAATGAAACTCGTTTAATTCAACGATTTTTTCCGATTTTTTTACATTAGTACGACCACAGCTTCCGCTCAAATTATTATTTTAAGAAACCCCTCGGTGAATCGGGCTAAAACAGTTTATTTTACCGAAATGCGGTCAAAAGTTATGGTATAGTGAAACTGATCGCGAGTTACAATACCCCATACCTCAGTTTCAACATAAGTTAATTTTCTACAAAAAGCTTGATATATTCACCATAATTATTTCAAAAACTTTTTGTATCGAGCGTACAACATCTCCTTGATATATTATTGTCGAAAAATCCACAAAAAATATTTGATTGTATTCGAAAATAACGAAATTCTGGGTAAAACTCGTAAAAAAAGATTTTGAGATATATCTCAAGAACAAGAGCTAATGGAGAAAAATTGTAGTAGTACGCCCTCGGCTGAGAGGGCTCCGATACGTCATATCAAACCCCGAATCGCCCTTTTACTCTAGGGATGTTGTATAAACAGCCGGTTCAAATAACACGGATCTTCGGATCTTTCACTGTCACGCCGTAACAACCGCTCTATCATCCATCCTTTTCGAATTCGAAAATGACCCAGCAAAAAAAGTCCTCCCAAAATCATGGGTTTTGTAAGGGATTTTTGGCAGCCGTAACTACTGACAAACTCCTTTCTTCCCCATTATTTTTACAAGGGCACGTCGCACTCAGTTTCTAGTTATTTTACGACCCGCAGAATAACTAGTTATTCTAGTTATTCTGCGGCCACAAGAAGTTGAAAAGTAAAAGGTGAAAAAAAATATTTTTTTAGAACAGTTGATGTAGAGAATTTGTTTTTAATTTCATCACACTTCTTACTTTTATTTTACTTTATTTAATTTCGCTGTCTGCCCGAGTTGAACCCACGAACCCTCTGATTTCTAGCCAAAGACACTACACACACGAATATTAAGGGTTGCTTAAGAACTTAAATGTGCAGTGCACATGTGCACCACGAACTGTTATTTTTTAATTAACAACATTACTTAGTGAGGAATAAAGTAAGTAGGTTTGCCTTGTAAATTTTTTAAGAAGTAACCCATTACTTTTCAGATTACTTGTAATGCGAAAATAAGCTTGTATACATTACTTTGTAATGGGTTACGTAACGACTAACGGATCCGAATTTTTGCTGGGGATTTAACCTTTTCCGAAAATTTACTTAATTCCGTAAAAACGCCGGTTAGAGGTCTGGTAGTCAGTTAATGGAGTCGAATATAGGAAGGTCAAGTGAAATGAAGGGCTGTCAAGGCACGTCATTAACAAACCGGGTGCCACAACGGTGATGTCTGGTCACCTGTGCAATCTCCTTTTATCTTCGGTGGAGCCTTTTATGGTGTGGAGCCATACATTTGCTCGGCCAACGCTATCCTCCTCTGGTCATTGCCTAGGACGGAATGCCAAAGCTCTTAAGTATCATAAAAGTCCCTTGGCACCAGAAGGATCTTAACCTCCAAAAGCTAGGCACATGCCGCTACGCGCAGCCTTTCACAATAAGCACTTCTGTCTTGGCAGTCCCACATTTTACTGCTACCATCATCTGGCCTGAATAGCCTCTGAGGTACACGCATTCCATACATAAGTTACCGATGTAAACATGGGGTGCATGCGGATCTGGCAAACGGGTAATATCCATGTCCCGGGGTATTCCTCTATCCCGATACGGACCACAAGAGCTAGGAGCAGGCATTCCAGGATATATTGCCGCTTCCATGGCGAAAAAATACACATACAGAAACATAAATTTGTTCGCCCTTTGTCGAAGGTCACTGTGGAATTGAGATAATCTGATGAAAAACGTGCCTAGAATCGTCAAAATACCTGAAATAGGCAGGGACCACGCAGAAAAATATATTTTAGAAATATGTTTGGATCCAAACCAATATTTGTTTGGGACTGAGTGCAAACAAATATATGTTTGGATCCAAACATATTTTGTTTGTGTCCAAACAAATATATGTTTGCAACATTTTGTAACATATCTCAATTTTATTTGCTTGGGTACCAACATATTTTTATGGGTGGAGCGATTTTTGTCAAAGAGAGTAACAACATGGCTATGGCGGCTGCGGAATGCCGGTTTATAATAAATAGCTGTGTACATAGTGTAATAGGAGACGCAGAAGCTTTGGTAGTGTGTATGCGGTAAAACACGTTTGTTTCATGCTTTGTTTTTGTAAACCAACGTAGCAAAGCCCTTGGCAACAAAATCGATTAGTTGTCAATGAGAGCCGTACCAAAAATTTTCTGACCGACATTTTTGTAGAACATTTCGAGGCTTAAAAACGTCATCTTGTGGTACTTTTATAGCGGCTCTTAAAATAAAGGACGAAAAGGACATTGAAGGAAGCGAGTTAGAGCTCTACGAAAATAATCATCATTCAATTCGACTGAAGACATGTTATCTCAAAAATAAGCTAAAGCAACAGTGAGCAAAGATATAATGCTAATTCCTGATGGCTTACAGGGTCTCTAGCAAAAACTTCATCACGCCATAACGCGGAAGTTCGACTCACGGCGGATCTGTCCTTAGGGGTTCTTAATATATTCAGCAAGGCCTTTCTTCCCCAACGGGAAATTTCCGTGCCCCAGACTTTCACCTCCATTTTGTTGCACAGTGTAATTGAATCAAAAAGGTGAATGGAAATATTTTATTGGACAAGGAAGAAATCGCATTTAATATTGGTAATTACATCAATACATTTTTCATATACATACATACATATGTATATTTGAAATATGGATGTACCTATTTATTACATTATACAATCATTCCACATGCCGATTTCACGCTGATGATTTGAACTTTGAAGAAAATGTGTTTTATTTCACAACTAAGGAGAAGCGTTAAATGATGTTTCTATATAATTTTCTTTTTCTTTTTAAAAGTGCGACTTTTTATAAGTTATTTTATTAGTGATTTCTTTTATTAAAGTCTGTTTGTCTTTCTTTGGAATTTTTAGCACCTATGTGTCTGTTGTGCTTTTGCTTTCTTCCTATGCCTTTCAATAAAACACCACCATTTATAAATGTGTGTATATGTAAGAGATGGCCAGTGAGCGATTACTGAGAGCAAGTGAGCGTTCACTTCAATGTGTTTCACATTTCCATTTACGCTCCCTTGCTCTCATGTGTTTTTTTTTTTGCAGGACCCAAATATATGTTATGTTTGGGACTGCTTGCAAACAAATATATGTTTGCTGCAAAATATGTTTGGGACATATGTTAGAGAGGCCTTTTTTCTGTGTGAAGAAGTGCACCGATAAAAATGTAAAAATTATCCAAGAGCTGCAGTATGTACTCCTCCAACTGCACTCTTGCAAAAATGTTGAAATTTTTCGATTTTCCCGGATAATGGAAGCAATGCTTTTATGTAGTTTTTGAACATATTTTGAAGTAAAAATGGCATAGTATCGTACAATAATATGAAAATATGCAATTTTTTTAAGTTTGTTACGGCAATCCCCCAAAATGTTTTTAAGATACTTCATCAGATTCATCTGAATTGACTTTGGTTTGCTTTTTGTGATACCATAAATACACAAATTGTGTAATACGAGAGAATTTTCAGTTTTTGTTTGATTACTTTTTGTTTGCTTAATCAAATTAATTGGTAAATGTTCTTTTAATGCCGGGTAATGAAGTTTATAACGAAAAATAGAGGAAATGGAACAAAGTCCAACATTTCTCTTCTATCACGGATAATGGAGGTTTCCGGATAATCGATTCACGGATAATCGAGGTTCAACTGTAAAAAATATGTTATTACTAATTAGTTATTACCCATCTTTCAACTTGATCTAAGTCTAAATATTACGAGGTGCATAGATTTGACCAAATCGGTTTTCGGCGCACTATTGACTACTAATTATCTGGAACGTCTAAACATACTTGGGATCCAAAACCACGTTGGGCACACTGTTTGGCTCGGCGATAAACATAATGTCCCAATTCACTGGAACTAAAGTTTAATCGGGCTGCACCGTTTGATAAAAGATAAGTCCCTCTGTGCTTCTGGGGATGTTCTTTGGAAATAGTTTTTATACAGGCATCTGCATAAGAAACTATAGAGGTAGATCGATAAATACCATCGTTTTGTCGATTTCACGACTGATTTCGATAGTCATATGTTTGCAATGGTGTTCCAAGCTATGTCTGAGGTCGGAATTTCCCTGAATATCATATGGTTTTTCGTGGTCTATGTTGAGGTTGTTTATTAAAATGTTATAGTCCTTGTCCTTGTTCCAACAATCAAATGCTGAAAAACACATTTTAAGTTTTACTGAACACTGTGCAAAAAATTGTCTATAAAATGTCATTGTTGTTACTGTTGCAAATAGACAAGCTGACGCTTTATAATATGTGTGTTTTTCCATGCGTTGTGGCTGTCGTCAACGACAACCTGTCACAACGAGTTTATAACACAATGGAACAATTTTAAAATCTAACCCAAGGGGAGGGGAGGGCCATATTGTGCCTGGCTCATCCTTTGCGTTGTGATTTCTCCCCCACAACACTCAAAATGAAAACCAAAGCTAAACAAAGAGGCAATATTTGTTAAAATAGTCGACCACAAATTTGATTGCATTTCATGGTTATAAGTCATATTTTGTGAAATGTTGTTAACTTGACTCGTCCTTTTGCTCACACTGCCTGCATGGCATACAACCACCACCTTTTTGCACTTGTTTGGTTAGGTCCGTCTGTTTCGGCATGGAATTGTTTGTTGCTTCTTTTCGTCTTCTTTGCATGTGTGTGTATTTTGTGTGATTTTATTTATCAAAGCGTAATTTTCTGAAATTGTGTAACAAACTTTGCTTAATCAACGCATGAATTTGTTCATTCATTCATTCTTTCATTCGGCACTGCAATGTTAAGCAAATCACACCACAAAACAGGCGTCTTCACTCAACACATCAAACCAACAATCCATCTTTCTAGACGTCGTCATCAGCATCATCATCCCTTAGCCTAGATTCAAAGGACAACGCATCGTCTCTCTTACAATGATGCTGCTGTTGTGGCCCAGTATTCTTCTTGTTCTCACTTTTTGTTTATTCGTTAGCTCGTTTTTGGTTATTTTTGTTTTTTTTTTTCGTTGGCAGCCTGGAACAACATTGGCCAACAACTTATGTTTGACTTGCTGACAAAATTTGATTTCAACGCTTTTAAATTAGATTAATTCACAAATAAGAGACTGAGACTTGCACAATGGTAACCATCCACCCACCCACTCGCATACAGTCGTAGTCCAAACGGAAATTTGTAGGTTTAACGTCCAGGCGACACAACAACAACAACAAAAACAGAAATTGAGTTACCTCATACCGGAATTTCGTAAGTATCTTCAGGCCTTGTGGCGGAGATATAAAAGCAAGTGTGTTAATTTAAATTTTCCGGAAATCCGAATACGGGCATGTTAAGAAGTGAAAATACAATTATCCTGCATTGTTAGCCTTGTTGAAGTGGATGCATGGAAGATTTCATGGTTTTAAGTCTTTCGAAAAAAAATTGTTAAATATTTAATCATTTACAATTTGGAGTTCTTTGTGGAAATTCTCTTGCAGAGACTGATATAAGGTTATTTGGTCGGATGTCCCCATTTCTTAACCTACCCACAAAACTTCGTATCCTGGAACTTTAAATATGTCTCATAGAGGAGTTTAGTTTATTAGTAGCAACTAACAAAGACTTTTAAACCCAAATGTACGTCCTTCTCCTATATTTTACAAATATGAGTTTCCTTACTTTAAAATCGGTTTTCTTGCGGCCTATATGTATGTGAAGCTTGTCAATACGAAAAACACAAACCAAAAACTGCTGCCGCCATTGATCTCTTCGTACGTGAGTTTTCTTGGGGAATCACAATAGCAACAATGACGAGCAGCGAAAGAATTTCCATTTTCCCGAAGACGTCATTATTTCAGTCCGTTTATGTGGTTGCTCTCTTAAACCTCAATAACATCAGCAAATCACAACATGCCTACACTAAAGGCAAATCAGTGGAGACTGCCCTGCATGAGGTGGTCGGGCATGTTGAGAAGCATATGGAAAATTCAGGCTTCACGCTGGCGGCCTTCCTCGACATAGAGGCCCCCTCTACAATAAGGTGAATCTTAAATCAATCCACAATGCTCTCAGCAACACAGGTATTTCCTCCATCCTTGTGGAATGGATTGATGAGATGCTGAAAAGTAGAATCATCAACTCATGCATAGGAGAGAGTTCCGTGAGGAAATCTGTTAACAGAGGCACTCCGCAGAGGAGTTCTCTCACCCCTGCTATGGCTTCTGGTAATAAATGAAATACTTGTGTGCTTCGGCCGGCTGAAGATCAAGGTAGTTGTGGTTGTGCTGATAAGTGGCAAATTCCTGCCAACCCTGTCTGAGCTCATGCATAGAGCCTTAGTACAACTTGCAAACTGGGCCCAGAACAACGGTCTGGGAGTAAACCCGGAAAAAGCAGAGCTAGTACTATTCCCAATTTCGAGCTTCGAGTCCTGGACGGGGTGGCCCTGGAACCTTCTACGGAAGCTACATACTCGGCACTATTCTGGACCATCGTTTTTCATGGAAAAGAAATGTAGAGGAGTGAAAGAAGAAGGGACTCATGGCACTCTACTCCTATAAGAACTCCATTGGGAAAAGCTGGGGGATTGAGACCACAGATCATACACTGGCTGTATGTAACCGCGGTCCTGCCCATACTTACCTATGGTGAACTGGTCTGGTGGCAAGCTCTTGGGAACAATGCGTTACTCTCCAAATAATCATGTGTACAAAGAACCGTGTCACTGCTGATTACCGGACCGATTGAAAGCACTCCTCAAGCTGCTTTAAACGTCATCCTGGATCTCCAAACTTTGGATATCCTAATCCAGTTTCAGGCGGCAAGAACTGATTTTAGACTCCGGGAGTCAGGCTGTTGGCGTGGTTCACACTCGAATGTCCTAAAACTAGTTGATAGTCGACTTGAGTTAGGTGACAATAGTTGCGTAAGCGATTATATGTATACCTCATTCAAGTTTGACTCCTTAACCGTTATCTTCCCGAGCAGAGACGCATGGGCTGAGTGCATATCTTCTCTGGACGGTCTGGCAATTTACACAGACGGGTCCAAAATGGAAGAAGGTACTGGCGCTGGCGTCTAATGCGAGAACTCATATAATTAAAAACTCACACAAGCTCGAAGATAACTGCAGTGTTTTTGAGGCGGAGATTCTTGCTATAAGGAAAGCAGCTGAATTGGTGAAAGGGCTTGAAGGATCGGTGACTATATATGTCAATAGTCAAGCGGCCCTCAAGGCTCTCAAGTCATGGACCATAAATTCAAGAGCAATTCTTGATTGTAGGAGAGCTCTGCAGGATATACACCATCGTAAAGCTATGTTGGGTTCCGGGTCACAGCAACATTATGGGAAACGAGATAGCAGATGAACTGGCTCGAGGTGGCTCTAGGTCTATCGACTTATCAGTTGATGAAACCGTTCGGCCACCGATGTGCCACTACATAGGCAAACTTCGGGAGATCTTCAATGAGAGAGCACATCAAAGATTTTGTAGGTTGCAGGGTATCCAGGGCAATCTGGCCTGTGGTTTCTCATCGAAGAACGTCTTCCCTCCTCTCACTTGATAAGTTAGGGATGAAAACCGGGGTGGGACTTTAACAGGTCACTGCAGAGTGAGATCTATAACTTCAAAATGGAACGACAGTGGCAGACTATGTGAAGATGCGGAGAAGAAAGAGGCTGTCGAACATCTGCTTTGTAGATGCCCCTTGTTGCAAACAAGGAGATACCGAACACTAGGTAGATATGAGATAGACACTCTGACCTTGCTCTTTAACATAGATCCTATCGTCCTACTCAACTTTGCCAAACATCTATCATGGCTTGGTAAAGGTCCTTAAAAACCAATAATAATCAGATTCTTTTCACTCTTCCAGAACATTCTCATCAATACCTTGGCATCAATCTCTACATCTCCATCCTATCTGTGCTGCACTATCAACTCAACATCTCCTACACTCACCATAATCTCATCATCTCTACCCTATCATCCTCATCTCATAAAACTACATCAACACTCTCTCATCTCTATCATTATTAAATTATCAACAACACATCTCCATCATCTTTAAATCCTCAGCAATAGCCTACACAGGATGAACACAATGGGCCAACGGTCTCCGAGTGGAGCAGTTACCTATTCTACTAGATGGTTGCGCATCCTTAAACCTTACCTGATCTTATGGTGATTTATTCTAAACCATTGGCACAACAAGTAGAAGAACTCCACCTATAATATATTGTAAGGTATTGTTTGAAATCTTAACGCCCTCAAGCTTTCTCTTATGGTTGAGCTTCAGCCGAAGTTCCTTCTGTGTCACCTACGACGTGCCTTTACTTCAAAAAGGGCCACTGTTAATGCGCACGTTTGTTATTCTTTTCCAGTCTTTTCATTTTATCTTTAAGAGAGGGATGCGAAAGTTTCGTTCTATCCAGTTGGGTAGAACCAATTGAATTTGTGACCATCGGTCGTGTTTATACTTGGCGTGTATTCATAGATAGTGTTTTGGGTTGGTATACGACGTTTTCGAAGTATCGAAAAATTTGTAATTATGCCACACTCTCCGACAGGCCATCTCTGACCACTACCACAACGAAGTGTGTAAGACTACTATACCAAACCCTGAACCACGATTATTGCTGAGCGAGCCGAATTACAATACTACCTTGAATTGACGAATTATCATAAGTCATAATTTTTTTAAATTATAAATTCAGTGAGAACTTGATCCCCAGCAGAACTCAACAAGATCAATGATATAGACATTCAGCCTGACACACATATTACCATTGATTGGACTTGGCGCCTTGAGTGTAAAACCACCCGCTTACATAATTATCACAATGCCGAAAGGAGGACGTTGAATTGCAGAAAGCTAGAGATTAAACAGTTCCGGAGATATTACCTCACCTTGGGGAACATCCAATTTTACTCTAGGGAAATTGAATTTTTTGTTTCTGAATTCCACGCACGACTGGAGACTACGCATTTAGTTTGTTATTTAACATTCCAAACAAGGGAGGAGGGTAGTATTTTCGACCTCCACGAACATGTCTGACCATTAGGGCGGTCCAAAAAATAACAATTTTTTTTTTAACTCCTATCCCCTACGTTTTTTCCACATGCTTCAAAAACATATATATGAAATTTTATGGCGATTGGTTAATGTTAACCAGTGCCATCAGAACGATTATGGTTTCCACAGTAATTTGTATGAGGCCAAAGGTGCATTTTCACGAAAATTCTCTAAAGTCCGCAATTACGCCCCAATTGTTGAAAAAACTTTACCAGTTCAATATTGTGGCTAAAAAATAATTTCTGCAAAAATTTGGGAAAATCTGATCGGATATTGATATAGCTAGCTATACAGGGCCCAAAATACGCAAAATCGTGTGATTGGCTTCTGTGATTCATCTTTGCTGACATCCTTGTCAGGCTTTAGTAGCGGGACCATCCTTCAAGGCTTCAGGAACGATTTGTGTGGTTAACGATAAATTGAGGGCTGTGCTCAGATGCTTGACTTACGTTTCACCCTGCTGTTTTAACATCACCAGGCTAATCCCATCGCCTCTGCTGAGAAATTAGGTCCTACGAGTATTTCGGATATTTGACCAGCAGCAATATAGATAGCGTCTGATGCAGTGGTGTCTCGGGAATTCATCTCTGCTACCCGAACATCAGTGAAGTATGGCAGTTCTTTAAAGCTCTGGTTAGTAAATTTTTGCCTATTGGCTTTCCAATGGTTAAAAAAGTGCGGCTTTCAGAGGTTATGAAGTCGGCGGTTAGAGATTATGAAGTCAGGTGGTCTATTGATGGAAATGATGATATGGAGATGGTTCAACACAAGGGAAATGACGGGTTATCATTCGTCACGTCATTCGTTAGACCAGATGACAAAAAGTATATGTCAGGCGAATTATGATAGCCTCCTCTAATCCTGTGGTTGAATGTTATAGCTCATGATGGACATTAACATCTCCTAGGACCAGTCGGTTGTTATCTTCCAGTAGATGCATTATGTCAGGTCTGTACTGGACAGAGTGGTGCAATAGCATCGCAGAGGAAAACTTTATAGCCATCATATTGAGGCAGCACGGTACAACGTAGTCCCTATCGCTACACTAACTCAAGATGGTCAGGACTGAACAGTTCCTGATATGTACCCATTCACGGCATCCGTTGTATCTCACCTGCACCGACCTATGTTGGATGTGACGGTGACAGGCGGAACAAAACAATTTCTGGGGCTACTCTCTATCCCAACACGGACCAGAAGAATCCACTCGGTCTATGCAGGTCAATTGTGATAATGAGCCACCTATTACAAAGCAATCATTAAGGTAACTTAACTTAAGGCGCACACCTAGATAAAATTATGCAACAATTAAATACAAAAAAAAGTGAGCCAAGGCTATAGTCGGAAAAGTGGGATGTATGCCAATAGTCGGAAAAGTGGGATGTATGCCAACCATCAATAGGCTTCTTTCTCTGTTAGACCCCCATCAACCCCCAAAATTTCGTGAGGATCCGATCAAAATTTCGTAGTGTGATTGCACAAAAATGGAAAAAGGGATGCATTACCGGCTATTGCGATATCTCTGTTGTTTGACCACCTATGACAACCTACTTCACATCGTTGTAAAGTTGATATTTTCTATTTCCCCTGCCAGGTTTTGCTTTCGATATACCTCCTACAGAAGGGAGATATTAACTTTGAAATAAAGCGTTGGTCTTTTTTCCAAATATTTTTTTGTCACATTCCGACCCCTGAATAATATCCGACCATTATCAATAATCAAAAGATTTTTTCCTCTGTGGGACCCCCAATAACACCCAAAATTTCGTGACGATCCAATTAACATTGCGACCTGTAGCGTGATTTCCAAAAATGTGGAAAAATGGGATATATTACCGACTATTGCGATATCTCCGTTATTTGGATACCTACGCCAACCTGCTTTACATGATTGTAAAGATGGGATTTTTTACTTTCATTGCCAGACTTTGCTTTTGGAAGGTCCCGAACCAATGCTGTGATATTCGTCAATATTATTAAAATCGCAAAAATTAAAAGTTGTGTTCTATTAGCGGCTATTGCGATATATTCGTTGTTTGATCACCTACGAGAACCTACTTTACATCATTAGAAAGGCGATATTTTCTACTTTCATGGCCAGGTTCTGCTTTTGGTTTACCCCATATTGAAGCTGAGATATTCGCTTAGGAAAAAACGTTGTCTTTTTCTCCAAATAAGTTTTTTTGCCCATTACGACCCCTAAATATTATCCGACCATCACCAAAATCAATAGGCTTCTTCATCTGTGTGACCCCCATTAACCCTCAAAATTTCGTGACGATCCGATCAAAACTGAGATCTGTAGCGTGATTTCCAAAAAAGTGGAAAAATGGGATGTATTACCGACTATTGCGATATCTCCGTTATTTGGTCACCTACGCCGACCTAGTTTACATCATTGTAAAGATGGGATCTTCTACTTTCATAGCCAGGCTTTGCTTTGGAAAGTCCCCAACCAAAGCTGTGATATTCTTCATTATAATTAAAATCGCAAAAATGAAAATTTGGGTTTTACTTGCGACTGTTGTGATATCTTCGTTGTTTGATCACCTACGGGAACCTACTTTACATCATTAGAAAGGAGATACTTTCTACTTTTATTGTCAGGTTTTGCTTTTGGTATACCCCGTATAGAAGCTGAGATATTCGCTTTGGAAAAAACATTGTCTTTTTATCAACATAAGTTTTTTGCCCATTCCGACCCCTAAATATTATCCGACCATCACCAAAATCAATAGGCTTCTTCCCCTCCAAAATTTCGTGATGATCCGATCAAAATTGCGACCTGTAGCGTGATTACAAGGTTTAGATGGACAGACGGACTGACGGACGGACTGACGGACGGACTGACGGACGGACACACATAGTCGAGACATTCATTTTGGTATACATAAGTATGGGTCTACGACCATTATTTCGATGCGTTACAAACTTTTTGGCCAAAACCAACTTATAATACCCTCCCCACATAGTGGTGTAGGGTATAATAAACTCTGGATGTCAAATTATTACTCAGTCGATCAATTAAATTGGTACCAGGGTAGTGGACGTAGCAGCTTAAATAAGTACTGCAAAATCAGCATTTTGAATGTCGTAGTGTTGCCAAACCCATGCTATAACTCTTTCTGGAGCTCGGTGCTATTAGCTTTGTAGTTTTGAGGCCCTTGGATTTACCAAGTTGAATCCAATCAGGATAGTTGCATGGTATAATCATCCTCTTCGTATATTTATGTATGTATGTAGTTATGTATAAAGAAGCAATGCTCTACCTCGTTCCCTGCAACTAAAGCAAAATATGTTTATTACCTCAAATTAACAAATCCTTCCACCAGTCATTACCAATTTTCCATATTCATTAGAAGCTTTTAAGATAATGAAACATTTGTTGGGCCTATGGGTAATCTTGGTTTAATTATTTTATTGTTAAAGGCTAATGTGGCGTAAAATTTATGAGTCGATAGCACCTTTGGCTATGCCAACCAAAGACATGCCAAGATAAATATCATGCGTAACAGCAATGCGATACGAAGGTATGTCAGTGCCACAATTATTCCACAAAGGATGGTAATAGAAAATATTATGGTAGGTAGCAAACTTATTGGGTGGAGTGCTGTGGGTGGGCAGATGGTGGTTGGGCTCAATCAGAAATTCTCCCTAAAAGGAATTTCAGGAATGGAACATAAAAATTCATAATTAATTGTTATAGTTACGTTTACTGCCAGCCAGTTATCATTAACCTTAGTCAGACAGCTGAAGAACTATGGCCCGGCAGATAAGATATGAATGCGTAACGTAATGTAATAGTATTTCATGCAAAAGTTCAAACGTCAGTGTACACTTGACCTCTGAAACAAGCAGCATTGGCGGGGAATAACAAAAACAAAAAAAAACATTGAAGTGAAATAAATCAAAGTTCAAACGTTAATCAGTGAAATTACCACTTCCCTCCTTGCCAGTTTGCAGATTGAAATATTGAAAAGCTACACTTTATTGTTGGGGCTGATGGTGTAGGTGTTCATTAACTATTTGTTGTTATCCCTGTTTTCCCAGGAGGTCATTAATTATTGTGAACTTTATACGCATGCATAGTCTCAAAAATGTTGGAGAGCAGATAAGCAGCTCCAAATTCAAGCAAAACTACTTACAGAGTTGCCGTTAACAATTAAATGTATACACCCAAGTTCCATTTGAAAAGATATAGCATAGTAAATATTGTTCTCTGTTGACGTGACCTATTGTATTCGTTGCTCAGTTTATAAAAAGTACGTATTTGAACTTTTTAAATATTGTAAACGAGGGATAAATTGCAGAAAATGTGTGAGCAAAAGGTCAATAGGTCATAGATTTCACAATGGTTCAATAAATGTAAGTTAAAAAATAAGAATGTTTAGTTTTAGCATATAAAATATAAAATATGAATAAAAAAATTGGTCCCTTTTCGAAAAATCTCAAAACGGCAATAATTAACATCATTCATTGATTCGCCTTTTAACTCCCTCGAACCCAATTCTCACTTGAATACTTTACAGGGGTGGAGCGATTTCGCACGTCGTATTTCAATGATTACATTGAGAGATGTGTTGGTATGTCTAGATAGTATCTTGCGGATTAATAAAATTAAGTACTTTTTTGTTATGGCGATAACCGATAGCTTCAATGACCCCAAGATTCTTTTGTTTTCCTCATTGTGGTCAGTTACAAGTCTATATTTTATATCAGGGAGAGGAATTCCCATCAACATTTGTCTGTGTAATATAGAGGTTGTCTTGATAGATGGAAAATTTATCGATTTATTGGCAACATATTTCATTTATGAATAAATAACAACAACAATGATAAAAATTGCGCACACAACAACAATTGTATGTCTGGGACATGTTTTCAGTCAAAGATGAAAAAATGTGTATGGACCATTGACCATCAGCTGAGAGGAGGAAAGCTAGCAAAAACGTTTTTACGTTAATTATTTATTGTCGATAAGTATTTGCAAAAGTAGCAACCGCAACAAAAAATAAAACATGCACCATCAAGTCACGATTATTGTGCAGCGCCATCTCATCACTGACTATCGCTCGCGCAAGTTCATCTCCTTTCCTTTTCCACCTGGTTTAACTTCCTTATGGTCTCGGTCGGTCTATTGGCGCTTTTAGTGATTTGCTTGTAGTTGGCTGGCACTTATTTACAAAGCTGGGATGGTGGTGTATCATAACAGCATCCATTAAAAGTGCGCTTTGTGGTGTGAAGCTTTTTGCTTGCAAGCTTACTATTGTAATCTTTAAAGTGATTTTTGTTTGCCTGAATACACTGGGAGAAAAAGGTGTTTGGCCGGAAGGTGATAAAATGCAAAATATATAATAAATAATATAACGTATAAACTATAAAATACTAAATATAAAAAAATGCGAAATATAGAATATAAAATATGAAATATTTATTTTTATTTATTTCAAAAATGTATTATAATAAAAAAATTACAATAAAATTATATAAAAAATAGCATCTAAAATATTAATTATAAAATATTAAATAAAAAATATATAAAATACAAAATAAAAAATATAAAATACAAAATATAAAATACAAAATATAAAATATGAAATGAACAAGTAAGAAAGTATCAGTCAGCTGAGCCGACAGAGATATACCCTCAGCCACGTACCCGAAGGAAAAAAGTTAACATAATACTTCTGTAGGTTTTTTAGCTGTTGGGAAAATTTTCCAGGATGGAAAGGGTCGCAAAAAAACTACATGTTCAGATTGATCCAAGACTAGTGCATTTTTTCCAAGCTTTGGGTAGGGTGTACCCGTAGGAGTGACCCGATGTAGTACATATTCGGACCTAATACAAATCTGTAGGAAATAATTTTTTGTTCTTTATTAGTCTATAGAAAATGGTTTCGACCAAATGCAAGAAACAGCGGTCTCATTCGTCGATCTGTCGGCTGCCTATGACACAGTATGGAAAAAGGACTCCTGCTGAAACTAGATAAGATCACACCGTGCAGTAGAATTTGTAATATTCTATCAGCTCCCCTCAGCGAACGCCAATTCACTGTTTATCTAAACAACAATCGTAGCAGAACGAGAAAACTCAACAACGGCTTCCTTAATAAAACAGCCCAAAAAATCAAATCTAGAAACAACATCATCTGCCTTGTCTCTGGTATACTCAACAGCCGAATACGGAGCCCCTGTGTGGCTCAACAGTCACCACGTAAAACGAATTGACGCCGAACTAAACTCCACCATTAGATTGATTACAGGGACACTAAAATCAACACCGATAGAATGGCTCCCAATGCTATCGAACATTCAACCTCCAAACTTAAGAAGAAAACAAGCTCTTCTCTAGGAGTATGATAAAATCACCGAAAATACCAGCATCCCCCTCAATCGAGATTTATCAATAGCATATGAATCCAGGCTGAAATCCAGAAAACCGCCATTCATACTAGCCAAACAGCTACACAGCGAAGATTTTAATACACATACTGCTTGGCTATCGCAATGGAACTCTATGGGTCGCAGCAGTCCTCTTTTCAACCCACAAAACAGAACAACTGAATTCGATATACCACGCAAACCTTGGTGTAATTTAAATCGACTCCTCTCTTCCACAGGCCGAAAACCTACATAGATGGGGTCTCGCCGACGACCCTAGCTGCGTGTGCGGAGCCCAAACCCAGTCGATCGACCACATAATTTACAATTGTCCGATGCTATCTTTTCCAGGAAATATTGAGGAAGTACAGTCCCTTTCAACAGACGTAATATCCTGGCTAAACACATTGAATCTGTAGATACATAAAATCAAAACTAACTCTGTAATTTTTTTTATATAAAAATCCACACGCTAAATAAAAATAAACTTAATTTTCTGAATTTAAATATATTATAATTTTACTTTTAAATTTACAAAGTTTGAGCTAAATCGATTTCTCTCTTAAAGGGTTATTTTACACATTAGACAGTTTAGGTGGTGCCGGTAGGATTTTCTGCCGCAAGTGCACCCTGCTGCATCACAAATTAATAAGATCAGAGAGGAGAAGTTAAACTATACTTTTTCCTAATTTTGTGTGGGAGGTACCCAAATGAGTGGACCTATATAGTCCATATTAGAGCCCGGTCTATGCCTGAAAGTAATATTACCACTAGCAAAGTTTGGCTCAATTCGGTTACTCCCTCCTAGAGTTATCATGCCCACAATCTTGGCGAAACATTTTGAACCTTTGTGGGGGAGGTACCGGAAGGAGTGGACCGATATGGTCTATCTTCGAACATAAACTAAGTTTGGACAAAATATTGAAAGACCCAAAATTTGAACCAAATACGTTAATACGTTCGAGAGTTATCATGCGCTCCAACTACGACACATGGTATAATATGCGGTGTTTGCAGTTTTCGTGCTGATTTCTGAGGAAGTATGAACTTGCTCATCGCAATGGGGGTAGTGAATACAAGTGGCTGCAACAAAAATCAAAGCGATTAGAGAGAAGGCCTTAAACTGCACTTAAGCAAAATTTTGTGTGGGAGGTACCCAACAGAGTGGATCAATAGGGTCCATATTGGAACCTCATCTATGTCTCGTAAAATGTTCACGATGTGCAAAGTATGGACTAATTCGGTTACTCCCTTCAAGAGCTATCGTGCGGACAATTTTTCCGAATATTTTTGAACCTTTGTGGGGGAGGTACATGAAGGAGTGGACCGATATGGCCCATCTTCGAACATAAATCAAATCTGGACAAAATATTTCGATACCAAAAATGTTAACCGAATCGATTGATCCGTTCGAGAGTTATCGTGCACACCAGCCAGACAGGCAGAGAGACAGACAAACGGACATTGCTAGATCGACTCAAAATTGTCTGAAAGGGATATCATACAAATATACTTATAAAAATATAAAATGTAAAATATAAAATAAACAAGTAAAAAAGTAGTTTTACCGTCGTTATTGAAGCAGCGAATGCAAGTTGCTCCAACAAAAATCAAAGTGATTCGTGAGCAGGTCTTAAAGTGAACTTATCCGAAATTTTGTGTGGGAGGTACCCGAAGGAGTGGACAAATATAGTCCATATTCGAACTCGATATATATCTGGTAAATATATTAGGATATGTAAAATATGGACAGAATCGGTCACTGCCTTCAAGAGTTATCGTGCGCACAATTTTTCCGAACATTTTTGATCTTTTGTGGGGGAGGTACGTGAAGGAGTACACCGATGTGGCTTATCTTCGAACTTAAACTATGTTTGGACAAAATATTACGAAAGCCAAATTTTAGACCGGACCGGTTGATCCGTTCGAGAGTTATCTTCCGCTTCAACCACTACACACGGTGTCATGGGTTTTTCCAACTTTCAGGCTATTTTCTCAGGAAGTGTGGTCTTGCCCCTAATGAAACTCGGACCGTTGTATGGGTTGCAGTGAACACAAGTTGTTACAACAAAAATCTAAGCGATTAGAGAGCTGATCTTTTCCGAAATTCCATATTAGGACCTCATCTAAGTCTGGTAGAAGTATCAAATATGTGCAAAGTACAGCCCAGATCGGTTACTCCCTTCAAGAGATATCGTGCGCACAAATTTTCCGAACATTTTCAACATTTGTGGGGGGAGGTGCCGGAAGGAGTGGACCGATATAACCCATCTTTGAACTTAAACTAAGTTTGGACAAAATATTGGTTCATCCGTTCGAGAGTTATCGTGCGCACCAGCCAGACAGACAGGCGGACGGACATTGCTAGATCGACTCCAAATTGTCAGAAACACATTTCGTCCAAACATATTGGGGTCTAAAAACATTATTTACTCGTTAGCATAAATGCTGAGGGTATAAAAAATATAAAATATAAAATTAAAAATATAAAACATAAAATGTAAAACATAAAATATAAACTATAAAATAAAAAAAATTAAATTATAAACTGTAAAATATAATATATATAATATCGGGAGGTATCGTCCTGTGGGGGCTATATGAAGGGTTGAACCTAAACCGACAAATTTAAGGTGGAAAGTTGTTTACCCCCAAGGAAGACTTAATGCCACATTTTAGCCATTTCGGAGGGATATATGAGGATACAACTTTATGAAGACGTGGAATTATACTGACAAATTTCAGGTGGAAAGTTTTATACTCCCAACAAAGACTTTATACAAAATGTCAGCCATTTAAGTGTGATGTTGAGGCCACAACCTTCAAAATACCGGAAATCGGGAGGAACACGTAGACCTATACCGAGTAATTTCAGGTTGAAATTTGTATACCACCAAAGAAGACTAAATGCAAAATGTCAGTAATTTCGGTGGTATATTGAGGCCACAACCTTCGAAATAGCGAAAATCGGGAGGTACCGTTCTATGGGAGCTATATAAAAACGTGGACCTATACCGACAAATTTAAGGTGGAATGTTGTATACCCCCAACGAAGACAAAATACAAAATTTTAGTCATTTCGGTGGTATATTGAGGCCACAACCTTCAAAATGCCGAGAATCGGGAGGTACCGGTCTATGGGGACTAAATAAAGACGTGGACCTATGCGGAAAAATTTCAAGTGTAAAGTTTTAAACCCCCAACGAAGACTTAATACAAAATTGCAGCCATTTCAGTGGGACATTCAGGCCACAAATCCTTGCATATATTTTTACATATGGTTTTGCATATGCTAATTTTCTGCAAAAATTTAAAAATATGTCAAAATAGGCACGATATGCAAACAATTATGGGCCTAATTCGTTTTATTTTGTGATAAAACGAATTTCTGTCTAATCAGATTTTCTCTACGGCCATCCTAACCATATATGCACTTGCATAGGATTCCGCTGTCTAAAGATAATATATAAAATATAAAACACAAAATATATAATAAAAAATATAATATATAAAATATAAAATATCAATAACTTGCTGAACATAATGACCAACATAACTAGTCCGAATATCGCGATCATCAACATTATTTGCAGTGTATTAACAATAGACTAGTGGTTGTTCATCTTAACTTAAGACGTAATTCATTGTTAGTAAAGAGGAAATATGAGGCGAACGGAATGCCACATAAAAGCCAACAAAAAGTTCAAACGATGAGACCATAACAAATGCTTGGCCGGAGATCGAGAAGCGTCTATCTCGAGGGAGAGAGCATTTAAAGTTGTAACAAAATGTTTAGAAAAAAAGACGTAAAACTAAAAACCGGCAGTATAAAATCTAAACAACAAGTTGACCATGGAATTACATGGTTGACTGTCATCGTCACCTTCAACAAAGTAGGCAACTGGCCAGCCAACCAACAGCCAGTCCACGGAAACAAATTGAAAGTCTCACTTCATAAAAAGCCGCTCACAAAGAATGTTGTTACTGCTTGACTTTTATAAATTAACAATGAAAACTACGTCGAGTTCATCTAACGCCCAGACTAATGGTGGACAAACAATAGCAACATGCATATATACCATCTACTGGGGAGGCCAATTAGAGATGCACGCAAAAGCTTACAAAGTATTTTCTCCCAAGTTGCAAATTAAAGTTTAGAATGCGAAGTGCCACAGTTTCATTATTGCCGTCGTCGTAATATAAAACACTTCCGTTGTTTTGTTGCTCTGAAAAAAAGTATTCCCTGTATTTTGACAACTTGTTTTGGAAGATCGCTATTTCAAGGCCTTTCTGGGGAATTTCCTAGCGTTTGCATTGCGCGTTTGTATTATCTGTTGTTATGGCTGTTAAAGCTGTTTGCTACTTCTACTGCTGCTGCTGCCGCTGCATCAGATCTAAGATTAGAGTAAAACAATTGCTTAAAGATGACTTTAAACAAATTGTTTTAACTCTATTGCAAGTTTAGCACGTTTTTCGTTTCTTCGTTTTTTATTTGTATGTCTTTGTTGCTTGCTTCCTTCTCTCATAGAGGTCTAGCCAAATTCAATTGCAATGCAGTGTTGTTGCAGTTGCAACAGAATTACTAGCTGCTGTTGTT
Source organism: Musca autumnalis (assembly GCF_047663935.1). Lineage (NCBI taxonomy): Eukaryota > Metazoa > Arthropoda > Insecta > Diptera > Muscidae > Musca > Musca autumnalis. The sequence continues at coordinate 16,418,266 of NW_027411977.1, read as the reverse complement.
CGTTTTCCTGCTGTTGCTGCTGACGCAGTGCATGTAATTATGCAAATTACAGCAGCAATAGTTCCACCAAGAAGAAGAAGAAGAAGTGGAGAAGCCAACAAAAACCATGACTGTCAGACAGCAATGACTGTCTCATGACACCCAAACCCATTGTGAGATTAACAGAAACGAGACTTTAAAGAAATCTTTTATTTTATTCTGTTAAAATGTATTAGGTGCTTATTACGCTTACGACTGAGTATGAGTGTATGGGTTGGTGTTCAGAGGTGGCCCCTTACAGAAAACAAACATTCCATCGTAATTTTCCTATCCCGACTGCGGAAGGTGTTAACAGGTCAATCCTGGATTTTTAAAATATTTTTTTATGTACCATCAGATCCGCAAATGTAGATTTTTTTAAGAATATTTTTCATAGACCGTCAGAGCCACAAACGTGTATTTTTAAAGAATATTTTTTCATTGACCGTCAAAGCCACAAACGTGGATTTTTTAAAGAATATTTTTTCATTGACGGTCAAAGCCACAAACGTGGATTTTTAAAGACTTTTTTTTCATTGACTGTCAGAGCCACAAACGTGGATTTTTTTAAGAATATTTTTTCATTGACGGTCAGAGCCACAAACGTGGATTTTTTAAAGAATATTTTTTCATTGACGGTGAGAGCCACAAACGTGGATTTTTTAAAGAATATTTTTTCATTGACTGTCAGAGCCACACAAGTGGATTTTTTAAAGAATATTTTTTCATTGACTGTCAGAGCCACAAACGTGGATTTTTTTAAAGAATATTTTTTCATTGACTGTCAGAGCCACAAACGTGGATTTTTTAAAGAATATTTTTTTATTGATCGTCACAGCCACAAAAATGGATTTTTTTAAAGAATATTTTTTCGTTGATCGTCACAGCCACAAAAGTAAATTTTTTTTAAAGAATATTTTTTCATTGATCGTCACAGCCACAAAAGTGGATTTTTTTTAAGAATATTTTTTTATTGATCGTCAGAGCCACAAACGTGGATTTTTTAAAGAAAATTTTTTCATTTATCGTCAGAGCCACAAACTTGGATTTTTTAAAGAATATTTTTTCATTGATCGTCAGAGCCACAAACGTGGATTTTTTAAAGAATTTTTTTTTTTTTTGACCGTCGGAGCTACAAACGCGGATTTTTTAAAGAATATTTTTCGTTGGTCGTCAGAGACACAAACGTGGATTTTTTAAAGAATATTTTTTCATTGATCGTCAGAGCCACAAACATGGATTTTTTAAAGAATATTTTTTCAAGGACCGTCACAGCCACAAACGTGGATTTTATAAAGAATTTTTTTTTTGACCCTCAGAGCTACAAACGCGGATTTTTTAAAGAATATTTTTCATTGGCCGTCAGAGACGCACCCATGGATTTTTTAAAGAATTTTTTTTTTGACCGTCAGAGCTACAAACGCGGATTTTTTAAAGAATATTTTTCGTTGGCCGTCAGAGACACAAACGTGGATTTTTAAAAGATATTTTTTCATTGATCGTCAGAGCCACAATCGTGGATTTTTTAAAGAATATTTTTTCATTGATCGTCAGAGCCACAAACCTGGATTTTTTAAAGAATATTTTTTCATTGATCGTCAAAGCCACAAACATGGATTTTTTAAAGAATATTTTTTCATTGGTCGTCAGAGCCCTAAACGTGGATTTTTAAAGAATATTTTTTCATTGACCGTCAGTGCCACAAACGTGGATTTTTTAAAGAAATTTTTTTCAGGAACCTTCACAGCCACAAACGTGGATTTTTTAAAGAATATTTTTTCATTGATCGTCACAGCCACAAACGTGGATTTTTTAAAGAATATTTTTTCATTGATCGTCACAGCCACAAACATGGATTTTTTAAAGAATATTTTTTCATTGATCGTCACAGCCACAAACGTGGATTTTTTAAAGAATATTTTTTCATTGATCGTCACTGCCACAAACGTGGATTTTTTAAAGAATATTTTTTCATTGATCGTCACAGCCACAAACGTGGATTTTTTAAAGAATATTTTTTCATTGATCGTCACAGCCACAAACGTGGATTTTTTAAAGAATATTTTTTTATTGATCGTCAGAGCCACAAACGTGGATTTTTTAAAGAATATTTTTTCATTGATCGTCACAGCCACAAACGTGGATTTTTTAAAGAATATTTTTTCATTGATCGTCAGAGCCACAAACGTGGATTTTTTAAAGAATATTTTTTTATTGATCGTCAGAGCCACAAACGTGGATTTTTTAAAGAATATTTTTTTATTGATCGTCAGAGCCACAAACGTGGATTTTTTAAAGAATATTTTTTCATTGATCGTCACAGCCACAAACGTGGATTTTTTAAAGAATATTTTTTCATTGATCGTCACAGCCACAAACGTGGATTTTTTAAAGAATATTTTTTTATTGATCGTCAGAGCCACAAACGTGGATTTTTTAAAGAATATTTTTTCATTGATCGTCAGAGCCACAAACGTGGATTTTTTAAAGAATATTTTTTCATTGATCGTCAGAGCCACAAACGTGGATTTTTTAAAAAATATTTTTTCATTGATCCTCAGAGCCACAAACGTGGATTTTTTAAAGAATATTTTTTCATTGACCGTCAGAGCCACAAACGTGGATTTTTTAAAGAATATTTTTTCATTGACCGTCAGAGCCACAAACGTGGACTTTTTAAAGAATATTTTTTCATTGACCGCCAGAGCCACAAACGTGGATTTTTTAAAGAATATTTTTTCATTGACCGTCAGAGCCACAAACGTGGATTTTTTAAAGAATATTTTTTCATTGACCGTCAGAACCACAAACGTGGATTTTTTAAAGAATATTTTTTATTGATCGTCAGAGCCACAAACTTTGACCGTCAGAGCCACAAACGTGGATTTTTTAAAAAATATTTTTTCATTGATCCTCAGAGCCACAAACGTGGATTTTTTAAAGAATATTTTTTCATTGACCGTCAGAGCCACAAACGTGGATTTTTTAAAGAACATTTTTTCATGGACCGTCTGAGCCACAAACATGGATTTTTTAAAGAACATTTTTTCATGGACCGTCTGAGCCACAAACGTGGATTTTTTAAAGAAAATTTTTTCATGTTCCGTCAGAGCCACACACGTGGATTTTGTAAAGAATATTTTTTCATGGTCCGTCTGAGCCACACACGTGGATTTTTTAAAGAATATTTTTTCAGTGACGGTCACAGCCACAAACGTGGATTTTTTAAAGAATATTTTTTCAGGGACCGTCACAGCCACAAACGTGGATTTTTTAAAGAATACTTTTTCAAGGACCGTCACAGCCACAAAATTGGATTTTTTAAAGAATATTTTTTCAAGGACCGTCACAGCCACAAAATTGGATTTTTTAAGGAATATTTTTTCATTAAGCCACACACGTGGATTTTTTAAAGAATATTTTTCATTGACGGTCTGAGCAACCACGTGTATTTTTTAAAGAATATTTTTCATTGACCGTCAGAGCCACAAACGTGGATTTTTTAAAGAATATTTTTTCATTGATCGTCACAGCCACAAACGTGGATTTTTTAAAGAATATTTTTTCATTGATCGTCACTGCCACAAACGTGGATTTTTTAAAGAATATTTTTTTCATTGATCGTCACAGCCACAAACGTGGATTTTTTAAAGAATATTTTTTCATTGATCGTCACAGCCACAAACGTGGATTTTTTAAAGAATATTTTTTCATTGATCGTCACAGCCACAAACGTGGATTTTTTAAAGAATATTTTTTTATTGATCGTCAGAGCCACAAACGTGGATTTTTTAAAGAATATCTTTTTATTGATCGTCAGAGCCACAAACGTGGATTTTTTAAAGAATATTTTTTCATTGATCGTCTGATCCACAAACGTGGATTTTTTAAAGAATATTTTTTCATTGATCGTCAGAGCCACAAACGTGGATTTTTTAAAGAATATTTTTTCATTGATCGTCAGAGCCACAAACGTGGATTTTTTAAAGAATATTTTTTCATTGATCGTCACTGCCACAAACGTGGATTTTTTAAAGAATATTTTTTCATTGATCGTCACTGCCACAAACGTGGATTTTTTAAAGAATATTTTTTCATTGATCGTCAGAGCCACAAACGTGGATTTCTTAAAGAATATTTTTTCATTGACCGTCAGAGCCACAAACGTGGATTTTTTAAAGAATATTTTTTCATTGACCGTCAGAGCCACAAACGTGGATTTTTTAAAGAATATTTTTTCATTGACCGTCAGAGCCACAAACGTGGATTTTTTAAAGAATATTTTTTCATTGACCGTCAGAGCCACAAACGTGGATTTTTTAAAGAATATTTTTCATTGATCGTCAGAGCCACAAACGTTGACCGTCAGAGACACAAACGTAGATTTTTTAAAGAATATTTTTCATTGATCGTCAGAGCCACAAACGTTGACCGTCAGAGACACAAACGTGGATTTTTAAAAGAACATTTTTTCATGGACCGTCAGAGCCACAAACGTGGATTTTTTAAAGAACATTTTTTCATGGACCGTCTGAGCCACAAACATGGATTTTTTAAAGAACATTTTTTCATGGACCGTCTGAGCCACAAACGTGGATTTTTTAAAGAAAATTTTTTCATGGACCGTCTGAGACACAAACGTGGATTTTTTAAAGAACATTTTTTCATGTTCCGTCAGAGCCACACACGTGGATTTTTTAAAGAATATTTTTTCATGGTCCGTCAGAGCCACACACGTGGATTTTTTAAAGAATATTTTTTCAGGGACGGTCACAGCCACAAACGTGGATTTTTTAAAGAATATTTTTCAGGGACGGTCACAGCCACAAACGTGGATTTTTTAAAGAATGTTTTACAAGGACCGTCACAGCCATAAAATTGGATTTTTTAAAGAATGTTTTACAAGGACCGTCACAGCCACAAAATTGGATTTTTTAAGGAATATTTTTTCATTAAGCCACACACGTGGATTTTTTAAAGAATATTTTTCATTGACGGTCTGAGCAACCACGTGTATTTTTTAAAGAATATTTTTCATTGACCGTCAGAGCCACAAACGTGGATTTTTTAAAGAATATTTCTTCATTGACCCTCAGAGCCACAAACGTGGATTTTTTAAAGAATATTTTTCATTGACCGTCTGAGCAACAACGTGGATTTTTTAAAGAATGTTTTTTCATTGACCGTCAGAGCCACAAACGTAGATTTTTCAAAGAATATTTTTTCATTGACCGTCAGAGCCACAAACGTGAGTTTTTCAAAGAATATTTTTTCATGGACCGTCACAGCCAGAAACGTGGATTTTTTAAAAAAATATTTTTCTGGGACCGTTGGAGCCACAAACGTGGATTTTTTGAAGAATATTTTTCAGGGACAGTTGGAGCCACAAACGTGGATTTTTTAAAGAACATTTTTTCAAGGACCGTTGTAGCCACAAACGTGGATTTTTTTAAAGAACATTTTTTCAGGGACCGTTGGAGCCACAAACTTGGATTTTTTAAAGAATATTTTTTCGTGGACCTCAGAACTACAAGCGTGGATTTTTAAGAGAATACTTTTTTCATGGACCGTCAGAGCCACACACGTGAATTTTTTAAAGAATATTTTTTCATGGACCTCAGAACCACAAGCGTGGATTTTAAAATAATACTTTTTTCATGGACCGTCAGAGCCACACACGTGAATTTTTTAAAAGAAAATTTTTTCATGGATCGTTAGAGTCACAAACGTGGATTTTTAAAGAATATTTTTTATTTGTTTTGTTTATTTGTTGTATTTGTGAAACTGTTTTGTTTTTATTTGCAAATTCTTTCAATTAAGATACCTTAACTTGACCATTGGGTGTCAATATTTATGGTGATAAGTCTCTGTTTATGACATTTTTGCACAGTTCATTGATGGCGACAAAAATTAACGATTGAAAATGCAATGAGTATATATTTTAATTCATTGTTGTAGTAGTTTTTCTTTTAATTTGATCAGCTACCACCAATACTAGATGCTGGATCGCATTGCCTACGGCCATATTAATAATATCTTCCTGTGAAAATATAGCAGTGGAGTAACCCAGCATATTGCCAGTCAACAAGCGACAAACAAGCTAATCACAACAACGACAACACAACAGCATGCTACTGATAGCCAACATTGTTTGGTCCATATACAGCTGTGATTTTGTCAATACCGTGGTGGTGGTCAAACGACTAGACAACTAGCCAAGCTGTCAAACAAAAAGTCGGCCGGTCGGTTAGCTTGTCTAAATGGACAATTTTTTACAACATTTTGTAGACTGGCCTTTTCAGCTTCTTTTGGTCTGCTGTCGTTATCGTTTTTTTTTCTAAGTTCTAATAGCTGGCGTCCATAAGCTTAGCTAGCTGGAATGACTAGGTGAACAAAGAGTATGTTTTGACGTTTTTATTTAAAAAATTATGTACTGTGGTTACAAATGGCAGCAGAAATGGTTTGACATACCAAACCAATATGACTTGATCAGCGACTTTGTTGTTCCAAGAAGAACAATTGAGATTTTAGGATGATTAAGTTTCTCAAGGAAGAGTTGAGGTTCCAAAATTTTCTTAAGCGATAGAATCAAAACAAGGTAATTCCTAGGTCAATAGGAAACGATTCAAATATGATTACAGTAAACACCTAACATGAGACCAAAGCGATGATATGGTATGGGGCTGTTATAATTTGAATGAATTTCAGTTTTTTTTCTTTCAAAATAAGCTGAATGATCAGAAAATTTTTGCAAGTTCAAAATAACAATGTCAGAGAAATTGTCACACTTACCACTACTCAACATGTTTCACATTTCGTGATGGTGTTTATCACATGAATTAAGTGGAAACTGTCTAGCTACACGCCCTCCCTAAATTTTTAAGATCAAATTTAATTCCCTTATTTTTGTTCTTCGAAAACCAATGTAAAACTTTCTGAAATAACGTGGGTTGCACTTTGCAAATTAGCTTTGCTTCATTTCGAAGAACAAAAAACTTTTTCTTAAAAATGAAGGTCAACATTTGTTAAGAAATTTTTTTAAATTTCAACAAGCTGAAACTTAATGTCTTGACTGGGCATTATAATCTGCTGTAGAACGAATTGCTTTTATGATGATAGTACCTACAATTTCCCCGTTTTTTAACTACTTTGTCTGTTAAAGTTTACGTTTGACATTTGAAAAGTACACTCACTCCACACAGCAGTCTACGAATAAAAAAGTAGCAAAACTATTCTACGTGGAGCAATAAAAACCATTTGCTTAGATTTTGGTTTTTGTTGTTGTCGTTGCAGTTGGTTTCCATTGGAGAATGAGTTTTTTTTTATTGATCTGTGATAAACATAAGCTCTCTGTGTATATGATTTGGGTGCATTTGTCTATGATCCATGGTTGTTGCCAGTTTTTTTCTATTTGTGCCGACTTTTGCATTTACTGTTGCAATTTTTTAACTATTTTGACTGGTTTGTGGTTTGATCTTGACATTGTCTGGCTTCTGTTGATCGATGTTTTTTCTTCTGCAGTAATAAATAAAGGCTTTTCAAGGCCACACAGATATAGAGGTTTGAAGTGTTTTTAAGAATTTAAAATTGTTGGGTGACGTGGGCGAAGAAAGATACCAAGCAACGCTCCTGATCGACCATGTCACGGCAAAACCCAGGACTTATCTTGGTCCCTCTCTCATCTCCAGTGGATGAGATCGGCTTTAACATGGCACAGCCCAGGACTCATCTTGGTCCCTCTTTCATCTAAAGTTGACAAAGACCTCCCCGTGGTGTCACCTGGAGAGCTGCATTTACCACGCGTTAAAGGTAAACTTGGGTTTGGGCATCGGGTTAGTAACCCACCCCTAGAAAAAGCAGCGTACTATGAAAAAACGAAAGAAGAGGAAATAAGTAAGAACGTCGTTAAGTTCGTCCAGGCCGAACTTGTTGTACCCTCCACCACGAGTTGAATGGAAGTAAAATGGTAAAAATGGTTTCGGTAAAATAATGTGTCTGACTTCCAAAAAAACCAAAAATATGGAGGAACCGTACTGTGGGGCTATATGAAGGCGCTTTTTACCCTCAACGTAGACTAACTACCAAATTTCAGCCATTTAGGTGAGACCTTCAAAATAATTAAAATCAGGAGGTACCGTTCTACGGGGGCTATATGAAGGCGTGGACCTATATAGACAAAATTCTGGGGAAAGTATTATAACCCCAAGACTAAGTACCGAATTTCAGCCATTTCGGTGGAATAATGAAGCTAAAACCTACAAAATACCGAAAATCGGGACGTACCATTCAATGGGAGCTATATGAAGGCGTGGACATATATACACACATTTATGGAAGAAAGTTTTATACTATAACAAAGACTAAGTACCAAATCAGTCATTTCTGAGGAATTTTGGAGACACAACCTATAAAATACCGAAAATCGGGAGGTACCGTTCTATGGGGGCTATATAAAGGCGTGAACCCATAGTGACAAATTTATGGGAGAAAGTTTTATACCCCAAATAAACATTAAATACCAAATTTCAGCCATATCGGTGGAATATGGAGGCCACAACCTTCAAAATACCTTAAATCGGGAGGTATCGTTCTATGGGGACTATATGAATGCGTGGACCTATACATACCAAATTCTGCGGGAAAGTTGTTTACCCCCAACGAAGGCTCAGTACCAAATTTCAGCCATTTCGGTGGTATAATGAAGCTAAAACCTTCAAAATACCGAAATTCGGGAGGTACCGTTCTATGGAAGCTATATGAATGCGTGGACCTATACATACTAAATTCTAGGGGGAAAGTTGTTTACCCCCAACGAAGACTCAGTACAAAATTTCAGACATTTCGGTGAGATAATGAAGCTAAAACCTTAAAAATACGGAAAATCGGGAGGTACCGTTCTATGGGGGTTATAACAAAACGTGGACCGATATATCCCATTTTCAATACCAACCATCCTGCAAGTAATAAAAACTTCTGTACAAAATATTGACTCTCTATCTTTAAAATTGCGAGCTGTATCTTGATTTCAACAGACAGACAGACGGACGGACAGAGAGGCGGGCATGGTTAAATCGACATAGAATTTTATGCTGATCAATAATATGCTGCGTTTCTGATTCCTGGGATTGAACTGAGCAAAAAAGTCCACTGGACCATATATCTACCGTGAAAATCGAGCCTCCCGATTTTGACTTTAAGTTATTTATTGACGTTTTTTAGATATTTTGGCATATAACAGCCAAACCATTGAGATTTTCGATCCAACACACATACAAAAATTGTAGCTAAGACAGTAATTAAGAACTCTCTAATACATCGCGAAAGCATTGGAACGATCCTTCAGGCAGTTTTCGTCTTGAGAAAGTGCAAACTTTTCGAAAAATGTCGATAAATGACACTGTGCTATAAAAGTTGACCAGAAAAATATTCAAGTGTTCTAATGCAAATTTATATCGTGTTGGGATCCATGGACAACGACAATGCCTGTTGTTCGTTGGGGTCACTTCGTTTTATTTTTTTATAACGGTAAAGGTAGTGAAAATCTGGGTTTCTTACATTTTCAAATTTAAACGGGCATATCTTATTTTTTACACAACGGATTTCTTTTGATCCTTCTTCCTTTTAAAGGGGTGAATAATGTCTTTTGAATAAGCTATTATTGTTTTAAATCGGTTAACAAATGGCTAAGTTATAGTGGTTTATGTCTGAAAAACCCCACAAAAAACCTATAAAGGAATTTCTCATAATTTTCAAAATAAATATTGAACAAAACAAAAAAACATTATATTTTTGAAAATTATGAGAAATTCACGATATACATTTGCATTAGAACACTTGAATATTTTTCTGGTCAACTTTTATAGCACAGTGTCATTTATCGACATTTTTCGAAAAGTTTGCACCTTCTCAAGACGAAAACTGCCTGAAGGATCGTTCCAATGCTTTCGCGATGTATTAGAGAGTTCTTAATTACTGTCTTGGTTACAATTTTTGTATTTTTGTTGGATCGAAAATCTCAATGGTTTGGCTGTTATATGCCAAAATATCTAAAAAACTTCAATAAATAACTTAAAGTCAAAATCGGGAGGCTCGATTTTCACTGTAGATATATGGTCCAGTGGACTTTTTTGCTCAGTTCAATCCCAGGAATCAGAAACGCGAAGGGCTCTTTAAGGTTTTTCAAATCGCCCCTGCCTAATATATATATTTTTAGGGTTTCCGACGAATATTTCGATGTGTTACAAACGGAATGACAAATTTAATTATACTCTCCATATAGTGAAGGGTATAATAAACCCCTCTGAAGTTGACCAGCCCCGCAAAAGTTTAAGGACCATGATCTGCAACTGGAATATTGGCGCTCTTTAAAGAGAAGGTGCAGTTTACGTATTGGCAGATATACTTGAAAAGTACAAGGCCGACATTACTGCCACACAGCAAATACGATGGATTGGGGGAGGCGTCACCACAGCACCTAAAGTTGGCACACTATATTAAGCATGAGTTTGATTGCGGATTTGTAGTTGGTCGGAGGTTTCACCCCAGTGAATGAAAGACTTGCTACAACACGGATAAAAGCAAAATTCTTCAACAGTAGCCTCATCTGCGTTCCGAAGACAAGGACGAACAGACCAATGATATATTTTACGGACGCTTAGAAGAAACATACGATTTTAATGCCAAAAACGTTGAAACTGAGGTATAGTGTATTGTAACTCGCGAGCTGTTGCACTATACCAGAACTTTTAAAATAAAATGTTCCAGTCCGATTCAGCGATGGGTTTGTTAAAATAATAATTTGAGTGGAAGCTGTTGTCGTTTTTTTGTTAAAAAATAGGAAAAAATCGTTGAAGGAAACGATTCGTTTTAAAATAATTTCCAAATAGTGGCCTTTTAACTCGATATAGAGCTCAATGTGCAAAGAAGAAGTTGAAGAATGCACTTCAGAGATAAGGTTTCTAATGTATGATTTTTTTACATGCCCACTGTATCTACTTCAAGCGGATGCTGATATTTTGAAGACTGAAAAATTTGGCTTTTTGATTTTTTGCTCTAACCGGAACGCGCAGCTGGATTTATCTAAACACTAAGTATGTGATTTTATAACTCGCGATTACGTATTTTTGCATGTTTAACTCGAGAGTGTAACCTTTATAGGATCAGAGCAATCCACTCTCAAAGTGTAATTTTTTGCGCGTAAATTTTTCAAAAAAAAAAAACTATTTTTATACCCTCAGTATTTATGCTAACGAGGGTATACACACTTTCATACGGGCAAAATGTGCCTCATCGAAATAAGTATGTTTGGACGAAATGTGTCTCAGACAATTTGGAGTCGATTGAGCAATGTCCGTCCGTCTGTCTGTCTGGAGCGCACGATAACTCTCGAACGGATCAACCGATTCGGTCCAAAATTTGGCCTTCGTAATATTTAGTCCAAGCTTAGTTTAAGTTCGAAGATGGGTTATATCGGTCCACTCCTTCCGGTACACCCCCCTCCCCAAAAAAAGTTCGAAAATGTCCGGAAAATTTCTACGTACAATAACTCTTGAAGGAGGTAACCGAATTGTTCCATACTTTGCAAATCGTGAAATGTCTATCAGACTTAGATGAGGTTCCAATATAGACTTAATCGGTCCACTCCTTCGAGTACCTCCCACACAAAATTTCGGATAAGTTCAGTTTAGGACCTGCTCTCGAATCGCTTTGATTTTTGTGTTAGCAACTTGTGTTCACTGCCCCCCATACGACGGTACAAGTTTCATCATGCGCAAGTCCATAGTTCCTGAGAAAATAGCCTGAAAGTTGCACAAAACCCATATGACACCGTGTGAGGTTGTTGGAGCGCAAAATAACTCTCGAAAGGATCTGCCGATTGGGTCCGAAATTGGCCTTAGTAATATTTTGTCCAAACAAAGTTTAAGTTCGAAAATAAGCCATGTCGGTCCACTCCTTCAAGTACCTCCCCCACAAAAGTTCAAAAATGTTCGGAAAATTTGTTCATACCTTACACATCCTAATATATCTACTAGATATAGATCAGGTTTAAAAATAGATTATATTTGTCCACTCCATCCGGTGCCTCCCACACAAAATTTCGGATAAGTTCACATTAAGACCTGCTATCGAATCACTTTGATTTTTGTTGAAGCAACTTGCATTCGCTGCCTCACTTACGATGGTAAAATTTTTCAGGGGCAAGTCCATACTTCTTGAGCAAACAGCCCGAACCCCCTATGGCACCATTTGTAAGGCTGGAGATCCACTTCCATATTGGTCAATGTCGATCCATTCCTTTAAGTATCCCCTGCGCAAAACTTTTGATTTTCAATCCTAATCAACATTTTTGTCGGATCATACATCCAACATTTTTAAAACCCCCTAAATACATACTTTTTTTTGGAAAAAAAAAAATTGTTTCAGTATACACAGGCTGAGGGTATATCTCGGTCAGCAAAGCTGACTGATACTTTTTTACTTGTTTAATGTATTTTTTGAGGGTTTGTACGGACTATGGGACAGGATAATTTGGATTTACTTCAAAATGTTTTTATTATTTGTTGATTTTCCGCGAAAATAATAATAAATTTTATAACTATTTAAACATTTATGAATAGATATGGATTGCTGTTAACGATTTATGCATACATTTACTCATAACAACAAATAATATATTTTTAAATATTTTTTCTTTATATGAGAATAAAAACCGCTCTAAATTTTACGCGCATCGTCCAATTTTGTGCACGCGAACAGATTTGAAACCAGAATTTTTTTTCTTAACCTCTATGCCATAAATTGTAGATGTGCTCGCAATTTTTTTTTTTAATTTTTTTCAAATTGAATTGCAACTGGATTTTTGGTTTACGCCATATGGAGATTTCTGAGTGAAATCGGATACTTTTCCAAAGATTTTTGATCTCCATTAGTTTTTTATGTGATGATGATGCTCATTCGTAAAGCATTTCAGTATATTTTCAGATTTTTTTTACTTGAAAAATTCGAATTCTGTAGAAATTATAGGCAAAGAAATACACTTTTTTGTATTTTTTTTATTTTTTATAGGTATCTAAAAAAATTATAGAACTTTTGCACAGTGGGCTTTGGTAAAAATTTCTTCGATTTTTTTGATTTTTATCTATATTACAAAAATTTAGTTACAAAAATGTTAAGTGCTATTTGACAGTGGTATTTGATTAATTACTATTTTTCCTTAATTAAAAATAAAAATTGCACATAGCTTTTACAGAATTCAACTTTTTAAAGTCGCGATATCTCTGGAACTGTTAGTAAAAAATCTAAAAAATCCGCATATATTTTTAATGAACGGAAAATTCTAAGTCGTCTGCCCATCAGTCCGTCTGTTCAAATCAAGAGCACGATTTTTAGTGTTTTCAAGGTTTTCACACCGAAATAGCTGAAATTTAGTAACGCCAGAAATTTCTCGGTACAGGTAGCCTTGGGCTGCACAACTTTCCCACTGAAATTTGATATAGCCCCCATAGAACAGTAGCGCCCGATTTATCTTTGTTATTGGAAAATACAAACATAAGGAATTCAGAATTTAATAAACAAAAGTTAAAATGCTAAAAACATTTTAGGTCGCAAACATAAGCGGACAAAACTAAAGCACCTCCCAATTCAAGATACAACAAAATCCATTTTTATTCTGGATGACACAAGCACTTCTTTTAGGAATAGAGGATATCAAATAATTAGTTATTGCAGGCGATATTGCTTTCTTTGGGTTTTCAATTTTTTCGGATGATTTTTGAGTTAACGATCTCCCACAAGACCCAATTGAGAGCTAAAATCAGGGGATTGGTTGGGCCAACAGAGGACTTCTGTCTGTTTAGGAATCACACCTTAACCACTTTCAATACATGTTTTGGTTAGATATCTTTCTGGAATATCCATCCATCCTCTTCAACATAAGGCAACATCACGCCTTTTAATACGTTACGATACTTGAAACGATCCATAATTCCATTAATTTTATGAATAGGTACAATCCCTTGCCCGGAAAAATATCCCAGATCATTGTGTTCCCAGACCATCTAGGATTTAAATTAAATCATTTAACCGTTGCCCATTTGATCTATGCCTTATGCCATCCGAATCTTTTAAAATCAACTTAGATTCATCAGAAAACAGCACAGTCCTACATTTTTGGATACCCCAGTTCAGATGGGTCTTGGCGAATTCCAGTCTGGCTCCTTAATTTGTTGTCGATATGAAAGGGGTTTTGTTGTTGGTTGTCGACTTATAAGCCGTCGTCTACTGTTCTTCTGTCAATCGTTCTTTTGCTAATTTTTTAATCCTAGCGATTTTGTATTTGACCAGAAGATGCTGTAGTATAATTTTTGGATGAATATGAAAAATATCGGCTAATGATTTGGTATAGCCCCCTTATAGCGGTACCTTCCGATATTCGGTATATTGAGTATTTAAGCCACATTTTCCTACTAAATTATCTGTAATTTTTTACTTAGGGTTCCTAGTTGTCACAAAACATTTCCACCAAAAATTGTGGGCCTGGGTCCACGTTTGGGTATAACCCCCATATAACGGTAACTCCCGATTTTCAGTATTTCTAGGATTTAAGATAATTATTCCGAAAATCAATAATTTCTCCTACAATATTTAATAATTTATTATGCCCTATGCCTAAAAGTTGTACTTGCTTGTATCATCCAGAATAGAGGATACGCAACGATATATTGATTTCAATAGTTATTGTTGTACCTCAAATTGGAGGTGCTTTAGTTTTGTCCGCTTATACATTGCGACCTTAAAGGTTTCTTGAATTTTGACTTTTGTTTATTGCATTCTGAATTCCTTATTTTTGTGTGTTTCCAACAATAAATATATAAATAAATAAAAAGAAAATAAAAAATAAATTTATAACTTTGCTTTCTTAAAAAAAGTATCATTTTAAAAAAATGCACTGAGGGGGTGTTTTAGTTTTTACCGACACTGTATATTTCTACCTTTATGAAGATATGTGCATTGTACAAACATATAGTAATAACTATTTTAGTACCACGTTCAAAACTGTTCGTCGCCCAACATTTTAAAATTATTATGAGTTTCTCTTCTCCTCCCTTCCTTTGCAAATGTAGTGGTTTCATTCTGCCAGTGTTAACTCTACTAAATGTTCATTGGTCATTATCTACTAAAATGTCGTAACATCCTCATATACATGTAGCAGTACATTACGTACACACACACAAATACCTATTGAGACTCTGATTCAGCCTTAATCCGCGAAATGATTTCAATGACACGCGAAATATAATACACTTAAGTGATTGTTTGGTTGGTTGGTTTGTCGGTCGGTTGATTGGTCAGTGTGTGAGTGGAATACTGGGCAGAGGATGTTGAAAAGCCTCATGCAACAATGGTGAACTAAACCTAGCCTTGTTTTTATTTTGTGATGTTGTTGGGACAAACTAGAGGACATATGTTATAAGATTGAGTTGTAATGTTAGCACACCAACCAAACATGTTGAGTAGTGGTTATAATTTTCCGTTTTTTTTCAAAAATAAGTTTTCCGATGTCAACGCAGTTTTAGAAAACCATAGGACGATTTGATAAACAACGCCTTTCTTGATATTAGTACTTCATTATCGGAATTTAATGGCTTAAATTTAAAGCAAGCAACTAAATATTTGCAGAAATTTACAAGCTAAACAGTGGTGCTTAATAGAATGAATGAAGTCTTTGAAAAAATCCTTTCAAAATTTAAATCTTCGAGGAATGTTTTTGTTTTTATCGCAGATCGAATCACTTACCTGCTATGTGTAAAATTAGGTTCGAAATTTGTATACCCCTCTGATTTCTTATAGTGATTTTTTTGTCATATTCCAGTAAAACCTCGAAAGAAAACTTTCTCTGGGATATTCTCTCTGGTGAATACTATAAAAATAGCATTTTAAGCTTTAAACAAATGCTATTAAAAATTGATGCCTAAAATGCTTTGCTTATTTTTTCGTTTTTGTTGTTGTTCATAAAACTTTTTGTCCTCTGACAGGTTTCCCACCAAACATTTCTATTTATTTACTAAAGGATATAAAAGGTCGAAGGATGCAAAGCATACGCGTGTGTGTATTCCATTTCATACACCAGAAAAATATCCATCCAATTTAGCCACAAATTGTTGAACATAATGTTTAAACAAATGTTGACATAAATTAAAAACTGATCAGGCATTGCAAACAATAACAAAAACAACAACAGCCGCATCAACACGATATTGGTAAAAACGGCCTAAAAGAGACCCAGGATATCCTTAATAGCTGCTGATTTTAATGTATTTGAGGTGATGGCAGTCATGGTGGTGGTGGCGTGTGTGTGTGAGTGTGTGTTGCGTGCGTGCGTTTGTGTAAAAATATAAAATAAAACGGGGTAGTTGTTAGCGACACTGTGCCAAGTGTATTTCCTATTACGCAGGACATAAGTAGTTCCACAAATACCGAACGTGATGTTGCCAGTTGTTTGTTTTTCTAACAACGGAAAAATTGTGCGAAAAGTAAATAAAGTTTTAAGCTCGACAGCATTTAGACAAAAAGGGATGTTGACATATTGGGAAAATTTCACATGTTTCGCGATGTTAAAAAAGACAATTTAACGGAAATGATTGTCCTTGGAAAAGCATAATTTTCTGAGGGGATTATGGGGGTTTAATTTACATGTTAAGCACTTTTGTCTAAGTTGTAGATTCCACTGGAGCGACGTTTGTGATAAAACAAAAGATACAAAAAGCTTGGGTATATTTTTTCTATTACAAAAATTCTGTTGATTATTCTCTTGAAATTGAAATAAAGTCGGGTCGGGTAAACATCGTAATATACTGAAGGACTTTTAGGCTGCGAAAAAATTCTAAGCTACCGCCAGATCAAATAAACTGAAACTATAATGATCATGTTGTGTAAGTTTTACCAGGCGCGTTCACATGTTCTGCATGGCTGCGAGTCAAATAAACAGTCACAGATAATTACGAGTAAGATATCTGGAGTTACGACGTAGCAGGTATTTGGCACTAATAAAATATAGAATACATGGTACACCGTTAAGATCGGAAAGATTGGTTTGGCGTTGGGTAAGTAACCAACATTTATAATAACAAATAAATAAGTATCGGTCGGCTTTGCCCATGTGAATTGAAACCATCATCCACAGAACGAATTTTGCGGTTCGGATATTTGAATTTGCCGACAAAAATGTGGATTAGGATTAAAGTTCAAACGTGTTGCGGAGGACTTACTAAAGGAATGAACCGACATACTCCATTATGGAGTGGATCTTATTTTGGGGGTCATGTCTTTTCGATTGATATGTCGCTTTTGGACCAGTATGCCAGAAAGCATGGACTTGTCCCCGAAAAGCATAATATCGCTGTAAACAGGACCACAACGAACAGCATCGGTATATATTTCCAAAGTATCTTCGAACAGACCCTAAAATTCACATAGACACATATGTTGAACTTTCGTGACGGATATACCCTAAGGAGAGGACCGATGTGGGCCCTTTTTAAAAGTTAAACTAAATTTGGACAAAATATTAGGAGATCCAAAGTTCGAACCAAATTGGTTGCCTCCTTCTAGAGATATTGTTCTTACCATTTCAGTGACATTTTTTAAATATTGGGGGGAAGTATCGGAAGTTGTGGACCGGTATGGCCCATCTTCGAACTGAAACTAAGTTTGAACAAAAGATGACGAAGGAGTATTGGCTTGGCCCTGAAAAACTTTCACCGTCGTAATTGAGGCAGCGAATGCAAGTTGCTTTAACAGAAATCAAAATAATTCAAGAGCAGGTCATAAAGTGAACTTATCAGAAATTTTGTGTGGGAGGTACCCGAAGGAGTGGACAAATATAGTCCCTATTCAACCCTGATATATATCTCGTAGATATATTAGGATGTGTAATGGTATGGAACAAATCGGTCACTGCCTTCAAGAGCTTGGGGTGAGGTACTGGAAGGAGTGGACCGATATAACCCACCTTCGAACTTAAACTAAGCTTGGACAAAATATTACGAAATCCAAATTTTGGACCGAATCGGTTAAGCAATTCGAGAGTTATTACGCGCTCCAACCACCACACTGTGCCGTAGGGGTATTTTGCAACTTTCAGGCTATTTTCTCAGGAAGTCCATGTTGGAACCTCGTCTAAGTCGGGTAGAAATTTCACGATGTTCAAAATATAGACCACGTCGATTACGCTCTTCAACAGTTATCGCGTGCACAAATTTTCCGAACATTTACGAACTTTTGTGGGGGAGGTACCAGAAGCAGTGGACCGATATAACCCATTTTCGAACTTAAACTAAGTTTGGACAAAGTATTACGAAAGCCAAATTTTGAACTGAATCGGTTGATCCGTTCTGAGTTATCGTGCGCTCCAGCCAGCAGGCAAGTGCAGAACTGCCAAGGTAAAGATGATTATCGACTTCTAAAGGACTTTAATGAACATCATATGAGCAGATTAATCTAGATTGATCTACGTTTTGTACGGTCAATAAGGACGTCCCTTCCAGAATTAGCGGAGAGTGCCACAGTCTCCATCAGCAATCCTCTCGTTATTATCACCTTTGAAAGCAGCACTTTTATCAATCATGGAAAAGCTATTTGGCCTAATTTAGTAGAGTGCCCAACCCTTCTGATGTTGGGGTAGCAGAAAGGACGTTCCGGGGCATCATCAACACTGAAAGTTAATATGTCAGTGGGTGAACACAAGCGGAACAAGTGACAAGATCATCTGAAAAGTTGCAACATTGAAACCGGAATAATTGAATTGTGGACAACGGTTAAGTCACTCTCGAACACTGTGAAGAATGAAGATAGGACATTAGTCAAGTTGACTGATCCGAAGAGTTGCGCAAGTTATTTTAATCGAAAATTTGCCGAGTACCCCTGGAGTTACAGAGTGAAGAAGAACGTACTACGTCTCTTCCAGTTGAGGAGAAACCGCGACAAATTAAATTTTAATGGATTATGTTGCAAATATGATTAGGTTCGCTAAATCCAAAGCGTTGTGTCTTACGGGATCTACAATGCTGATACAGCTGGATGAGAGGAGAATTGAGTAATTCACCTGTTGCTAGCCACCATCGTTGCCGAAGTTTGAAAAGTAGGCGGGGTGGTCAAAACTGCCTGCAGAGGTAACCGGAATGATTTCGCTTTTGTCGCCCACTCTTGAGGCTTTTATCCTCCCCAGCGTCAGAAAATGCTATTCAGTTGCAAATAGTCAGGATGAGTTTCAAAATCCACATAGCACTACACGAGTCATGCACACATACATATATCCGTCGAAGACCCTATAGGGCAGTTGGAGCGTTCGACTTGTCAGAAGCCTTTGACACTGTCAAGCACTCCACTCTCTTTGACGAATAGTCTGCTTGATGTCCTTCGGTCAAAATTGAAAGGATGGATAATCATTTATATGTGTGAACGCCATTCGTACGTGGATTTTAGGAACTTCAGTGTGAAGCAGGGAGTTCCCCAAGGTGAGACAATATATCCGGATCACCTTCGCTGTATTCCACCGCTCCAGATGACACTTAGATAGGTTCGTATCTATATACGATCGTGACGTCGGGTACTTTCCCTAATGTTATTTTTCGAAACGCTGAACTCCTGTCACTTGGGTGCTCACGTATAACACGATAAGTCGGTCTATGATATACTATGCAGCACCTGTGTACAACACGATCGAATAATAATAATTCAAACCTGTCAGAATGCCGCCTTGAGAGCTGTAACAAAGAGCCTCTTCATACCATCAATGAAGAATCTGCATGTGGAAACAAGGATCCTTCCAGTGGAGTGACAAGAAATGTATCCAGGAAAATGGAGGTGCAAAAATAGAGATGTACGGGAGAAGTTAGCAGCAACATTAAATTTGCAAATTCTGCAAAATGATGAACACTGATGGTTTTAGTGCACACACATATAAATATGTGGAAGGAACAAAATACTCAGTTAATAGGTACAGATAGTTAAGTTACGAAAAAATCCGATTACGAAGATCCTTCCGAACGAAACGCAGAAAATGGTGTTGAATATGGATCCGGTGCTCTACGAGCTCAACTGTTTAAGATCAGAGGAGGCCATCTAATGAGACCTTGCATTTTACTTTGACGTGATAAATTCGATCTCCACCGGTGACCCAACTCCCCATTTCTCATCCTTGCACTTTACGATATTCAGGACTTTGTATCTATATATTCCAAACGAATTCAATTTTTCAAATCTCTCATAAATCCTACTTTGATATTTCCGTCAATGATTTTTACGTAGAATATTTCCTTTTTACCGCATCTTACCTACAATTAACGTCATATCCTAACAAAGAAAGAGTACTTCCTTTGAGCCCAATGCCGTTATATACATATGTGAATGGATGGCAAATAAAATGTGCCCTCCCTTGTACCTAACTGTGATGTGTTCGGTGTATGAGAGTGTAGTTGATTTCAGCCTTAAGTGTCAATTCAATTAGTTTATCATTCTTCTGATACATAAAAATTTGCTTACATTGTCTCCGAGGCGAAGGCGCAAGTTGTTGTGGCTGTCAGTCTCACACTCACCACATTACACGGCTAGATGTTAGTTTGGTTGTTGGTTGGTTGAATTGAGTGTCTCCACAAGTTGGCTCCTTCCATACCTTGTTGTTGTTGCTGTTGTCGCTGACGTTCTTGTTAAAGTTGTGCTGGGCTGTTGCTTTTTGCCTCACATAATCATGTCTTTCTCGTTGTGGCATTTGAAGTTCCCCTTTAAGGCATGTAACAAATTGTGGCGTCACTTGCTTGATTGGACGCCATATTTGTTTAGACATGTTAGCAGTTTTGTACTCCTCAAAGACGACACACACACACATTGTGTGACACACATACAAACACACAGAAATATCTATTGCCAAAGCTACTCTACTGTGCAGTAAAGCCTAAATTGACTATGTAGGTGTATGTAGTTATTTTAAAAGACAGAGAGAACCCCAAAAATATTGGCATTTCCGTTTACTAACAAATATCTCCAGATAGGTAAAATGCTAAGATGAGGAGTGAGAAACATGTATGCGTTTAACCAGATTAGTTTGCATTACTAGCTCGAGGGGCTACATTTTGGATACATCCTTATATCCACAATTCAAATCTAATCAACGAACATCATCGCTTTGTTACCCCCACAACGCAATACTCTTCCAAGGTAGACGACATTGTTGCGCATTCATTGCCAAGGGAAGGAAGTGAATGGAAAATTGTCATCATGTATGGTAATAATAAGTTTCAGGTACACTGTGGGAAAAAGCATTACACATGAAAGGCCTTATCGGCAAATTTAACGCGGTGGACGAAATGCGATCAACATTCCTTTAGTAACAGTACCACTAACGCACACATCCGACTGAATGCCACTGACCTAGATAGAAAATTAAAATGGTTCTATAGTTAAAATAACAAGGAAGAACGTTTTTTTTTCTTTCCCACATTCGGAAATTACGTCGGAGTCCATAATTTTGGAGTGGATATTTCTAACCTGCCAGCAAACATGGCTTCCAACCCAGAATTCAGAATATACATATAAGGCATAGTAATTAGGTACTGCCGCACCATTCTTCTAACTTTTTACTTCTGTGGCATGTGGCTTTTTGTATGTATGTGTGTATGTACTGATCTATATACAATAGGATGAGGAAAAAATCACACTTAAAGCTGCAGTCTGTAACCTTATTCGCTTCTGAACTGTTTGCAGAGGTTCTCTTCTATTTTAACTGAGGACCGCGTGTCAGCCAATTTCGTAGAACAGAATGATCTATTAATTTTTTCTCCGGTCACGGTGCAGATAAGGCTGGTTTTAAAGAACTCTGCTCAATTTAATCTTGCGATTTATCAGAAATCAAACAATTGTTGTTGTAGCAACACAAATATCTCTATTGTGAGTAGTTTCAGTTATCAAAAATTCTGCAATCT
Organism: Musca autumnalis; assembly: GCF_047663935.1. NCBI lineage: Eukaryota > Metazoa > Arthropoda > Insecta > Diptera > Muscidae > Musca > Musca autumnalis. Next base: position 16,396,271 of record NW_027411977.1, on the reverse strand, counting down.
TGGATGGCTGCGGCCATAACGCATCGCAGACACGTGAGTGGGTTTAACTTGGCAGTTAAAAAGCCAGCATATCTATGTGCGGCTTAAGTCTACATGCCAGGCAGTAGTTGGGTATCTTTCTGTCAATTCCGCCCAATACCAATTACGGAGGCTGCTCCGTACGAATCTTAATTGTGCTAAAACCATTCATATTTACCTTTGTGGCTGGGGTTCTGTGGGTGACGTAGGGGATGGAAGATACCAAGGAACGGTCCTGACCGGTTTTAACATGGCAAAGCCCAGGATTTATCTTGGTCCCTCTTTCATCCCAAGTGGACACTGACCTCCCCGTGGTGTCACCTGGGGAACTGCCTTTAACACCCGTTAAAGGTAGTGAGCTAACATGTGCCGCGCGTTCACCCATAAGAACGTTAAAAACTTGGGTTTGGGCGTCGGGTTAGTAACCCTCCCCTAGAAAAAACAGCCTACTATGAAAAAACGAAAGAAAAGAAAAACAAACCCCTCTAAAGTTGACGAACCCCGCAAACGTTTTAAGGACCATGATCTGCGAATCTGCACCTGGAATGTTCGCACTCTTTATAGAGAAGGTGCAGTCTTCGCATTGGCAGACGTACTTGAAAAGTACAAGACCGATATTACTGCCATACAGGAAATACGATGGATTGGGAAAGGCGTCACAACAACACCTAAAGGTGACGCACTGTATTATAGCTGCCATGACGTAAAGCATGAGTTTGGTTGTGGATTCGTAGTTAGTCGGAGACTAAAACATCTTGTATCCAGCTTCACTCCAGTGAATGAAAGACTTGCTGCAATTCGAATAAAAGCTAAATTCTTCAACATCAGCTTTATTTGCGCTCATGCTCCCACTGAAGAAAAGGACGAACAGACCAAAGATATATTTTACGAGTGCTTAGAAGAAACATATGACCGTTGCCCTGCCCATGACATTAAAATCATTCTAGGCGATTTTAATGCCAAAATTGGAAAGGAGAATATCTTTGGCCCAACAGTCGGGAAATTCAGTCTCCACAGTGAAACATCTGACAATGGTATGAGACTGATAGACTTTGCAGCTGCAAAAAACATGGTAGTTAGCAGTACCAGATTTAATCATCTCGATATTCATAAGGGCACCTGGCTGTCTCCAGATCAGAAAACAAGAAACCAAATTGATCATGTTGTGATAGATGGAAGACATTCATCGAGCGTGTTGGATGTACGATCGTTCCGAGGCGCAAACATTGATTCGGACCACTACCTTGTTGCAGCAAAGGTACGCACCCGCTTAAACGTAGCAAACAAAGTACGAGCAGACACAACACGAAAGTTAGACATCGGTAAGCTGCAATCACAACAGATAGCCACAGCATATTCCACTCAACTAGCCCAATTGCTTAATCAAAGCCCTCCTCATCCCGATAACATATCAGCGCAATGGCAAAGCATTGCCCACTCCATGCAAACAGCCGCAAAATCCATACTTGGATACCAGAGACCTCCACCAAGGAATCCATGGTATGATGAGGAGTGTCGTGCTGCCACCGAAGAGAAAAATGCGGCATATAAGGCTACTTTACAATCCGTAGCAACGCGTAGCGCACGAGAGAGATACAGGGAGAAAAGGAGAGAGGAGAAACGTCTTTTCCGCAGGAAAAAGAGAGAGATGGAAAAGCGGGAGTGTGAAAAAATCGAGATGTACAGGAGCCAGAATGAAGTCCGAAAATTCTACCAAAGAGTCAAGCATCAAACTGATGGCTTTGGTACAGGCACATCCTCCTGTAGAGACCAGCAAGGTAATTTGGTAACTGATACAGATAGTATACTCAGGATATGGAAAGAACATTTTTCAAATCTGTTGGTATCCAATAGCAGCGAAGAAGACGAAGATACCACAGTCCCAATCCCAGAAGATGGTATTGAATGTATACTGCCCAGCCAAGATGAGGTAAAGACAGCAATAAATCGGCTGAAGAATAATAAGGCAGCAGGGGCCGATGGCTTACCAGCCGAGCTGTTCAAAACCGGAGGCGACACGCTGATAAGGTGTATTCATCAGCTAGTTAGCACCATCTGGCAGGAAGAACGAGTACCCGACGATTGGAACCTGAGTATCCTGTGCCCCGTCCACAAGAAGGGAGATAAGACTGTATGCTCTAACTATAGGGGCATAAGTCTACTCCCTATTGCCTACAAGATCGTGTCAGGGATATTGTGCGAACGACTAAAGCCAATGGTCAACGAGATTATTGGACCATACCAATGCGGCTTTAGACCTGGCAAGTCCACCATTGACCAGATATTTACCCTGCGGCAAATCCTGGAGAAGACCCAAGAGATGCAGATCGACACCTACCACCTTTTTGTCGATTATAAAGCAGCCTTCGACAGTCCGCTGCGCTCAAAGGTATTCCAAGCCATGTCTGAATTTGGTATTCCCGCAAAGCTCATCCGGCTTTGTAAAATGACTTTAACTGACACGAGGTCCTCAGTTAAAATAGGAAAGAACCTCTCCGAAGAGTTTGGTACCAAAAGAGGTTTCAGACAAGGAGACAGCCTTTCGTGTGACCTCTTCAACATCCTGCTAGAAAAGGTTATACGAGAGGCAAACGTCAAAAGAAGTGGCACAATCTACACCAATAGTCACATGTTACTTGCTTATGCTGATGATATAGACATCATGGGTCGATCAGTAAAAGAAGTAACTGATACCTTTATAAAGGTCGAAGGAGAATCTGCTAAAGTGGGTCTGGCGGTAAACGGTGAGAAGACCAAGTTGATGGTGTCGACGCGCAATGCGTCCATTGAGCTCGGACCGACTGTGGAAGTTGGTTCCTATAATATTGAGGTAGTAAAAGACTTCGTCTACCTCGGCACCTCCGTCAACACAACAAACGACATCAGTTGTGAAATAAAAAGAAGAATTGTATTGGCCAACAGATGCTACTTTGGATTAAGTAAGCAGTTTAAAAACAAAGCCACATCTCGTCAAACAAAAATAACGCTCTACAAAACACTGATACTACCCGTGCTGATGTATGGCTCCGAAGCCTGGGTACTTGCGCAAGCAGACATGGCAGTGCTTGGTGTGTTTGAGAGAAAAATTCTTCGAAAGATCTACGGACCAATCTGCGTTGACGGTGAATATCGACGTCGCATGAACCACGAGCTGTATCTGCTATACAACGACATGAATATTGTTAAACGTATCGAGATGCAGCGATTGCGTTGGCTAGGCCATATCATAAGAATGAGCGATGATGAACCCGCTAAAAAGGCGTATGAATACATGCCACATGGCGGTGCACGCAGAATTGGCAGGCCAAGGAATAGATGGCGCAAACAAGTGGATGTTGAGATGAAAAGGCGCGGTATTCCAGAGAGCAAAGCAACAAATAGAGAGGAATGGAGATCTCTTCTTAGTTCGGCCTATAGAACAAATGTTCTGTAATGGGCCAGCTAAGTAAGTAAGTAAGGCTGGGGTTCTGCTGCTGCGATGGATGTAGCGAATATGTTTAACTATAACAAAAAAAAAAAAAAAAAACATTGTTCCACAACATCCCATACCGGACAAGGGAGACTTCTCTCATATCAATGAGTGTACCCCGATTCATATTAGCTCAATGATATGGGACCTACAGTTTATCGCCGAGTCCGAACGGCGTATCCTACGACACCACTTGTAGAGAAGTTTTACATGGCTGAAATACTCAGGAAATGTCGCCAACATTACTGAGGGGTATTTTGCAACCGTTGAAAATTTGATGTTGCCTAATCGGGGAATCGAACCCACGACCTTCTGCGTGCAAGGCGGATGTGCATATCATTGCACCACGGCGGCACCCAACTGTTTAACTATATCATTGTTATTACTATCCAAGCCTGCCTTAATGTCTCGTTTATCTATAGGATCCTTTTTAAGCCTTTGGATCTCATTCTTTAGATCATGAAAATCTCCTGACGTGCCTGGGTGGGTATGGCTGTCCACAAGCGTAAGCATAAAGTCCTCAAAGCGACATTCTGGCAGGTTTGAATATATCTCAAATTCGTAGCGCTAACAGGTCGGAATCAGGACACCATCGAGACTTATTTCACCGGTCCAATATGTTCAAATTCCTCACATACATATTTCATCAACGATAGGACCCGACGCCAAGATCGTACAATCATCAGCACACAGTAAAATTTCCATGCAGTCCAGAGGGTGTGAATTTCCACTGGCCTTCGTCTCAATTCCACAAACCATTAACGTCTATATATACAGTTGATTATTCAACATTTCAAATATGACAGGGGGGACGTCTAATCTACATATGTTCTCGAACAGCTTGGCATGGTTGACAGTATCAAACGCCTTCGATAGGTCACGATTACACGATGTTGTGGTGCTTTTTGCGGAATCCATGCTGAAATTTTCTCATCATTAGTGGAGTAGTGCGCTAGAATCTTCAGTACTGGGGACAGAAGGAAAGTCGTTCAATTTTCAAGGCATCTGACTTAATATGGGTGGATTTGATGACACTTGTCAAATGCTAAACTCCGGGTTGATATTGTTGCTTAAGCATTACTACTGTGACTCCGTGTGGTGCTTACACTTCGGAGCATTTCGCGTTTCTGATGACATCTACAACATCGCTCTTCGTAAATTGTGGTGGTAATTCTAATCTGAGATGGCTCTTATGCAAATCACGCACACCTCTTACTATCCGTCACTATCGCGCCCTTGGAAGTGATTTAACCGTGGCCAACAATTTACTCAATCCTTTACCCATGATGCATTGCTTCAGATGGTCTAGCCACTTATTCCGCTAGTTGTTGCCTACTAGCCAGTTGACTTCATGAGAAAGTTCCTTAACTCTTGGGTGTTTAGGGTTCCTACGACAATGCTCATTACGCTTATTTGTTAGTCCCGCGCCTCTGCTTGGGAATTTGGGCTAATTCCGGATATTCCACCAGCGGGCGGCTGTATTTCATTTTAGACAGTAAAATCAACTTTGTAATTATCAATTTCATCCGCTAACTTACACACAAAGAATGCAGATTTTTCAGGTGTATATGGTACTCTTAAACATGTTTGTGGAAATCGTCAACATTGGAGGGTTTTTTGTGGGTGCGTTACTAGTCCGCTGAATAAACCCACATCGATATTATGAATGATGGAAAAAACCGATGCTGCGAATCATTTACCCCTACGTTACTTCAGTCGCTGATACAGAGCAGAAATGATTGCTCTTCAACAAAGTCTCACTCTTCTATAGAGACTCCTTGTAGCTCACCTATGAAGTATATTTTCTAAAAGAACACTTATAGAAACGCCCATAAAAAATCATAAAGACAGTTTTCACTTCAGCTCGTCTATAAGGACTTCCTTCAGGTTGTCCATAAAGACTCCCTTCAGCTATTCCATAAATACTCCCTTGATTTCATTTATAAAGACTCCGTTCAGCTCGTCTATAAAAACTCCGTTCAGCTCGTCTATAAAGACCTCCTTCAGCTCGTCCATAAATACTCCCTTCAACTCGTCTATAAAGTCTTCCGTCAGCTCGTCTATAAGGACTCCGTTCAGCTCGTCTATAAAGACTACCTTCAGCTCGTCTCTTAAGACTACCTTTAGCTCGTCTATAAAGACTTCCTTCAGCTCGTCTATAAAGACTCCGTTCAGCTCTTCTATAAAGACTCCGTTCAGCTTGTCTATAAAGACTACCTTCAGCTCGTCTTTTAAGACTACCTTTAGCTCGTCTATAAAGACTTCCTTCAGCTCGTCTATAAAGACTCCCTTCAGCTATTCCATAAATACTCCCTTGATTTCATTTATAAAGACCCCTTCAGCTCGTCTATAAAGACTTCGTTCAGCTCGTCTATAAAGACTACCTTCAGGTCGTCTATAAAGACTTCCTTCAGGTCGTCTATAAAGACTTCCTTCAGCTCGTCTATAAAGACTTCCGTCAGCTCATCTGCAAAGACTCCCTTCAGCACGTATATTAAGACTCCCTTTAACTATTTTATAAAGACTCCCTTCAGCTCTTTTCTGAAGACTCCCTTCAGCTCGGCTATAAAGTCTTAGTTCAGCTCGTCTATAAAGACTCCGTTCAGCTCGTCTATAAAGACTACCTTCAGCCCGTCTCTTAAGACTACCTTTAGCTCGTCTATAAAGACTTCCTTCAGCTCGTCTATAAAGACTTCCTTCAGCCCGTCTATAAATACTACCGTCAGCTCGTCTATAAAGACTCCCTTCATCACGTCTATTAAGACTCCCTTCAACTATTTTATAAAGACTCCCTTCAGCTCGTCTATAAAGACTGCCTTCAGCTCGTATATAAAGACTTCATTCAGATCGTCTATAAATTCTCCCTGCAGCTCCTCTATAAAGACTCCCTTCAGCTCGTCTATAAAGACTCCCCGCAGCTTATCTATAAAGACTATCTTCAGCTATAAATTATCGTATTTTTCTCTGAGTGCAGTTGAAAATAATAATTTCGAAACAGTTGAATACATTACTGTTATTTTGGTTTGGCATATTTTTGATGTTTCCTCTTCAATTTCCAAAATAGATGATGACAAAACTGCACTTATGATTTGACTAAAACTTGTGATTTGATGATGACTATCGTCGTGTCCATCGCTTGAAGACTGTTGTCACATGCGTTGAAAAAACGAGGCGAGATTAATAAATTACGACTAGGTTCGGTCAAAAGAAAGTAATTTATATTACCGCGTGCAAATCTGGACCAAAGACGATATAGATCGTAGCTAACATAGGATGAGTTAATATTCTACAGTGGAATTCAAGGGACTGTCCCTTTTTTCCTGAATTAGATTATCTATTGGTATAACGACAATAATTTGGCACTGGTTACGAATTATTGAGATTTTTCCAAGTGCAAGGTTTTCCACAAATTTCTCAACGTACCTCGAAAAGATTTTTCAAACTTTTGTTGCTTTGTTCGCTTTGGGCAATTTTTCATTAGAAAAGAACGTATGAAACAACAAGCAATCATTTCTCATGGATCCTTCAAACATTGAAAGTCGATTTGCAATTCGTCTGTAGGCCTTCGTTGCTGCTGCATCTGTACTCGTATTGTTGCGAATTTCCAAATGCATTTCCAGTAAAAATCGTTCATACGTAAAATTACTTTGGCTATAAGGCTTCAATGGCAACCAAAACGAAAAATTCATTGACGATAGTTGTTGTATTTGTCGTCGTCCCTCAATTCTTTGCAAACGACTGTCTCCAAAACCGTATTAGGAATATAACAAAACATGCGTGTTTTGTGTCCTGTCCTCTGCCACCAAGTCACAATGTACAATATTTCTACATACCAGGGAACAAATGTCCACCCGAAATACATGGAGACACAAGAGGACATACGTACATATGTATATATTCCTCATTGAAAATGTCTTTCCATCCATCTTGACTATGCGTAATTCCTCATGTTGTTTGTTTGGTCCTGTCCCATCATCCAAACAACCAACCAAACAGCCAGTTATCCATCCATATATTGGCCTCATAAGCAATAAGTTAGATAAACGGTATGCAATGGACATGCAAACATACAGACTAAAGGACGTATGTATGATGTCACAACACCACCATACTCATCACATAACAAATGTCCCCAATATATACAGATGCAGAGGTATGTGTATTACCGTAGACTTTGGCTGTTATTATTGCCCGGTTGTCATCATTCAATGGATGGATGGTTGGTCAAGCCAGTCATTCCTTGACTGAGAAAGAAGTAAAAAAAAAACAACATACAAATCCAAACAAACCAACCAGCCATCCATCCATCTTTTTGGCCCATACATTCATACTACACGCAAAATACCTGCACGATTCGGTCTTCTGTCATTCATTGAATGCCAATGTAAGTTTTCAAAATAATTCTATGGAGTTTTGTTTTTGTTTTTGTTGTTGTTGTCATTGTCTTCGTCATCATTATTATAGCTGATGTTGTTGTTGCTGTTGTATTAGTTGACAATGTACTACCTTTGGTTTATTTAAAATAAACCTACCAACCCACCAGCCAGCCTGCCCGCCAGCCAACTCAGCCACATATCCTTTTAATCAAGTTTACCAGTGTGTAAGGTTCTTTTCCCCTTCTCCCTGTTTCTATAGGTTTGTATGTTGGTTCATTCGTTTGGATGTCTGTTTATCTGCTTTTACTTGTGTAGTATTCAGTTATTTCCACTTTACGTAGCTTCATATGAAAATAACAAAACATCCATCAGCCTCACTTAATATTGACGCCAAAAATTCAAGAAATGCTGACAATCGATATTCATATGTTACACCATATGAGAGATTCCGCAAATGATATCCCTCAGTCTTTTGGGCGATAACAATAACACTGTGATACGATGTTAACGCTTCCTCATCGAAATAATAGTGTTTGGACCTCAATTATTTTTGCACGAAACCCGTTTCAGACAATTTGGAATCTGTCCCACTCGCTGGTTGATGCTGACGATAACTCTAGAACGGATCAACTGATTTTGTCCAAAATTTGCACCTTACGCCCGTAATTTCAGGTATCACCAATACAAAATTTCACAATAATCCCTTCAGCTCGTCGATTACGACCCTTTCCGGTCGCCCTTAAAGACATCCTTCAGCTCGTCTATAAAGACCTTCTTCGGCTCGTCTATAAAGACTTCCTTCTGCTTGTCTATAAAGACTCCCTTCTGATCGTCTATAAAGACTCCTTTCAGCTCGTCTATAAAGACTACCTTCTGATCGTCTATAAAGACTCTTTCAGCTCGTCTATAAAGACTCCTTTCAGCTCGTCAATAAAGACACTCTTCGGCTCGTCTATAAAGACTCCCTTCAGCTCGTTTATAAAGACTCCCTTAAGCCCGTCTATTAAGACTCCCTTCAGCTAGTCTGTAAAGATTCCTTTCAGCTCGTCCATAAAGATTCCCTTCCGCCCATCCATAAAGACTCCCTTCAGCTTGTCTATAAAGACCTCTTCAACTCAGCTATTAAGACTCACCTTCTTTCAGCTCGTCTTTAAATACTCCCTTCAGCTCGTCTATAAAGACTCCCTTCGGCTCGTCTATAAAGGCTCCGTTCAGCTTGTCTATAAAGACTCCCTTCAGCTCGTCAGTAAAGACTCCCTTCCGCCCATCCATAAAGACTCCCTTCAGGTCATCTATAAAGACTCCCTTCAGCTCGTCTACAAAGACTCCCTTCAGCTCGTCTACAAAGACTCCCTTCAGCTTGTCTATAAATTCTCCCTTCTCTCGTATATAAAGCTCCCTTCAGCTCGTCTATAAAGACTCCCTTCAGTTTGTCTATAAAGACTCTCTTCAGTTGGTCTACAAAGACTCCCTTCAGCTCGTCTATAAAGACTCCCTTCAGCTTATCTATAAAGACTCCCTTCAGCTCGTCTATAAAGACTCCCTTCAGCTCGTTTATAAAGACTCCCTTCAGCTCGTCTACAAAGACTCCGTTCAGCTTGTCTATAAAGACTCCCTTCAGCTCGTCTATAAAGACTCCCTTCAGCTCGTCTATAAAAACTCCCTTCAGCTCGTCTATAAAGACTCCCTTCTGCTCATCTATAAAGACTCCCTTCAGCTCGTTTAAAAAGACTCCCTTCAGCTCTTCTATAAAGACTCCCTACAGCTGGTTTGTAAATATTTCCTTCAGCTCGTATGTAAAGACCCCATTCACCTCGTCTGTAAAGACTCCCTTCAGCTCATCTATAAAGACTCCCTTCAGCTCGTCTATAAAGACTCCCTTCAGCTCTTCTATAAAGACTCCCTTCAGCTCGTATATAAAGACTCCGTTCAGCTTGTCTATAAAGACTCCCTTCAGCTCGTCTATAAAGACTCCCTTCAGCTCGTCTGTAAAGATTCCCTACAGCTCGTCTATAAAGACTCCCTACAGCTCGTCTATAAAGACTCCCTTCAGCTCGTGTATAAAGACTCCCTTCTGCTCGTCTATAAAGACTCCCTTCAGCTCGTCTATAAAGACTCCCTTCAGCTCGTCTATAAAGACTCCCTTCTGCTCGTCTATAAAGACTCCCTTCAGCTCGTCTATAAAGACTCCCTTCAGCTCGTCTATAAAGACTCCCTTCTGCTCGTCTATAAAGACTCCCTTCAGCTCGTTTATAAAGACTCCCTTCAGCTCGTCTATGAAGACTCCCGTCAGCTCATCTATAAAGACTCCCTTCAGCTCATCTATAAAGACTCCCTTCAGCTCGTCTATAAAGACTCCCATCAGCTCGACTATAAAAACTCCCTTCAGCTCGCCTATAAAGACTTCCTTCAGCTCGTCTATAAAGACTCCCTTCAGCTCGTCTATAAAGATTCCTTTCAGCTCGTCTATTAAGATTCCTTTCAGCTCGTCTACTAAGACTCCCTTCAGCTCGTCTAAAAAGACTCCCTTCAGCTCGTCTGTAAAGACTCCGTTCAGCTCGTCGATGCTTCCTGAGAAATGGCCCAAAAGCTCTGAAAAAACTTCGGGCACCAACTAAATTGACTGATGATCACGATTACTTTGCACATGTATCTGCGGTATTTTAAAGGTTTTAGATATTTTTCCAACCGAGTTAGTTGTAAATATCTCATATGTCATCCCACATGTAAAAGCTGGGAAAAGACGAGTGTCACTGTATGTACCATATACTTAAACATCCCAGCCAGCAAGCAACAAGAGACACCACCAACAACAGCAACAACAACATCATCATTATTGACAACTGTCTCTCGACAAAAGATGCGTGTGGAAAGCTCCAGCAAAACTGGAAAACATTGCAACATGCGAATCATTCAAAATTGCAAAAACGCTCAAACATACGCTCAGAAACCATCAGCAGCATCCAAAAGTAAGTAAACAACGCGCTATGCACAAGACAAAAAAACAAAAAACGCACACACATTGCACAGTAGTCAAGTTTTGTCAGGTATGCCATAGCGCTCGCCACATGAAAATGAAGATGAAGACAAACTGCTACCACTCAGTTGCTTGCAACAACTTCGTACATCAACTCAACTTGAGGTTTGTTGCCTGCATCACGATGAAGACGCGGATGATGACAAGAACGTTGAAGAGTTTGGCAAAGCTTTCACTTGAATTGATAGCAACGACGGCGACAGGGCCTAAGTAAAAATGCATGGAAACTTTATTAAGAGAATAAACTCGTACATCTTAACAAAAGCTTAGAACTAGCAGAAGGAGAAAAAAACAGAGGATGAATTGAATGCAAAACGTAAAGGGAAAATTGTCTTTCAGTCAGTCAGTGTTCCCTGTTGAAGTTAGAGGGCAATTTTGCGACACTTTAAGCGCGTTTTAAATGTGATATTGCGCGTGTAAACTGCGTTCCATGTTGTACATAAGTACAACAGCAGCAACAACTACAATTGCAACAACATCATCACAAGAACGCACTGCGAAACGCCAAGCATGCAACTTGAACATTCATTAATTATCTTATATGACATTCTGGAAATAACCACGTACAATTTTGGCGACATCAGCGAAACAAAAGCTAGACAGTGACAGACGGTTGAAACCAGGTTATCATGTGATACAAATTCTCCTACCAGAGGTTATTATGTTAATGTTACAGGTGGTGGATTCGTAGCATTGTTAAGTTAAATAGGAACAAGTAATATATTTCGGGAATAATTTTGGATAAGAAGCTGATATGAATAGATTTGAACAAAAAATAATATAGCCATGATAGAAAGATGTTATTTTCATGAACAATGACGTACATTGTATTGGTCCCTCATTCATCTCAAGTGGACACTGACCTACCCGTGGTGTCACCTGGGAAACGTTTTAACAACTGTTAGAGGTAGTGAAAGCATCTAATCTCTCATTTATTTGAAATAAAACGATTTACGAAATTTCTACAAATGATGAAGAAGGAACAACAAACCCCTCGATGACGACAATTCGTCGGTGTCATGCTTAAATGTTCCATAAGCCATTTTTGACATTTTGAGATAAAGGTACCTTACAAGGTTTTGAACCATTCTCTTTCGGATTTTTTGGTCGGTTTTTTTCTATCTCTTTTAGTTTCGGAGATATTCAGATGCCAGTATGTTCCATATCAGCTTTGCGACCCAAAAAATCTTGTCGTTTTGTTCCATATCCATAAAGCCTGGCGTATGGAACAAAACAACTTTGAACTTTTTAGTTCCATATCCATGTCATTTGGCGTATGGAAAAAAGAGACAAAAACGCATTGTTCCGCACCAAAAATGATGGCGTTTGGAACAAAAAATTGTCCATTTTTGCCAAGTTACGGAAAAGTGTGGCGTATGGAACAAATTTTTATAAAGGACTTGGTTTAAAAACTGAAGAATAACAGTTTCTAAATTCAAATATTTTTGATTATTGTATTGTTATATGAAAACGAAAATTTATAAAGCGTTTAAACAAAAAGTCCACAAAAATATACTCAAAAACGTCCATTCAGCTTGAAGCTAACCGACTACAAAAATGGTATTATAAGAAAATCGCGTTTAAATGTTTTATGTTACCTTAGAAATGCAAAATATCAATCCGTTTTGTCCGATCGAAATTTTTACCACAAAAAAGTAGTGATAAGTGGAGGCAATCCCTTAAATAAGTCTTAAGGAAACCTTTAATTATGGTCCTTATTGTATTTATATGAGAAAAATAAATGTTTCATTTAAAGTCCTGATTTTTAAACTCCACAGTAGCACTTCATATAAGGGAGGTGGAACACGATTGATAAAAAGGGTTTTGGTTGAAATGTGACAAAATGTGTTCCATGTGACACAAACTGCCAAAAACATGAAAAAAAGATTCCATGGAACAATTCAGCAACTTTTTGCAATTATAAAAATTGGCCATAACTTCTAGACTATCACAGATATCTGGCTAAAATAAAATACTGATATATTCTATGAGTTTAGTTAAGTAGAACTGAGCTCTCAAAGTATTGGATTATTGCACCATTTTTATCCTGTATGGCCTTAAACATTAACTTGAGTTTTTCTCGAATCAGGCAAATGGCGTATGGAACACTTAAGCATGACACCGACGAATTGGCACACGAAAAAGGACAAGAATTGCCCACTGGAATGTTAGAACTTTACGAGAGGCATCAAGATTGGCGCAAGTAGAATTCCAAATGGAAAAATTTAAAACTGAAATACTAGGAATTAGTGAAATGCGAAGGTGTAAAAGTTATAAATATCAGACTGCAACCGGCAACTTAATCTTCTATAACGGAAAAGACACAAAAAACGAAAGCGGAGTAGCCATTATACTATCAAAAAATATAAAAAGTTCACTGAAAACATGGGAAGCGGTGAGTGATCGCATAATATTGGCCCGACTACAAACGAGACTGAAGAAACAACTTTGCATAATCCAATGCTATGCTCCTACGGAAGAAGCAAATGTTAAAGAAGAATTTTACGAAAGGCTAGTCTCAACCCTGAACAAAGTACCAACTAGAGATATTTTAATACTTACAGGAGGCTTCAATGCCAAGATAGGAAACGATAACACAGGACTTAATAATATAATGGGGAAACATGGAATGGGCGAAAGAAATGGTAACGGCGAACGCTTAATCAATATGTGTCAAACATTCAACATGGTCATTGGTGGGTCCTTTTTTCCACACAAGGAAATCCACAAATATACCTGGACATTATCCAATGGTAACACCAGAAACCAGATTGACCACATATGCATACACCAAGGATGGCGAACCTCACTCATGGATGTGCGCTCAAAACTAGGTGCAGATATTGACAGCGATCATGAGCTGATCGTAGCCACAATTAAAATAACACAAACATCCGGCGGCAGAAGAATTGTCTCGACGTTAGCAAACACAAAAATGAAGAAAAAAGAAATGAATTAAGAGAGAGCATAAGGGAAACGTTAGTAGCGAGCAATAATCAAACCTGGGAATACGTAGGCTCCGAAGTCAGAGAAATCGCAGAAGAAACTTAGGATACCGAAGCAATGCCGAGAGGAAGATATTGATCACAGACGAACCATGGGACCTTATAGAGACCAACTTATACTAAAGATGCTAAACGATCCACAACAAAAATACAGCAAAGGCTGTTAAACGAGCCGCTAGAAATGACAAAAGACGGTTCAATTACAACCGACGCAGAGAGTGCAGCTGGTGCGAACAATATGGGAATACTTTTTGGAATATTTGGAAAATTAACAAACTGCAAACCCAAAAGCAACAGGGGAATTAAAGATGAAAAGGGCGAACTTATAACCGATACTGAAAAAACAAAGCCAAATATGGAAACGGAACTTCGAAAGAATTAGCAGCACAGATGACAACACCGATGAACCTCAAGAAAGTGGATATGCCAACATTCATAATATAAACGTGGAACCCCTACAATGCACTATAGGTAATTTGGACAGGTTTTTAGGCAAAAAGTCAATTTTTGCACTTTTAATAACGCGAGTTTTCTAATTTGATTCGAAGAAAGAACATGTCAAATTCTATGGATGTGCAATTTGTTTTCAAAAATATTCAAAACTCGCGGTATAATTCAAAGTTAAAATCAAAATTTCGAAGACAAAATAAAAAATGTTAAAAAAGATTAAAAGTTGGAGCAGAATTTAAACGCAATTTGTAAGATTTTGGTAATAATTAAATACAAAGATATGATATTCAGTGGAATCGTGTTGGTGTGTACTTTCTGTTTTAAGAAATAGTGCAATGGAAGAAATTATTAATGCTATAACTGCCCTGGAATAAAATTAATCGCCCGGAGAAAACGGTTTGCCAGCGGAGCTACTACAAGTAGACCCCACAACATCTGCAACCATTATACATCCATTTTTAACGGATATGTGGAACAGAGAAAGGTTGCCAATAGAGTGGACTAGAGGAGCTATAGTAAAGCTACCTAAAAAAGAAGATCTGACCGACTGCAGCAATTGGAGAGGCATTACACTCCTAAACACGATTTACAAAATAACTGCAGCAATAATAAATAAAAGATTATATAAGTCCCAATTTACATTAGGCGAGTTTACTTGCGGCAATTGTCAGTTTGATGGAGAGAGAGGTGAGGTATATGGTAACCCTTTGCCTCTCAACACCCACTCTCACCAACAAACTGACAAATGCCCCAAGTAAACTCGCCTAATGTAAATTGGGACTAATATGGAACAATCGTTACGGGATGAACAGGCCGGATTCAGACCGCACCGTAGCTGTGTCGACCGATAAAACACGCTACGGATAATAATTGAGCAGTCGGTTGAATTGCGCTCTCCTCTCTACCTATGTTTTGTAGATTTCAAAAAAGCATTCGACACAATCAAGCGAAGTGCCATATGGAAAGCACTAAAAGGTAAAGGAGTCCCTACAAAAATAATAAACATAATAAAAGCGATGTACGACAACTCCACCTTACAGGTTTGTCATGACGGCTTGCACAGCGACTCTTTTACATCCAATGTAGGGGTAAAACAAGGCTGTCATCTCTCCCCTCTACTCTTGGCAGTTTCCCTTGATAGCATAATATCCGAAATTTGCAAAAAGAAAAGAGGAATAGTTTGGGATCTACACCAACACCTTGAAGATCTTGATTTTGCAGATGATATATGCCTGATAACACATAAACACCAAGACATGCAACATGAACCAATTGGTATCACTTGCAAAAAATAGGGGGCTGCATATTAACATCCAAAAAACAAAAGCGATGTGGATAAACAATCAAAACAACAACAAATTATATGTGGAAAACCAAGAAATAGAATATGTAAATACACGGTGCGCCTTAACTAATTTTAAATGGAAGGTGCTTACACCTGATAAGTTTTTGCAGATTCTGAAACTACTATGCTCATAGATGAGAAATATCAAGAAACAAAAAAAAAATCGCCGGAGGGATTTTTAAATAAATCGCGATTTAAGTTCACATTTTTAGGGGTTCTTTAGGTTTTCACAATTTTGCTTCGAAACCGCGAGTCCTGTTTTGAGATATAGAAGTTCAAATTGAGACAATGCACAGACTGTATCGCCCCCTAATAAAACAATGTCATTACTGCAATTTCCCAAACTAAACTTGTATATCTTTGAAATGGTACAACCTAGGAAAAAATAATTCATTCAATTTTGCAGAGAATTTTTACAGCTTCAACATTTTCTTTAGTCCCATTTTGATATGTCTTGCGGTTTGCAAGCAAAATCTTAAAGACTTAAGATAAAAACATAAAAAATTGAAGTGAACCTCTATATCTCAAAAATGGTACAACCTACTAAAAAACCTAAAGGTCAGTCTTGTAGAGAATTTTCACAGCTACATTTTCTTTGGACTCATTTCGATACGAGTTGTGAATTTTGATGGCGATTTATTTGGAAATCCCTCCTGCGATTTTTTCTGTTTTCTTTATTTTTCTTATCTATAAACATTGCTGTTTCAGAATCCACATGTGTAAGCGGTTTTCATCAAGAGTTAGTTAAGGCGCACTGAGCATGATATTGTTTTATAAGGAGGCGATACAGTCAGTGCATTGTCTCAATTTGAACTTCTATATCTCAAAAACGGGAAAATCTACGAAAATATCATGAAGGTCAAACTTGTGGAGAATTTTCACGGCTACAACATTTTTTTAGGCCCATTTGCATAGGACTCGTGGTTTCCACGCAAAATCGTGAAAACCTAAAGAACACCCAAAATGTGAACTTAAATCGCAATTTATTTGAAAAACACTCCGGCGATTTTTTTGTTTCCTGATATTTCTCATCTATGAGCATTGTAGTTTCAGAATCTGCAAAAACTTCCCAGGTGTAAGCACCTTCCATTTAAATTTGGTTAAGGCACACCGTGAATAGTTTCTGCTACCTTGTATGTATTACGTCAGTGAACGGAGGAACTGAGGAAGACGCAAAATATAAGCTAGCTAAAGCCCGAGCGACTTTTGGATTTGGAGATCTCCACAAATCACATTAAATGCATGTGTGAAGACAACATTTTTATATGTAAGCGAGACATAGTTATTAAATGTAACCACTATAAAAGCAATACAAATTCAAATTAATAAATTCTTACGCATTATATGCCGCATTTTCAGGCCCAACACTATTACGAATGCGGTCTTATGGAAAAGAACCAACGATAATCAAGTAGATTGCCAGGAAGAAATGGAGATGGATAGGCCACACCCTTCGAAAAACTCCAGACAGCATCACAAGATGCACCCTTGAATGGAATCCCCAAGGAAGCAGAAGACGTGGCCGCCCAAGAAATACTTGGAGTCGAAAAACTCTAGCAGATGCCCGAAAAATAAATCTTTCATGGGAAAAAGTATCACTATGTCATGATAAAGTTAATTATGACAACATTGTGGAAACCCTATGTTGTACATTGGAATAAATAAAGGTAAAAAAGAGGTAGTGAAATAAAATTTAATTATATACATTTGTCTCATAAGCCGAACGAAGAATATATTTCACCGATCTTTAGGAATCTCTTAACAGTTTGAGGCATTCCACGGTCTTCAATGTTATCTTTCACTTGTTCCTTTCATCGAAGCCTTGGCCTACCAGCTTTGCCTCTTCCGCCTTGTGGCTCGGGTGAATACACGTTTCGATCGGGGGTATCATAAACTATTCTTATGACATGACCAAGTTAACGCAATAGTTGCAGCTTAGGACGTTTAACTACACATGCTGATGTCAGTATATATCAGGTATATCTCGTGGTTCATTCGACAGTGGTATTCACCGCAAACGTATATCTTTCGGAGTAAGTACTGACTTATTCCTTAGTACCCATGTTTCGGAGCCATACATTAGCGCAGGTAGTATTTTGTAGAGTGTGATTTTTGTTTCACGAGATATGGCTTTGTTTCTGAAGCGCTTACTTAGTCCAAAGTAGCATGTATTTGCCTGTTTTATTCGTCTCCTTATTTTAGAACTGTTATTGGTTCTATTTACAGCGGTGCCAATGCAAATGAAGTCGTTAACTGTCTCAAAATTGTATGTGCCAACATCCACAGATGGTCTGAATTTAATTGACACATTGGGCGATCGATACCATCAGTTTCGTCTTAACGCCGTTTACTGCCATCCCTACTGTATCAGATTTTTCTTATATTTTTGTAAAGGTTTTCATTACAGCGTGTTCCCCTCGACCTATGCTGTCGAGTATCATGTGGTTCTTGTTGTATATTGTGCAATTTTTGTTTGCCCGAGCATCTCATATGCACTTTTCCAAGTACTCTCGAAAGTCAACAAAATTATCGTAAGTGTCGATCTGCTCCTCTTGAGTTTTTTTCCCAGAATGTGCCGCAAGATGAGAATCTGGTGGACTTGCCCGGTTTAAAACCGCATAAGGCCCTATTATCTCACTGATCATTGGCTTTAGTCATTTATACGCAATGGGGAGCAGACTTATACCTCTATAATTGGGACATACCGCCTTATCTCATTTTTTATATACGGGGCATAGGATACTCAAGTTCCAATCGTCAGGAAAGCGTTCTTCCTGACATATAGTACTAACGATCTGATGCATGAGCTGGCCTTCTGTCTTGAAATGCTCCGTTGGTGTCCGTCAGCTCCTAGCAGAGCTCCGATTTGCTCGTTTTTACTCGCGAGTGGGAGTACTCGAAGAATTCGAAGGAGGAGAGGTTGTTCCAAAGTTCGGAGGAGGGTGGTCGGAGGTTGTTCGTAACTCCGAACTCCATCCTTTGAACCTTCGACAACCCTCCTCCGAGCTTCGGAACAACCTCCTCTGGACCTCCGACCACCCTCTTCCGAACTTCGAAATAACCTCCTCCCGACCACCCTCCTTCGAACTTCGAACAACCTCCCTGGACCTCCGACTACCCTCCTGCTCCTGCTGCCTCATTACTTTTTAATCGCATTATTGCTGTCATAACCTAACTATGGCTGGGCGGTATACATTCAATTCCGTCATCTTAGATATAACCATGTCCGTCCATCTGTTGAAATCAATATGCAGGTCGCAATTTTTAAGATAGAGTTTTGTAATTTGGTATAGATGTTTCTATTACTCCTAGGATGTTTGGTATTGCAAATGGGCTATATTGGTCAACGTTTGATATAGCCCCAATAGAACGGTAGCGGTTTTATCTTCATTATCACACCGAAATGGCGGAAATTTGGTACTTAGTCTTCGTTGGGGTTTTAAAACTTTCCCCAGAATTTTGTCGGTATAAGCCCAGGCCTTCCTTTAGCCCCCATAGAACGGTACCTCCCGATTTGCGGTATTTTGAAGGTTGTGGCCCCAATATTTCTCCGAAATGACTGAAATTGCTTATTTAGTCTTCGTTAGTGGTATAAAACTTTCCCCAAGACATGTGTCGGTACAGGTGCACGCCTTCATATATCCTCCAAAGAACGGTACCTACCGATTTTCGGTATTTTAAAGGTTACAGCCAAAATAATCCATCGAAATTGCTGAAATTTGGTATTTGGCCTTCATTGGGGGTATGTTGAATACCTCTCTCTCCTCCTCATCTCTAAATATGTCGGTATAGGTTCACATTTTCATATAGCACCCATAGAACGGCATATCCCAGTTTGTTTGGTATTTTGAAGGTTGTGGTCTCAATATTCAACCGTAATTTCTGAATATTGGCATTTAGTCTTCGTTGAGGATGCAAAATTTTCCACCCGAAATTTGTAAATATAGGTCCACGCCTTTATATTGGCCCCATAGAAGTGTACCTCGCGATTTTCGGTATTTTGAAGGGTGTGGCTTCAATATTCCACCGAAATGGCAGAAATTTGGTCGTATAAAACTTTCCCCCCGAAATCTGTCCGCACAGGTCCACGCCTTTATATTGCCCCCATCGAAGTGTACCTCCCGATATTCGGTATTTTAAAGGTTATGGCTTCAATATCCTGGCGAAATGGCTGAAATATGGTATTTAGTATTCATTGAGGGTATTCCCTTCTAAGTGGCTGAAATTTGGTCGTATAAAACTTTCCCGCCGAAATTTGTACGTACAGGGCCACGCCTTTATACAGCGCCCATAGAACGGTATCTCCCGAAATTCGGTTTTTTTTATAAGTAAGCCACATTGTTTTACCGAAATTACTGGAATTTGGTATTTAGTCTTCCTCATAAACGAAAGGAAAGTTTTACTTCAATACAACTCGTGGTAAAGGTATAAGAAGTTCAACCGGGCCGAACTTAACGCCGTTCTTACTTGTTGCTTTTGTGTTTGGTATTTCGATGCTTTCAATTAAAGAAACTATCTGTGGAACTATGTGTGTGTACGTGTCTGTTTATTGTGGCTTTTGAGTTTGTATTTATATTACATCGAAACATGTCTTTGTTTGCATCCAAACACATATTTATTTGCACCCAAACATATATTTCTTTAACCCCAGGCATATACATATTTGCTTGCACCCAAATTTATTTGTATTTGTTTGCAGGCCACAAACATATGTATGTTCAATTATAGACTTTTGCAAACATATATATGCTTGATACAAAATATGTTCGAACAATAACAAAAGTCAGACGTGTTTTCTTAAAGCTCCGTAGTGTCACTGCCGGCTATAGTTTTTTACACCATTAAAAAGCATCAAACTACCTGTGGAACACGTGAAATACACTATTGCACATATAGTTATACGGATTTATGTATCACAATTGAAGATCACCGAAAAATTGTACTTTTTTAACAAATTTTTTCTACAAAAACTTTAATAATTCCACTGGAAAACACAATTGCAACTACCACAAGTAAATATCAAAACAAACAAACAGGTGGTACTCTTCTTTCGAACCTACAACGATAAAGTGCAAACAGCTGACGATAAATTTGGTTATCGATGAATGTGTGTTCCGTTTTACAACACTGGTCTATAAAAGCAAATGAGTTCTAAGCGAACACTGTTATCGACATCGCCAGAAGTAACAGTCAACTCTCCAAAAAAGCGACAGCCTTACAATAAGATGACTCAAAATACCCAAGATGTTTTCTCATGGAACAAGTTAAGGGAATTGCTGGACGAGAAACTGCAAGATGTAGCCAAAAAAGAAGATTTAATTGCTATGAAAACGGAAATAAGTGAGTTGAAACAAGAGAATTTAAAACTTAGAGATGACGTAAAAAGGCTAACCTCCCGCTTGGAAACCGTGGATAGGAGATCCCGACTATCAAACGTAGTAGTTAGTGGTTTACCTTGCTCCACATCTGCAGTTGCAAGAAAAGAATTTGTTAAAATATGCTCAAATGAATTAAAAGTTGACATTGAGATAATTAGCACACGGATGGTAGCATCGGGAAAACTTTTTATCTTTAGTCTGGGAACATGCGCCCAAGCACAAAAAGTTCTATCTGTAAAAAGATGCCTACATGAAAAGAACATCTATATCCAACGGGATTACACCGAGAGCGAACAAAGCATCAGATTCAACCTGCGAAAAATAAAAAATGAAATTGTTAAAAAGAGAAGCGACATTAAAATCAGTTTAGCAGAATTCTCCATCTTCATAAATGATAAGCGATTCTATTGGGCCCAAGGAAAAATTGTAGCGCCAACTGAAAATGATGCCAAATTTTTAACGGAAATCCTAACAGATAGTTCTTTTGAAGTTATTTCGAATGAATTTTTACGTAATACTAGTAGCTCTTTTACCCCAAACCAACAATAGCAATCCAAATCGTACCATATACTTGCATACAATGTTTCAAATTTGCAAAAAGCCCTTAATTTCGGAAACTTTCTAAAATATATCAATAAATTTGAGATCTTCTTTTTGTTTGAAACTCATGTTGAGCTAAGTAAAATTGCATATTTTTCGTCGTTTTTTAAAAACTATTATATACATTGGGTTGAAGCAACTAGGGTAAATAGAAGCGGTCGGGCCAGTGGTGGGTGTCTGTATGGCTTTAAGAGGGATGTAAAAAATAAACTCAAACTAGAGTTTATTGATGTAAATGATTTTACGGTTTTATCAGCCAATTTTGATGGATATACTTTTTATTTTTTCCCTACATATTTGAATTGTACAAATTGGAAAAGAGATTCAGAACGTTTTGAAAGCATGTTAAAAGATTTTATGCCAGAAAACTTTTGTATCGTTGGGGATCTAAACGCAAGAATTGGTGATGAGCAGATTCTAGATGACAGCATCATAGCAGACTATCCAAATATTAACGAATGTCGTCAATCTAAAGATAAATGTGTCAATACCAATGGTAAAAAACTGTTAACAATTATTGAAGACATTGGTGGTATAATTCTGAACGGCAGAACTCTGGGTGATACTGATGGGAATTTCACGTTCTGTGGTGTAATGGGAAGCTCAGTCATTGACTATTACATATGTTCAGCCAACTTCTTACAGTTTGTTGCCAATCTAGAGGTGGATACTAAGGTGTTTTCAGATCATATGCCACTAAAATTAGAAGTAAGGATTCAAGATGATTGTAGTAGTAACGTTGAAAATACCCATAAATCGATGCAAAAACTCATTTGGAGGGACAAATATATGTGTCAGTATAAACATAAGATGAATTCACTGTCAGCAAACTCATGCTACTCCCCTATCTTCTCAGCAAATTATATGGTTGATCAAATTATCTCAAGAATTAAAGAATGCAGTGTCAACAAAACACCCAAATCGGTTTTTATTCCACATCAAAAATGGTTTGACTGGAAATGTTTCCGTTTCAGAACGAATATGAAAAGAAATTTAAAAAAATATCGTAAATCACATACCTTGGTAAATAGAAACCTTTACTTTCTATCGAGGCAGAAATTTAGATTGTTATGTTCTGAAAAGAAACGGGCCTTTTACAACAACAACCTTAGAAAATTGGATTCAGTGAAATGTAGTAAGGATTGGTGGACATTATCTAAAACCCTAAAAAACAAATCACAGATCCCTAGAGGAAATCTTACAGCTGACCAATTTAAAAGTCATTTTGAAAACATTTTTCAAAATCATATAAACGACCTAGATATTAGTTGGTGCCTTCCATGTATAGTAGATCCGTTTTTAGACTCACCGTTTGAGTTCTTTGAAATGAAAAATGTGTTAAAATCATTGAAAGCAAACAAATCGCCGGGTCAAGATGGTATCCCGTACGAATACTATAAATTTGCTCCTGATAGTTTTTTGCAAGATCTTTTACAAGTTTTTAATAAGATTTTCTTACACGAGGAAATTCCTACGTGTTTTAGACAATCTATATTGGTGCCACTATTTAAAAAAGGAGATCCTAATTGTGTCACAAATTATAGGGGATTGTCACTTATGGATACCGTATCCAAAATTTTCAATAATATCTTATTGAACCGCATTACAAGCTGGCTTACGAGAAACCAAGTTCTTAACGAATTTCAGGCGGGTTTCCGGAAAAACTACTCAACGGTTGACAACATTTTCAATTTGGTAAACATAGTAGCTCTTCAAAAAAACATAAATAAGCCCACATATGCTTTCTTCGTAGACTTTTCTACTGCGTTTGATCTAATTCCTAGGAACAGCCTATTTTTTAAACTGTCTAGTATGGGTCTATCGTCAAAAATTATAAGAGTATTACAGAGTCTATATGAAAACACAACAACAAGAATTTGGGATGGTAAATGTTACTCCAACTCATTTGCTTTAAACTCTGGCGTGAAGCAGGGTTGCCTTCTTAGTCCCACACTTTTTTCCTTATATCTTAATGATTTACCGGACTCATTACCCGGAGGCATCAATATGGGAGATACCAACGTTAGAGTTTTGCTTTATGCAGACGACATTGTCATTTTGTCAGACTCGCCAATCGGCTTACAACATATGATAAATGCGCTCGAAAAAAAAATCCTCGTTTTTCGTAAGGGAAGTAGAATATCATCTCAATTAAAATGGTACTATGCAGAACAGGAAGTAGAAATAGTTAACAGATATAATTATCTTGGGATAGAACTAACATACAACTTATCCTTCAAAGGACATCTACAATCAAAACTTACTACTTCTAAGATGGCGATCAACACATCATGGTCTAAATATATAAGACATCCGACAATAACCAAACGTAATAAACTGAAAATTTTTGAGGCTTGCTCTCGATCTGTTATGTTTTATGGTGCACAGATATGGGGTTTTGAGAAATACGAATCCGTTGAAAAGCTGCTAAGATATTTTGTCAAAAGAATGTTATACCTCCCAAGTAATACACCAAACTATATGCTCCACCTAGAAACTGGTCTTTCAACTCTATACACCCATACTTTGAAACTGCATTTTTGCTACATAAACAGAGTCTTACGATTGGATCCTCAAAGACTGCCACGTATTCTAGCAGAGAAAATATTAGAAAATAATATCTACTGGGCAAGAGAATGGTCCAACATATTTATAACATTGCAATATTCTCCTCCCAATAACAATATTCCAATAAGTATTAATTATAAAGAAATCATTGATGGATTAATTAATAAAGAACGTAACGATTTTTACGAAAGTGCACTGAATTCGCAATCACATGATCTATACCCTCTTTTAGATTTCAATAATATACCATCACTCACCAAAGATTTATCGGCATATGCAACAAGCCTGATCATAAAAGCAAGAGGTGGGTTACTTGATTTAAACTCAAAATCATTTACACGTAACAATTCTAATGCCCTCTGCACAATTTGTAATCTGAACGAGCCAGAAAACACACATCATTTCCTTGGAGTATGTCCCATTTTTTCGGTATACAGATTTAAATTTTTTGGAAAATATGTGCTTGAGGAAAATGAAATATTGGATGCTTTAAATGGTACGAATTTTGATTCACTACATAAATACTTAATGGTTTGTCTTAAATACAAGAAACTTATAATTAATGAGTATAATTTTTAAAAATTTTAATGAAATATTGTATAAAATTAATAGTCTATGTAGAATATGGCAAACAGCTATAATGCTATGCCAAATATAGATATATATATATACAATTGAATGCACATGTATAGATAAAATAATGTAAATGAACATGTAATGTATAATAATATAATCTATTAATAAATATATAAATATAATATAAATATGTTTGGGACATATGTTGAAAACAATTCTTTCCTGCTTGCATGCGTCATAGATGAACTATATCAGTCAATTACTTTAGATTGTGCTGACATTTTAATAAGGTTTCCCAAAATACTGGTCTAGAAATGTCCCAGAAAACTTTTAGACACCAGTATCAACATAATGCAATTTGATGTTTCCGGTGGTTTCCAGTAAGACAACAGATGCTAATAGTTTGGGATTCATCTTATTTGTCATATGATTATAAAAACAGCTTAAATTTTTTACCACTGATCTATTTTCAAATCTTATTAAGTAAAGACTACATAATGCAAAATCTTTCCTTAAAAATTACATAATATAATTCAAGTCGATTTTACATTTGATGACATTGCACATAGGTTTCAATCAGGAAATTTTTGGCCAAAACCTTGTTTTTGAAGTTTCGAAATTTTAATTTTTTTTATAACGTTAGTATTCGTTGGTTGGCGCTGTACCAAAGTTGACATTTTCTTTTGTAAAAATAAAATAGACTTTGTGCTGTAAAATATAAAATTTTTGTTGTATTCCGTCGCTGCATAAATATACAGAAGTGAGACCAAAGTTATTATGAATCGGGAAGCTTTTAATGAGTACTTTTATAATATTTACAAAAAGAGCGATGAAATTTGTAAAATTAGCGTAATAAAATCAATGTTTTTATATATATTAAAAATTATTTTTTTTACAAATATTTTTTAAATATACTTAAACTTTTAAAAAAATGTCCAAATTTGTCCACCTCCAAATCGAATTTGAAAGATAGCAGGGGGTCTGTACTAATAAATTCAGAAGTCAAATCTTGCTCAAATTTGCCACAGTTAAAATAAAGTGGATTTTTCTATTTTAGGATGGGAGAATTTTTTGTAAATACCTGTTGAGACTGTACGTAGTATCCAATTGAAATAGAACGGTAATGCAAACATCTATCAACAAACATCTATCAACCGATTTTCCTTAAAATTCATATTTAAGGGTTTCAGAGTGTAGGAAACAAGTATGTATATTTTTTTTGAAAATATGTCCATTTTTTTTCATAGCCCCCACATAAAAGTACCGTCCGATTTTAGATATTTTGTGGATTTTAGCGACACGTTATGACCGATTCGGCTGAAATTTAGTATTTTGACCTCTTGGAAGATATGAAATCTTCGTACCAAAAATTATTAACATAGGTCAATGTTTTGGTTTAGACCCCACACAACGGGACCACCCTGTTCAACAAATTCTGGCAGTTTTTGTTCATTTTGGTCGATAAAACGTGAGAATTGCTGTTTGTACACATTTATTATAAATAATAATTAATTTCAATACAAAATGGACGTTGAAATAGTTTTGGCCAGAAAATTTGGCTTTGGGACCATTGTGCATTGAAACGAATTCAAATATATATTTTTTAAATATTGGTTTACCTAATTTTGTTGTAGTTGTTGTTTTAAAAGTAAACAACATTGCAAATAATAGGCTGAAAAAGAAAATAACAACTATTTCAAATATTTTAGAGCAACCCTACAAGATGTGTTCAATAATGACAAGCAACCCTCCTCATACGTTAGGAAAAAGATTCCAATCAAGTTTTTTCTTCTACTTTTTTTTTCTTAAGTTATTTTTTGGCCGATTGGGGTCAGACACGGTACACATGTGATATATTTGTGTATGTTCGTAGAACTTTCTTTCTAATGAAGGGACAAAGAGGAAAACTTTCTTAGATGACCCTTGTTATTTGCTTCTACTCCCTGCCTATGATGACATTCTGAAGATAGTGGAGCTAATAAAATAATAGCACAGTATTTTGCGTAGGATGTGTATCGATTTACGATATAATGTATTTTCGCATCGTGTTGGACAGTGGTTGTGTGTGCTAAAAGTGTAGCAAAAAATAATAATAATAAAATAAAAATAAAATAAAATAAAATAAATTAAATAAAATAAAATAAAATAAAATAAAATAAAATAAAATAAAATAAAATAAAATAAAATAAAATAAAATAAAATAAAATAAAATAAAATAAAATAAAATAAAATAAAATAAAATAAAATAAAATAAAATAAAATAAAATAAAATAAAATAAAATAAAATAAAATAAAAATAAAATAATAAAATAATAAAATAATAAATAAAATAATAAAATAATAAAATAATAAAATAATAAAATAATAAAATAATAAAATAATAAAATAAAATAAAAAGTAAGAAAAGCGTTAAGTTGATGACACAACCTTCAATATACCAAAAATCGAGAAGTACACTTCTATGGGGGTAATTTGAAGAAAAGGGCTTATAATGATAATTTTCTTTTGCTATATTTTATACACCCATGACAGTTTAAATACTAAATTTCAGTCATATCGGTGGTATATTAAGGCCACAACTTTCAAAATACCGTAAATCGGGAGATACGGTCCTATGGGGCTATTTGAGGGCGTCGACCTATACCGGCATATTTCGAGTGGAATGTTTCATACCCCTATCAAAAACTTAATACCAAATATCAGCTATTTTGGTGGGGAACGAAGACTAACTACCGCATGTCAGTCATTTCGATGGGATATTAAGCAGCTACCTTCAATATACCGAAAATCTTTGCTATTACATCCAGTATAAATACAAAACTACCTTATCAGAGCATGCGTAATCCCAACTTCATGCATAATTACAACTCCATTTAAACTTCAGTGTATTTCCTGGTTGTCTCGCCCTACAAATAATTCTCATTCACTCCGTAAACCCAGATGGATAAGATGTCTAGTTTTCGTCGCTGAATTTGTCGAGTGCTGGCGTACGAAGTACAAGATAAGACGTGTGGAATTGTCCGCAGTCACTTGAACCGAATCTAGCAACAGCCGTTGGCCCTGCGATTTGTTCGCTCCTTGCGATTTGTTCTCTCCTGCCGATTCGTTCGCTCCTGTCAATCTGTTCGCTCCTTGCGATTTGTTCGCTTCTGCCGATTCGTTCGTTCTGTCGATCCGTTCGCTCCTTGCGATTTGTTCGCTCCTGTCGATTCGTTCGCTCCTGTCGATTTGTTCGCTCCTGTCATTCGTTCGCTCCTGCCGATTCGTTCGCTCCTTTGTCAAACTATATCCGACTCTTTTCTTTACAGAACAGCAATCCGAATAGGAACGAACTGAACTCAACACCCGAAGACTACCGAGCTGAATTCAACACCCGAAGACTACAGAGCTGAACTCAACACCCGAAGACTACCGAGCCGAACTCAACACCCGAAGACTACCGAACCGAGCCAAACACACGAAGACTACCGGGCCGAATCCAACACCCGAAGACTACCGATCCGACAGCAATCCGAATAACACCGAGCCGTGCGATACCCCAACATCGGGAACTACCGACCCATACTGCCGACCGAGGGCTGACGATCAGAAGATTCCCGATTTCATTATTGCCGAGCCGAGTGTTATCGACCGACTGTCAACTCTGAAGCACAGTTCCATCGTGTCTCATCTTACTTAAGGTTTGTGGGTCCTTGAATCGACCCTGGCAGCGTCTGAGCTAACCTCAGCCTTTGGTAAAACCACTCGTTATAACGTTCTATGGGGGCTATATGTAGACATGGACCTATACCGACAATTTCAGGTGGAAAATTTTGACCCCAGCTAACACTGAATACCAAATTTCACAAATTTCGGTGGGATATTGAGGACACGACCTTCAAAATGCCGAAAATTGGGAGATATCGTCCTATGGGGGTATATGAGGACGTGGACCTATACCGGCAAATTTCAGGTGGAAAGCTGTATACCCCCAACGAAGACTAACTGCCAAATTTCAGTCATTTCGGTGGGATATTAAGGTCACAACCTTTAAAATATCGAAAACCGGGAGGTACCGTTCTATGGGGGTTATATGAAGACGTGAACCTATACCGACAAGACCAAATACCAAATGTCTGACATTTCGGTGGATTAATGTGGCTACAATCTTCTAAATATCGAAAATCGGGAGGAACCGTTCTATGGGAGCTATGTATATAAAGGCGTGGAAAATAATTGCAAATTTCTGGGGTAAAGTTTTATGCCCCAAAGAAGACTAATAAAATCTTCAAACTACCGAAAATCGGGAGATATCGTCCTATGGGGGCTATATCAAAACGTGGACCTTACGTACATATAATAGATTTTACCAAAATTTCATTCACCTACTTCAATTCGTTCGGACGCTAGAGTGATTTCCACAGACGGAATATGTATAGTTGGTGGGGTCTACAATGATTATTTCGAGTAGTTACAAACGGAATGACAAACTTAATATAACCCCCATCTACGGAATTTGAGTGATATTTTTTAATTTATTTCAAGTGGCTAAGGAAAAAATCAAAAGGAACCGCCTTACGCCCATGTCTCTCTTATTCTTGTGTTTTGACAACAAACAAGTGATTTGTTATTTTGAAACACTGTACATGTTTCCCTCTTTGGTAAGGGAAACAAAGCGTAGATGTCAATACTATTTAGATGACTGCAATGTGTTAAATGTCAGGAATTTCTTGAGGGGGAGAAAAACTATTGAATTCAAGACGAAATAGCAATGATAACAAGAACAACAAACAAAACAACAAGTTGTTAATAAAAACACCAATGCCAATGGTCTACAACTTGTGGATACGGCAATTTTCCATGTGTGGACATTCAAAGGTCATCATTATCGAAAGAATGAAAGAAAACGAAAACTGTTGATAGGCTACGATGGTCAAGATAATGACAACTACAATCTGATGATGGTGGTGTGGTGGTGGTGGTAGGCAAGTTGTTGTTTCTTGTTAAAGTCATTGAACGAACTCAATAAAAGGAAATCAAATTAGGCTTCATAAAGGTGTAATGATGATACCAAAATACTTTGTTCTCTGTTTGATTTGATGAGTTGACCAAAAATTCGAGTATTCGAAGCCGAATAAGACAAAAACGCCCACCCACTTTGTATCCTTTGCGTGTGTTGTTTTGTTATATCTTTTGTTCTTACAACGTAGTTGGGGCCACTTGAATTGGTGTTCCATCGTCAATCGGTCGCCCGGTTGGTCAGTGGTAGGTATGCGGATGGATGTACACAAATATTCATCCATTGTAATGATGTGAAATCATATTGTCATTCAATTTCCGATTTATGCTGAGTCATCTGGAAGCTATTGAGTGTCGGCGGTAATATTTAACTCGTGTTCTTTCTGTCGTTTTGTGTTTTGTTCTGAGTTGAGAATATTTGATTTTGGCCATAAACGCAAAACACAGTTCATTCATATGAACGTTCAAATTGCAGTTACTTTCATTAGTCGACATTTTGTTGGCGGCAGTGGCTCTTCCCAAAAGCAAACACTTCAAAAGTGCAGTTTCAAGGTACTCCACAACAAACCCAAGAGGTCTACTTGAGAAAATGTTTGTTTGAAGAAGAGTACTGTTGATGCTGCCAATGTGATGTGGTAACTGATGTTGTTGTCTTTTCTACTGCCTTTTTTACCTCGCTGCTGCAATGTGTTAGTCTTGATGACTCAATATCATCATCAACATCACCCATCATTATCGAATCGCAGTTGCTCAGATTGGTGGTTTCGATGGATTTTCTGGAAAATATAAGAGCCCCACTTGAATTTGCGTCTGTTTGTCGGGTTCTATTATCACATGTAACGATTTGTTTATTTAGCATTTACAGTCTCAGCGTGCATTGTATGAGCAGTCGGTAAGGAAGACTACTTGAATTCGCTCCCCCGATTTGTTTATCCAATAATTGAAATGACGCCTTTGATGCCTGATGAAACAATACCAAAATGGGGTAAAACCCTCAAAATGTAGGTTGTTTAGCAAATCATGAAGAAGTGCAATGGATGCAATTCACCGCATTGGAAATATAGGGAATAGATATTTCATTTCTTACAAGCTCTACTTTAAGAATCAAATTATTTAATTTATTTTTTACACAAAACGTAATGCAGTTTCATTTATTGTTGTGTTATTATGGCGAAGATCAAAATCCTGAAAACAAAAAAACCTAAAATGTGACCTTTGACATCAATTTATTGTTTGTTTTTTTCTCATCTCAACTTACCAGGTGTAAGCACTTTTCATTTAAAGTTAGTTAAGGCCATGGTTTCTGAGTCGGAGTCTGGTGTCGGAGTCTAGCAAATTTTGCTGAAGTCGGAGTGGTGAAAAAACCTCGACTCCGACTCCGGGCAACAATTTGTTCTACATTTATCAATAATTTGTTAAATAAAAAATTCTTTAAATCAGTTGAAGGACCGTCATTTGAATACAACCCTTTTGATCTGTATGTCGATTACAAAATGTATATCGGCAACATTTTTGGGTCAATTGATTGTATATAATACACTTTGGAATAATGGTTTCATTTCCCACATATTCTTGGGGAAGATCTTCTAAAAGATTTACTGGTCATCTAATAGAAGGCTCACTTGTCTTCTCATTTTGTTTTCTATTAGAAGTTATTAATGTCTTCTGTGAAAGAACCTGTTGGACTTCTATAAGAAGTGATATTGAGCGTACTAAACTTATTGCTGAATTTGTATGAGAAAAGTTACAGTCTTCTTTAAGACTATCTTCCATCAAGCGTATAAGGTAAATTTGTCAATAGATCTATGCTGGGGAAGGCACAAATGTATGCTTTATAATAGAGTTATAATTCAAATGTCCGAAAGCAAAAATGATCAGCAAATCGACGTCAAATTATAGGCATATTGTATGTATATGTCTATTTAATCATTTCTGATTGTCTGTTCGTCCTTACCGAACATGACGTTGGTTTTACTTGTTTTCTTTTTAAAGTGGTAGACAAATGCAATTTCCGCGATAAGATACTAACTTTGTTATTCCGTTTGTAACACATCGACATATTCGGCAGAAACTGTATAAAATATAAAGATGTCTGTCTATCTGTCCATCTCTCTGTTCAAATCAGCTCATTTAAAATTGAGCTATAAAGTCTTAACATATTTGGTATTCAAAATGGATTATATCGGTCCACGTTTTTATACAATTCCACAGAGTGGTACCGACTCATTTCTGCATTTTGGAGGATTTAACCATATTGTAGGGGTATACAAATCCCTGAAAAGAATTCTCGGTGGAGGTTTACGATTTAATATAAGACCATGTATTTCGAAGGTTTTTTTTGGCACATTACACTATATTCTGCACACCACAAAAAAAGATGTCCGGAAAATGGAATTTTTTATAGTTGTTTTACTATTTTGATCTTTAAGAACTGTACCTAGAAAGTTTATATATTCTAGAAACTTTCTTACTGAGACCTTAGGAATATGTTTGTAGTTGACTCTTTTCTTGAATTTTGAACGTTTGGTATTTAAGGACGGACCAGAACCCGAGAAAAAGGATACAAACTAGTATTTGTTTAATGTTATTTTGTTATTCTGACCTTTAAGAACTGTTTCTACAGATCAAAACCCCCGAAAAAAATTTAAAAGGAAGTTGACCTCAGTGATTTTATCCTTGAATATGAAGATCTACAACTTTCCCTCCAAGAGCAAATAAAAAATTCTTCACAGTTTGGACAAACTTAACCATTTTGACATTAAGGCTTCCTGTCTTTTGGGATCCATAAACGCGAAAGTGCATGTGATGGCGAAATACGATGGGCCTTGTGTTTACAAAATATGACTCAAAAAATCACAAACAGTGGTATCGGACAGCAATTACGGCAATTTGGAATTTCGGCTCTCATTGGTACATAGTACCAATTCGGATAATTGTAAATATACTCGTAGGTCTTTCTTTAGGTAGAGAAACCTTATGACGATACCGTCTGCTTTTAGTTATTTTGATAGGTTTTGCTACATGTTCATGCTGAATTGGGTTTTACTTTTTATTTTTTTTTTTACATTTAGAGTGGTTTAATTTATTTTCGTAGTCGACTCCGTAGTTGCAGTCAAAAGTCGGAGTCGTGAAAAAATTGGCATGGAGTCGTAGTCTGACCAAAAATGGCTTGACTCCGAAGCCCTGGTTAGGGCGTACCGTGTCATATGAAGACTGCATTTGCCGACAGTCCGGCCAAAGACATGCCCCTTTGATTTTTTATATTAAAATGATTAACATATGTTTTTAAGCGCTTTTAAATAATATATCTGTAGTGCGATTCCCTAACTCATTTTTTGAGTTACCGACAAAATTCGGTAACATTAAAACGCAAATTTATAAATGGAAAGTTCAAATAAAAATTAACAACACTGTTGTTATCGGTAGAACTTTGCAATTACTTTTTATTGGTTGCTAACTTACCGAATAATTTTGTTAATTACCGAAATTATAAACATTTTAATTTTACTATTTAATCGCACTACTGGTCTGCTAGTCCATGCCTACGGTGTGGCATGAACACTTATAAAACTCCATATAAATAGAAGTTATCACTCTGCGCCTTTGTCTTCTAGCCACGATTGTAGCATATCGGTTGGGTGTGTGGGACTTCGCTACACTAGCGGTCATCTGAATAGGTTTGAATTTTTTTCTTTTTATATGTTAAGGTATCTTCTGATGTGTTCGTATTGCAGATCCATACTATTTACTTTTTGGGAGTCCTATACTATGCCAACATTCCCAAGAAAAAAACTTGACGGTGTTGCCATATTTTTGGAAAATGTCCTAATTATAATAAAAAATGTACAGAAAAGTGTCAAATTCTTGCGATCATCAGAATAGGTTTGAATCAAATAAAATTGAAAAATTGTACTACCCATGCAAATATTGCGCAGTTTTTTGGTTCTGTTTAATAAAATGGAACATTCTGATAAATCCTACAACAAATTTGATCCGCTTTATTTGGAACTTGGTTCAATTCTCAAAATGGAAAAGTTAGCAAGAACTTTCAGATAAAATCAAGAAATGTTCCAACAAAATCGTTTTAAAAACTTGCTTTAAATTACTTTTTGATTTGAGCTTCGAAAATTGTCTGAAAGCAAATATTAAGTGTAGCCATATTGTACCCAAAAGCGAGAGATACCTTTCAATGGGGGCTATATAACGGCATCTGCCAAAGTATACCTCCAACGAAGACTAAATACCAAATTTCAAACATTTCAGTGTGATATTGAGGCCACAACCGCTAAAATACCGTTCTATAGGGGCTATATGAAGACGTGGAGCTATACCTACAAATTTTAGGTGGGAAGTTTTATACTTCTAACGTCATTTGACATTTTTGTTGGAAAGTTTGACAGTTTTCAGCTTTTTTTTAGGCTTGATTGTGACACCTCCAAAACATGGTTTTTGAACGCTTTTGCAGCATCTTCTGGCGATTGCTGCTATTTTTCAGGTTCGTAAGCATGATTCGTCACCTGTATCCATCGATTCGAAGCACCGCGATCCTATTTTTTCGAAATTTCTTGCACCGATCAACACGGGATCCAACGAGAAAACCACAATATTTGTCGCCAATGATGTCTATATCTTACGGGATTTAACATGGCGATCTTGGATTATCTGTTCACGCACACTTAATTTGTCCTGCGCAACGGCCGTTTTTGAACGACCATCACGACTATCGTTTTTTAGAGAGTGTCCGCCACGATTGAATTCATTGAACCAGTTGTTCATAGTCCTATAAGATGGTCATTTATCGACATACAAAGATTTAGTTTGATCGATGCACTGTTGCCGTGATTATCCACGTCGAAAATTATGAAAAATTATCGGAAGAAAATGTTCACAAGTAAATTCCATTTTTTTGCTAAGTGATTTTTCATGTTACTTTTAACAACCCAACACTTGGTCATATGTATGTCTAACTAACGTTAAGGCTAAAAACTGTTAAACTTTCAAAAATGTCAAATGCGACCTGGCAACTCTATATCAGAAGGTTTTCGAGTGACCCTCGAATTTAACGTTATACAACATGACGATCTTGTAGTCATGGGCTAACGTTTTTTATGCGGATTTGTTTTGCCATATTCGCAATAGAATTGAAATATGAAACCCAGTGGGTTTATTAAATCCGGTTATATAAACTGGTATACCCCGGTTACACTATTGAAGGTTAACCCACTGGGTTTAATAGATCCAGTGGGTTATTCTTTGGTGGTCACACTTAGGTTTTCGAGGATATAAACTGCCAGCTGATGTTTGTTTACGTATACATACAAAATAACACATAAATATCAAAAAAATAGTTTTCAAAAATTAAAATGGTAACTATTGATGCATTACAACAAGTATTTAAGCAGTATTGTGATTGATTGGAAAACAAAAAAATATGGGACAAAATGAATAAATAGTGAGCAAAGAAAACATTTACTCTTGTGTCAGACACTGAAAATAACACATGAAAATATTTTAGCTTTTAGGAGAGAGCGGCGGTGAAGGAGCTCCCTTTCTCCCTTCTTACCCATAAGCTCAAAACATTTTCATGAAAATTTTCATAGTCTGGCACAAGACTATCCGAAAATTTAATATAGTCGTGTTTTACACTTGTACGATTTCTCGTATGAGATATCGTCCCCTCTTTGCTCATATTCGTATATTTTACACGCAGGGATAAATTTTTGTATCATGGTACTTTTTGTTAAAAAAAAGTGTCTAACGAAAAAAAAATAATTTTATGATTTCACTGTGCAACACGAAAATTATTAACCATATTCTGACACCGCAGTGTGATAGAACACCAAAAATGAGAAGACACGTGTTTCGCCGTTTTTCCCTATCTCATCAACTTTCGCGGCTATAGGCCTCCAAAGGTTTGAGGCTTTGATGTAGAAAGGGTCATTTAGTCAGGACTATATCTTTCAAACCGTTAGGAAATTTGAATTTATCACGGAGGCAAAGTTGTAGCTCTTCTCTTAAAGAACAAAAATTGTGAACACATATAACCAATCAAGCTTCATCTGCAAGGTCAAAATCGCCTTGGTCAAATTTATTTTAAAATTTGTCTCAAGTTTTGTTATACAGCTATCAAACCGATCAAATTTGAAGCAAACAACCAACTACAAAAATTTACCCCAGATCTCAACATACATCTTTTTAGAATATACGAACTCTGTAGAAACGGATCTTAATGGTCAAAATAGCAAAACAATTGCGGTTTTTATCCTCTTTTCTAGGATTCTGCTCCATAAATATTAAACCGTTCAAAATTCAAGAAAACAATGAACCACAATAGCGTAGCAAAGGCATCAATAAACAACTTTCTGGAATATGCGAAATGTCTATGAAGGTTCTTAATGGTAAAAATAGCAAAAATCTTTTGAAAATATCTAATTTTAATACTTTTTTCTCCGACTCTGCTCCAAAGATACGCAACCACACAAAAATTAAGAATACCGTCAACCAAAAAAATGTACCTAAGATTTCAATAAACAACTTTTTAGAACATATGAAGATTCCAGGAATGATTCTTAGAGCTGAAATTCACGAAAAATTAAATTTTTTAACATTCCCCCTGCTCAGGTTTGGAAATAACAAACTGTTAAAACTCAAAGAAATTTGAAAGGTTTGTTATTTACGAACCTGAACAGGAAAGAATGATCTAAAATAATCGAATTTTGAGCTTGAAGAATCGTTCCTAGAATCTTCATTTGTTCCAGAAACTTGTTTATTGAAATCTAAGGTACATTTTTGTGGTTGACTGTATCCTAAATTTTTTGGCGGTTGCGTATATTTGGACCAGAGTCGGAGAAAAAAGTATAAAATGGGATATATTCAAAAGATTTTTGCTATTTTTACCATTAAGGACCGTTCATAGACATTTCGCATATTCCAGAAAGTTGTTTATTGAAGCCTATGCTACGCTATTGTGGTTCATTGTTTTCTTGAATTTTGAACGGTTTAATATCTATGGAGCAGAATCCTAGAAAAGAGGATAAAAACCGCATTTGTTTTGCTATTTTGACCATTAAGATCCGTTTCTACAGAGTTCGTATATTCTAAAAAGATGTTTGTTGAGATCTGAGGTACATTTTTGTAGTTGGTTGTTTGCTTCAAATTTGATCGGTTTGATAGCTGTATAACAAAACTTGAGAACAATATTAAAAGAAATTTGACCAAGGCGATTTTGACCTTGCAGATGAAGTTTGATGGGATATATGTGTACACAATTTCTGTTCTTTAAGACAAGAGCTACAACTTTGCCTCTGAGCTAAATTCAAATTTCCTAACGGTTTGGAAGATATAGTCCTGACTAAATGACCCTTTTTACATCAAAGCCTCAAAACCTTTGAGGCCTATAACCGCGAAAGTTGATGAGATAGGGAAAAACGGCGAGACACGTGTCTTCTCATTTTTGGTGTTCTATCACTTTGTGGAGTCAGAATATGGTTAATAAAACATGACTCAAAAAATTACACACAGTGTTTTCAAATAACTTTAGATTTATAAAGGCCTTAATATTTCATACGACCAATCGTAAAAGCGTAAAACACGACAAGCTCTGTTGTGAAAACAGTTGCAACTTTTCGTACTTTTGAGCATAGTTGCATTTTTTGCACATACATCTAATACAACCCTGCATTTTTGGAGCATTTGTGCCAGATTTTAAATAAAACCAGCCGTGACAGGATTTAATTTTTGTATGGCAAATTTGGTTAGATTTGTCCAGATTAAGAAAATAAATCCTCATGAAGTGGGTTAACCCGGCAAAAAGCTGTAGTGTAACCATGCTATTAAACCGGTTATATAAACCCAGTTGGTTTATTAAATCCGGTTATATACATTATACATTATAATTACACTATAATAGGATCAATGCATCATTTTCGGATGGAATTTTCATTCCATTTGTTTCCCAACATAACGCCATTTAACGCTGCAGACAAATGTCCCATCTCACATTTTCTCACGCAAACTGGCTGTGACAAGAAAAGTTTAAACTGCCAAATCTTTTTTTATTAAAAATATCCCCCCAATAACTGTCCTTTGCCGGGCACAGGTTCGCATGGCAATATTCAATATTAAGTTTTTAGCTGTCATTTGGATTATTTTAACACGATCCCATTTAAAAATGCCAACTGATCATCAAATACCAGTAGCCAAAAGCAGAAGCAACATTTTCTGCTGCAACACTGATTGTACTGGTCATGCCAAAGCAAGCCATCCATGGTGGTGCCTAATACAAATAAACCGTTCACACAGACTATCTTGTCCTGTGAACGGTGGCGAACAGTTGCCATAAAAGCTGATCGGGGAGCATGCGCCTGAGCGTGATTTAGGCGAATTCACGAACTTAATGAAGTTCTTTACATCACGCAATGTTCCTCCGGAAATACGGGGGAACACCATGGGCAGCCAGACGAGACTGGCCTCTAAGTGTCTGTCGCAATGTATATGCTCGCACACCAGCATCGTCATCACACACGGCTACCAAGTAAAGATCTCATTAACACCACGAGGATAATTAAACTTTGACAACAAGATCTAGATTGGTGTCCAACCGAATGGCCTTAGAGAGTGGATTGGCGATGGGATTATAGCCTTAAAGCTGTTGATACAGACAGCCAGCAACAACAACAACATATTTTGGCTCTGTGGTAGTCAAATGCTTGACAATGATATCAAGCAAAAATGTTAAGCACGATTTGCAAAGAAGCAAAAAACGCATTAAATCCCAAATGGCGCTTGCACCCGAGCAACAACATTACCAAACAACAACCAGCCAAGTAACTGAGACCTACTTAACAATGTTTAAGTAGTTTTTTGTGAAGCGTTAAATAATTAGAGGATTTTTAATGTTGTTGTTTTCAGCAACAAGCGAAAAAATCGGCAAAGGGGCATAACTGAAATGTTTTGAATGTCCCAGCCAATTAAGGTTGCCAAAGCCAAAATTGACTTCCTTTTCGTTTTCAAACTCCAAATTAGAGTAAACCGAATTTCTTGGTTTGTCATTTAGCAGGCTACTTCATTTCATTTGTGGAGAGACATCATAACAATGTCAACTTGCTTAATGGTCACTTTGGAATCTCGTCTTTTGATTCTCTGTCTGTCCACCCGGTGCTGCGTGTGTGTGGCTGATGATTCGCTTGTTTGTGAATTGTTGTAGTTTTTTGAAGTTTTGTTGATTTTTGTTGCTGTGATTTGGCCACTGAGCCTTTTATCAATCAAACAAACTTTCTGATTGTTTTCTGAGATTGTTTTTGGTGGTTTTCGCGATGGGGCTACTGTTCCGTTGGTTTTTTTGTTTTCTTGATTTGTCTTATATAAGTCGCTGAGATGTGATGTTACATTTGAAACCTTTTGATTGATGTATCGTTTTCAAATCTACCATAAACATGTCTTTTTTTCCTGACGGACTACTGCCATCCTTGACTCTCGTCTCGATGATGGTCTAAAACACCAGAATCGAAGGAATTTTTGTTGATTTCCTTCTGTTGCACAGTGGTATTTTAAAGTGACATAATGCCAATTACAATGTAATAATTCAAGAAGCCTAATGGGTCGGAAAAGATGCCAGGGGCCAATATGCTACAGTTAAGATAAAAGGACTTATTTTAATCATTGCTCTGACTCTTCCGTGCTCAGATTCAAATTTTCTGCAACCTGGAATAAGGAAATATGTGCGTGGGTGTATGCAGTTTATCGTGCGGTTCCAGGCCACAAGCAGGCCGTGTGTTGGGTATCGTGTACCTCTGTTATGTCCCGTTCCATGGTAATCGAGTTATTGATGTTGGCTCATTGGTAATTGGGTTGACATGATCGGCTCGAAAATAATCGGGCTGTTGGTGTTGACTCGATGAATATCGGGTTGTTGGTGTCGGGTCAGAAGTAATCGGATGTATGGCTCCGCTCTGAAGTATTGTTGGCTCGGTGGTATTTGGGAGTGTTACTCACCTCTGAAGTACTCGCGTGTGCGCGTGTGGTTGGTCGGTTTGGTGATAAGTTGGTATATTGCTCGGCTCTAGGAGTGGCTGCTGTCGGTTTGGAGGGCGTCGGTCGTTTTGCTCGTCTCTAAAATTCGTATGTGGTCGTTTCAATGGCAATCGATGTGTGTATTATTTCAAATATGTTCGATTGTGTATTAATTCAATTATCAGATCATGGTTCTTCTGATTTCAGATTCAACAAGTAAGAAAGTATCAGTCAGCAGTGCTGACTTAGATATACCCTCAGCCCCTGACCAAAAGAAAAAACAACAAAACCAGGGAGTATTGATTTACGACAGAAAAAATAATCAAAACGATCCGAGAGCAGCTCTTAAACTTCACTTTATCCTAAGTTTTTGTGGGAGGTACCCGAAGGAGTGGACCGACATCGTCCATATTCCAACCTGATACATGACTGGATGAAATAATACGATGTGTGACGTCTGCATCAATCAGAAATTCCATGTGAAAATTATCTTGCGGATTTGCAATTTTGGTTGGTGCCGTCAGAGTTCCTTGGAGCTTTTAGGCCAACATCTTAGGAAGTATGGACTTGCACAAGAAACAAATTGTACGGTCAAAAAAAGGGAGCCGTAAAGACAACTTTCAAAACTATCCGAGAGGGGCTCTTAAACATCACTTTATCCGAATTTTGTGCGGAAGGTACCCGAAGGAGTGTACAGATATAGCCCATATTTGAACCCGATCTAAGAAAAGAACTAAGAAAAGATCTCCATTCCTCTCTGTTTTTCGCTTGACTTTTTGGAATACCGCGTCTTTCCATTTCTTCATCCGCTTGTATGCTCCATCGAAGCTTAGGCCTGCCGATTCTGCGTGCACCGCCATGTGGCATGTATTCATACGCCATTTTAGCGGGTTCATCATCGCTCATTCTCATGATATGGCCTAGCCAACGCAATCGTTGCATCTCGATACGTTTAACTATATTCATGTCTTTGTATAGCTCACATGGCTCGTGATTCATACGACGTCGATATTCACCGTCAACGCAAATCGGCCCGTAGATCTTTCGAAGAATTTTCCTCTCAAACACACCAAGCACTGCCTTATCTGCTTGCGCAAGTACCCATGCTTCGGAGCCATACATTAGCATGGGTAGTATCAGCGTTTTGTATAGTGTTATTTTTGTTTGACGAGATGTGGCTTTGTTTTTAAATTGCTTACTTAGACCATAGTAGCATCTGTTGGCCAATACAATTCTTCTTCTTATTTCACAACTGATGTTGTTTGTTGTGTTTATGGCAGTGTCGAGGTAGACGAAGTTTTTAACTACCTCAAAATTGTAGGTACCAATCGACACCATCAATTTGGTCTTTTCGCCGTTTACCGCCAGACCCACTTTCGCAGATTCTGCTTCGACCTTCCTAAAGGTATCAGTTACTTCCTTTACGGATCGTCCCACGATGTCTATGTCATCAGCATAGGCAAGTAACATGTGGCTATTGGTGTAAATTGTGCCATTTCTTTTGACATTTGCATCTCGTATTACCCTTTCCAGCAAAATGTTGAAAAGATCGCACGAAAGGCTGTCTCCTTGTCTGAAACCTCTTTTGGTACAAAATTCTTCGGAGAGGTTCTTTCCAATTTTAACTGAGGACCTGGTATCAGTTAAAGTCATCTTACAAAGCCGGATGAGCTTTGCGGGGATACCAAATTCAGACATTGCGTGGAATACCTTTGATCGGAGGGGACTGTCGAATGCTGCTTTATAATCGACAAAAAGGTGAAATGTGTCGATCTGCATCTCTTGGGTCTTCTCTAGGATTTGCCGCAGGGTAAATATCTGGTCAATGGTGGACTTGCCAGGTCTAAAGCCACATTGGTATGGTCCAATTATTTCGTTGACCATTATTGGCTTTAGTCGTTCGCACAATATTCCTGACACTATCTTATAGGCAATAGGGAGAAGACTTATGCCCCTATAGTTTGAGCATACAGTCTTATCTCCTTTCTTGTGGACGGGACATAGGATGCTCAGGTTCCAATCGTCGGGTACGCGTACTTCCTGCCAGATGGTGCTAACTAGCTGATGCATACACCTTATCAGCGCGTCGCCTCCGGTTTTAAACAGCTCGGCTGGTAAGCCATCGGCTCCTGCTGCTTTATTATTCTTCAGCCGGTTGATTGCTGTTTTTACCTCATCTTGGCCGGGCGGTATACATTCTATACCATCTTCTGGGATTGGATCTGTGGTATCATCGTCTTCGCTACTATTGGATACCAGCAGATTGGAGAAATGTTCCTTCCATATGCTGAGCACGCTATCTGTATCTGTTACCAGATTACCTTGCTGGTCTCTACAGGAGGATGTGCCTGTACCAAAGCCATCTGTTTGATGTTTCACTCTTTGGTAGAATTTTCGGACTTCATTCTGGCTCCTGTACATCTCGATTTTTTCACACTCCCACTTTTCCATTTCTCTCTTTTTCTTGCGGAAAAGACGTTTCTCTTCTCTCCTTTTCTCCCGATATCTCTCTCGCGCGCTACGCGTTGCTACTGATTGTAAAGTAGCTCTATATGCCGCATTTTTATCTTCTGTAGCAGCACGACACCCCTGGTCATACCATAAATTCCTTTGTGGAGGTCTCTGGAATCCAAGTATGGATTTTGCGGCTGTTTGCCTGGAGTGGGCAATATGTTGCCATTGTGTTGTTATGTTATCGGGGCAAGGAGTGCTCGCGTTAAGCAATTGGGCTAGTTGAGTGGAATATGCTGTGGCTATCTGTTGTGTTTGGAGAAAATATTACGATATCCAAAATTTAGTTCGAAGCAGTTGATCCGTTCGAGAGTTATCGTGCGCACCAGCCAGCCAGATAGACGGACCGACATGGCTAAATCGACTCCAAATTGGCTGAAACGAATTTCGTCCAAACATACTTGGGGTCTAAAACCGTTATTTCGATGAGGCACATTTTTTGTCTTATCAAAGTGTATATACCTTGCTTAGCCTAAATGCTGAGGGTATACAAATTCTGCAACCTTGACTGCTTGAGTCCACAAAGAGTCACGAGACAGGTGAGTGGGGTTAGCTGGAGAGCTAAACAAATTCAGCGTGTCGTGTGGTCCTAATCGTCAATCAATTCGGGCCTAATACGAATTAAGGCGGCTGAATCGTCGGGATCTTAACTATTCTACAAACACTCGCTTTTGCCTTGGCAGCTGGCGTTCTTCTGCCGCGATGGATGCGGGTGGTCACCTAGTAAGGCATTCATATTTTATCAATCTATGTACTGCCTGCGCGACTGCATCAGTGTGAATGATATCCAGGCCTACCTGATAGGCTCGTGGGTCTAGAAGTTCTCCTTTATATCTTTGGACCTCTCTCTCTCTAGACCATGAAGACATGACAGGGTGGGGGAAACCTTTGCGTTAAATTATGACAGGGAAGATCACTGCGATAAAACCCAAGCAGGTACTGCATCGACAACATTCTTTTGTTTTGATGCACCGGTAAAATTTTCATCTCCTCGTGAAGTTGGTCCACTGGTGCCAACAGAAGGCATGCTGGCAGGTTAGAATATTCTTCCGTGTAGCGCTAACATTTACATGTCACGCTGGCGCCGAATAGCTTAACACTGACCGGCCTATTGCTTTGTAAAAGGTCAACAAGGTTTCTTTGCCAGCACCCCAAGGCCTGTCGGCCAGCGACTTGAGGATCCTATCGCAAATAGCTGTGGCTTGCGCGGACGACTTAAACATGCTATAGAACGTTACACCCAATATTTGGGAGTAGTTAGTGGTCGGAATTAGTACACCGTCGAACACTATGTTCTGCGGGAGCCACATTTTTGCCATACAAGTGCTTAACAGTGTGGCGGTGGAATTAGCGGCAGGATATTTTGTTTGCACATGTAGTTGACGTAGGGGATGGAAGATACCAAGGAACGGTTCTGACCGGTTTTAACATGGCAAAGCCCAGGATTTATCTTGGTCCCTCTTTCATCCCAAGTGGACACTGACCTCCCCGTGGTGTCACCTGGGGAACTGCCTTTAACACCCGTTAAAGGTAGTGAGCTAACATGTGCCGCGCGTTCACCCATAAGAACGTTAAAAACTTGGGTTTGGGCGTCGGGTTAGTAACCCTCCCCTAGAAAAAACAGCCTACTATGAAAAAACGAAAGGAAAGAAAAACAAACCCCTCTAAAGTTGACGAACCCCGCAAACGTTTTAAGGACCATGATCTGCGAATCTGCACCTGGAATGTTCGCACTCTTTATAGAGAAGGTGCAGTCTTCGCATTGGCAGACGTACTTGAAAAGTAGAAGACCGATATTACTGCCATACAAGAAATACGATGGATTGGGAAAGGCGTCACAACAACACCTAAAGGTGACGCACTGTATTATAGCTGCCATGACGTAAAGCATGAGTTTGGTTGTGGATTCGTAGTTAGTCGGAGACTAAAACATCTTGTATCCAGCTTCACTCCAGTGAATGAAAGACTTGCTGCAATTCGAATAAAAGCTAAATTCTTCAACATCAGCTTTATTTGCACTCATGCTCCCACTGAAGAAAAGGATGAACAGACCAAAGATATATTTTACGAACGCTTAGAAGAAACATATGACCGTTGCCCTGCCCATAACATTAAAATCATTCTAGGCGATTTTAATGCCAAAATTGGAAAGGAGAATATCTTTGGCCCAACAGTCGGGAAATTCAGTCTCCACAGTGAAACATCTGACAATGGTATGAGACTGATAGACTTTGCAGCTGCAAAAAACATG
The DNA here is from genome assembly GCF_047663935.1 of Musca autumnalis. Lineage (NCBI taxonomy): Eukaryota > Metazoa > Arthropoda > Insecta > Diptera > Muscidae > Musca > Musca autumnalis. The sequence goes on along the minus strand of NW_027411977.1, from coordinate 16,351,678 downwards.
GTAGTTAGCAGTACCAGATTTAATCATCTCGATATTCATAAGGGCACCTGGCTGTCTCCAGATCAGAAAACAAGAAACCAAATTGATCATGTTGTGATAGATGGAAGACATTCATCGAGCGTGTTGGATGTACGATCGTTCCGAGGCGCAAACATTGATTCGGATCACTACCTTGTTGCAGCAAAGGTACGCACCCGCTTAAACGTAGCAAACAAAGTACGAACAGACACAACACGAAAGTTAGACATCGGTAAGCTGCAATCACAACAGATAGCCACAGCATATTCCACTCAACTAGCCCAATTGCTTAATCAAAGCCCTCCTCATCCCGATAACATATCAGCGCAATGGCAAAGCATTGCCCACTCCATGCAAACAGCCGCAAAATCCATACTTGGATACCAGAGACCTTCACCAAGGAATCCATGGTATGATGAGGAGTGTCGTGCTGCCACCGAAGAGAAAAATGCGGCATATAAGGCTACTTTACAATCCGTAGCAACGCGTAGCGCACGAGAGAGATACAGGGAGAAAAGGAGAGAGGAGAAACGTCTTTTCCGCAGGAAAAAGAGAGAGATGGAAAAGCGGGAGTGTGAAAAAATCGAGATGTACAGGAGCCAGAATGAAGTCCGAAAATTCTACCAAAGAGTCAAGCATCAAACTGATGGCTTTGGTACAGGCACATCCTCCTGTAGAGACCAGCAAGGTAATTTGGTAACTGATACAGATAGTGTACTCAGGATATGGAAAGAACATTTTTCAAATCTGTTGGTATCCAATAGCAGCGAAGACGACGAAGATACCACAGTCCCAATCCCAGAAGATGGTATTGAATGTATACCGCCCAGCCAAGATAAGGTAAAGACAGCAATAAATCGGCTGAAGAATAATAAGGCAGCAGGGGCCGATGGCTTACCAGCCGAGCTGTTCAAAACCGGAGGCGACACGCTGATAAGGTGTATTCATCAGCTAGTTAGCACCATCTGGCAGGAAGAAGGAGTACCCGACGATTGGAACCTGAGTATCCTGTGCCCCGTCCACAAGAAGGGAGATAAGACTTTATGCTCTAACTATAGGGGCATAAGTCTACTCCCTATTGCCTACAAGATCGTGTCAGGGATATTGTGCGAACGACTAAAGCCAATGGTCAACAGGATTATTGGACCATACCAATGCGGCTTTAGACCTGGCAAGTCCACCATTGACCAGATATTTACCCTGCGGCAAATCCTGGAGAAGACCCAAGAGATGCAGATCGACACCTACCACCTTTTTGTCGATTATAAAGCAGCCTTCGACAGTCCGCTGCGCTCAAAGGTATTCCAAGCCATGTCTGAATTTGGTATTCCCGCAAAGCTCATCCGGCTTTGTAAAATGACTTTAACTGACACGAGGTCCTCAGTTAAAATAGGAAAGAACCTCTCCGAAGAGTTTGGTACCAAAAGAGGTTTCAGACAAGGAGACAGCCTTTCGTGACCTCTTCAACATCCTGCTAGAAAAGGTTATACGAGAGGCAAACGTCAAAAGAAGTGGCACAATCTACACCAATAGTCACATGTTACTTGCTTATGCTGATGATATAGACATCATGGGTCGATCAGTAAAAGAAGTAACTGATACCTTTATAAAAGTCGAAGGAGAATCTGCTAAAGTGGGTCTGGCGGTAAACGGTGAGAAGACCAAGTTGATGGTGTCGACGCGCAATGCGTCCATTGAGCTCGGACCGACTGTGGAAGTTGGTTCCTATAATATTGAGGTAGTAAAAGACTTCGTCTACCTCGGCACCTCCGTCAACACAACAAACGACATCAGTTGTGAAATAAAAAGAAGAATTGTATTGGCCAACAGATGCTACTTTGGATTAAGTAAGCAGTTTAAAAACAAAGCCACATCTCGTCAAACAAAAATAACGCTCTACAAAACACTGATACTACCCGTGCTGATGTATGGCTCCGAAGCCTGGGTACTTGCGCAAGCAGACATGGCAGTGCTTGGTGTGTTTGAGAGAAAAATTCTTCGAAAGATCTACGGACCAATCTGCGTTGACGGTGAATATCGACGTCGCATGAACCACGAGCTGTATCTGCTATACAACGACATCAATATTGTTAAACGTATCGAGATGCAGCGATTGCGTTGGCTAGGCCATATCAAAAGAATGAGCGATGATGAACCCACTAAAAAGGCGTATGAATACATGCCACATGGCGGTGCACGCAGAATTGGCAGGCCAAGGAATAGATAGCGCAAACAAGTGAATGATGAGATGACAAGGCGCGGTATTCCAGAGTGCAAAGCAACAAATAGAGAGGAATGGAGATCTCTTCTTAGTTCGGCCTATAGAACAAATGTTCTGTAATGGGCCAGCTAAGTAAGTAAGTAAGTTGATTATCCAACGTTTAAAACACGGCTGGACAGTGGTCTTCTCTGTATCCTCGAACAGCTTGGCATGGTTGACGGTATCGAAAGCCTTCAATAGGTCAAGTGCCACCATGGATGTTCGGTCTCACGGTCTGTTATGGTTCAGTCCTCTATTGGTATTTGTGGATGTGGCGTGTAATGCGGTTGTGGTACTGTGTATTTTTCGGAATCCATGCTGAGGTTGTACAACTGGGAAAAACTGATTCACATCATGGAAAGGAGAAGTACCTCTGGGATCTTCGCTACTGATGACTGGATGGAAATCAGCCTGAACGATTCGCTTCTACTGACATCCTTGCCAGTATCCACCCTGTTAACTTTCCAAGCTTCTGTTACAATATGGGTGGCATTTCCGGTCAGACTAGATGCACCCAACGTTTGGAATGATTTCGCTTTCCGAATGCCGTCTGTAATTCGATCATTCTAATTCAATATTAATAGAAAATATCATTCTGCTTCTATCCTAAATCTAGAATTTATTTGTAAAATTTTGAGATATGATAATGTTGCTAGCGTTGTTGGGTTTGTCCACAGCTCGAGGTCATAAATTTACCACAGAAGTCCGTTCACATACGAAAATTGTGACTGGGACCGAACTGAACCGCCTGATCCCATTTTATTTCTTTCCTTATTAGATTCTATGGAAAGTAAAAACTGTCCGAGGTGACCACTGTACAGAGCCAAAAGGTTTCTGTTAAATTTCGCGTTTACGTTGGATGAAAATTTGCCGGTTCTTTTTGTCAATGTTTGGTTGCAGAAGATGTTGCGCGTTTGTTACTTTTTTTTTGTTTTGTTTGTTTTTGGGGCGAAGAGCAGACAACAAGTCAGACATATGTCTTTGGCTAAAGGAAACTACTTAATTACGTTGGAAAAATGTACTCCTAGCGGTTGGTTAAATGTCTGGATGAATGGTGTGGTGCGATGGTTGGCTAGCTGGTTGCTGTACGGTTAGTCCATGGAGGTCTTATGTTTGTCAACATTGTTGGTGTTGTTAAAAGTGCTCATACCGATGGTTGGGTTGTACGGCCAGAGATCTGTTGTTCAAGTTGTCGGTGGTGTTGTTGTTGTTGCTGCCTGTATTTCGTCCTGTTACGCATTTACATTGTTGTTAGAGTCAGTGTTGCTGCTATCTCAGGCAAATGATTGACCATATCGAGCCATGATGACAAACAAAGACTGCAACAACTTCAACAACAAGAAAATAACAGCCACAACTGCCACAGTAAACATTGTCGCCTATAACGAATGACAATACATGGGCGTTGTCTGGTTTTGTTTGTTGTTAAAGTTTTCAGTAAGTTTTTTTCTTAATTTTGTTTTTTGATCCGAATGATCAATGTTGATGTTGTTGTTACCATTGTTGTCTTTTGTTTTATGGTTTCTTCAGCCCTAACAAAAGCTTAGTACCGTTATCGAAATATTTTTTAAAGACCCTGAGTTTTCAAAATTACTTTGAAATTAATTCTCCACTTGCTGTCCTTAATGTTTTCTGCGGAGTGTGATAGTTAATGAGTATGTGTGTGTAAGGAATATTGTGTGAAATCTGGGTATTTATAGATGGAATTTACATTCATATATAAAAGAACAGCATTAAGTTCGGCCGGGCCAAACTTTTTATACTCTCCACCATGAACTGTATTGACGTGAATAGGAACACTTAGTTTCCCGTCGTTTATAAAACATGGAGCAATATTTACACTTTTCGAATTGAGATTTAGAACGCCTGACAACACACAATATTAAATTACAGCAATGTCGGTTCCTAGATTTGAATTGTTTTTTGAGACTAAGGTTTTTATCTTTTCACACAGTTCCAAAATTCTACGACCAATTCGGCAGAAAAATGTGACTAAGATCTTCAAAAATCTTAAATGAGTGCTATACCAAAACGTGGACCTATGCTGTCTGATTTTTTGCAAGGGGTGTTTTGTACCAGTTAAAATGTGTTCTACCCCTAGCGAATACTAAATACAAACCTTTCAGTTATTTGGTTGAATAATGTACCTAAATCTTTCAAAGTACCGAAAATCGGGGATACCGTTCTATAGGGGCAAAATGAAGACGTAGGTAGGCTTATACCGACAAATTTCTGCTGGACTATGAAAACGCGACAATATCGATTAGTTGTCAATGAGAACCGTACCTAAAATTTTCTGAGCGACATTTTTGCAGAACATGTCGAAGCTGAAAAATGTCTTATAGTGGTACTTTCATTGCGTTTCTTGAAATAAAAGACGAAAAAGACATGGAAGGAATCGAGTTAGAAGGTCGAAATGTTCTACGAAAAAGATCCTCATTAGATTTGACTGAAGACATGTCATATCAACAATAAGGCAAAACAACAGCGAACAAAGATATAACGCCAATTTCTGATGGCTTATAGGGACTCCAGTGAAAAATTCATCACGTCATAACTCAAAAGTTCGACTCACGGCGAATCTGCCCTTTGGGGTTTTGTATATACTCATCAAGGGCTTTCACCCCCAAAGGGGATTTTCCACCCCCAGACTTCGAGCTCCATTTTTGTTGCACAGTGTAACAAATTTCATCCATTTCAGTGCGATATTAAAGCCAAAACCTTCAAAATAAAAAAATCGTGAGGTACCGTTCTATGGGGGGCTACACAAAGGCTTGGACCTATACCAAAAAATTTATGGTGGAAAGTTGCATACCTCTGACGAAGACTAAATACCGGGAGGTACCGTTCTAGGGGGCTATCTGAGGACGTGGATCTACATCGAACAAATAAGAAAGTAAAACAAAAAAAACAAACAAAATAATTACGCCGTATATAAAATATATTCATTTTGTATCACGAGTTTGCTTTAAAATCTGTATGTTCCGTAATGTGTATCTATACCAAATCATTGACATATACCAAACATTTTTAGTAACCAAACTTCTTCATAAAGGACTCGAAATATTAAATTACGTAAAACTAAGTTTGAAAGAAATTTTCGAAAAAGTTTTAGAGTTATCTAGCACAATAGCCATTTTAGTATGTTCTGGGATGGTTTTGGTGCTTGGGAAAATAATCTCAGGAAGTATTGACTTACTCCGAAAAAAGATTGAACCGTTGAAAATGAGGCCGCTAGAACAACCTACTGAAAAAAGAATCAAAACGATGCGAGAGGAGCTCTTGAACTTCGCTTTTTTTCGAATTTTATGTGGGATGTACCCAAAGGAGTGGACCGATATAGCCCATATTCCAACGTGATACATGACTGGATAAAATAATCTGATTTGCGAAGTCTGCACCAATCAAAAACTCCCTGCAAGAATTACTTGCGGATTTGCCATTGGTTGGTTGGTGCCGCCATGGTTTGTTGGAACTTTTAAGCCAATATCCAAGGAAGTAAGGACTTGCCCAAAAAAAATTGTACCATCGTAACGGGAGCCGCAAGGGCAACTTACTGAAACAAATTTCAAAACGATTTGAGAGGAGCTCTTAAACTTTACTTTAACAGAATTTTGTGTGGGAGGTACCCGAAGGAGTGGACCAATATACTCCATATTCAAACCCGATCTATATCTAGAAGGAATAATACGAAGTGCAAAGTTTGGACCAAATCCATTACTCCCTTCGAGAGTTATCGGTCACACCATTTTACACACAAATTTTGAACTTTTGTGGGGAAGGTACCCTAAGGAGTTGACCGACATGGCCCATGTTCGAACTTAAACTAATTTTGGAAAAAAATTACCCAAAATTTGGTTCGTATCCGTTGATCCGTTCGATAGTTATCGTGCCAGCCATACAGACCGACAGACGGAAATGGCTAAATCGACTCCAAATAGTCTGAAACGAATTTCGTCCAAACATGTTTGGGGTCTAAAACAGTTATTTCGATGAGGCACATTTTTGGTCGTATATTAGGTGTATATTAGGGTTATGACTTTTGTATAATCTCATATTCCTGTAGCGTAATGAGTTTCTTTATAAGATTACAGAAAATCTTAATTATAAAGTGATTCGAAAAAAAGCTTCCGCACAAAAAGCTTTTATTTTTTTTATTTTTCAGAACTTTTGACCATTTTTGAAGTGACTATAAGCAGATTTTTAACTGAAAACTAGGTATAGGGGCATACGACAAACCAAAATGACATAACCGTTAGTTTTTCACTAATTTTATCAACGTATTATAACATATATACCATTTTATATTACACTGTGTGTAATTTTTTGTGTCATCGAAAATTAACCATATTCTGACACCGCAGCGTAATGGAAGACGAAAAATAAGAAGACACGTGTCTCGGCGTTTTTCCCTGTTACTTCGAATTTCGCGGTTATGGGCCCCCAAAACCTGAGGCCTTTATGTCAAAAAGGACCATTGTGTCAGGCTCTTCTAAACCGATAAGAATTTTGGTTTACTCGTGGAGGCAAAGTTGTAGCTCTCATCTTAAAGAATAATAATTGTGAAGACATAAAATCCATTCAACCTTATCTTCAAGGTCAAAATCGTTAAGGTCAAGTTTCCGTTATAATTTTTTCTCAGATTTTGGCCTACAGATATCAAACCGATCAAAATTGAATCAAACAACCAACTACAAAAATTTACCTTAGATCTCAATAAACAACTTTCTAGAACATACGAACCCTATAGAAATGGTTCTTAAAGGTCACAATAGCAAAACAAATGCAATTTTTATTTTCTTTTTTCGGTTTCTGCTCCATAGAAATTAAACCATTCAAAATTCAAAAAACATTCAACCACAATAATGCAGCGAATATATCAGTATACAACTTTGTGGAACATCAGAGCCCACTACGAACGGTTCTTAAAGGTCAAAATAGCAAAAAACTTTAGAAAATATTCGATTTTTATACTTTTTTCTCCGATTCTGGTCCATAGATACCGAACCGTTCAAAATTCAAGAGTGCAAGCAACAACAAAAATGTACCTAAGATCTCAGTTAACAAAATGGTCCTTTTTGACATCAAGGCCTCAGGTCTTTGGGGGCCCATAACCGCGAAATTCGAAGTAACAGGGGAAAACGCCGAGACACGTGTCTTCTTATTTTTCGTCTTCTATCACGCTGCGGTGTCAGAATGTGGTTAATTTTTTTCGTGTCGCACAGTGTTATATATACTTTATTTCATATATAATAAAAATAAAAGTGGTTTAGCGGGACCTTCTTTTAAAATTTAAATGGAATAGAATTTATTGTCGTCATTAAAAGGCAAAAGGCCATTCATTCGCGCAAAAGGAAATGATATTTTGAGATTTTTTTTTTCATTTCATAGAATTTTTTTCACAAAAAAAAAAAAAAAATATTAAAGTGAAAATGGCATGAATGTTATAGTAGGCATTAGTAGACAAAAGTTCATTCAATCTCACTACAGGAAATCGTTTGTGTGAAAAAAATATATACCCCTTCTAGCATAAAGGCTGAGGATAAACAACGAAGACTGAACACCCAATTGCAGCCATTTCGGTGGCATATTTTGATCACAATCTTCAACATACCGAAAATCAGGAGGTACTGTTATATGGGGCCTATATGAAGGCATGGACCTATACCGAAAATTTCAGGTAGAAATTGTTTAACCCCTAAAGAAGACTAAACACCAATTTCAGGCATTTCGGTGTGATAAAGAGGGTAAACAAAACAAAACACCGAAAATCGGGAGGTATCGTTGAATGAGGGCTATATAAGGGTGTTGACCTATACCGACAAATTTCAGGTAGAAATTTGTATATCCCTAACGAAAATTAAATGGCACATTTCAGCCGTTTCGGTATGATAATGAGGCTAAAATCTTCAAAATACATAAAATCTGGAGGTACCGTTCTATTGGGGCTATATGAAAACGTAGACAGATATAGCCCATTTTTAATACCAAACATCCTAGGAGTAATAGAAACTTCTATACCAAATTACAAAGCTTTATCTTAAAAATTGCGAGCTGTATCTTGATTTCAACAGACGGACATGGTTATATCGACTTAAAATTTTATGGTGATCAAGAATATATACTTTATAGGGTCTTCGACGAATATTTCGATGTGTTACAAACGGAATGACAAATTTAATTATACCATCCATATTATGGTGGAGGGTAAAATGACAGCATTTTTTATAGTCAGGGTAGTAAAAATCAAATCATCGGCAATAAAAGGACTAAAAGTACAGGCAATCGGATTAAAAAATTATCTTAAATATTCAAATGTTTTATTACAGAACTCTCAAAATATCAATTTCAAAATAGGCAAAACTGGAAGGTACATTTTTTGGGTCTTAACAAATGTGGGGTCTAAAACCATTATTTCGATGAGGCACTAACAGATCCGAACGCCCAACGGCATTGTTAATGCTTCCTTTGGCAAAGAAAAGCTGAAAAGCCTACCGCCTTGAGGCGGAAGCCCATTTTACCCACATACTACAACATCTTACGCATATTTGCCAACAGCAAGCAGCAGCCAACAAACGCAAGTAGTCCAAGTTTTGTCAATCAATACTTTGTATTACACGTCCTGCATATTAAGTAGGTTCAATGCATACACACGCACCCACACACACACTTTGTCAGTACATGTTTCAGAAAGTATACCAAAAATTTGCCGGGAAGGAAGTTATGTTATTCTCATATTGGTATTGTATGGTGGCTGTATGTGTGTATGTTGTCGATGTTATTCGGTTGCACGCATTCTTTTCAAGCGAAAGTTAAAGTACAGAAATCGATATGTCAGCGATGAAGAATAAAAACAGAATGGCTGCTCGCTCAGCAACAGTCAGTTTCCTTTATAGGGACCACACCATCTTACCGAGTGAGCAAAAGGATTCTCAGTACTTGGAGAGTTAAAGCAGATTTTACCATATGGCGGAAATTCATTCGTCTACACACACCCACACGCGCGGTGGCATGTAATACAAACATACTTATAAACACACTGTAGGTATGTGAATTTATTCATTCGTGTACATGGAAGTTGACAAGATGCCACCAAACATAAAAAAAACATTTCTGTTCATCCTTTTTCAAGTTTAATATGTTCAGACATCCAACAAGAGGTTCGTATGAAATGTGGAAAAGAGAAGAAAATTTCTTAAAGAATTGTTAAATATTTCGAATGTTGTAAATTTTTAAGATTTTTTACAGAAAATACAAATTAAACTATTGTTCGAATGATAACAATGAGGGTGCATCCGAGGTGCATGTCAGATGGCTTACCAGCCGAGCTGTTCAAAACCGGAGGCGACACGCTGATAAGGTGTATTCATCAGCTAGTTAGCATCATCTGGCAGGAAGAACGAGTACCCGACGATTGGAACCTGAGTATCCTGTGCCCCGTCCACAAGAAGGGAGATAAGACTGTATGCTCTAACTATAGGGGCATAAGCCTACAAGATCGTGTCAGAGATATTGTGCGAACGATTAAAGCCTATGGTCAACGAGATAATTGGACCATACCAATGCGGCTTTAGACCTGGCAAGTCCACCATTGACCAGATATTTACCCTACGCCAAATCCTGGAGAAGACCCAACAGATGCATATCGACACCTACCACCTTTTTGTCGATTATAAAGCAGCCTTCGACAGCCCGCTGCGTTCAAAGGTATTCCAAGTCATGTCTGAATTTGGTATCCCCGCAAAGCTCATCCGGCTTTGTAAAATGACTTTAACTGACACGAGGTCCTCAGTTAAAATAGGAAAGAACCTCTCCGAAGAGTTTGGTACCAAAAGAGGTTTCAGACAAGGAGACAGCCATTCGTGTGACCTCTTCAACATCCTGCTGGAAAAGGTTATACGAGAGGCAAACGTCAAAAGAAGTGGCACAATCTACACCAATAGTCACATGTTACTTGCTTATGCTGATGATATAGACATCATGGGCCGATCAGTAAAAACAGTAACTGATACCTTTATAAAGGTCGAAGGAGAATCTGCTAAAGTGGGTCTGGCGGTAAACGGTGAGAAGACCAAGTTGATGCTGTTGACGCGCAATGCTTCCACTGAGCTCGGACCGACTGTGGAAGTTGGTTCCTATAATATTGAGGTAGTAAAAGACTTCGTATGGCTTGTATGGCTCCGAAGCCTGGGTACTTGCGCAAGCAAACATGGCAGTGCTTGGTGTGTTTGAGAGAAAAATTCTTCGAAAGATCAACGGACCAATCTGCGTTGACGGTGAATATCGACGTCGCATGAACCACGAGCTGTATCTGCTATACAACGACATCAATATTGTTAAACGTATCGAGATGCAGCGATTGCGTTGGTTAGGCCATATCATAAGAATGAGCGATGATGAACCCGCTAAAAAGGCGTATAAATACTGACTGCTTGGCGGTGCACGTAGAATTGGCAGGCCAAGGAATAGATGGCGCAAACAAGTGGATGATGAGATGAAAAGGCGCGGTATTCCAGAGTGCGAAGCAACAAATAGAGAGGAATGGAATTCTCTTCTTAGTTCGGCCTAGAGAACAAATGTTCTGTAATGGGCCAGCTAAGTAAGTAAGTAAGTCTAGCTATGTCCGTCTGTTGTAATCACTCTAGCGTTCGCAATAATTGAGCTAGAGCGCTATATTTTTGCACCCGAGTGTTTTTTTTCCATAGGCAGGTCAAGTTCGCAGATGGGCTATATCGGACCACTTTTTGGTATAGCGCCAAATATAACGGTACCTCCCGATTTTCGGCATTTTGGGGATTTTAGCTACATTTTTTGACCAAACTACCTGTAATTTCACGTTTGGGGTTCACAGTGGTCTCAAAATATCTCCACTAAACACCGTCAACATAGGTCCATGTTTTCGTATAACCCCATATAACGGTACCTCACGATTTTCGGTATTTTGAGGATTTTAGCTAAAATGTTTGACCGAACTACTTGTAATTTGACAGTTGGGGTTCCTAGTAATCACAAAATATCTCCATTTAACACCGTCAACATAGGTCCACGTTTTGTATAGCCCCGATATAACGGTACCTCCCGATTTCAGTATTTTGAAGATTTAAGCTACAATTTGTGACCAATCTACCTGTAATTTGACAGTTGAGGTTCCTAGTAATCACAAAATATCTCCACCGGAAACTGTCAACATAGGTCCATGTTTTGGCATAGCCCCCATATAACGGTATCTCCCGATTTTCGGTATTTTGTGTATTTTAGCTACATTTTATGACCGAACTATCTGTAATTTCACGTTTTGGGTTCCCAGTGGCCAAAAAATATCTCCACTAAAAACCGTCAACATAGGTCCATGTTTTGGTATAGCCCCCATGGAACGGTACCTCCCGATTTTCGGTATTTTGAAGATTTCAGCTACAAATTTCGAACGAACTATTTGTTAGTCGACATTTGAGGTTCCCAGTGGTCACACAACATCGCCACCAAAAACTGTCAGCATAGGTCCATGTTTTTGTATAGCCACCCCATTTTTAAATTGTCAACGTAAGTCCATGTTTTGGTATAGCCCCCATATAACTGTGCCTCTCCATTCTCGGTATTTTTGACCCAACTATCTGTAATTCGAAAAACTGTCCATATATAGAGAGATACATGTGTTGGTAGAGCCCCCATATAACGGTATCTCCCGATTTTCGGTTTTTTGGATTTTAGCTACAATTTTTGATCCAAGTATCTGCAAATTGACATTTGAATTTCCCAGTGGTCACAAAACTTCTCCACCAAAAACATAGGTCCATACATTGATTTAGCTCCACATAAGGTTCCCGACCGATTGAATACATTTTTATGATTATTTAGTTATAAGTGGTCACGGAATATCTCCTTTTAAAATTGTGGACAGGAAAGAAAATAATTATTTCGTTTTACTTCAGAATATTTTATGGTAGAGGGTATAAACACGTTTTTACTTGTTCTCATTTGAGATGAGCTGGATGATAAGACGATTTTTGCAAACGAAAAATGCAAAGAAATTGAGTCAGTAATTATAACACGGCATGTTTCGAACTTGGTGACGGTGCTCATCACTGCCTTTTCCTAAAGAGAGCTTGTGACCACTGCCCTGACCGCTGCCCTGACCATGACATTAATATTGTACTAGGAGATTTTGATGCCAAAATTGGGAGGGAAAATATCCCAGCAAAATGTTCGATGCCAAACATGCCATTCAATCATGGGTGCAAGTGATCTGGCATGTCATCTTTTTAGCATCTTCATCGATGAATTTTATGTGAGCTATGCTATTCATTTTTGGATCCAAAGCATGTCATTTATACCAATGCTTTGACATGTCATTTTCACCAATTCTTTGGCATGTCATTTCCACCAACCCTTTGGAATGACATTATCATTACGACGAGAGTTTTAGCAACGTTGGTTGTGATTTCGAGTCTCCGACAACATCAAGCCTATTATAAATAATTAATCTTATATACATATTTAGAAAAATGTGTATAAATAAAAACACAAAATTCATCTCAGTTGGATCGATGGAATGGGTTCAATTGCCGATGAAAATATCGAATTTTTCACGACTTCCTTTTGCATGGGTCCAAATGCTGATGAAAAGATCAGATCTTTCACGACTTATTTTGAACCAAAGCAAAAGATGCCATGAAATCACGTCATGATGGAACAATTACCCATATTTAGTGTACGTTGCGTATAATGGTCCAGTTAGTAACCTTTACAAACTTTATATCGGAATGTTGTTATTATTTTTCTGTTTTACTCTTCAAGGTTATGTTTGTTGTGATAGATTTTATTTGAAATTCGGCTAATATCCATTAAATAGGCTTAAGTCTTAAGGTATCATCTAATCGGCTTAGGAAAGTGAGATCATCTTTTAAGCTATTTATTTCAGCATTTACCTGTTGTGAACTCGCCCTCCCAAAAACCATCAATGTCTTAAGCAAAGCCCTTCTGAAAACATATGTATGTATGTTGTTGACTGGCCATAAAATAAATAGATTTCAGTGGATTTGTTTTCTTAAATGTTGTTAGGCCAAATTGTTGTAGTATTTACAAGATGTTAATCTATTTTCGATCGCCTTTCAATGGTCGTAACAAAGTCAGCAACTAAATGTTTGAAATGTTTACAGATACCAACAAACTACATGTGTGGACAACAAAAACCAATGTATGTATGTAAGTGTGAATACTCCAATAAAACAAGGATTGAAATGCCATACCCCTCAATCCGCTTTTGCTAAAATGCCAGGGTGGAGAGAGCACATAGATAAACCAAGTTGTTGTCATAGAAAGGTCATCAGCAGTTTCTTTGTTTTGTCTTGCAAGTTGTCCGTTATTTACTTAAACGCCTCTAAATAAAGAAAGAAAACGGACAGATAAACGCCACACCAAACAGAAATAAAGTCAAATAACCCAAACTAATAAAAATAAACTTAAACAAATGACCGAACGAACGAATGTATGTAGCAGTGAATGAATGTATGGATGAACGTCTTCGAAACACTTAACTTATGTGTGTATGTGTGTGTTCGTTGTCTCTACTAACTGCGATGAGATTTTAAGATTTGATGAGATGAAATCTCAAGATGACTTTGTGCTCCTTTTAACAAATAGTCAAATCATAATAGAAACAATTTCAGAAAAAAGCTAAAAGCAAATAAGCCAATTTCGTCTAAGACGTGTGTGAGATATGTTTTTTTTTTCAAATGCTGGTCACAAAATAATTGAGAATATACAATTTTTTTGATATAAACATTTTGGATGACTTTGCATGTTTTGCGATTTTTTGCTCTTTTAAGATGTTTTGATTTTTGTCTTGAGTGAAGATAGCAAAACGAATGTGTCTTCTTTATTGCAGTGTGTTTATTTTTGAAATGAAAATTTGTTGTATTTTTTATTTTTAATATTAAATTGTATTTTTTTGGCGAATAAGATATTCTTTGTGTTAGAAGTAAGACCAACTCTCTCTAGAGACCTGGTAACAATTGCGGATAGAGTCTAAAACAGGAAAAGTCGTATCTGTAGGTTAGTACCATGTGACTACTAACATACTCTATGAATATCGTTAGACTTGGAAAATTCACAATGCACAAGATCTTCATTTCACTGGAACAGATCTATGACAGCAAGTGGATATTTAATACCTTTTTGTCCAAAAAAAAAAAGATCCTTTCGATAGCACTATTCGCTACGAAGTGTTACAACAGCTGACAGTCTTCTCCAGGGTGTCACCTACCTCACCGAACAAGGTGATGCTAATTAATGCATCAATGCTTTCCTTCATGGGGGGTCAAAAAGGTGGAAGCGTCTTCAATGTTATCAGAGAAGGCTAAAACCATCGCCACTTCGGAATGTTGTCTTCGTAGCAGCATTGATTTTGTCTGATTGAGTCTGAGTCATCCAACAGTTAAGAAACAAATTAGTGACCCATCAGAGATAAAACATGTAAATAACTTAAGTTCCGGACTGATCTGTTTACACCCTTCTCAATATGAAAAAAAGAAATGTTTGAACACTTTAAACTGCAATAAATTTTGAGTAAACTCTATCTGGCATATCATATTGAAAACGATTTTAAAATACATACATTTAGTGCGACCAAAAAATGTTGTTATACCCTACACTACTATGTGGAAAGGGTATTATAAGTTTGTAAAAATGCATGTAACACCGTGAAAAATTCGTCGGAGACCCCCAATGTGGTACACCAATACGTATTCAGATCTCGACGAGATAAAGCGATTTTGAGATATGTGTCCGTCCGTCCCTCTGTCTGTCCAAATAAAACTCCAGGCCGCAATTAGGAATTTTGTATGAAGATCGGTTTCAGACCAGAATAGATCCCTATTTGCATTGGTAATGATCGTGAAATATTTAGAGGGTGAAATGGACGAGAAACAAAATATTTATCCAGTTTTGTAGCGGCTCTGTAGGTCGCAAAAATAGTCTGATCAACGCGAAATTTTAATTAAGGTAAGAGTATATGACAAAGGAGAAGCTTGCAATTTGAGATGGCGATCAGATAATATTTAGAGGGTTAAATGGACCACAACTTTTGTGTGAAAATTGTTAATATACAGGGTGACGCAGGGGATGGAAGATACCAAGGAACGGCCCTGACCGGTTTTAACATGGCAAATCCCAGGATTTATCTTGGTCCCTCTTTCATCTCAAGTGGACACTGACCTCCCCGTGGTGTCACCTGGGGAACTGCCTTTAACACCCGTTAAAGGATGGATTGGGAAAGGCGCCACAACAACATGCATGAGTTTGGTTGCGGATTCGTAGTTAGTCGGAGACTAAAACATCTGGTATCCAGCTTCACCCCACGGGCGCTTAGAAGAAACATATGACCCTTGCCCTGCCCGTGACATTAAAATCATTCTAGGCGATTTTAATGCCAAAATTGGAAAGGAAAATATCTTTGGCCCAACAGTCGGGAAATTCAGTATCCACAGTGAAACATCTGACAATGGTATGAGGCTGATAGACTTTGCAGCTGCAAAAGACATGGTAGTTAGCAGTACCAGATTTAATCATCTAGATATTCATAAGGGCACCTGGCTGTCTCCAGATCAGAAAACAATAAATCAAATTGATCATGTTGTGATAGATGGAAGACATGCATCAAGCGTGTTGGATGTACGATTATTCCGAGGTTTAAACATAGACTCGGACCACTACCTTGTTGCAGCAAAGGTACGTACCAGAATTAAAGTAGCAAACAAAGTACGAACAGACACAACACGAAAATTAGACATCGGTAAGCTGCAATCACAACAGATAGCCACAGCATATTCCACTCAACTAGCCCAATTGCTCAATCAAAGCACTCCTCATCCCGATAACATATCAACGCAATGGCAAAGCATTGCCCACTCCATGCAAACAGCCGCAAAATACATACTTGGATACCAGAGACGTCCACCAAGGAATCCATGGTATGATCAGGGGTGTCGTGCTGCCACCGAAGAGAAAAATGCGGCATATAGGGCTACTTTACAATCCGTAGCAACGCGTAGCGCACGAGAGACATACAGGGAGAAAAGGAGAGAGGAGAAACGTCTTTTCCGCAAGAAAAAGAGATAGATGGGAAAGCGGGAGTGTGAAAAAATCGAGATGTACGGGAGCCAGAATGAAGTCCGAAAATTCTACCAAAGAGTGAAGCATCAAACTGATGGCTTTGGTACAGGCATATCCTCCTGTAGAGACCAACAAGGTAATTTGGTAACTGATACAGATAGTGTGCTCAGGATATGGAAAGAACATTTTTCCAAACTGTTGGTATCCGATAGCAGTGAAGACGGCGAAGATACCACAGATCCAATCCCAGAAGATGGTATTGAATGTATACCGCCCACCCAAGATGAGGTAAGGACAGCAATAAACCGGCTGAAGTATAATAAGGCGGCAGGAGCAGATGGCCTACCAGCCGAGCTGTTCAAAACCGGAGGCGACACGCTGATAAGGTGTATACATCAGCTAGTTAGCACCATCTGGCAGGAAGAACGCGTACCCAACGATTGGAACGTGGGCATGTTATGTCCAGTCCACAAGAAGGGTGATAAGACTGTGTGCTCCAATTACAGGGGCATAAGTCTTCTCCCTATTGCATATGAGATAGTTTCTGATATTGTGTGAGAGACTAAAGCCTATGGTCAATGAAATTATTGGACCCTATCAGTGCGGCTTTAGACCTGGCAAATCTACCATTGACCAAATATTTACCTTGAGACAAATCCTGGAAAAGACCCAAGAAATGCAGATCGACACCTTCCATCTTTTCGTCGATTATACAGCAGCATTCGACAGCCCTATACGCTCAAAGGTGTTCCAAGCCATGTCTGATTTTGGTATTCCTGCAAAGCTCATTCGGCTTTGTAGAATGACATTAACTGAGACGAGATCCTCAGTTCAAATAGGAAAGAACCTCTACGAAGAGTTTATTACCAAAAGGGGTTTCAGACAAGGAGACGGCCTGTCGTGTGATCTATTCAACATCCTGCTGGAAAAGGTCATACGAGACGCGAAGATCAAAAGAAATGGAACGATATACACGAACAGCGATATGTTACTGGCTTATGCCGCCGACATTGACATCATGGGTCGATCGGTAAAGGAAGTAAGTGACACCTTTATGAAGGTCGAAGGAGAATCTGCTAAAGTGGGTCTGGCGGCAAACGGCGATGGTGTCGACGCGCAATGACTTCGTATACCTCGGCACCGCCATAAACACAATAAATAACATCAGTTGTGAAATACTAAGAAGAATAGTGTTGGCTAACAGATGCTACTTTGGGCTGAGTAAGCAGTTTAGGAAAAAAGCCACCTCTCGTCAAACAAAAGTAACACTTTACAAAACACTGCTACTACCCGTGCTAATGTATGGTTTCGAAGTATGGGTACTTGCTCAAGCAGATAAGGCAGTGCTTGGTGTGTTCGAGAGAAAAATTCTTCGAAAGTTCTACGGGCCAATCTGTGTTGACGGCGAATATCGGCGTCGTATGCACAACGAGCTATATCAACTATACAATGACATCAATGTAGTTGAACGAATCGAGATACAACGATTGCGATGGCTAGGTCATGTTATAAGAATAAGTGATGACGAACCCACTAAAAAGGCGTATAAAAAGCTTCGTTGGAGCGAACAAGTGAAACGAGATATCAGAAAGCTACATATCCCAGTTTGGTAAAATACAGCAGCAAACAGAGAGGATTGGAGACTTTTTCTTAGTTCGGCTTATGGAACAAATGTTCTGTAAAAGGCCAGCTAAGTAAGTAAGTATACCAAAACGTGGAACAATGACTACACTTTTTAGAAGACTTGGTAAGAAAAAGGAATCTGAATTATAATGTGTTAAAGTTTGCAATATAGAATTGCGGAAACGAAAATTTCCCTATGTATTTTTGTACTCTGTTTTACTGCATCTTCAACTAGGTCTTTCCATTCCCCGGGGGCATATAAGGTCAAATGGCTCGTATCCAAACGCCTTTCTTGCGGCGCACAAAACGGATAGAGGTATTTACATATATGTTTGACAGATAACACTTTCAGTTTTCCGGTGAATACGAAACGATCAAATTCGTTCCAGTCTTTGCAGAGAAGTTCAAGGATACAGCACCTTTGATATAACGAAGGCGGTCTTATAGTCGAGGAACAGGTGGTGATTTGTTTTTCTCTTTTCTTTCTCTCTACGACTTGACATAGAGTGAAGATATGATTTGCACTGAGGGGTATTTTGCCACCGTTGAAAATTTGCTTGGCCTAGGAATCGAATCCGGAATTCAACGTGCAGGGCGGGTGTGCATATCATAACACCATGGTGGCACCCACACACTTCCTGTAAGGCGATAATATAAGATTTGAACTTCCCTTTAGTGCTCCAACTTCTACCAGTCTATAAAGAGCCCGGACATTCAAGATGCAGATTCACAAATCATGAACTTTAAAATGTTTGCGGCGGTCGTCAACTTTAGAGCATTTTTTTCTTCTTCCTTGTTTTTACCTAGTAGGATGCAGTATATAGGAGTAGGATATTAACGCGACGTCGAATCCAAGTTTTTGGGATGGATGAACGAGCGGACCATGTTTTCTCACTACCGTTAACGCGTAGTAAAGACACTTCATCGGGAGACACCACGTGGAGATCAATGTCCACTTGGTAGTCTATCAAAGGGGTTCTTAACACACCAGTCTTCATTCTTATAAAAACATTCGTCTCAGTACTGCAGACTGCGTTTTTTACGTCACAGTACATCTAAATCAAAATCACAATGTGCGTTTTAAGCTACTTTCCTCCAAGTAATAACGTATTAACGTAATGTTATTAAATCCTACCAATAAAATACAATTCTTCAAAATTTTTCCCTTGAAAACAATTTTATTTGTTCTCACTTCTTTGAGAACATCTTAAACTTCTGTTCAAATACATTGTAAATTGGCAATCGAATTTTCTTCTTTCATACAAGTGGTACTTGAAATAGAACAGCAGTTTCATTGAATGCGGGATGCAATAAATGTCAGTGCTAATCATCATCATCAGCATCGCCAAGCGAGAGTGATTGGTTGGATATTTTTCTATAAGTTACAAGTATTATTGAAATAACGCCTCCAGGTATAAAACAATTACCGCACTCGTAGCATATTCGTGCCCATACCACAATAAACCGCTGTGCAAAAACCTTCTTGGAGCACTTGAGCTGACCGGTTTTAGTGTACGTTTCTTGGTGTAGATGATGATGATGGTGGTGGTAAAGAACAAATTACAAGGGCGCAAAGAAACACTAAATAGCCAATTACAGATCTATGGATTATTGTTTTTTGTTTTGTTATTTCATTTTTATGTTTTTTGTTGTTTGTTTTGTTGTACCATTCAATTGCGCTTGCTACCGAAAAGTAGTGGCAATAAATTGAAAGCCTGAGGCCATCCAAGAACTAATAAGATGATTTTTGTGACAGATGTGTCACACAAAAT
Source organism: Musca autumnalis (assembly GCF_047663935.1). Taxonomy (NCBI): domain Eukaryota; kingdom Metazoa; phylum Arthropoda; class Insecta; order Diptera; family Muscidae; genus Musca; species Musca autumnalis. The sequence goes on along the minus strand of NW_027411977.1, from coordinate 16,331,896 downwards.
ATAAATTTATCCTTGCACACATGAGGACTGACAGACAGGCTGGCTGAATGGCTGCTTGGTTGGCTGAGTGAATGGTAGTGGTAATGCTGATGATGGAGACAATGTGGTAGAGTTCGTGGATGTGCCGATTATGTGTAATCAATAAAAACCGACCAGTTGTTGAATTTTCTGAAACCAGTCAGGCATTCAGCCACCCAGCAAGCTGGATATTGCCAACGTCCAATGTATTGGTTGGCCCTGAAAAACTGAAACTAAAAGAAAAACTCCAATAATCATGCTAAGGTTTTTTTTTTGTCATGAACGCTTATAATTATTTTTCAATTATAACAAAGAATGAGTTGGGCACCAATGAATGTGAGAGTGTGTATGTGCTTGGCATGGTTTTTCCATTATCTTGGCATTGAACGTGTCACACTGCCAAAAATTTCCCTCTCTGAAAGGGTTGTGAATGATGAGAAGTATTTAAGTCATTCTTAATGAAATTCCTCATTGACTGTTGAATACTTTGTCCTGACATAATTCAAGAATATGTGGGAAAGAAAGGGGTATCAATAGAGGAGAAAATACTCCACGTGTTCGTGGCACACATTAACTTTCGATTAACTTTCTACAATTCATTCATGATTTGATACCAACAAAGCCAAGCATATTAGGTGTCAATCTTTCTTTTTCAAAATCCATTCGGTTTACAGATCGATGGATTGGTTATCCATGCCAATGTTTAATAAGTTTCACTTTGAACAGATGACCGTTTAAATCCTTTTATTTTTCCATTTGATATCGTTGTTGCTGTTGTTATCGCAATTTTCGTCCATTTCATTTGTGTTCATCAGCCACAACCCTTTTTTCCTTTGACTGCCTCAATGTAGATGATTGAATGACACTGGCTTTTGTTTTACTGACATGGATGACAAAGAGATTTTTCGTGGAAATTCTTTTGTTGTTGGTGTGGGAGATATTAAGGGGGACAAACTGCAATATCGGTGGTATGCAAGGGCGTAGAACGGGATTAATTTTGAAGGAGGATATGAAACAGTTTCACAACAAAAACGAAGTGGACCCGGACTTCGTGTTGTGTATTCAGTTAGGAAAGTCTGTGTCAAATATTTTATATTTACTGTGTAATTGCAGATATCCGCGGAGAATACTGTGTGCAACAAAAGTAAGTAAAAACAAGTCAAAATGTATAAGTCGGCTTTGCCTGTGTGAATTGAAACTTTCATCTATGAACAGATCGAATACCGGTAGCCAAAATACTTTGGCCCAAAAAATATGTATTAAGGGAATTTTCATAACTCTGTGACCATTTTGGGCGTATGATCTTGACGACAAAAAGATTGATTTGGAATAGGGCTCAAAAGTGTTGCGGAGGTATTACCAGAAGAAATGTACCACGCGCCAACCCGTCATTACATTCGGTCTTCGTATAATTTATCAGGAGGCATGGACTTACCCACAAAAAACATAATATCGCTGTATAACAGGACTATGTACCTTCAGTAAAACTTTACAAGGGATCACCGAAAAGAACCTTAAACTGCACTTAAACAAAAATTTGAAACTTTTGTGAGGAAGGTGCCTTAATGTGTGAACGAAAATGGCACACTTTCAAACTTTGGATGTTTTGAAAAATAATTCGAGATCCAAAGTTTGGACCAAATCGGTTGTTCCGACTATTTTCGAAATTTTGTTTAATGAGGTACCGGAAGGAGTGGACCGATAAACACCAACTTTGAAATTTATTTGATGTTCGAAGAAATAGTAAGATAGGCAAAGTGTGGAACAACGCAGTATCCGGTTCGAGAGTTTTCGCGCGGATCAGCTTCTGCACATAGTAGCCATAGCGTTTTTTTTTACAAATTCCTGTTCAAACTTGTATCATCGTAATTGGAGTCTCCAGTAAAACGTTTCGATAGGAGGTATCGAACTGCACTTTTCGAAATATTGTGTGGGAGTTACCCGAAGGAGTGAACCGATATAGTCCATATTTGAACCTGATATATGTCTAGTAGAAATATTACCTTTGCTCTATGGACCAAATCGGCTAGTCCCCTCGAAAGTTATCGTGCGACCCATTATAGCGGAGATTTTTGAACTTTTGTCGGGGAGTTATCCGATGGAGTGAACCGATGTGGCCCATTTTCGAACTTGATCTAAGTTTGGACAAAATATTACAACTCAATTTAATTTACTCAAATTTTGGACCAAATCGGTTGATCCTTTCGAGACTTATGGTGTGCTCCAACCAGCCACACAGACATAGGGACGGACATTGCTAAATCGAATCCAAATTATCTGAAAGGGACTTCGTCCAAACAAACTTGGGGTCTAAAATCATTACCTCGATGATGCTTATCGGCTTTGGTCTTATGAAAATGTATATACCCTTTTTAGTCTAAAGGCTGAGGGTATTAAAATGGTCATAACTTTCCTAATCCGAAATTTAGCACATCCCCTCCACTTCTTAGGTAGACTTCTGCAGTGCCATCATCTTCGGGAATGAGTTTAGAATTTTCCAACTTCTCATCCGAAGACCGATGTTCTGTTTCTCGACTAACTTCAATATCCAGCTCAGCTCCATGATCTCTGCAACACGGGATCTCAGCAATAGGTACGGCCACCTGTCTACTGCCTTCCAAAGTGAACCAATGCCATTATCTGTCTGCATAAGAAAAACTACCGATATTTTTAATTTTCGGATATAATGACCTCTGCTCTGATCCATAGTATCATGATTATCATTGAGAACATTCAGATGAGATCGGGTCAGATGAGCATGGTGTCTGGGAAGATCTGGGTTTCACACTGTTCTTGCTAGCCTTCGCAGACGTCCAAGGTTTCTGCAAAGATGCACTGATTGGTCGCTTTGGTACTTATCTTCCCACTAAATTTTTCGTCATAGAGGCATAAGACAGAGAAGAATGGACCGACTGTGACAGTGTCAACGGCAGATTGCTGTTGTGAGCCTCAAATGACCTCATTGGTCGGGATTTTGGATTGGCGACCTTGAAGTAGTTGCCGCTTTCACAGACCCATCATTGCTCTATCTGCTACGTTTGTACCTTTATTAGATGGTTTCCCTCAGTGCACCAACTGTCTCACTTCCTCATCCTGGTATGGATTTTTGAAAGTGAGGAGGATGAGAATTCCAGTGAAACAGTCTTCTTTGAACAGTGTGCCTTAGCTGCCTTGGTAGATGATTTACTTTTACCAATAACCGGGAGATCCAAAATCTTAAACCTTCTTCTTTGTCTCCATAGGGAGAATGATGCATCAAACAGACGGATGATTTGTGGATACGTCTGAACTCCAGAAATGTTAAAGCTAAAAATTATGGACCAAAAATGGTACCAAGGTCCACCAACATACGCAACATACTACAATCGGCACGTAAATTATTATCAGCTTACGAGAATTTCAACTTATAACAAAGTACGAACGGCGTTAAGTTCGGTCAGGCCGAACTTGTTACATATACACGGTGTGCCTTAACAAATTTAAATGGAAGGTGCTTACACCTCGGAAGTTTTTCTCTGATTCTGAAACTACAATGCTCATAGATGAGAAATATCAAGAAACAAAAAAAATCGCCGGAGGGATTTTAAAATAAATCGCGATTTAAGTTCACATTTTTAGAGGTTCTTTAGTTTTGACGATTTAGCTTGGAAACCGCGAGTTCTATGTAAATGGGTCTAAAGAAAATGTTGTAGCAGAGAAAATTCTCCACAAAATTGGCCATTATGATATTTTCGTAGGTTTTACCGTTTTTGAGATATAGAATTTCAAATTGAGACAATGCACTGACTGTATCGCCTCCTTATAAAACAATGTCATTACTGCAATTTCCCAAATTAAAGTAATATATCTTGAAAATGGTACAACCTAGAAAAAAATAAATCATCCAATCTTGTAGAGAATTTTCACAGCATCACTATTTTCTTTAGTCCCATTTTGATATGACTTGCGGTTTCCAAGCAAAATCTTGAAAATTTAAGATAAAAAACTAAAAATTTGAACTGAACCTCTATATCTCAAAAATGGTAAAACCTACGAAAAAACCTAAAGGTCAGTCTTATAGAGAATTTTCACAGCTACAACATTTTCTTCAGACTCATTTCGATACGACTTGCGGTTTCCAAGCAAAATCGTGAAAACCTAAAAAATCCCTAAAATTGTGAATTTTGATCGCGATTTATTTAAAAATCCCTCCGATTTTTTCAATTTTTTTTTTATTTTTCTTATCTACGAACATTGCTGTTTCAGAATCCGCAAAAACATCCCATGTGTAAGCGGTTTCCATTAAAAGTTAGTTAAGGGGTACTGTGCATAATATTGTTTTATAAGGGGACGATACAGTCAGTGCATTGTCCCAATTTGAACTTCCATATCTCAAAAACGGTAAAACCTACGAAAATATCATAAAGGCCAATCTTGTGGAGAATTTTCTCTGCTACAACATTTTCTTTAGGACCATTTACATAGAGCTCGAAGTTTCCAAGCTAAATCGTGAAAACCTAAAGAACCCCTAAAAATGTGAACTTAAATCGCGATTTATTTTAAAATCCCTCCGGCGATTTTTTTTGTTTCTTGATATTTCTCTTCTATGAGCATTGTAGTTTCAGAATCAGCAAAAACTTCCGAGGTGTAAGCACCTTCCATTTAAATTTGTTAAGGCACACCGCGTATATTTACCCTCCACCACGAGTTGTATTGAAGTAAAATGGAACAATTTGTTTCCTTTCGTTTATGAAGAAGAGTAAATATCAAATTTCAGCATGTTCGGTAAAACAATGTGGCTAACCTTCAAAATACCGAAATTCGGGAAGTACGGTTCTATGGGGGCTATATCAAAACGTTGATCTATACCTACAAATTTCTGGCGGAAAGTTTTTAGACTGAAAGATGACTAAATACCAAATTTCCGATATTTAGGTAAAACCTTCAAAATACCGAAAATCAAGTGGTACGCTTCTATGGGGGATATAGAAAGTGATAATTCTCTTCTGGAATATTTTATTATGGAAGATTAAATAACACATTTCAGTCTTCTTTCAGAATTACGAAACTCGGAAGGTACATTTCTATAGGTCAGGTCAGGAAGGTTTTTACGTCCAACAAGACTATGTAACAATTTTAAAAATTTCGGTGGGTTGCTGTGGCCACAACCTTCAAAATACCGAAAATCGGGTGGCACCGTTCTATGGGGGTTATTTGAAGGCGTGCACCTATACCGACAAATTTAATATGGAACATTTAATACCCGAAATGAAGACCAAATACCAAATTTCAGCCATTTCGGTGGATTATTGTCGCCACAACCTTTAAAATACCGAAAATCGGGAGGTACCGCTCTGTGGGGGCGATATGAAGGCACGGACCTATACCGACAAATTTCTGGGGGAATGTTGTATACCCACCAACGAAGACAAAATACAAAATTACAGCCATTTCTGTGTGATAATGAGGCTAAAATCGTCAAAATTACTAAAATATGGTGGTACCGTTCTATGTGGGCTATATCAAAACGTGAACCGATATAGCCCATTTTCAATACCAAACATCCTAGGACTAATAGAAACTTCTATACCAAATTACAAAGCTCTATCTTAAAAATTGCGAGCTGTATCTTGATTTCAACAGACGGACATGGTTATATCGACTTAGAATTTTACCCCGTTCAAGAATATAAACTTTATAGGGTCTCCGATGAATATTTCGATGTGTTACAAACGGAATGACAAATTTAATTATACCCTCCATATTATGGAGGAGGGTATATGAAGGAACCTCTATTTTGTGGGGAAGTTCGAAAGGAACTCTGCTCACCTACCTAAGATCTAACTCAGTGAAACTCACACTTCAAGAACAGGCAAGGTCCTATGGAGATAACGACTGAGGAAATTTACTGCAGTCGGCACGTAAATAACCATCATCAATTGATAAGAAAGAACCCCAAGCTTGAGAGGAAGTTCGAGAGGAACTATGCTTACCCACCTAAGAGGGAAGTTCTTATCAGTGAAATTCCCACTTCAAGAACTATCTACGGCTATCCCCTATTCCCCTCGACGGCCTTGACACCTCATCCACCGTTCCAGATTTTCAGTTTGCAAAAGCCTTACTTCCTGCGTCTGTTTTTGAAGTGGGTATTTCAGTGATAAGCAGTACCCTTTTAGCTAAGTGAGCAAGCGTAGTTCTTGAGGTGCCTACTTATCAGTTGAAATTCCATTTAACTCATGGTTATATATTTGCCGGCTGCAGTATCTAACTGCCTATCGGCACGATTTTTTGTCCATTGTTTCTTTAGTTTTGACATTTTTGTAGCTCAAAATTATCGGCCATCCGTCTGCTTGATGGATGATTCTCTCTTACAAAGTTCCTCTCCTCCACTGCTTCCTACTCAAGTAGTAATAGCTTGTTATATGCTAAAAAGTCCTATCAAATGTGACAAGTCGGATCAGCATCCCTTCTAACGGATTGGGGTGCAATATCATTTCCCTTAAACTTTGGTGGGCTTTTGATTCGATGGGGTTGCCTGTTTGAGAGATTGCCAAGGCATCCGCACTTACATCAGTCGAGGGGTTATTTTCGGCTTCTTTGGGTTTTTATGGTAAACGTTAGTATGACTATGAGGTATTGATTTGCAGAGGGACGGAGCTTAATGGTTCCTGGCCAAAAATCAAAATTTTGTTTTGCCAAAGATATTTAATTTCTATATGGGATTCGATAGTAAACATATTGAAACTAAGGAAATTAAAATATTAGGTAAAAGTATTGGAAGGTGTGGGCGTGGTGTGTCCCTAAAGACGAACATTTTACCCATTTTTGGGAAATACGTACTTTTTGCAAATTTCTCGAGAAAGACGTTGCTATTTCTCGGAAACTGTAACAGATATTGTGTCTATTGATGTTTTTGTCGGGTAGGTAGGATTGTGGCATTTAAAAATGGTTTTAGTAAATTACCGTAGCGTTTACACAACATGAGCTATTTTATTTTTCCTCAGGTACTAAATTTTAGGATATTCCAAATTTAGTGGACTAGAACTTTTGTGGAACAACATGAAACATTTTTTTGGTTGCACAGAAAGATGCCAGAGAGTCTCCTCTTTCAGCCCATATATACTTTTGTACCCGTCCCGTACCTTCCGTTTAACTCTTTTCTCAGTTTATTGAAATTACATGGGTAAAACTGCGTGTTTTTCTATACCGTTTCCCATATAGCTTCCCCACAGCTTTTTGACACAAATTAAAAATTGTTGAGTATATGACTTTTTATACGAGTTAAATTAGTTTTATGAAAACCCTAGGAGAATTTTTTAATTGTTAAAATAATTTAAATTTTTTTGAATTTTTTTTTAAATTTTTTTTTTTAGTTTTTTGATATTTTTCTAGGTGTGTGACCATCTTTAATACATAGGAAGATATAAAAACACAAACACACACATATTTTGATGAAAAATAGTTAAAATCTCAAAAGTTTAATTTTGACCTTGAATTTCTCCGCAACTACCAAACCGAATTTAACCGCTTATAATGCGTCTGATAGCTTCATCTGTTATCTGTCTAACAACAAAAATTATGAAAATTGGTCTATCCGTTCAAAAGTTACAGAATTTTGACCAGGAAAAAACGATTCTGAACCACTGTGCGGAGGTCAAAAGGGATATAGTCTCCTCATCACGCATGGACTTGGCAATTACGTCTATTACCCGTTGGAAACCTTTAGGAATACCGATAGACAAGTGGTTGCTTAACACACCGGCGTTAGGACATCTCCTTTGAGGTGAGAGATCACTATCTGGTTTACCGCTATTCGTTCCAATTTTTAATCAAAGTTTTAAATATTAAGAATTGTGGCCATTTGAATCCTCTTGATCAACCGACCACTCAAGCAAAGATACCGAGACATCCCCTCTAATACATTGCTCTCATTAATATCCCTTTCATTTGCTCCGTCCCTGCAATGAAACAACTCCCACATATGCTTTTCGTCATAGCATTTAATTTTTTAAGGGATGTTGTGTTGCCTGGTTAAGCAGGCTATTTGGTAGCGTTTTTTACGTTGTTTTGTTGACAATAGTTTAAGAAAACCACATGAGCAAACATTTGCCCTAACACACATTCTTACCACCACGGCTTTGGTATGCTCAAAATAAACAACAACAGAAAGGACAATACTTAAACCATATAAAAACAGATTAAAGGATACTGCAAAAAACAGCAAACAAACACATGAACAAAAAACACACAGAAACGTTCACATGTTTGCCCCATTGCTGGGGCGGTGACTGAAAGGCACGGACATTGAAGCCATCGGCATTGGAAATATCTCGATACGAGTATTAAGGCCTAAACGGGGCAGATGTCACAATTGAAATTGAATTAAATACCCAGGAAGATTGATTGTCTTCGTTTCGGTTTCAACAGCGATTGTCTACAATTCCTGTATTGATGCCGATAGCGGTTGACGCTTTCTTTAAATCATGTCACTTTGTTATTTGTTTGTATTTGCCTTTAGGTATTGTGTCATTAGAAAACAGCAACTCCATTTCTAATCAGAATTAAATGAAGCAACGTTTAAGTTAAATTTGTTTAAAGAACGGCATGCTTTTGAATGGTCGTCGTTCCTATATCTTCCAGTTAAGTATCTATTTCGTGTAATGTTAATTTGGGCAATTTCAACAAATTGAATATAATTTTTCAGTACAATTTACTTTTTTGGCAGCAAGGAGGGAGGACGATATGCCATAGTTGATTTCATTTGAATACCCTGCAACAAAAAAAAAAAAACAAAACACAACTTTCTCCTTAACACCAGTTAATGCTTTTAATCAGAAATTTCTTTCCCTCTCGAAAAATAACACGGATAACACCACATCTCCACGAGTTGTTGCTCTGGCTTCTGATGCGTAGGGCGGCATTGCTTATCGCAATGAAATTTCACTTCCTCTGGATTTCCTTTAATTTTATTGTGGAGTTGAAAATCCTAACTATTCTTTTTGGCGGCGAGAAAAAAGCTAATAATAATCCCCAAGAGGATTGCCGTAAATTGTCTGCAATTGTAATCTGCCTTTCGCACTTAACTTACGTTTCGTTCATTTTTTTTCGGTATGTAGTTTTGTACTCTACACTGAGACAGTGTGTAATTTTTTTAACAGAATTCTCAGCATATCTATAGAAGACCTCTGTCGGAGAATAATTAAAGGGACATTCTGTCTTTAGAAGATATTTAAAAGGTATTCTGTCTGTAGGGTATCTCTTACCAGACTTACCAGAAGGCTTCTTTCTATAGAAAATCTTTAAAATGTCTTCTCTATATATGTCTTGGAAGACCTTTAAAGTGTCTTCTGTAAAAGGTGATCTATCAATAAGACATTTATTTTTTAAATGTTTTGTCGAAAAACTTAAACAGGTCTTCTGTCTAAAGAAACCCTTACAGTGGTCTTCTCTCAATAGAAGACATACATATATTATTTTTATAAGCGACATATAATAGGTCTTCTGTCCATAGTAGGCCTGTAAAAGACCATATTCTTATAGAAGACTTGTCAAAGCCATTGCTTCTCTATAAGTCCTGTAAAAGTTGTTCTAAACGTTAAACACGCTTAAACATATATTTTGTTCATAGAAGAACTCTTTAGATAACCCGCAAAAGACCTTAAACCCGTAAAGACTTTAAATCTTTTAAAAATCCACGCCTAGTGTCCTTTTTGGTGGCTTCCAAAAATCTTTTAAAAATCCACGCCTAGTGTCCTTTGTGGTGGCTTCCAAAAATCTTTTAAAAATACACGCCCAGTGTCCTTTTTGGTGGCTTCCAAAAATCTTTTAAAAATCCACGCTTAGTGTCCTTTATGGTGGCTTCCAAAAATCTTTTAAAAATCCACGCCCAGTGTCCTTTTTGGTGGATTCCAAAAATCTTTTAAAAATCCACGCCCAGTGTCCTTTTTGGTGGCTTCCAAAAATCTTTTAAAAATCCACGCCCAGTGTCCTTTTTGGTGGCTTCCAAAAATCTTTTAAAAATACACGCCCAGTGTCCTTTTTGGTGGCTTCCAAAAATCTTTTAAAAATCCACGCTTAGTGTCCATTTTGGTGGCTTCCAAAAATCTTTTAAAAATCCACGCCTAGTGTCCTTTGTGGTGGCTTCCAAAAATCTTTTAAAAATACACGCCCAGTGTCCTTTTTGGTGGCTTCCAAAAATCTTTTAAAAATACACGCCCAGTGTCCTTTTTGGTGGCTTCCAAAAATCTTTTAAAAATACACGCCCAGTGTCCTTTTTGGTGGCTTCCAAAAATCTTTTAAAAATCCACGCTTAGTGTCCTTTTTGGTGGCTTCCAAAAATCTTTTAAAAATCCACGCCCAGTGTCCTTTTTGGTGGATTCCAAAAATCTTTTAAAAATCCACGATCAGTGTCCTTTTTGGTGGCTTCCAAAAATCTTTTAAAAATCCACGCCCAGTGTCCTTTATGGTGACTCCCAAAACTCTTTTAAAAATCCACGCCCGTGTCCTTTATGGTGACTCCCAAAACTCTTTTAAAAATCAACACCCGGTGTCCTTTATGGTGGCTCCCAAATTCTTTTAAAAATTCACGCCCAGAGTCCTTTTTGGTGATTCCCACAAATGTTTTAAAAATCCACGCCTAGTCCTCTTGGTGGCTTCCAAAACTTCTTTAAAAATCCACGCCCAATGTCCTTTTTGGTGGCTTCCAAAACTTCTTTAAAAATCCACGCCCAATGTCTTTTTTGGTGGCTTCCAAAAATCTTTTAAATATCCACGCCTAGTCCTTTTTGGTGGCTCCCAAAAATCTTTTAAAAATTCACGCCTAGTTCTTTTTGGTGGCTCCCAAAATTCTTTTAAAAATCCACGCCCATTGTCCTTTTTGGTGGCTTCCAAAAATATTTTAAAAATCCACGCCCATTGTCCTTTTTGGTGGCTTCCAAAAATCTTTTAAAAATCCACGCCCAGTGTCCTTTTTGGTGGCTTCCAAAAATCTTTTAAAAATCCACGCCCAGTGTCCTTTTTGGTGGCTTCCAAAAATCTCTTAAAAATCCACGCCCAGTGTCCTTTTTGGTGGCTTCCAAAAATCTTTTAAAAATCCACGCTCAGTGTCCTTTTTGGTGGCTTCCAAAAATCTTTTAAAAATCCACGCCCAGTGTCCTTTTTGGTGGCTTCCAAAAATCTTTTAAAAATCCACGCCCAGTGTCCTTTTTGGTGGCTTCCAAAAATCTTTTAAAAATGCACGCCCAGTGTCCTTTTTGGTGGCTTCCAAAAATCTTTTAAAAATCCAACCCCAGTGTCCTTTTTGGTGGCTTCCAAAAATCTTTTAAAAATCCACGCACAGTGTCCTTTTTGGTAGCTTCCAAAAATCTTTTAAAAATCCAACCCCAGTGTCCTTTTTGGTGGCTTCCAAAAATCTTTTAAAAATCCACGCACAGTGTCCTTTTTGGTAGCTTCCAAAAATCTTTTAAAAATCCACGCCCAGTGTCCTTTTTGGTGGCTTCCAAAAATCTTTTAAAAATCCACGCCCAGTGTCCTTTTTGGTGGCTTCCAAAAATCTTTTAAAAATCCACGCCCAGTGTCCTTTTTGGTGGCTTCCAAAAATCTTTTAAAAATCCACGCCCAGTGTCCTTTTTGGTGGCTTCCAAAAATCTTTTAAAAATCCACGCCCAGTGTCCTTTTTGGTGGCTTCCAAAAATCTTTTAAAAATCCACGCCCAGTGTCCTTTTTGGTGGCTTCCAAAAATCTTTTAAAAATCCACGCCCAGTGTCCTTTTTGGTGGCTTCCAAAAATCTTTTAAAAATCCACGCCCAGTGTCCTTTTTGTGTGGCTTCCAAAAATCTTTTAAAAATCCACGCCCAGTGTCCTTTTTGGTGGCTTCCAAAAATCTTTTAAAAATCCACGCCCAGTGTCCTTTTTGTGTGGCTTCCAAAAATCTTTTAAAAATCCACGCCCAGTGTCCTTTTTGTGTGGCTCCCAAAAATCTTTTAAAAATCCACGCCCAGTGTCCTTTTTGTGTGGCTTCCAAAAATCTTTTAAAAATCCACGCCCAGTGTCCTTTTTGTTGGCTCCCAAAATTCTTTTAAAAATCCACGACCAGTGTCCTTTTTGTTGGCTCCCAAAATTCTTTTAAAAATCCACGCCCAGTGTCCTTTTTGTTGGCTCCCAAAATTCTTTTAAAAATCCACGCCCAGTGTCCTTTTTGTTGGCTCCCAAAGTTCTTTTAAAAATCCACGCCCAGCGCCTTTTTGTTGTCTCCTATAAATCTTTAAAATTCTTTTGTATTATATCGTACTCCGCAGTCTACCACAAGACTCCTTCAAGTAACAATTACTTGATTGGACTTAGAAGATGAAAACATAACCTAACATTTCCTTCTACTTATATATCTATATTCTCAGCGGAAATGACAACAACACCAACACAGCGAAAATATCGTACTTGTCTTTGGTGATGCGGCAGTTTCATAGACTTTTATAGCCTTGTAATAAGGATAATTGTTTGGAATCATGTTCCAGCGTACTTTTACTTTTTTTATGGCAATAAACATAATTTACTCGAAGTGCGTAACGCCGTACAATGCGAAACCATTTATGATAAGAAAAGCGTAGGGGGTGGCGAGCGAAGAAGTAAAAAGCAACTTCCACCAGCTACTACAATATTAACAATAAAATTGAATATCTACTATTCCAACTAATTCTGAGAGGGTCGGTCATATCTTTTGTGGCTAACAACTCAAAGCACATAGTTCAGCAGCTCTAAATCATGTTCGATGTAATATTTGTAATTGCACAAAAGGCACGAATTACAACAGTCCATGATGCTTCCTGCTACTACTTTGCATATTCATGTGGGAATTAGTTGGCAAATGGAACGAAACATGCTTCCTTCTTGTGCTGGGACACCAAAAACTCCCAACAATAAAATGTTAGCAACACCCATAGATAACTTCCGTTTAACACCACCAGCCAGCATTCTTCTTAGCTGACCAGCCGACACAAGACCCTTCTTAGTGTATCCGGCCGGTAGCCTTTGTGCGTTTTGTTTGTGAGCATCATAACCTTATGACATAATAACAATTTTAGTTGTCTTTGTTGTTGTTGTTGCTGCTGTTACTAGTTATTGTCCTTGTCGTGGTAGTTGTAGTTTTGGGTATTAGTAAAATGTCTTTTGTTAGTTAGGCGAGCGGTCGCTTGGTCAATACATTATGATTGTCTCTGCCCAGTAACACCAACTAACAGTGAAAGCTAGCCAGTGAGCCACCCAGCCGGCTTTATTCTTTTATGAGGGGGCGTCGGAGTTATGGAATTGAATGAAATGACCGGTAGTGGATGTAAGTAGGCGTCATTTATTCCCCCTCGCTTGAATTACTCCAGTGATTTGAAACACACCACCATAGCCGCTGCTTCTGTTGCGCTAACAATTTTTGGCTAATAGAAATTAATGTTTATTGTTTGTAGGTAGGCAGCTATGTAATATTTACGTACACGCGCCTTTGCGCAGTCATGTCTTTGTTGTAATTTTGTTGCTTATTACCTTGCTATTGTTGTTAAATGTGATCTTTAGAAGAGGTAAAAAGATTTTTTTCTCATTATTTGGTAGGCTAGAGAATAAAAGTGTGGGAACTTTTATATATGTGAACTTTGTTTGAATTTTCCTTCTCATAAACTTCAACTCACATTTATCATTCAAACACAGATAGTAAAGGTTCTATCAGAGCCAGTTTATTCAAAAATTTAGTATGGTTTCATATGCAGAAAACATGTGTCCTTCTGTGCATTGTGTGTCTCTCTCTCCCGCTTTTGGCTACTCTAATCCAAAGCGATGTTGAAAAGAAATACGACTCACTGTTTTCTTGCTGGAATCGTTAGTCTTCGGGGAGGTTTCCCCTATTTGTACTGATGATGGTAAATGTCATCTTACAATGTTGTACGACCTTCGCAGGAATAACAAACTCACACATGAATTTATCGGATTGCTCCTATTGAGGGTATACCTTCCCAGCAAAATTTGAATTAAGGGGTTCCATGCGATGACGTGATTTCATGGCATCTTTTGCAGTCTTTGATCTCCATATTTGCGCGTACTGATATTTTTCCTTAAAACGGTTTAAGAAAACGGTTTTTTTGTTCTAGAATTGCAACCAACAAAGTTTTCAGAAGCGAATTAATTTAATTTGTTTGACAAGTCTATAAGCATTTTAATGGTATACATATAAGTTTAATCGGTTACTTAAAACCGGTTCAAAAATCGGTTGTAATGTCGGAATATCTGGTTCAAAAAGTGAGATAACCGGATCTATCCTCCAAGAAATTTTGTTTGTTAACGTGTTCATCATTACAAGAGCTATTTGTGGTAAATATTTCAGAGGCACCCCAGATGTTTACATAAGCAATAACCAATTGTTTTGTCTACATACCTGTACATAACCAATAACGAATATACAGAAAAACAAAACATAGTTTAATTCTGAAACAAGACCAAATAAATGTCAAAATTGACAATGAAAACGGGACAAAATCGATTAGTTGTCAAAGAGAAGCGTACCTAAAATCTTCTGAGCAACATTTGTGTAGAATATTTGGATGCTGAAAATTCTCATCTTGTGGTACTTTCACTACGGTTCAAGAAATAAAGGACGAAAAGGACATGAAAGGCATTGAGTTACAAGAATGAAATGTTCTACAAAAAGATTCGTCAATCGATTTTATTGAAGACATGTCACTTCAAAACGAAGCTACAATAACGTCAAACAGAGATATGGAGCTATTTTCCCAAGTATTATAGGGAAAAAATCAAAAACTTCATGGCGCGATATCTCAGAAACTTGACCTATGGCGAAAATTTTCTTTTGGGTTCTTAGTATACTCATCAAGAGCTTTCATCTCCAAGAGAAATTTGCCACCCCCCAGATTTTGAGTTCAATTTTGTGTCACAGTGTATTCAGTTGAATTGGAGTGTATGAGTATTTAACCGCATTGCAGTGTTCTTTATTTTATTTTTAGGGAAGAATTGGTTGCTCTGAAACTTCAGTTAATGCTTAACTCAGTAACTCGCGATTTTCGGTATTTTGAAGGTTGTGTTCACAATAATCCACCGAAATGGCTGAAATTTGGTATTTGGTCTTAATGTGGGATATTAAACGTTCCATATATCACACCAAAATGCCTTAAATTTCTGTATATTATGGCGGAGGGTATACAAATGTGTATCATTGAAATAACGGTTTTGGATCCCAAGTATTTTTGGAATAGCTCCGTTTCAGTTCTAACCTTGCCCTTCAAATATGGACTATATTGGTCCATTCATTCTGGTATCTCCCACACAAAATATGAAATGTTAATAAAAGCGTAGTTTAAGGACATGCCCCGTGTCGTTGTGATTTTATTTGCAGTGGGTAGTCTTTGCGTCTTCTATTACGGCGGATTTTTTTTTTATACCCTCCACCATAGTATGTAGGGTATATTAAGTTTGTTTTTCCGTTTGTAACGCAGTGAAATACTCATTTGCGACCCTATAAAGTATATATATTCTTGATCAGGGTAAAATTCTAAGTCGATCTGAGCACGTCCGTCCGTCCGTCCGTCCGTCCGTCTGTGGTAATCACTCTAGCATCCACAAAAATAGAGATAGGACGCTGAAATTTTGGGAAAATGCGTCTTTTGTTTGCAGGCAGGTCAAGTTCGATGATGGGCTATATCGGTCCACGTTTTGGTATAGCCCCCATATAACGGTACCCCCCGATTTACGGTATTTTGACGTTTTTAGCTACATTTTCAGACCGATATGGCTATAATTTGACATTTAGGGTTCTTAAGTGTCAACAAACATATATAACAAAACTTGTGGACATAGGTCCACGTTTTGGTATAGCCCCCATAGAACGGTACCCCCCGATATACGGTATTTTGACGTTTTTAGCTACATTATCAGACCGATGTAGCTATAATTTGACATTTAGGGTTCTTAAGTGTTAATAAACTTATAAATTAGAAGTTGTGGACATAGGTCCACGTTTTGGTATAGCCCCTATATAACGGTACCCCCCGATTTGCGGTATTTTGACGTTTTTAGCTACATTTTCAGACCGATGTAGCTATAATTTGACATTTGGGGTTCTTAAAAGTCAATAAACTTATATAACAAAAGTTGTGGACATAGGTCCACGTATTGGTATAGCCCCCATATAACGGTACCGCCCGGTTTACGGTATTTTGACGGGTTTAGCTACATTTTCAGACCGATTTAGCTATAATTTGACTTTTGGGGTTCTTAAAAGTCAATAAACTTATATAACAAACGTTGTGGACATAGGTCCACGTATTGGTATAGCCCCCATATAACGGTACCCCCCGATTTACGGCATTTTGACGGGTTTAGCTACATTTTCAGACCGATTTAGCTATAATTTGACATTTGAAGTTCTTAAATGTCAATAAACTTATGTCACAAAACTTGTGGACATAGGTCCACGTTTTGGTATAGCCCCCATATAACGGTACCCCCCGATTTACGGTATTTTGACGTTTTTAGCTACATTTTCAGACCGATATAGCTTGACATTTAGGGTTCTTAAGTGTAACTAAACTTATATAACAAAAGTTGTGGACCTAGGTCCAAGTTTTGGTATAGCCCCCATAAAACAGTACCCCCGATTTACGGCATTTTGACGTTTTTATCTACATTTTCAGACCGATTTAGCTATCAATTGACATTTAGGGTTCTTAAATGTCAATAAACTTATATAACTAGTGGACATAGGTACATGTTTTGGAATAGCCCCATATAACGTTACCGCCCGATTTCAGGTATTTAGAGAATTTTATCAACAAGTTTTAACCGAATTATCTGTAATTTGAACTTCTTCTTCTTTATTTGCTAATTCGTTTTCCGAATGTTAGCGACCAATACAATACAAATAGTTTTTTATAAATACATATGGATACAATATTTGTAATATTTTTTTGTTTATAGATTGCTTAGTATATCTGCAAATGCCTCTCTATCTCTAGCCTTAAACAATAGGATTGTAATGTCTCGGATGCCAGTCCATTCTGTGATGTTATCGATCCATGTTGTCTCCTTTCTACCTCTAGCAGGCCTTCCTTCTATCCTTGTGCGGATTACAATTTGCAGTAATTTATATTTTTGATTTCGCATTATATGTCCCAAATATGCTGTCTTTCGTCTTTTTATAACTGAGATAAGCTCTCTTTCGCAGTGCATCCTTCTTAGAACATCGGCATTTGTCACATGGGCTGTCCAAGGAATTTTCAGAACTCTCCTATAGATCCACATTTCAAAAGCTTCAAGTCTTCTTATATCAGCTGTTTTTATGGTCCATACTTCCATTGCGTACAATAGCACTGACCAGACATAGGTTTTGATAAAACGAATCTTTGTTTCAAGATTAATGTCATGACTCGTAAACACTCGTCTGTATTTTGAAAATGCTTCTCTGGCCAGTTCAATTCTGCATCTTATTTCTTTTGAACAGTCCCACTGTTCAGTTATTGTAATTCCTAGATATTTGAAACTTTTAACCCTCTCCACATTGGTGTTGTGAATTTTCAATGTTGCATTATTGTGGCCATTCTTTTTGCTTATAACTATGAATTTTGTTTTACTGATGTTAATTTTCAAACCATATTTCTCGCTGTGTGTTGTGAGCTTATTCACAAGATTCTGGAGACCAGATATGCTATGCGACAGTAAAGTTGTATCATCAGCATATCGTATGTTGTTCAGAAATGTTCCATTTAAAGGAATGCCTATTGGAATTTTGTTTATCGATTCTTCAAAAATTTTTTCTGAATAGATATTGAATAGCAAAGGTGATAATATGCACCCTTGTCTGACTCCCTTGGATATATCAATACTATTTGTCATTTCCCCGTTCACTTCTATTTGTGCATTTTGATTCCAATATAGACTTTTAATACATTGTACTTCTTTCTGATCTAGGCCAATGGAGATGAGGATGTCAATCAACTTATCGTGTAACACTGTGTCGAAAGCTTTTTCGTAATCAATGAAGCATAGAAATAGGTCTTTTTGTGCGTTTTTACATTTCTGAACCAATGTTTGTATTGAAAAAAGTGCTTCTCGGGTTCCCATACCTTCCTTGAATCCAAACTGGGATGTTCCCATGACTTTTTCACATTTTGAGTATATTCTGGAGTGGATAATACGCAGAAATATTTTTAGAGCATGGCTCATAAGGCTAATAAGTCTGTATTCGCTACAATATTTTGCATGGCATTTCTTCGGAATGGTAATAAATGTTGATTTTAGCCAATCTTGCGGGAATCGGCCTGTATCATATACATGGTTAAATAATTTTGTTATAATTTCTATATTTTCTTCATCTATTAGTTTTAGGATTTCCGAGGGAATCTCGTCCGGCCCACAAGCTTTCTTATCTCTCAGACTGTTTATAGCAGTTTCAACTTCTCTTCTACTTATTGGTGTTCCTGTAAGAGGATGTTGCGTCTGTTCTTCAAAAGTTGTTCTATGTTCATCTGTAAAAATTTGTTTTATATAATCTCTCCAGATATTTTTCTTTTCTTCTATGTCAAAAACAGGATGATTATTATTGTTGTAAAGTACTTTTGAGGGAGTTTTGCGGTATACACCAGCAAGTTCTTTTAACTTTCTATGGAGATTAAAATCGTCGTGAAGGCTTTTTAATCTTTCAATCTCCTGACATTGTTTAATTATGTGGTTGTTTTTTGCTATTCTTACAGCGGTTTGGACTTCCCTATTTAGTTCCCAATATCGTTCAAAATTTATGTTTTTATGTTTTCGTCTCTCTTCCATCAAATCGAGAATATCCTGTGTCATCCACTCTTTCTGTTTAGATATTTTGTGGTATCCAAGGGTATTATCCGCTAGGGGCTTGAGCGTAGTCCTTAGTGCGTTCCATAAGTCGTCAACGTTTTCAGTATTTATGTTTCTCAGTTCTTGATTTATTTTATCTCGGAAATTTGTTTTGAATGTGGTATTTTCAAGCTTTGCCACATCGAGTTTACGGCGAATCTTCCGTTTTTTGCTCGTGGCAATTTTTATGCGCAACTTCATCATCAGAAGATTGTGGTCTGAAGGAACATCAGCACCTGGATACGTTGAACATTTCATAACCGAAGATCCGTATCTGGTATTAATTAATATAAAATCTATTTGATTTCTCACAATAGTGTCCCTTCTATCTTGCGGTGATTTCCACGTGTATAGTCTTCTTGGGGGAAGACAGAACATTGTATTTGTTACCATCATTTTATGTTCCTGACAAAACTGAATTAGTCTATCACCCCTTTCATTTCTTTCGCCAAGACCGTATTTTCCTGTTATACCTTGACACTTTTCTGCTCCTATTTTAGCGTTGAAGTCGCCTTGAATTATTGTTATTTCGTGGCTTTTTGTCATTCTTAATAAGTCGTCGATTTCCTCGTAAAAAGATTCAATTTCATGATTACTTTTGTCCGCAGTAGGTGCATATACTTGGATTATGTTTAAATCAATTGGTTTACATTGAATTTTAAGCAGCATAGTCCGATCCGACTTAAAAATACAACCCGTTACGCTTTGCGCTATGTTACTTTTTACTATAAATCCCACACCGTTTCTGTGATGTTCGGTAGAATTGCCAGAGAAGTATATTTTCGCGTTTTGGGAGCTAAATTCACCGTTTTGTGGCCACCAGGTCTCACTTATTCCGAGTATATCGATGTTTAATCTATTCATTTCCGCTATGGTGTTGGCTAGTTTTCCTGCTTCATAGAGACTCCTTATATTCCATGTTGCAATGTTTAAATGTTGTTTTTTACCTCCGGGGATTCTTAGCACCCTTGTATTGCCGGAGACTAAGGGCCGTGTATTTGTTTCATCACTCATGATTGTATGGTTTTCGAGGGAGAGATACTTCAGTGGTTTCCCGTTGCCTTCTGAAGGGTTAACTGTTTTCCTTCTACGTATTCAGCCGCTCCACTGGAGTACAGACGCTGTTTGCTGCCGCTTACTTTAAGACAGTCGCCGCTACCTGTTGGTCCGCGGGACGTATTTGATTTCCGTCCTACCACCCATATCTGGGAAGCATTCCCCTATCCGCCACCTGGGGACGCGCCCTATAGGGGTTACAGGTTCCCCGAAGGGGTAATTTGAACATTTGAAATTGTTAGTGGTCACCACACCTCTCCACCAAAAATTGTCAAGAAAGCCCCCATATAACGGTACCTCCCGATTTTCAGTAATTTGATGATTTTAGCTACAATATTAAACCGAACAAGCAGTAATTTGACATTTGAAGTTCTTAGTGGTCACAACACCTCTCCATCAAAAATTGTCAACATAGGTCCATGTTCGGATATAGCTCCCATGTAACGGTAACTCCCAATTTTCAGTAATTTGGCAATTTTAGCTACAATTTTTAACAGAATTAACTGTAATTTGACATTTGAAGGTTGTAGTGGTCACCACACATCTGCATCAACAATTTTCAACATAGCCCCAATATAACGATACTTCCCTATTTTCGGTATTTTGAGGATTTTACTTAAAATGTTTAACCGAACGTACAGTCTGTCGCAAAAGTTAGTATACACCGTTGAAACCAAAATGTATTAGGGATAAATATCACTATAACTTATTGAAAACAACAAACAATTAGTTTTATTTGATAAACAAGAAGGTTGTCTTCCATTATAACAACTAAAATTGCGCAATATTTGCATACATTAGCAAATGTACGGTTCAAATCCAAAAAACACCAACATTAATGTCGCAAAAGTTAGTATACAACGGAGAATCCTCGTGGAACTGTGTAAAAAATTCTTGATATTTTTGAACAAAATGAAACTAAATCTGTACTTAAGATCATAAAGAGTATATTTATTGGTTTTAATGGCAGTTATAGTACTTATAGTGACAAGTCCAACGTACACTGGATCGTAAAATCAACAAAAATTGGTCATCTACAAATACAACAACTGTAGCGACAAAATTCCGAGTTTTATGTCCTGTTTATGAATTCTAAAGCCATGAAATGCTCAGAAAAGCTCTAAAATTTCAATATGGGGTGATCTCGATCGAGTTTCGAATTGTCCTTTTTGAAAAAACGGGAATTTCTTGAAGGAAACCCATACTTTTGAGGCTATTGTCCTTTTGAAACATGTAATAATCCTTAATCCTTACACATAAGGACTTTCCTTTTCAGTTAATTTTCTCACATGTGTTGCCCCTTTTTATATTCCCACCAAAAGTAAATTGTAGGAGAACCTCAAGGTCCGTTGTAAGCCCTAAAGTTATACTGTCCTACCGGCCTTTTAGCAGTATCGGACATTCTTCTCGTGTCCCTAGTGTCTAATCTACTACTAATGTCTAATGAACTACTTCTAACTGATCCATTTAGTTGAAATTTGGTCCGAAGTGAAGCGAACACAGCTTTTCAGGACGTTTTCGCACAATCCATGCGATATAACAGCAGAGAAAGCTCTCTATTAAATTTTTAAATTAGCTTTCATATCCTTCTGTGGTAGTGGAGTGTCACTGTAGGGCTTACACCAGAACTTGAGGTTCTCCTACTTCTTATTTTTGGTGGGAATGTGAAAAGGGACATAATTTGTGAGAAAATTAACTGAAAAGGAAAGTCATTACGTGTAAGGATTATTACATGTTTTAAAAGGACAACGGCCTCAAAAGTATGGGGTTCCTTCAAGAAATTCCCATTTTTTCAAAAAGGACAAGTCGAAACTCGATCAAGATCAACCAATATTGAAACTTTAGAGCTTTTCTGAGCATTTCAAGGCTTAAAAATTCATAAACAGGACATAACACCCAGAATTTTGTCGCTACAGTTGTTGTATTTGTAGATGACCAATTTTTGTGGACTTTACGATCCAGTGTACGTTGGACTTGTCACTATAAGTACTATAACTGCCATTAAAACCAATTAATATACTCTTTATGATCTTAAGTACAGATTTAGTTTCATTTTGGTCAAAAATATCAAGAATTTTTTAAACAGTTCCACGGGGATTCTCCGTTGTATACTGACTTTTGCGATATAAATTTTGGTCTTTTTTGGATTCGAACCACACATTTGCTAATGTATGCAAATTTTGCGCACTTTTAATTGTTATTACGGAAGACAACCTTCATGTCTATCAAATAAAACTAATTGTTTGTTGCTTTCAATAAGTTATTGTGCTTTTTATCCCTAATACATTTTGGTTTCAACGGTGTACACTAACTTTTGCGACAGACTGTAGGTCCATGTTTTTGTATAGCCCCAAAACAAACCTCCCGATTTTCCGTACCTTAGCTTTATTTTTTGGACGAACTTTCTGTAATTTGAAATTTAAAAGTCAACAAAAATTCTGCAACAAAAATTTTTCATTTAAGTTCATATTTTCGTATAGCCCAGATACCTCCGAACTAGCTGTTAATGACATTTGAAGTTCCCACGTTATGTACCGATTTTCGATATTTTGAGGATTTTTTAACCGAATTAGGAGTTATTTGACATTAAAGGCTCCCATCAAAAACTGTCAACATAGGCCTATGTATTATTATAACCCCTATATAACAGTACTTCCCAATTTCTAGCCCACCAAAAATTGTCAACAGTTAGATATAGGCACCATAAAAAAGGGCCTCCCGAATGAAGCATTTTATGTACATTATCTGACATTTTAACGTACTCACTTAAAGTTGGGGACAGGAAAGAATATTTTATGGTGGAGGGTATGAAAAGTTCGGCCCGGCCGAACTTAATGCTTTTTTACTTGTTAATGTTTTTAATAAATTTTTCGTGGCATGTTTATATTTTTAACTTTTGCACATCATAAAATTTCTCTCAAAATCTCTGAAGCAAATTTGTAGATAAGGGCAAGAATAAACTATCTGGAGAAATAATGAACTCGAAAAGCCACATTTATTGCATCAAATTGTATAAAATATCGAAAATTTCCATAATTTTTATACATTTCGCACCATATCTCCAAAACCGTTAATTTTTTCTTAATGTTTTCTTTTGGAAAAATATTCGCTGGAATGTAATACACAACTCTTCGGAGCATGTCATTGTTGTAAAATGCCTCTATCACGTTGATTTCAGTATATTTTTCAACGACCTTTTAATAAATATGTCAATAATGAGGTGAAATCCGAAATGCGAGAATAAACTGTTGGTGTGAACTGTGTTTGAAATACGTGTTGTAAAAGATATGATGCAAAATACCGATGAAACAACATGAAGTAAGCATTTTAGAGTTTCAGAATGTTCTGAAGAATTGCTGAGAATCTTATTTGGAACATTTTTGGAAAAGATTACTTGGTTCAACCCCCAGTAGTTTAGCTGACACTGAGCAGAATTTCAGCAATTATGCAAATTTTTCTATATTTCATCGATTTTGATGCCCTAGATGGAGTTTTCCTTATGTGGTATCTTCAAAAGATAAGTTCTACTATTTTAGGGGTACAATATTGCCAATGACAGCAAGGCCAAATTCCTATTCGTCTCTGAGATAAAGGTCCGATAAATGCAAAAAAAACTGTAGTTTTAGCCCGGTTTAGATGAGGCCATAAAATCCGAACTGGATCTGACCGGACAAAACCCTACTAGGGTTTTTGTAGTCTCAATATGTACTTTCAAAAAATGCATACTAGCAGTTGTTTGCATTTTCAGTGTTGCATAGTGTTATTCGAGGAGATTTTAATGCTGAAATTGGAAAATAAAATATTTTGGCTCAAACGTCAGGAAATTCAATATCCACATTGAAACGTCTGACAACAGAATGAGACGCATAGGCTTCGCTGCGACAGAAACATATTACTTAGCAGAACCAGAGTTAAGCATTCATAAAGGTACTTGGCTGCCACCAGATCAAAGAAAAGAAACCAAATTGATTACGTTCTGATAGATGGAATCGAGCGTGCTAAATGTGTGATCAATCCGAGCAGCAAACATCGACCCGACCCGATTAAACGTTGCAAATAAAATACGAACAGGCGCAGCACGCAAGCTGGACATCTGTAAGCTGCAATCACCATAAATTGGTACATCATATTCCACTCAACTGACCCAATTGCTTAAACAGAGCACTTCTTGTTCCCATAATATACGAGGGCTGCACGACAACTTTCTGGCTTAACAATGAAAACGCGAATATTTAGTTTTATTCTCTTTTTTTGAGTAGTCTCTTGGATGACTTATACACGTTTCCATGTGGTTTTTGAACGCTTCAACAACATCTTCTGGAGACGAAAATCGCTAACCACGCATTGTTTCTTGATTTCCAAGTCAGGGATGTACGGCGGATTTTGAAGAAGACTTCAGGCAACCA
Organism: Musca autumnalis; assembly: GCF_047663935.1. NCBI lineage: Eukaryota > Metazoa > Arthropoda > Insecta > Diptera > Muscidae > Musca > Musca autumnalis. Next base: position 16,307,564 of record NW_027411977.1, on the reverse strand, counting down.
AATTGTAATGTACCACTCAGAATTAACCGTCCTACGTTCCTTAAGCCGTCTAGTAGTCATACGGTCAGTTTAGCCAACGAAACAGGCGACCATTTGCTTCTTCCATGAACAACATTCGTTGGATTTGGCCCGGTTTTGTTTCGGGCTCATACGCATATATCCAAGATTCATCTGTGACGACGTTATAAACGTCGCTTGAAGCCCCACGATCGTATTTATTCACAATTTCTTTGCACCAATCGACAAGATCCCCTTTTGAACGATTGTCTAATTGTGCTGGATCTAAAGAGAAAACCACATTTTTGAAGCGGCTCAATATCAATATCTAATGTTAGTTGGTGGAAGAAATTCTCAAGGATGCCTCTATAGAACATGGTCTCACGGTGTATGACATGGCGATCTTGCATTATCCGTTTTTGGACGACACTCAACGTCTACGTTTTTTAGCGAGTGTCGGCCACGATTGAATTCATTAAACCAGTTTTTCATAGTGCTATAGGATGGTCCTCTATCGACATACAAAATTTAATTTGATTAACGTCGTGATTAACCACATCGAAAAATTATCATACGAAAATGTTCCCAAGTAAATTATCATTTATACCCTCCACTGTACTATGGTCATTCCATTTGTAACACATCGAAATATTCAACGGAGGCCCTATAAAGTATGTATATTCTTGATCAGGGTAAAATTCTAAGTCGATATAACCCTGTCCGTCTGTTCGTCTGCTGAAATCAAGATGCACCTCTCTATTTTTAAGAATGAGCTTTGTAATTTGGTGTAGAAGTTTCTGATACTCCTAGGATGTTTGGCATTGAAAATGGGCTAGATCGGTCAACGTTTTGATATAGCTCCCACAGAACGGTACCACCCGATTTTCGGTATTTTGAAGGATCAACCGAAATAGCTGAAATTTGGTACTTCGTTGGGGGTATAAAACGTTTCACCAGAAATTTGTCGGTACAGGTCCAGGCTTTCATATAGCCCCCATAGAACGGTACTTCCCGATTTTCGGTATTTTGAAGGTTGTGGCCTCAATATTCCACCGAAATGGCTCAAATTTGGTGTTTAGAGTTTGTTAGAGGTATAAAACTTTCCTCCATAAATTTGTCCACGCCTTCATTTGTCAAGTGTGTGGCCCCAACAACCCACCGAAATGGCTGGAATTAGGTATTTAATTCACGTTAGAGGTAAAAATCGTTCCAATTGAAATTCGATTTTCGTCATTCTGAATGTTGTGATGTAGAAATGACTGAACTTTTTTATTTAGTCTTCCATAATTATTACGGTTTAGTATCTGTGGACCAGAACAAGAGAAGACAGGATAAAAATTCCATTTGCTTTGCTATTTTGACATTTAAGAACCGGCTATTCAGAGTTCGTATGTTTGAGAAAGATATTTATTGAGATCTCAGGTGCATTTTTGTAGTTGGTTGTTTCCATGAAGTTTGATAGTTTTGATAGCTGTAGACCAAAACCCTAGAAATTTTTTAAAGAAATTTGAACTTGGCGATTTTGACCTTCCAGATGAAGTTTGATGGATTATATGTGTTCACAATTTTTGTTCTTTAAGGCAAGAGCAACAACTTTACTCTGAGATAAATTGAAATTTCCTAACGCTTTGGAGGATATAGTCTTGACAAAATGGCCCCTTTCTACATCAAAGCATCAAACCGTTGGAGGCCTATAACAGCGAAAGCTGATGAGATAGGAAAAACGGCGAGACACGGGTCTTCTCATTTTGGGTCTTCTATCACACTGTCTAGTCAGAATATGGTTAATAAAACAGGACTCAAAAAATTACACATAGTGTAATAATAATTGTTCCACAAACATCCCATACGGGACAAGAGAGACTTCTCTCATATCAATGAGTGCACCCCGATTCATATCAGCTCAATGATATGGGACCTACTGTTTATCGCCGAGTCCGAACGGCGAGTCTTAAGACACCACTTTGTAGAGAAGTTTTACATGGCTGAAATACTCAGGAAATGTCGCCAACATTACTGAGGGGTATTTTGCCACCGTTGAAAAATGTTGATTTTGACTGGCCGGGGAATCGAACCCACGACCTTCCTTCCTTATTCCAGAAGAGCATTATTAGTATAGGTCCGTATCGTACCACTTGATTATCGGTATTTTGAAGGTGTAAGGCACATTATCTTAGCGAAATATCGGAAATTTGGTGTTTAGTCTTCTTTCCGCCAGAAATTTGTCGGTGTAGATCGACGTTGTGATATAGCCCCGTAGAACAGTACCTCCCGAATTTCGGTATTTTGAAGGGTAGCCACAACGCCGTTATTATTTGTTTTTTGCATAGTGATTTTTTCAGGCTACTGTAAACAACACAACGCATGGTCGTATGTCAAACTGTCCCGAATGGCCAGAAAGTCCTCAAATCAACACAATGGCAAAGCATTGCCCACTCCATGCAAACAACCGCAAAACCTATATTTGGATACCAGAGACCTTCACCAAGGTGCTAATGGTATGACCACAAGTGCCGGGCTGCTACCGAAGAGATAAATGTGGCATATACAATCAGTGGCTACCCCACTAAAAAATGAACTAGTTCGGTATCGGAATCTCGTCTACCAAAGAGTGAAACATTAAACTGACCTTACGCCAGCAAATAAGACAGTAGGTGGTGTATTTGAGAGAAAAATTCTTCGAGAGATCTACGGACCAATGTACGTTCATGGTGAAAATTGAATTGAATTGAAAAATTGAATTGAACCACGATTCGTAACGGATATACAATGACATCACGACCGTTAAACATATCGAGTTGCAACGATTGCGTTTGACTGGTCAATGGTGCACCCACTAAAAGGCGGAAAAATGCGGGTCGCAGGGCGGAACGGGCAGAACTAGAACTTTAATGTTTCGATGGAGTCAACAATTTGCTTATAGGACAAATATTCTGTAGAAGACCACCTAAGTAAATAAGTAATATTAATCTCGATCGAGGATGGACTATATCGGACAAGTCTTGATCTTTGTTACAACTCGTTATTTTTTATTTGTTTATTATTCTTATACCCTCAGCATTTATGCTAACGAGGGTATTTACACTTTCATACGGGCAAAATGTGCATCATCGAAGTATTGGTTTTAGACCCCAAGGTTCAAATGCCCAAAAAAAGGCCACAAAATAATGAAAAGACCATAAATACATTCGATCTGACCGAAGAAGAAAGTTTCAATTTACATAGGCTGAAGGTATATCTCTGTCGGCAAAGCCGACTGATACTTTTTTACTTGTTTTATATCTCTAGCAACAAGGTATCGATATTTGTAAAACCTTTTTGCAATACTCGCACCAAAGAAGAAGTCGAAAATAAACACCAATACTTTTCATTTTAAACGAGCTGCCTTAACTTTTGAAACACTCTAGGACATCCAACGTTTAATAGTTTCAGATATTTATGTAGACATTTAATAATATCGAACTTGTTAACATTACCAACGACAAGCTTTCAAAACCAAGAAATTCGTTCCGTTTTAATATCATAATTTCCCAAGGATTAGCAGAATCCTTAGTTCATTACCAAAGGATTTTATCTACAATAATTTAAGTGTGATTTTTTAAAGTATTTGCCAATGTGCTGAAATTTAAATACACTTACACAAATAAACTAATACACAGTCTTCTTCAGCCAGATAAAGTGTCAAAGCTTAAAACACTGGAAACGCTACTGGTTGGCGCAATGATTGCCTGTCATAAAGTAAGCCTGCGTATGTATGTGTAAGTGTGACTATCAACGAGATTAAGCAACGCATTTTAGTTTAAATACAAAGGGTCTATGAAGAAACAAGTAACGACGTTCGTGCAAACGTTCGCTGTCATAATATTAACGGAGGCATGAGTTTGATAAATATTCCGAAAATTCTACTGAACTACTCCAGCTTTGCATGGTAACCCTTTAATGGTTTGGTGGGAGACGATACAGAGTGTGTGTGGGGAAGTTAGGCCAAATGACAATTCATTTGAGCCACTCATTTTGTTTTCGTTCTCGTTGTCGCCATCTCCACATTCATTCATTTGAATGTTGCCAATTTAGCAAAGATGTTTGTCGCCCTTTTCCGCTTATTGTTGTTGTGTTGGCTTCTGTTGGCTGCGACTGCCACTTCGTGTGAACCATCTAAAGCTTATGAAAGTCTTAGCCCAGGACATAGCGTCTAATCACGTGGAAAGGCGAGAAAAAGCCTACTTAGCATTAGCACTAACGATGCCTTTCAAGGCATTATGAGTTGTGCACGATGTAGCGAATAGCAGAAGGGTTGTTCTGCCTGCCAGTGTTGTTTGTTTCATAAATCCTTATCATTAATCATTTATAATGGTACAGAGCATTATGTCGCCAGCAAGTACAAAAAATGGAGTAGTTCCCCCTCTTTCTGAAAAGAAGAAAAAAGTTTACGCACCAACTGCTGGTATTAAAGTACGCAATTATGGTCACATGTAAACTTTTAATTTACCCATTCACTCTTCATTCATAGTTTTTTGTTCATCTTCTCTGGAAGAGAAAAACTGGAGTGGAAATCACAACTCCTGGAAGGGTTGTTTTATACCAAGCAAGGATTCCATTTGCCTTTGTAATGATGACGCATTCAAGTACCTGTTAATGGCTCTTGAAATGCACTCACACTCTCATTACACCCTGGAAATGGCATCAAGTGTGAAATTTGACCCGAGGCTATAGATTTCAAAGCACTTGAGCTAATAAACCATTGAGAAATTGAGTAAAATTCGGCCACTTGAATTAAACGCCTTCCCAGAGTATTGAAGACGACGCACAACAAGCGAACGCAGTTAACAATAACTCTATGAGGTGGCCGTAGGGCAAACATAATTTCGATCGAATGGCAGTATTGGTTCATACCTTAAGATACAAAGAACACAGCAACTGTCGGCATAATTAGCTGACAGCCGGGTATTTTAAAATGCTGATTAAATTATTGTTGTTGAATGAATTAAACAACTCATCTTATCCTGAGTTCTGACTGAGTCTTAATAGAGTTTTGTTGCAACACCGAAAATCATTTCACATCTTCAACATGTTTCAATTTGTGTTACGTTTGCAAGAGTTTTAAAGCTTTACGCCGTTTTCAGTTGTTCTGCTGATTGCTGGGAAATAACTTTCTGTCATATTTATAACACTCTTCAATTTACTGATGACGGGGCTAGAAGGATGCCGCCGCCATTCATGGTTGGTGGGCAATGATAATTGTGTTTGATGGAAAGGTGGAGTACTAGAGGGGGGAGACAATGGCAGTTGACGATGAGAATGATGGTGATGCTGATATGACGATGAAGTTGTTGATGGATTGTAAAATCACTGCACAGTAGTATCACTGTTATTTTGGAGGACACAAACAAAAGTTGGCATATCATGTCTATGCCTTTAGAATTTAGGCTAGCGAGGGTACTTTCACGTTGATATTATCACAAATGTGTCTCATTGAAATAATGCTTTGGGCGTTTGGACAAAAAATTGGAATCAATTTAGTCATACCCATCCTACTGGCTGGCTATGCGCAAGATAACTCCCGTGAGATTTAACCGATTTGGCCCAAACTTTGAACCTCGAAAGTTTTGTAATAACTTAGATCAAATTCGAAGATGTGCGGTGGGCCTGAGATTGCCTAAGCTACAAAAAATGTCAATATTGTTCTCAATCGTAATATTTCTTTCAGACATAGAATCATATGGTGTATATCGGTCCACTCCTTCGGATATCTCTATGCACCAGATTGGTTCTGAGGAAATTTCGACCAGAGGCCATCATCTCAACTATGATTTGTTTATGTTCGTATATTTTTCACCATGAAGGCGGCAATATATCCCGGTATATCTGCAGCGAGATATTTTAGTCCGTGCCGGGATAGAAAAGGAACCCGGGCCATGAATTTGTTCTGTTTGGCAGATGCGCATTCACCATATGTCAACATTGGTGAGACGTTGCCTTAGCCGCATCCACAACTACAGTGGTATGAGTTATGTTGCTGCTTGCTGCTCCCGAACATCTCCCAGCGTGTCTCCAATTTCGCCGTTCAGTTTATCGTCTTCGTCGGAATATGAGATACTACCGCAGACTCTCCAACAACAACGCAGTCTCTGACACCACATGTCGTTGCTCTGCTCCTCGGGAATGCATCGTTCCTACAATTCAACTGCAACGGTCTCTGCAACAAAGTTAGCGTAGTAGTACAATCATCATGGCGGCCAGGTTACAACGTTTTGCGGAAGGATCTACAAAAAGCGGAGGATCCAATTTGTCCAGTGTAAACCTATCTCGCTTTATTTTGACTTAAGGTGCATACATGGAATGTATGGGGAAAGGAATAAATTGAGAGACTGGAGGACTACAATTGTCTGGAGCTAGGAACTTCAATGCTCATCGTGAGCTTTGTCATTCCACCCTTGGCAACGCCAAGGTCGAGCAAATTGAGAGCCTCATACTTTGCACGGTGAATGAAGACGCTCCATTGAGGATAAGGGGATTGCCACAGCTCGCCAAAAATCACCATTGTTGCATCCGGTCTGATAAATGAAGTGCCCAGACAACCCATTAGAAGCAGATTAGCAAGGTTTCAAAGAATTCACTAATCGCCGCATCAGAGAGACGCCCATCCGTCGGATCCTTTGGTAGAGACTGCGCGAAGTTAGACCAAATTTCCCAGTAGAAGCGATTGAACTAGCAAATGAGCGTGATGAGCTTTGTCGTATGAACCCATTAGAAGCAGATTAGCAAGGTTTCAAAGAATTCACTAATCGCCGCATCAGAGAGACGCCCATCCGTCGGATCCTTTGGTAGAGACTGCGCGAAGTTAGACCAAATTTCCCAGTAGAAGCGATTGAACTAGCAAATGAGCGTGATGAGCTTTGTCGTATGAGTTAGGGAAGTCAGTCTTGAAGTCAACTGGCTAGTTAGCATGAGCCTAAGCGGAAAAAGTGTCTACTAGACCACTTGGTAAGGATTGAGTAAATTGTGGTCAACGTTTAAATCACTTTCAAATTCAGGAAAGAAGAACAATAGAATGTGTGCGGCCTGGGCCTTCCAACCGAGGGAGTACCACCACTATTTACAATGAGCGACATCGTGAAATCAACCAGAAGCGTGGAAAATTGGCATAGAGGTCTTGCTCTAAATCCAGGCAAGGATACCAGTACAGGCGAAACGTACCAATGACGACAAGTTGTTTCCCAGTTGCCCAACATCAACATGAATTCGGGATAATGCACAGTACCACAACAACATTACACGCCATATCCACTCCTAACAGTCAAGGACAGATTCAGAACAGGCTATGCGACCCAGTAGTTATCTTGACTTACTGAATGCTTTCGCTATTGTCAATCGTGCCAAGCTATTCGAAGACATAGAGAAGATGTCCCTCTAGTAGTGTTTGAACGTTCGATAATCAACTATAAGTGCGGGCGCCAGGCGTTTGTGGAATTCAGAAATAAGAAGTCCAAGACCCGTAGAGTGAAACAGGGAGTTCCCCAATGCAAAACTCACCACCTGAGCGGCTAAAATGAAGCTCCCCATGAGCATGTTGGTCAATGGCGTCATGATTTCAACCACTAACTACAACAAGATATTGGGTGTAAAGTTCGACAGCATGTTTAAGTCATCCGTGCTAGCCACTGCTATTTGCGACCAGATGAGTAGTAGAAACAAGTTCCTCAAGTCGCTGGGCGACAGCACTTGAGATGCTGACAAATAAACCTTGTTGACCTCTTACATAAGAATAGACCGGTCTGTGATAAGCTATGCGGCGCCAGTGTTGTGTGCAATGTAAGCGGTACGCTGTGTAGAAATATTGAAATATGCCAGAAAACAGCCCTACTCAGCAAAAATTTGGTAAGCACATGTCATTATCTCATGCATTACCGTGTAATGAGTGGTCATTACACTCCGCATTATTAGTTTCAGTACTTCCTTACTTACTACTTACTTACTAAGTATTGAGTACGGTGACACAGAGTTAATGTGTCCGACTACAAAGGGTTGTTTGTTCAAAGCTAACCGTCGGCGTGGAAGTTTTTTGGTAAGAAAATTACGAAACAAGTAAAAAAGTATCAGCCGACAGATATATACCCTAATTTTTTTCCAAAAAAAAAACGTATGTATTTAGTGGGGTTTTCAAAATTTTGGGTGTATGAACGGATAAAAATATGGATAGGATTAAAGCTCAAACATTTTTCGTGGACACCGATAAATAGGAAAGTACCGGAAGGGGTGGACCTATAAGCACCACCTTCGAATTTCATCTCCCAGCAAAATAAATTGAAAGTAGTGTAATGTTCTTTCACGGCGTGTTTAGATGCAGTCCAAACTGAGTCGTGAAAAGGCACTCCATTCCTCACATTTTAACTGCATTTGGATGCAATCTAAAGAATCACATCCACTTGTCACATTTTAACAACATCCGGATGCAGTTCAACGGAGTTGTGAAAAAGGAACTTCAATTCCTCACAAGTTAACAGCATCCGGAGTCGTGAAAAAAGCACTACGTTCGCTTCATTTTATTAGCAGTTGTCAAAGATCCCTACAAGTACATAAATCAGTTTGTACATCTCTACAGGCAGCGGCCTTCATTTTCTAAAAAGAGATAAGCGTGTTAACATTTCCATAAATTTGTTAACTAAAAACAAAAAAATATTGTTCCACAACATCCCATACGGGACAAGGGAGACTTCTCTCATATCAATGAGTGCACCCCGATTCATATTTAGCTCAATGATATGGGACCTACTGTTTATCGCCGAGTCCGAACGGCGTGTCTTAAGACACCACTTATGGAGAAGTTTTTCAAGGCTGAAATACTCAGGAAATGTCGCCAACATTACTGAGGGGTATTTTGCCACCGCTGAAAAATGTTTGATGTTGCTTGGCCGGGGAATCGAACCCCCGACCTTCTGCGTGCAAGGCGGGCGTGCGTACCATTGCACCACGGTGGCACTAAAAATATTTAAAAAACTAAAACTAAAAATATTTAATTTGCGAAAATTTTTTCGGTAAGAAAATTTCTTAATGGAGCGTTGCTGGAGTAGATGTCTAAATCTTAACTCGTGATGGAAAGACAATATCAAACCCATTAAGCAGATGAAGCAAGAACAGTTCAGCTAGGATTAAATGGAGAGCGGAGGAAACACGCATGGTTGCTATTGAATTCAATTGAGAATTTTCATAATTTGTGTTAATATAATAAAGTTCTTAATATTTTTGTTTTACACAAATAATAAATGCATTTTATTTGTTCTTGGATGTTTTGTAATGCCTTCCACACAATCCGCAGAATGTGTCAAAACACGTGCTTTGGACTGCATCCTATTCTACCCACAAAGGGTTAGTTAAAATGCAATGCCAAAGGGGCAGTTAAAATGCAGTGCCAAAGCGTCAGTTAAAATGCCGTGCAATGGAGTGCATCTTTCAGAAGTCACGCACTTGTTTAAATCATGAGTGAAAATGCATAATTTGATGCACTTACAGATCTCTCGTACATATGATTTAACTGCCTCTTTGGAGGCAACTTTTTGCTGTGCTAATATTCGGAGAAATATTACGATATCCAAAGTGTAGACGAACGCAGTATTCGGTTCGAGCTCTCCAGCCACTACATATGGTGGCATATGGGTCTTTTGCAACTTTCGGTCTGTTTCCTTAAGAAGTATAGACTTGCACCTGAAAAATTGAGGCAAATCAAAGTGATTCGAGAAATGGTCTTAAAGTGAATTTATCCAAAATTGTGTGTGGGAGGTAACCGAAGGAGTGGACAAATATAGCCCTGATCTACATCTGGTAGATATATTAGGATGTGTGAAGTATGGCCCAAATCGGTCACTCACTTCAAGAGTTATCATGCGCGCAATTTTTCCGAACATTTTTGAACTTTTGTGGCGGAGGTACCTGAAGAAGTGGACCGATATGGTTTATCTTCAATATTACGAAAGCCACATTTTGGACCGAAACGGCAGATCCGTTCTAGAGCTATCTTGCGCTCCAACCACAACTCACGGTGTCATAGGGATTTTTTGGCAACTTTCAAGCTATTTTCTCAGGAAGTATGGACTTGCCCCTGATGAAACTTGTACCGTCGTATAGGGGACAGTGAATACAAGTTGTTACAACAAAAATCAAAGCGATTCGAGAGTAGGCCCTAAACCGAACTTTTCCTAAATTTTGTGTTTGAGGTACCCGAAGGAGTGAAACGATTGAGTCCATGTTGGAACCTCATTTAAGTCTCGTAGAAATTTTACGATGTGCAAAGTATGGAGCAAATCGGTTACTTCCGTCAAGAGTTATCGCGCGCACAAATTTTCCGAACAATTTCGAACTTTTGTGGTGGAGGTACCGGAAGGAGTGGACTGATATAACCCATCTTCGAACTTAAACTAAGATTGGACAAAATATTACGAAAGCCAAATTTTAGACCGAATCGGTTGATCCATTCGAGAGTTATCGTGCGCTCCAGACAGACGGACGGACATTGCTAAATCCACTCCAAATTGTCTGAAACGGATTTCGTCCAAACATACTTGGGGTCTTAAACCATTATTTCGATGAGGCACATTTTGCCCGTATGAAAATGTGTATACCCTATTTAGCATAAATGCTGAGTGTATAAAAAATTTTACCGCCGTAAAGGCAACCGCAAAGACAACCTACTGAAAAAAAATTTTCAAATTCACTTTTTCCGAATTTTGTTGGAAGGGACCCAAGGAGGGAACTTAAACTAAGTTTGGACAAAATATTACGATACCCAAAATTAGGTTCGAATCAGTTGATCCGCTCGAGAGTTCTCGTGCGCACCTGCCAACCAGACGGACGAATATGGCTAAATCGACTCCAAATTTTCTGAAACGAATTTCGTCCGAATATACTTGGGGTCTAAAACCGTTCTTTCGATGACGCACATTTTTGGTAAGATAAGATGATATAACCGCTGCATCAGCACAACAAGACGTTGTTGATGCAGTACCTGCTTGGGTGTAATTGCGTTAATATAGAGATAGTGGTCCAAAGGTACAAGCGAGAACCTCTAAATAAACGAGCCTATCAGGCGACAAAGATACTTTGCGAATACCGTACATGGAAATCACCGCCCTTTAATCGCAGCACAAGGACGCCAGCTGTCAAGGCAAACACGAGTGGTTTTAGCCCAATTATGATCCAGACAATGCTGCCGTCTCAATTCCCCCTTTTAAAATATTGGGTTAGTAAGGGTTTTTGTTTTGTAATAAATGTTTATCGACAAATATTGAGAGGTTTTGATGCGATTTGGCTTGACAAACGCTGTTTAACACCTCTGCTTGGATCACACCCCTATGATGAATCTGGAGACTCAGTAACCACTGTTCCTCCCCTTCAAAAGAAAAACTCTAAAAAAAATTGCTGGTGTTGGCTGACTAACTGACTGTTGGTTATTGCCTCTCTTCAAGCACGCAGAGAGTACATTATTTGCCCGTTTGGGTATGTTATTTCACTTCTATACAACTACATTCACATTCTCGGCTGTTTCTGTTCCTGTTGCTGTCGTTTTGTTCAAGAGGTGCTAGACCAGAAAATTCAATTTAGCATTTTTAAGTGCGTTTTCCTTTGATCGCTAAAATCGAATTTCCAGCAATAATATACAAACGATGACAGGCTTGATAACGACATTGTTTTTTGGTTTGTTTAAATGTATCTGTGTAGTGGTATGTGTACCCTCTACTCTGTGATGATGTACGTTACAGTACTTGAAGCATTGAATTGGGTTTTTTTGTTTTTGCTTTATTTGCCATATGCGTTGTCCAGAATAATTTTAATGGACCCCAACTACGACGAGTGTGGATATTTCAAACAGATGATGACAAACCGACGACATTTCATCCATCAACACTGCGAAATGTCGTCGATTAGATTAAATACATTTTCACACCTTGGATGTAACACTCAGGTTGGAGCTAATATTTTCCCATTATGGCATGGCTAAAATGAATGAAAATAGAGGGTACATCCATAAGTTTTAAAGCATAGCACGATTTATGACTTAATGTAAAATAAAGGCTATAATATCAATAAGGCCATGTTGATAAGTTCAAACTAAAACAGTTTTTTCTTCGTACCATTGACCCCATGTATTGTCGACGCATTGTTCCCTTTTGTTTTTTGGCTCTTGATGGTATATTGATAGAATTTAGTGCAAGTTTTCTTAAATTATGAGAACTTTTCTTCAAAATTGTGTCACATCTTCACCAACACATTTTACATTGACTCTAAAAAAATTGAGAGCACTACTCGAGACGCACTTCAGACACCAAACGTTCCATTTCTTTTTAATTCGCAATGATTTCTAAGACGTCCTTATGATCCTCTAGAGAAATGGCAAAACACCGAACACGAACAATACAAAAAATTTGCACAAGGCACGTACGTACGTACACACAGTCAAAGTAGGAACGTGGTAAAAAATGAAAATGTATTTCTTGATAAATACTTTAAAAGAAAAGAGCAATAATAAGAAAAGGGAAATCCGCCCTTGTTGGAGAAAATTCGCAATAAAACCAAACAAATGGATGATGGCAGTGGCATAAAAAGCAATTTATTGTATTTCAAAACTATGGAACAATAACCCAAAAGAAGGAAACAGTGATTGATAACAATATCAAAAAACAAACTGTGGAATACCAATATACGCATTTGAGCACGAACAACCACAAATGCACACAACTCCCACACATCTGCACATAGATTTACTGGTTGTTTACTTTCAAAAAACGGGAAGAAATAAAAAGGATGTTCAATATGAACAGCAACAACAAAAAATTTTAAAAATCCTCGTGGAAATTTTTAAAAATATTTGCAGCTGATTGCACTTTTTCTACTCTGCCAATAGCAACAGTATAACAACCACCAACCAACCAACAACGACCGGTACACCGAACAACGCAACAAACAAAAAATCCAAAAAAAAGAGTTTTGTCAAGGGAAACGAGATTTGCCTTCAAAACAACGATTTTTATTGTGGGATGTCATTGAGTTCCATGGCTTGTCGATAAGGTCGCTGGGTTGGCAGGTTGGGTTGGTTTGGTGTTCATTTTGGTTTGGTTAGTTCGTTGGATGGCTGTTTGTTTAGCGGATCACTTTGACAATGATGACGATGAAGATAATTTTTGCCATTGCTGCTGCCATGCAAATGTATTTCCTTCCGTTCTTCCTTCCTGGCCGCACCATCAACATACACCCTTAAATGTTGCTGAAATCATCATCTATTTGGCGACAATGTTAGATACTTGCAAAGCGATTGGTATACATCCGAACACACAAAAGCACACATCATGCAAACAAACTAACTCTCACTCACGTTCGGATATTTTTTTCATCCTTCCTTCCTTTTTTTGTTTTTGACTATCAACAAACGCAAATACCTTTAATCTTTTGAAATGTCCAAATGGCACGAAGCGAAATGATTTACACCACGCATCCATTTGTCGCCATTGATGCTCTGAATTGGTGGAGCCAACTGAAAAAAACAAGGACTAGGGGAATAATAGCACGAACAAAAACTGTAAGGGAAGTATATAACAATATAAAAAAGTAGCAATTTTGCAAAAAGAAAAAAAAAATCAAAACTATACGACTAATATATATAAAATATATTTAAAAGATTGCGGAAATATGCGCTTGAAATGTTTGTAATCGGGGCGTGCAGCGGATTGTAAGGTTTGATCGATATTAGCATGGAAAAGTCCAGAATTGGCCTCTCCTTTGTCTCAAGTAAACAGCGACGAAGCCGTTGTGTCCCTCTCACGATTTGGCCTTGCAGTCGTTTTACAGACGCAAGGTAGCCAAATTGGGCTAAGTGACAAGGGGTTGAAGCCGATTACATTTGAGCAACTCTGAACTTCGATACACCTGAGTCCATCTAGTCTATCCATTTTTCCAAGATGCAAGTTCATATAAGCCTAACGACAACTGCATTGTTTTCCAGGCATTGCATTGCATTGTTGAAATCCTTGCAGATAGGACAGTCACCGTATAAGTGGATAATCAGGGAATTAGGGCCTTTCGCTATTATATCTAAGAGTTTTGTTCAGTACAAGGCACTGCAATGTTGAGGAAATGAGACAGTTGATGAACTGGCAAGACGAGGTTTCCAGTCCTCTGAGCGCACACTGGTCGGAAACAATGATCTAGCGGCGCGAAAGTAAAAAAAATCAAAGTATAAAGTTGTGAATTGTTTTCCATTGTACCGATTACAGACACTCTTCTGACTAAACTTATATTTTTATTTATTGTTGTTGTAAATATTCACTCAGTTATTCACTGTCAAGTGCAATAAATTTTGATGCATCCGATTTTAACAAAATTGTTGCTAAAAAACTGATTTCGTATTTGTTTAATTGTTCAATAAATCTTTATATATAAAACTCAATTGTCGTTTGTTGGTAATTTAATCAGTTGAAAACGGCTAGAGCGATTTGGATAATTTTTTGCCAGGGAATGTACAGAGATGGTCCCCGCTTAAAATAGGCTAAAAATTCAGTTGAATTTCGGAAAGGGCGGGGAACTTCCCCTATACCCTACTTTTTTAAAAATGTTATATTTACAATAATTACGAATGTATGTATCTATTTGGAAGTTAATTTGCGAGACAATTGTGGTTGTGTCTCCGACCTTACCTACTTTTTTAGGAACCACAGACTTGACCATACCCACTTTTTAAAATATGTTACATCTACAAAACTACTGAACCGATATTCGTGGAAATGTCAGGGAATGTACGGGCATATTTTCTTGAATTTTGAAGAGGGCTTATTTAAAAAAACGCCTTACCTTTATGAATAAAAATCAAATGCTGTCATAACCCAACTTAGGTTTTTTGGAAAGAAAAGTTTACCACGCCCCCGAAAACAGGTAACATATTTTATTGAATTCCAGATGGGGGCAGGATACCTCCCCTATGCTATATTTTTAAAAAAAAAGTTATATTTGCAAAAATTATGTATGTATCGGAATAAAAATTTACGGATTAATCTACAATCTAGGTACTTCTTTGGGGCATATAGGCCCGACCAAGCCTGTTTTTTAGTATGTCATAACTCCAATACTACTGAAGGGATTTCCATAAAATTTGCAGCAAAAGCTCAATGTTTGCATTTGTTATGTGGGGTACCTTCCCCATGCCTTTCTGTTAAACGCTATATGTATAAGCCAAACTTATGATTATATTGGTTTCAGCATACATTTAGGTAGGCAATGAAGTTGTGTGCACCCTAGGACCGGACCAGGCCCACTTTTTTTAATATCCCAGCAAAATAAATTGGAAGCAGTGCAATGTAGACTACTTCTATCACGGCATGTTTTGATGCAGTTCAAACGGAGTCATGAAAAAGGCACTCCATTCCTCACATCTTAACCGCTTTTGGATGCAATCCAAAGAATCACATCCATTTGCAGTTAAAATGCAGTGTCAAGGGTCAATTAAAATGCAGTGCCAAAGGGTTAGTTAAAATGCAGTGCTATGGAGTGCATCTTTCAGTAGTCACGCTCTTGTAAAAATCATGAGTGAAAATGCATAATTGGATGCACTTCCAGATTACTTGTACATATAATTTAACTGCATCTTTGGAGGCAAACATTTTGCTGGGATGTTATATCTTGAAAACTGATGACCACGCCCACTCTTTTCAAAACATTATTTTTCCAAAACTACTGAACCTAATTTTCAGAAAATATTCAGGAATGTCCCGTGGTCCAAAATGCTATATATTTGTAGACAAATTTCGGGGCCTATTATTTTATAATCGGTGTATTTGTTAAACTTATGAGTGCATCAGGTTGCAAATTAGTTTTCGAGACAACGGTGGTTGTCCCCCGATCAAGAAAAACTATATATTTACAAATGTACTTAAATGGTGAGGTTCAACGGTCCATCAGCCATGAAAAGCTAAAACATATACGTCTCAATAAGGGCGGAGAATTCGATTTAATAATTTTTTTAACTTTTATTATTAGATCGCTTTAGGATAAAGACGATAATAAATCCTAAAAGCACAAATTGGCGAAAAATCCGACAAAGTCCGTAAGAGAAAAGAAAGGTTACAGACAAAATCTGTTGATAAATTTAAAATCCTTCTCGGTTTGACAATGGACCGAAGAAGTGAGGTAGAAAATACCTACTTTTGAATTAAAAGTCATTACGACGGGCCAGCAACGCGGATTGGGGTCTGCTAGTTCGTAATAAAACTAAACAAAGTTTATTTTTTTTTTTTTTTTTTTGATAGGGGCGGGTGTTAGTTAAATTAAAAAAAAATGTTTGGGGCATGAAGTTACATAGTTATATAGCAATAAATTTTCAAATATTATATTTTTTTTATGATTTTAGTGCATTATACTTTTGTTGAATTGAGCATAACTACAAAGGTTCAGTCCAATTTTTTTACTAATTAATTTTTCCTAGATTCCGAATAACCACAATTTAGCTGTAAATAGCTGCAAATCTTGCTGATAAATGGCCTTGAAAAATAATTTGGAACGAAATGGTGGCTTAAATACGCATAATACCCGCAAAAATCAGGAGGTACCGTTATATCTGGGCTATACCAAAATATTAGCCGATATTGTTCATATTTAGTCCATTATTACCCACGGACACAGACTGAGTTTGTGCAAAATTTCAGAAAGATATCTCCATTCGTTTTCAAGTTATTAATTTCGCGCCGCTAGATCAGTGATTTCGACCACTATCCAGCGCTTTGGTTCTTCCTTGACAGCCTAAGTAAGCTCAACGGAGAGCAACCCCTAAAGATCTGGTAGGGCGCATCTGGATCCAAGGTGTCGAAGTTAATCTGGCATACAATTTCAAGGCGCAGAGATCGTTCCTTTCCCCACTTCGCAAATTAGAGATCAGAATTGCTGTAGGGGATCAATACAGGTCATTGCAGCATTAAATCTATGAGAAGTAAGTGGGAGGGCAATAATATTGAGTACTGGAGGCTATGTGTAGATAAAGAATAGACGAAAACAATCGAACACCTTCTCTGTTGGTGTTCATGAGATTGTGTCTCTCTCCTACTTCTCTGATATAGATGTTGTGGCCCTGTTAAGTGGCGGATCATCCTAGACTCAATAAGTTCAATTAATTATTTTCCCTACCTACCTATCTATCTATCTATCTATCTATCTATCTATCTATCTATCTATCTATCTATATATCTATCTATCTATCTATCTATCTATCTATCTATCTATCTATCTATCTATCTATCTATCTATCTATCTATCTATCTATCTATCTATCTATCTATCTATCTATCTATCTATCTATCTATCTATCTATCTATCTATCTATCTATCTATCTATCTATCTATCAATCTATCTATCTATCTATCTATCTATCTATCTATCTATCTATCTATCTATCTATCTATCTATCTATCTATATATCTATCTATCTATCTATCTATCTATCTATCTATATATTTTCACGGTGCGCCTTAACTAACTTTAAATGAAAGGTGCTTACATCTGGGAAGTTTTTGCGGACTCTGAAACAACAATTTTAATAGATGAGAAAACCCAAAAATAAAGAGCAAAAAATCGCCGGAGGGATTTTCAAAAAAAATATTTTGAACATTTTCTGGTTGCCTGATGAACGACGGTACTTCTCAAGGCCTAATCGGTCTCTGAAATTTTGGTAACCATATTGAACGCCTAAATCTGCCAAATAATGACCACCACCGCAACTGTGAACACAAGGAAGAGGAGGGTATGGCTGAGAATCTTCACTGATCATGCCCCGCACAAATACAACAATGGTTTAAAGGTCACCAAAGATCATAATGGAATAACAATCATTGCGCAAGTGATCTGGATTTCAAAACAGTTTCATTGAGGCCTTGGTACATAGGGGTACGAATATAACCACCCCGTAAACCCAACCAAAAACCAACCAACGCCCGGAAAGCCATCGTTCAAACAAACGAAACATCGTCACCTGTAGCCTGCAACATTGTAATGGTTTCAAAGTTTTGCGATATCTCCGGAAATGTTTAACACCTACAGGTTAAATATCTACGTCAGGTATATACGGTAAAAACCATATTTCCTTTGCAATTCCATTTGAGAAAAATTAAAAAATTTTTTGCGAGCACATCTACGATTTTTGGTTTTGAGGTTGAAAAAAAATTCTATTTTCAAATCTGTTCGCGTTCACACCGATGCGCGCAAAAGATATAGCGGTTTTTATTCTCTTATAAAGAACAAATATTTTAAAATTTCTTATTTGTTGAATTGAGAAAATGTATGTATATATCAGTAACAGCTTTTGATATCCATCCGTAGATCCACCATAATTTCTATAATATTTTTTTTTATTTTCGCGGAAACTAAAACAAATTAAAAACATCTGGGAGCAAATCTAAATTATACTTCCTCAGAGTCCGTATAAACCTGTAAAAAATAAATTAAAAATACGAACAGAATCTAGACAACGCGTAAAAAGATATGAAACCAAAATTATAAACATTGGCTTTCTAAATTACATATTATAGCAACAACAAAATAGAAGCAAGTAAGCAAAGGCTATAGTCGGACGGGGCCGACCATGTGATACCCTACACCACAACCTGTAGGAATTACCTATGTGCAACCACCTTGCACGCTGAATGACCGGGTTCGATTCCCATCAAATTGTCTACGGTGACAAAATACCTCTTAGTAATGTTGGCGATATTTCCTGAGTATTTCAGCCATGAAAAACGTCTCTACAAGTGACAACTTAGGACACCCCATTCGGACTCGGCTATAAAAACTAGGTCACATATCAATAACTTAATATGAATCCATTGATATAAGAGAAGCCTCCATTCTCTTTACTGGGATGGTTGTGGAAAAACATATAAATTTTACATTTCTAAAAAATATTCGAAAATTGGAAAATTAAAATTGATTATCCCCTCCTGCTACATCTTCAAATTGTCTTTGAATATCAGGTTCCTTTTTGGAATACACCTAAAATAAATAAATATATATACCATGAAATTTGGTGTACTTGATAATTGGGAAAATTGCGAGTTTATTAAAGATCCATCGTCCAAAAATGGTGCACTTGTACCTCACATATGCTTCGAAAATAATTCATTGTGGGCATATACTGTGATATCAAAAATATATTTTATACCGATAGAAATAACTAACAATGAATAGAAATTCAAAAACATGCATGCAAACAAATTTATAAATCCCAAAAGTATTCATGCTCAATTATACAGTAAAGATGATAGTATAAGTCAGATGCGCTATTGGTGATATACCTTCAGCCTCTAAACATATATTTACTTTGTAACACGAGTTTGGTTCAAAATACGTGGAATCTGTAGGTAACGTAATATGGCGCTATACCAAATCAATTTTAGTAAGCTAACTTCTGAGTTTTGGAAAAGTTTAAATTTTTTTTCAGATTTGCAATTTTAGTTGGAGCCAGCAGGGAATTTTGGAACTTCTGGACTATAATCTCAGGAAGTATGACTTACCCCGGGAAAGGGACCAGAAAAGGGACCGTAAAAAGAGCATTCTTCTTCTTCAAAAAAAAAAAAAAAAAATAATGATCACATAGATCCGATACGGGTCCTCAAACTGCACTTTTCCCAAATTTTGTGTGGAAGATTCTCGAAGGACGGACCGATATAGTCCATATTCCGGCCTGACACATTACTGGATGAAATAATACGATGTGTAAAGTTTCGACCAATCAGAAAATCCCCTTGAGAGTTAACTTGCGGATTTGCGGCGCAAGTACAATCTGATGGCAGAAAATTCAAAACGATTCGAGAGGACTCTTAAATTTTCCTTTTCCGAATTTTGTGTGGGAGATACCCTAAGGACTGATATAGTTTTATCCGATCTATATCTGGAAGGAATAATAATATATGGAATGTTTGGAGCAAATCGATTGCTCAGTTCGCCAGTTATAGTTCACACAATTTTTCGAAAACAATTTTGTGGACCGACATAGCCTACATTCGAACTTAAACAAAGTTTGGGCAAAATATTACGTTGTATAAAATTTGGTTCTAATCGGTAGATCCGTTCGAGAGTTGTCGTGCGCACCAGGTAGTTAGACATTAAGAGAGACAGATGAACGGACAGCGCTAAATAGACTCCAAATTGTCTGAAACGAATTTCGTTCAAATATACTTGGGGTCTAAAACCAATATTTCGATGAGACACATATTTGGTAGTATTTTGTTTGTATCCCCTTTACCCTTAATCCTGAGGTATAAAACAGGTGGCGTGGCTACCCCATGTTGCAATATTTGTATAAAAATCCAATTTGACATCTGAACTGAAAATTTCTCTGTCATGATTGAGACAATTTGTAGCATGGTAGGAAATTGTGGTTCTCTGCACAAAACACATTATATATCAGGCAGTAGGTGCGTTATCTAGCAGACACATTATTGCACTTTGCATCAGGGGAAAGGTCAGTAGTTGTTATTCCATAGCAATATTTCGTGACTATTGAGCTATAATTGCGACCTCTAGCGGGTTTATGATTACACTACAATCAAAAAAAGGATATATTAGGCTGTAACTCTGTTATCTGATCACGTACATCAACATAATTGCCATCAATTGAAAGGTCAAGAGATCGTCTTCCAGATATAACTCACGAGTGGGGAATGTGTCTTTCAGGAACAAAGGTATAAGCTGTTTATTACAAATTTTCACAATTTTCACACAAAAGTTGTGGTCCATTTTACCCTCTAAATATTATCTGATCGCCATCTCAAATTGAAAACTTCTTCGTCATATACTCTTACCTTATTTAAAATTTCGAGGCGATCGGACAATTATTGCGACCTACAGAGCAGCTACAAAATCGGATAAAAATTATGTTTTTGGTCCATTTCACCCGCTAAATATTTCACGATCATCACCTATTAAAATAGCGATCTATTCTGATGTGAAACCGACCTCCATACCAAATTTCGTGACGATCGGTCCATAATTGCGGCCTGGAGTTTGATTACAATTTATAATGGACAGACGGGCACACGGACGGACGGACACACATCTCAAAATCGCTTTATCTCGCCGAGATAGGAAGATTGGTGTACCACATTGCGGGTCTCCGACGAATATTTCGCGGTGTTACATGAATTTTTCCCAAAACAAACTTATAATACCCTTTCCACATAGTGGTGTAGGGTATAAAAACTTATTGTTAAAATGTTATTCTAAATATATTTTTTGGTTCGATTAGAAAAATTAGAAAGAAATATTTGGTAGTTTTTCAACTATTTCGCTAAAATCCCATACAATAATTAACGTGTACTGCTAAAACTTCATCAAAAAATATGGTTTACCATCGCGAAAGCTTAATTGCTTCCTGTGATAACTTGTAAGGATAGAAAATTAAGAGTAATATTGAAATTACCATCATTCTAAAAATGTGTAAATAAAAAGCCTATTATTCGCGAATTAGTTAAAATCGGTTGATGCGAACCCGTTTTTGGATACAACGAATCAATATCTTTCAATATCTATGCATATTTCGATGTTTCACTAAGCGGCCAAAGTGTGCCGCCAGTTAAAAATACGTCAATATGCATCTATTTCAAATAGATTCTTCAAGAACCGCGGATGGGCCTCCACATTCTATTTTGCATAAAAGACCCATATTACTCGCGTATCTCTGTAATTTATGACATGCGTTTTAGCAAATATTATAATCGCGTATAAAGGATTCCATTTATGTAAAAATTTTTAAAGAAAATCGCGGTTTAATAAGCCGATTTGTCAAAATAAATTTTTGCCTATTTTCGTATTCCCATGGTATCTATATCCGCGGTTTTAGTGGATGGATTCGATCGCGGAAGGTATCATTAGATCCGTCGCGTAAAAAAACCAAATTCACGCAAAGGAAATTGAATGACACTTATAAATTTTACACGCAAAAATAGGTTTTTTAAGAAAATTCACTCATCAAATGTCGGCCTTTTGACTCCAATGATTAGGATACTGAGTGTGCTCCTTACTCATGAGATATACATTAAACGACGTAAAATCACGAGTTCTATAATCCTATTATGAGTTTTGAACATTATCTTATTGCGCGTCCGGATTATTAAAACCCCGAAATTCCGGCTTCAAAATGTCAGCATCAGTTTTAGGTGGATGCAGTGGATATATCTAAAAATCATACACAAGTAGCAGAGGCTTCGGCTTTCTGAGCCACACGGAAACTACTTCTTTCCGACTCACACAGAGACTTCGGCTTTCTGTCTCACACGGAAGCTTCGGTTTCCGTCCCACACAAGTACTTCAGTAGTCGCTCCCACACAGGAACGTCGGTTCCCTGTTTATAACTATTGTAGCGGTAGCTAGTTATCACATCGTTGTACCCAATCGTCATCAACCGAGCTCCCAAAATCATCAATCAACACTTTCCCAATCATCACTAAATCGTAGAATTAATCAACTTCTTCCTTACCGTTCATCGATCATCGTCGTTCATCAGCCGAATTCACGATCATCGTTAGCCGGGTTCGGTAGAACCCGAACGCCAACCAGCTTCGTCGCTACAACCAGCGCAGAACCCGATTGTCAACCTGCTTCGTCCCCACAACAAGCGCATAACCTGATTATAAATCAAGTCTATCAAAAATATTCTTTTGCAAATTTCTCATTAAAAGCATTCTGAACAATTTGCTATGAGGTTTTATTGAACCCATTTTAATTCTTAAATTTGTTCCAAGGATGATTTTTCTCCTCATTAGAGTCTGTCCACTACCTTAAAATACGACTATGTACTTCGTACATAAAAGGAAAGGTAATGACATATTCTAATGAGTGACGTTTCTATATAGCCCGCCTTTCAGTATCTACGCTAGAGTTATTAAAACTAACACCAACGATAGGATCACGTCCTACTCGTCAAACCCTTTGTACAAAGGTAATACCGTTCCACGAACGTTAAATCAATAAAAATACAGTCCACTGCGATTAGAAAAAATACTTTCACATCGTGTTTTATTTTTCTCTAATTTTCTTTCCATATTGCTACGCAAACATTGGTCCAATCGAGCCGGATTTTACGATCGGTCTCTTTGCCTTTACAAGGAAAACCCAAAAACCAACAAAAAGCAACGACTACGTCGCAGCAACAACAACAAAGGATCTACGATCAACCACATCAATTTATTTTCCAATAAATTGCGATTTTTACCATCACAACAAAGGTATGTACACATTTCATTACGTGAAAAAGTGACATACCAAAATTTACAAGTGTTGTGCATAATTAAAAAAAAAAAAACAAAACCGTTTGTCGTTTTACAATAAATATTTAATGTCCGTCCGTCACCTACGATATTGCCGTCGGTAAAATTCATTTAAAAATACCAACAAAACTAAGTGTCAAATCACCCACTATTTTCTCACATAATAGCAACAACAATCACAGTGATTTTTTTATGTTTATTAATTTCTACATTTATTGGTGTTTTCGCACATTTCTTTTATATTTAATATAAATACATATTGTTATTGTGGTGTTTTCCTTTTATTCTCTTCTTCATGTTCCCCAAAAACACAAAAATCATCACAACAATAACAATTCCAATATAAAAGAATAAATGTCATTCACTTGTCATTACTGCTGATTGTTTCCACCTTTAATTAATACGGGTGGCAGATTTGGCACTCATATACCATTTACACTACGATCGATTGTATTAGGGGTATTCCCGTGTACTAAAAATTAAAATTATTTTCGTAAAGATATTTTAGTGCAGTTTTCTCTTATTTTTTGAGTTGAATCCTTCGGATATTAACTAAAAATAAATTTTATTCGTGTTTTTGACACCGTGCCCCCCTACCGTCGGTATTAGTGAAGTGGTTTTGCGAATTTTAATTTTTTTTAATATTTTTGGAAATTTGTTTTCGGCAAGTGCTATCTTCGATACGTTGCCATAGTTTACGTGTATTATACGATACACTCTAAATATTTTGCAAAATTTGGAATACACTGAGAGAAAATTGGATTTAGTTTTACATTTTTCTTAAAATTTAAAGAATTTTTTGTGGTTTAATCACGTTAAACCTCAAATATATTGCCGTATCCACGATACATTATTGATAAAGTCTACGACTATTAATAAACTCAGTGTATTTTACCAATAAAATAATTTTATTTTGAAGCATCACGTGTTTTAAAATTATTTTTTCTAATACTTTAGTGAAAATTTACCTTTATTGGATTTTCGCATACAATTTTTGACATCACGTGTCATTTCCAAAGTAATAAAATAATTTTTGTGCAATTTTGTTGAATTTGTACAACTACGTGCATTATTTAGGAAATTTATTTAGTCTTCGACTACATTTAATTTCTCAATACGACATTTCGTGTCACAAATTGTCTTTGTATTTTGACTTTAATCCTGAATTTTGTTCAAAATGCCCCTCACTCCTATAGATTTATTCAACAGAGCTGCTGATGCTTTAGTCAAATTTGATGCATACTTCAGTTCCCAACGGGACGATGAGCTCGATGTTTATATCTTAGAATTGCTAGGAGCTGAGGCGAGAACATTATGGGAAAAAGTTAAACTACAATCTGATATATGCCTCAATTATCTATATGAAGATAAAAATTCCAATAAGGACAACCTTGTAGCTGTCGACATCAAATTCGATGTCGCATACAAGTGTTTTATGAATGTTTTATCGTCCATTAATAGAAAGTTAGGTGTATTCCGGACCTCGTCTCAGTCGCCTACTTTCACTTCTCCAAAATCTCATATAGATAAACCTACAGTACCACGTACTGAAGATACAGCGACCATTTCTGATGTTTCACATCGATTGACACCTTCAAATAACTCATCCCTCACATCCTGTGGAGATGTTAATGCTGGTCACAGACTTAATTTACCCCCTGTGACATCGATGTGTTTAATGGCGATTTTCTCTCCTGGCCTACGTTCAGGGATTTATTTTCTGCCCTCTATATTAACAACAGCGGCATAAGTGATATAGAACGCTTATGTCATTTAAAGAAAAAGACCAGTGGTGATGCCCATGAAATAGTGGCTAAGTTTTCGCTTACCCACACAAATTTTAGTCTGGCGTGGAATGCTTTGCAACAAACTTACGACAATCCACGTATTTTGGTGAACCACCAACTAAAACGCCTCTTTGACCTACCAGTTTTAGAAGAGGAAACTAGTTTAGGGTTGAAGACTTTGCAAAGAGGCATAAACGGGTGTATTTCGTCCATGTCTAATTATGACGTGCCGACAGAAGACTGGGATCCAATTCTAGTTTTCCTTTGTCTTCAGAGATTACCTAAACACTGCGTTGTGCTATGGGAACAATGCATTAAAAACAAGTCTGCATTGTCCTCGTGGGCAGATTTGGATCAATTTCTCACGGAAAGAATCCAAACTCTGACCTGCTTACGTGATATTAGGGGCATAGACTACGTCGAACCTCTAAATCACAATAAAAGACTTTCCCATTCCACGAATGGTGGAAGCATTAAAACATCTGTGGCCACGCCACAAAGCACACCTCGTTCTTCACGGTATTCTCGCGCACCCTCGCCTAAATCATGTGCTCTTTGTTCACGACAAAGACATCATCTTAGGGTTTGTCAAAAATTCCTTAGATTTTCAGTTCCTGAAAGGATAAGTGCAGTTAAGAAACATTACTGTTGTCTTAACTGTTTGTCTCACGGACACAAGGCTTCACACTGTAATAGTGTACATAATTGTGCTATATGCAACAAAAGGCATCACACCCTGTTACATAGGGAGGTCTCAACACTTCACACGTCTCCGACGTCACCTGTTTCCAGGTGTTTAGTTGCAGTATGTTCCCCTTCTACCTCTACAGTTCTTTCATCTGGGTCTACTACGAGACAGGTATTCCATACCACTCAGAATAGGAAAGTATTGTTAGGCACGGCTATGGTCCATATTGTGCACCAAGGTACTACGTACCCAGCCAGAGCTTTAATTGATCCTGCTTCTGAATCATCTTTCATTTCTAAAAATATGCAGAGTAGAATAGGTATAGCAACAAATGTAGCTAGGGCCACAATTTTGGGTGTAAGTGGGTCAGTTTCTGCCACTTCTGGCAATGAATGTTCCATTCACATTGTGTCTCCGTTGGACGCTGCGCATTCAATGGACACAACTGCTCTTATCGTCCCGACCATTGCAGATAATCTGCCCTCCTTTTCCATTCCAATCAACGATTGGCCAAATCTACGATTGGCCGATTCCAACACATTCTCTTCCCGTCCTGTTGACATTCTTCTTGGGGCAGATCTTTATCCGAAGATTCTGCTACAAGGTGCCCCTACCAAAGTCGTAGGTTCACTGATAGCGCAGAGTACAGTCTTCGGCTGGATCCTTACAGGTCCAATGCCATTCACCCATACTGGGCCTTCTATTTAGGGATTCTCCTTGAAATAGTTAGGATAGAAGACTGGGGACATTGAGTCTTTGGGCTCCAATTTATCCATACGGACGCTATTAAGAGTCATGCTCTTAACCTTCGGTGGTGTATGTGTTGACGGGTTAGTAAGCCATGCTAGGTTAGTTTTCCCACGGAAAACAGAGATTACATCGCCTACGCTTCACCATCACTTGCTACGCAAGTACTGGTTCTACGACCATCTACTTAAACCTTGGCTCTACGGCCGTCTATCTTATTTGTTTTAATGGGCACATCTTAAAATGTTCATTAGGCATTTGATTGAAATTTTAACTAATAAAAAGTCCTAAAAATTTCCGTCACTGGATATTTCATCCAAGCTCCTCCGGGGCAAAAATATTTATCTATTTTCGAAAGAGGGTATCAATACTGATGCTGAGAACGAAATTTAATCCCGACGGCACTCAAACCTCCATATTCCCACTCCCACGGAGTTCATTAATAATAGACCATGTTTCGAGGTGTCTACGCGACCTCACTACTTTTTCGTGTTATCGAAAAAATATAGCTTTGATGGCAGTGTTAGATCCGCGAAACATCGGGCTATATATATGTAAAACGACCAACGGTTAAGAGGTCCTTCTGACCTAAAAGTTTGTTCTTTGTTTAATTCTCGCTTCCTCTCCATTTTTCTTATGACTTGGAAAATTTCGAATGATGGTTGCGACGATGGTGTGAGGATGACGTCCCCATGCACGACAAGGAACAACAAGCTGACTGCAAAGCCGCCAACCAATGAAGCCTACGGCAAACATGGCAGACGATGCGGCCCTCCTTCGGAAAAAAAAAATTATACTAACCAATTTCGCCCTCGGCGACTCCTCGGAGTTCCTCCAGGAGAAACTTGTGGTCTCGCCACGTATATCTGTAAAAGGTGGTCTTCAATCACCTTTTGCAATCTTTACAAGATGATCAAGTCCTTCACGAGGCATTGCACGATCGTGCCCCACGGGCACACGAATGTAAAGTACTTTTTTAAATAACTAACATTTAATTTTGCAACATAGCTGGATATTGCAAGGCCGGCGGAATGAACAATTTGCTATGAGGTTTTATTGAACCCATTTTAATTCTTAAATTTGTTCCAAGGATGATTTTTCTCCTCATTAGAGTCTGTCCACTACCTTAAAATACGACTATGTACTTCGTACATAAAAGGAAAGGTAATGACATATTCTAATGAGTGACGTTTCTATATAGCCCGCCTTTCAGTATCTACGCTAGAGTTATTAAAACTAACACCAACCATAGGATCACGTCCTACTCGTCAAACCCTTTGTACAAAGGTAATACCGTTCCACGAACGTTAAATCAATAAAAATACAGTCCACTGCGATTAGAAAAAATACTTTCACATCGTGTTTTATTTTTCTCTAATTTTCTTTCCATATTGCTACGCAAACACATTCACAATAAAATTCTGATAGGTTCGGTATCCTACCTGGCGGATCTTTATTAACGATAATACCATATTTGAGTGGAAATGACGAGCAAATAACAAACGGAAGCCGTTAATGGGTAATACTCTTATTTTTATTAAATGTAACAAGATTTTGTTTCAGGTTTTCCTTTTTCTCCCCCCAGCCTTATTTTTCTCTCCTGCTTTCCATCTCATAGTCTATCAACAACAAAAACAAATCTGCAAAAAAAAATCTCCTCGTTTTGTAATGACATTCAGACTAAAAGCGAATTATCACTGACAATGATCTAATACATTCCATTTGAGCAGCTTGACGCTCAACTTGACAGCTCTAGGTTCTCGGTGAAGTTCTTTCGTTGTAGTCTATCTTTGGCTGATTGTTGGTTGGCAGACTGGTGTTGGTGTTGTGTTATCGACTTCAATCAATCTGTTTGCCAGCAATTTTGCTTTGCTGCTTTTGTATTTGTCGTGTTATCAAATGGAAGTGACACAATAACATTCAGCCAGCTAACAACATGTAGTTCGTAGACGTACTTGTAGTACTTACCCTGAACAAGAACAGCAATAACACCAGCAGAATGCTATGGAACAATTGAAAGCAGGACTTGTAGGCCTCCACAGGTTGTCTGACACAAGCTGTCATATGATATTTGATCAGTTTCGTACAATAGCTACATACATACATTTATAGGTATGTTCGTATGTATGTGCGTTTATTGCGAATGTTACTATTTTGTGAGTTTAGAATCCAATTCTTAGCCTTATGCATTTTCAAGTTTATTAGAATGTGTGTATGACTGGCTTTGTTAGTATGTGGGGGTGGTGGTAACGTATTTAGATTGTCTGCTGGTTTAAATCTTGGTTACTGTGGTATAAAAATTTGTTTTAAGCGAGACGTAGAAGTAAGAAGAAAGTCCAAAGGTCTTGCACATGGATACATATTTGTGCTAAATATATGGAATTCTCTTATATCAATAAAAGAATATATTATGTTCACCAGACCCAAAACATGTTAGTCTTCAAAAGATGACTTAAGGGGTGACCCCAAGTGGGGTCATGAATTTTTTCCATGAAAACTAACAACTGTTTTGGTAGATTTTTTCATCTGAAAGAGCACATCTTAGTCTAGTGTCTGTTGAAAAATATAACGTGGCAAATGGCCGTCCACTAACCCTTTTTATAAAAGTCTTTTGCGGTGCCAACTCTACCTACTTACTTACTGGCCCGTTACAGAACATTTGTTCCATAGACCGAACTAAGAAAATATCTCCAATTCTCTTTGTTTAGTACTTCGCTTTTTGGAATACCGCGCCTTGTCATCTCTTCATCCACTTGTTTGCGCCATCTATTCTTTGGCCTACCAATTCTGCGTGCACCGCCATGTGGCTCGAATGTATACGCCTTTTTAGCGGGTTCATCATCGCTCATTTTGATTATATGGCCTAGCCAACGCAATCGCTGCATCTCGATACGTTCAACTATATTGATGCCGTTGTATAGCAGATACAGCTAGTGGTTCATACGACGTCGATATTCACCGTCAACGCAGATTGGTCCGTAGATCTTTCGAAGAATTTTTCTCTCAAACACGCCAAGCACTGCCTTATCTGCTTGCGCAAGTATCCAGCCTTCGGAACCACACATCAGCACTGGTAGTATCAGTGTTTTGTAAAGCGTTATTTTTGTTTGACGAGTTGTGGCTTTGTTTTTAAAGTGCTTACTTAAGCCAAAGTAGCGTCTGTTGGCCAATACAATTCTTCTTTTTATTTCACAACTGATGTCGTTTGTTGTGTTTACGGCGGTGCCGAGGTACACGAAGTCTTTCACTACCTCAAAATTATAGGAACCAACTTCTAAATGGACGCATTGCGCGTCGACACCATCAACTTGGTCTTCCCGCCATTTACCGCCAGACCCACTTTAGCAGATTCTCTTTCGACCTTCATAAAGGTATCAGTTACTTCTTTTACTGATCGTCCCATGATGTCTACATCGTCAGCATAAGCAAGTAACATGTGGCTATTGATGTAGATTGTGCCACTTCTTTTCACGTTTGCCTCTCGTATAACCTTTTCTAGCAGGATGTTGAAAAGATCACACGAAAGGCTGTGTCCTTGCCTGAAACCTTTTTGGGTACAAAACTCTTCGGAGAGGTTCTTTCCTATTTTAACTGAAGATCTTGTGTCACTTAGAGTCATTTTACAAAGCCGAATGTGCTTTGCGGGGATACCAAATCAGACATGGCTTGGAATACCTTTGAACGTAGCGGGCTGTCGAAGGCTGCTTTATACTCGACAAAAAGGTGGTAGGTGTCGATCTGCATCTCTTGGGTCTTCTCCAGGATTTGCCGCAGGGTAAATATCTGGTCAATAGTGGTCAATAGTTCGTTGACCATGGGATTTAGTCTTTCGCACAATATCCCTGACACTATCTTGTAGGCGATAGGGAGAAGACTTATGTCCCTATAGTTGGAGAATAAAGTCTTATCTCCTTTCTTATTGACGGGACACAGGATGCTCGGGTTCCATATGGAGCTAACTAGCTGATGCATACACCTTATCAGCGTGTCGCCTCCGTTTTTAAACAGCTCGGCTGGTAGGCCATCAGCTCCTGCTGCCTTATTATTCTTCAGCCGGTTTATTGCTGTCTTTACCTCATCCTGGCCGGGTGGTATACATTCGATACCATCTTCTGGGATTGGATCTGTGGTATCTTCGTCGACTTCGCTGCTATTGGATACCACCAGATTTGAAAAATGTTCTTTCCATATCCTGAGTACACTATCTGTATCAGTTACCAAATTACTTTGCTGGTCTCTACAGGAGGATGTGCTTGTACCAAAGCCATCAGTTTGATGTTTCACTCTTTGGTAGAATTTTCGGACTTCATTCTGGCTCCTGTACATCTCGATTTTTTCACACTCCCGCTTTTCCATCTCTCTCTTTTTCCTGCGGAAAATACGTTTCTCCTCTCTCCTTTTCTCCCTGTATCTCTCTCGTGCGCTACGCGTTGCTACGGATTGTAAAGTAGCCCTATATGCCGCATTTTTATCTTCGGTAGCAGCACGACACTCCTGGTCATACCATGGATTCCTTGGTGGAGGTTTCTGGTATCCAAGTACTGATTTTGCGGCTGTTTGCATGGAGTTGCCATTGTCCTGTGCTTTGATTAAGCAGTTGGGCCAGTTGGTTGGAATGTGATGTGGCTATCTGTTGTGATTGCAGCTTACCGATGTCTAACTTTCGTGTTGTGTCTGTTCGTACTTTGTTTGCTACGTTTAAGCGGGTGCGTACCTTTGCTGCAACAAGGTAGTGGTCCGAGTCTATGTTTGCACCTCGGAACCAGGGACGTACGCAGGGGGGGGGCACGGGGGGCCCGGGCCCCCCCCGAAATGGTTTGGTCCGACAAAATTTTTTAGCTACTTTAACAAATTATTACGATTTTTTCTCTAAAATAATTTTTGTATTTGAAATTCCAAATGAAAACTGACATTGTTCTGAAGGTTCAGTACTGAAAATGTACTTTGTCAACAAGTTGTCTAAGAAATATTTAATTTTTTTGTGTGAATACTCTTTTTAGAGAAACTTCCAGTAAAACTGAATTCCTTCTTTATGCCATGCCAGTTTTTTGAAATTCTGTAATGAATATAAAGGTCTTGAGGCTTTAAACTCATTTTGTATTCAAAACGATTACAAATTCAGTATTGTGCGGATTAGAAGTACATAAAATGAAATGCTATTGGACAATATGTACGACATACCAAGGGTTTTTCGTGGAGTATATCTCGAAAACCATTTAGAAAATTGTTTTACTGCCTTAATCAAAATGTTGTATTCCTAGTCTATATCAATTTGTTGCTAAACAGTGGAATAAAATAATGGAGAAAAATGTATTGTTGTGCATTATAAAGTGATAATATCTGCTATAAATACTCGTAGCATGCCAATCTGAATTTTTTCCTATCAGTAACAAATTTGTAGCTGAAAACAACCGTAAACGAAATTAATGCTTAAACTTTGGTTATATGGTATTGCATTAAAATATGCTGTTATTTGTATTGTATATCACGGTGCTCTTGAACCAACTTTAAATGAAAGAAGCTTAGATGAGAAAATAAAAAAAATTCGCAATTTTAGGATTTTTTAGGTTTGGACGGTTTTGCTGGGAAACCAAAAGCCATATCAAAATGTAACTAAAGAAAATGTTGTAGCAGTGAAAATTCTCTACAATATTGTTATTTTCGTGGGTTTTACCATTTATGGAATATAGAAGTTCAAATTGGGACAATTCACTAAGTGTGTCGTCTCCTTATAAAACAATGTCATGACTACAATTTTCTAACTTAAACTTATATATCTCAAAAATGGTACAACCGAGTAAAAAAATTACGAATCCCAATCTTGTAGAGAATTTTCACAGCTATACGACTTTCTGTAGTCCCATTTCGATAAGACTTACTGTTTTGAAGCAAATCGTGAAAACCTAACAAAAACCCAAAAATGTGACCTGAACTTCTTTATCTCAAAAATGGTAAAACCTAGGAACAAATCAAACAAATTTTCAAAGTAACAACATTTTCTTTAGCCCCATTTCGATAGGACTAGCGGTTTCCAAGCAAAATCGCGAAAACCTAAAATATACCTAAAAATGTGAACTTATTTTAAATTCCCTCCAGCGATTTTTTCTTGTTTTTGGATTTTTCTCATCTATGAACATTGCTGTTTCAGAATCCTCAAAAACATCCCAGTTGTAAACTCCTTTCATTTAACGTTGGTTCAAGAGAACCGTGAACCATCACGATAAAAATTTACCTAATCGAAATAATGTTCTTAGACTAATCATATGTTTTGACGAAACCCGCGTCAAACAATTTGGAGTCGATTTGTTCCAGTTCCAGGCTCGTTCTCAATATAACACTCGAACAGATCAGCAGATTTGGTCCAAATTTTGGATCGCGCAATATTTTGTTCAAACTTCCTTAGGGCACCAGACTTCAAAATGTTTCCTTAAAATCTTGAGCAAAGTCCAATTCGATTTTTGCGAGACCTAGAGTAGGTTCTAATATGGATTATATCGATTCACTCCTTCAGATACCTCCAACACAAAATTTCAATTATCCGATTTGACCGAAACTATAAACATCCTAAAATTACGTACATATAGCAAGTACCAAGAGGGTCTATTTGGAACAACATCTTCGGATACATCCCTCACAAAAGTTCAACATTAGTGTAGTTTAAGGGCTGTTCGATGAGCCATTGCACTTTTTGACCAATGGTTCTTCTTGCGGTCTTGTTTACAGCGATATTGTATTTTTCGTGCGTAAGTCCATGGTATGTCAGGATTGGTCCAAAAGCTCTAAATCTTACGCCGACCAACTAAATTGAATTCCAAAATTAGGTCCACTTCCAAAATGGACTATATCAGTCGATACTTTCAGGTATCGGTTGTACAAAAGTGCAAAACTTTTGCGCTTTCATAGAAGTCACATTTTTGAGCACAACATAAGCATTGATTCGTAACGCCAAAAATCGTGAAGTTATACACCCCAAATGTTTCGAAATTATTGTTGGAAAGTTTATACGTCCAAAACAGGAGACGAAATTCTGAAACTTCTTGGATACACAATTTATAGAAAAAAATTGGCTATGTAGCCCGTATTCGCTCTGTCTATATATAAAAGTCTCAACCCATACAGGCTGAGGATATATCTCTGTAGGCAAACCGGACTGTTACTTTTTACTTGTTTAACAGAAAACAAAAGTTATGAATTTTCATCAGTTTGTCTCCGCTGTGCCGACAGAAGTCCATAAATATCTAGTCGTACAATTAAGATAGAAATAAGCGGGAACAACAACAATTGATGTATCAGATGGAGTTTTTCGACTTAACCTATTTCTTTAGAATTTAGCTAAAATGTTGCCGAGCTCGTTTTAGAGAGTTGGATTCGAGTTGGATTCGGAGTCTATGAGTCATAGATTGCAACGCCCGGCTCCTTTCACGAACTCTATCACTTCTGGTAAAATAATAAAGTTTTAGTGTTTTTATGACATTATAGAATATTATTTTCTTACAATAATACAAGACTTTTTAAGGGCACTGAAGTTAGTGTGTGATATATGTACTTTAAAGAAGAAACGGCGTCGGATCGAACTGTTTATATCCTCCAAACACTGTATATATATATTCGACATATTGGCGAATGCAATCCCTGTGTTCGAAAGTGGATCTATTTTCACCACTCTTTTCATCGAAGTTCTCCCACCAAAAGGATTTCCAAAATCCATATTACTGACGATATTTTTAAATACTATGCTAATAGCCTCGAATTACAGAAAATCTTTCGAAAGCTATTCGCTGCGGGATTTAGAACCCAAAATGCCAAATAAGAGCTAATGTGGTTGAAAAATCTGGGATACACCAAAACGTACATCTATATGGGTAATATTCATTTGAAAGATTTTTTAGTTATTGCTTCAATTCTTTTGGATAATTTGGTTAAAAACTTTTGTATGGAAACTATACCGAACGTGGTCTGTAGTGGGATTCTGTAACTCATTTTTGCTGTTATCGATAATTGTCGGTAAAATTAAAATGCTTATAATTTCGATAATTAACGAAATTTTTCGGTAAGTTAACGATGAATAAAAAGTAGTCGCTAGCCTATACCGACACAAACAGTGATGGCAACTTTTCTTTATGTTTTTAGTCATAATTTTGCGATTTAATTTTACCGATTTTTGTCGGTAACAGCAAAAATGAATTACAGAATCCCAATACTGATATGGTTCATTTTCAATTCCAATTATCCAATGACTAGTATATTATAATCAGTTCCAAATTTCAATCTTGTATCTAAAATATTGTGATCTCTCTCTATTGAATGTATATACTTTGTAGTAATATTGAATACACATAAAATCAACTAAAAACCCTTAAAAATAGCTTTACGTAACGATACACAACATTTTCAATTTTCATGATTTTTGGTCAAGTTGGGCCCCCCCCGAAATGAAATCCTGCGTACGTCCCTGCTCGGAACGATCGTACTTCCAGCACGCTTGATGTATGTCCTCCATCTATCACAACGTGATCAATTTGTTTTCTTGTTCTTTGATCTGGCGACAGCCAGCTGGCCTTATGAATATCGAGATGCTTAAATCGGGTACTGGTAACTACCATGTTTCTTGCAGCTGCAAAGTATATCAGCCCCATACCATTGTCAGATGTTTCACTGTGGAGACTGAATTTCCCGACTGTTGGGCCAAAGATATTCTCCTTTCCAATTTTGGCATTAAAATCGCCTAGAAAAATGTTAATGTCATGGGCAGGGCAACGGTCATAAGTTTCTTCTAAGCGCTCGTAAAATATATCTTTGGTCTGTTCGTCCTTGTCTTCAGTGGAAGCATGAGCCCAAATAAAGCTGATGTTGAAGAATTTAGCTTTTAATCGAATTGCAGCGAGTTTTTCATTCACTGGAGTGAAGCTGGAGACCAGATGTTTTAACCTCCGACCAACTACAAATCCGCAACCAAACTCATGCTTTGTGTCATGACAGCTATAATACAGGGCGTCACCTTTAGGTGTTGTTGTGACGCCTTTCCCGTTCCATCGTATTTCCTGTATGGAAGTAATATCGGCCTTGTACTTTTCAAGTACATCTACCAAGGCGTAAACTACAACTTCTCTATAAAGAGTGCGAACACTCCAGGTGCAGATTCACAGATCATGGTCCTTAAAACATTTGAGGGGTTCGTCAACTTTTGAGGGATTTGTTTTTCTTTTCGTTCGTTTTTTCATAGTAGGCTGTTTTTTTTCTAGGGGAGGGTTACTAACCCGACGCCCTAATCCAAGTTTTTAACGTTCTTATGGGTGAACGCGCGGCACATGTTAGCTCACTACCTT
Source organism: Musca autumnalis (assembly GCF_047663935.1). Taxonomy (NCBI): domain Eukaryota; kingdom Metazoa; phylum Arthropoda; class Insecta; order Diptera; family Muscidae; genus Musca; species Musca autumnalis. The sequence goes on along the minus strand of NW_027411977.1, from coordinate 16,271,730 downwards.
TAACGGGTGTTAAAGGCAGTTCCCCAGGTGACACCACGCGGAGGTCAGTGTCCAAGATAAATCCTGGGTTTGTCATGTTAAAGGCGGTCAGGACCGTACCTCGAAAACTAATTAACCGATCCTCATATATGTTTGTAGTCTTATTTTCCACGTACAGAACTAGTCCTTCCTTCATTGATCGATTTTTTTAAATAATATTCGTTTTACTGAAATGGTGGATTAGAACATTCAAAATTTAAATTTTTGACATAAAAAAGTGACGTTTTGTGGTAATATAACGGGCAAAAAAGTTTATAAATAAAATCGATCGATAAAGGACTATGAAAAACCAGTTCATTAGTTTTCAAGCTAGCGTTGGCACAGATTTCAAAATGTTATTTCGAGAAAAACAGCAAGTTTTTAGTTTCTATATTGCATACAAAACGCATTGCATTTTTCTCTTCCATAGTTCATATCTCAGGCAATATTGCTCCGATCAAAAAGGAAATTTTACCACATATTCTATGCTACTTCTACTGTAAAATAAGCCAGTAAACAGTTTTCGATTTTCTAAAATTTACAAGTGGGGATAACCCCCTAACCACCTTTGCTTGTTTTCAAATTTGGATCGCATCATCAAACCACTGTACTTACCATGAGGACATACATATTTTTATTTTTTTGTTCAGCGTAGGCATTTCCTCACTTTTGTGGTTGTTGCAGTATTTTCTTATTGGAATGGAGTTAAGTGTTTCCTTCTTCATGTTATTCCCGCTGTTTGTTTTCTTTGCGTTTTTGCTACGTTTTGTATTCCTTTTCGAAGTGTCATAAAAGGATTCATTTGATATTCATCATCATCAGTGTCAGTCAGTCTCAGTCGTATTGGCCACATATCCATCCCAGTCAACAATCCATCCATCCATCTATCCAGCCCGTCACTCTCATTCACACACACATGCAGCCAAACAATTCCTGGCTATGTGACAGCCATTACCTATGTATATTTGTATGTAGTAAAATATGTGTGCCCAGCTGCTGAACGAACATTGGCAATAGCATATTTAGAGACTTGTGGGTGGAAGTTAGTGTCGTTGCTCCGATTATCGTCGTATATGATGGGGTTTTTGTTAGGCTTTTATTTGTAGCGTAGATTTCTGATTGCTGTCTACAATTGCAATTCGATGCGTTTTCATTTGGGCTTAGTTTAAAATTGTTGTTTTTGCTTCTGTTGCTGCATTTTGCTATTTTTTTTGTTGCTGCTACATTTTTAATGCATTTTGTGAACCGATACTAATCTGATTAGCGTCAAAAGCTCAGACGAACAAAAAACTGATAGTTTGATATGGATTTCTAAGTTATACGCATTCACACATACACACATTCACACTAGTATGGCTCTTTTTTTTTTTGCACGAATGCAATGCAATGTCTGTGTCCATGCCAGACATGGAAATTAGTAGCATGTGTGTGTAGAAATTTATATTTTTAGTTTTTAATAAAGTAGATATACTTTAAATATTTAAACTAATTTTCCGTTTTTAAATCTTTTTACAGATTTTTAAATGATGTACTAAGTAAGTTGCAAATTGAATGCATTTTTGTGTTGTATTTTGATATTGTTTTTTTTTACTGTGCAACATTTTCAAGGTAATTGTGTGCAAAAAACTGCTAATGCGGATTTGATGAAAGTACAGAACCAATCGACAAAACCCCTATTTGGGTTTTTTTTTTTCTTAGATTGGGTTTAGATTTTATGGCCTCATCAAAACATGGCTAAATATAGCCTTTTTAGAATAAATCGAGGCAATATCTCTGAAACCAATTCGAATCTTGTTAAAACCTCTGAAGCAAACTTGTAAATAAGAGAACGAAGAAAATATTTGGTGAAATAATATAATCGAAAAACTTTATTTATTGCCTCAAAATGCATAATAAATCGAAAAATTGCATTATTTTGCACATTTCGTACCCTGTCTCTAAAACTGTTACATTTTCGTCGACATTTCTATGGAAAAAATATCCGCTGGAATGTTATTCACAACTCTTCAGAACACTCCATTCTTGAAAAACGCTACTCCAAGCACATTAACAAAATGGAAAAAAAAAAACAATTTGATAAATACATCAATACATAACCATTGAACTCACAAATATGAAAATACACAGCCTGTGAGAACATTGTTTGAAATATGTTTTTATGTCATATGAAATACCGGCTAAACAACATGCAGTAAGTAAGTGATAAGCGCATTGTTTGTAAAAGGTTACTATGTTCAGCTCCCAAAAATCATGAAAATTTAAAATGTTGTGTATCGTTACGTGAACCTATTTTTTACAAGAAATCTACCGAAGTTTTTAGTAGATTTTTTTTTTTTGTGAAATGTCACAGCTTGAACTTGCTCCAGAATATTTTCTGTTGAAGATCTTGCATAGTTTCCGACAAATGACCGCCTAAAAAACACAGTTTTTACTAAAACAGTTTGCGGTGCCCACTGTAGTTCGAAAAAGATAAAACCGATCAGCATTTACTTTTGTGGGATCATTACGAGCCTAATAATCTTATCCTTAAGGGAAACGGACTTGAAAAATATTCATTAAGAAATGGCGAACTGTCAATGTCAACACTTCGATTTTAACGAACAAATTCATAGTTTTCGGCCTCCGTCAAAAGTTTTTAAGTCCCTTCGTTAAGCACACGATTTTTATGGGTATTATAGTCCCACAAAAACATATAAGATTGGATTATCCGTTTTGGAGCTACAGTGGGCACGGCTTTCAAAAGTGCAACTTCGAGAAAAATACGTTTTTAGTTTTTATGCTATATACCATGGTACAATCATTACAAGGTAGGGCATAGCAAACAGCTGATTACAATGTTTTCTATTGGTTTGCTTAGTCCCAATTTACATTGGGCGAGTTTACTTGCGGCAATTGTCATTTTGTAGGAGAGAGAGGTGAGGCATATGGTAACCCTTTGCCTCTCAGCACCCTCTCTCACCTACAAACTGACAATTGCCGCAAGTAAACTCGCCTAATGTAAATTGGGACTTATTCTTTCAAATCATTATACACAATTTGTATATGTATGTGCATGGTATAAGTAAACAAAGACATAAATACAACAAGATAAGACATTTTTTTTGCTATCATTCTTCAGTGAATGGCTTTTGAATTTAACATAATGTTATATCACGATATGGTGATATAACATTTTTTCTTTTATACATTTTTACGTATTTAACCGAATTTACCGATCCAATTGACATAGAATTATTCTTGAATAGATCCTTGAATTCATAAATTTCGTTTCTGATACCATTACATGAAATGTTCCTCCTTGGTTGCGATTTTGAATTAACTGCAATCTGTTAAGGGTAATGTTTCTACACAAAGTTTCGTAAACATTTTTTTGTTGCATGCATTTTGTCAGGTCTTTATTACTTTATGTCTTTGAAGTAAAGAGGTAGATTTAAATGAAAAAAATCTATAGAACCCTTGTTTTTATTGAATTCCTAAAACTTCAAAATAAAAGCAACAAGTGGGTTTGTTTACAATGCATTTTATAAAAAACGCGAAAAATGAATGAATAGTTAAGTTTTTCCCACATAATCGAGATGTGAATATCATAAACTGATTGTTTCAATGCAAATCTCACCAATTTCTTCCATACAAATGGTCTGAAAACAATTTTAAAAATCATTGAATTTGATTGTTTTTAAAATTCTTTGGCATATTATTCAAACACCACACACACATACAGAGTTTGTTTATATTGTTTTGAAGTTTTAGGCATACTCGAATGAAAAAATTTAAATTGATATAAAGCTTTGGCTAACCTTTCTTATAGCTCATTTAGACTAGCCATAAATCCTCGACTGGATTTAATAAATCCAGTACAAATCTCATTGCATTTAGATATACATTTTGGAGGATTTAAATGGCAGTCAGCTGATTTTTGTTCATAGCACAATTACCAAGGTAGATGCATCAGCCCATCTGATCGAATGTGAAATGTCAAAAGATTTTTTTGTAAATTGAATTCGTCTCAAAAAGCATACGGCAAATTACAAATTTATTCTTTAATATTGAAAATATTCGCTCATTATTCTACTAATGCTAACTAAAGAGAAAATAAAGAATTATTTTATCGCAGTTTGTCCATCTAAAATAAATAAACGAATTATTTTATCGTTTAGACATCGTAAATATTAGTCTTGGTTGATTAAAATCAACTTTGTATATCAAAACAAATTTATTTTTTCCGCCTTGTTTAAAAATTTTTACATTTTAAATTATTTTTAGTGTAGCAATTCACCGATGCATCTACCTTGTTTCTTGTGCCAGCTTGCAACTTTTTGTATTTTCTAGCAACATGTTGCAAAAAACAGAGTTGTATACGAGGATTTATGCCAGATTTAAAACAAATCCACTCAATAGGAGGATTTATTTTTGTATGGGAAATCTGGTATATTTTGACCGGATTTAGCAAATAAAACCTGAAAGTGCACTAAATCCGGCTAATGGTGTCATATCTAAATGGCATATTATTAAACCATGTGTATGTGTATTGTTTTGAAAAATATGACAAAATATTTTATACATTTGAAAATTCAGTCGAAATGAAAATTGTTATTACAACATTTATTGAACTGAAATTCATCAACATCGTGATGAAACAAACTTTTGAACATATACAGAAGCTGACTCTGTAAAGAAAACGTAGCCTCCCATTCATTTTTCGCGTTTTTGGTTGATGATTCAAACTATCAAAAAAAGAGTACAACCTGTTGCATATTCAGTTATGGTAATGCCATGTTCATACCAGCATTTGAATCACGTCGTTCGTTCTCATAATTACGTACACGAATTAACCCGTTCATACGACATGGTACGCAATTCATAGCAACATTTTAAAGAAAGTTTCAGCCAAAATACGAGTAAAGTTAATTGATATGAACTGAAAAAATATGTATCCTTCTTTCAGATATCTATTTAATATTAAATTCTATTATTTTCATTCATGTTTTTTACTTTTTTCTCACAATTTTGGTGTTTTTAGTATATTTTCAAATGTTTCTATTTTAAAAATTAACGAGAGACCTGCCACAATAACTTTTGGTATACAGACATTCCGGCAGGCATTTGATTTTTGTTTCTAAATTTGTACGCGAATTTGAAACGATGGACAAGAAATGCAACTGCAATGGAAGAGAAGACAAAATTTGCTATGATTTGAATGTAAACTTGTCGTTAAACCGTTTACTTTTCATTCATATTTTGTAGTTTTTTTTATTTTTTAAATGTTTGGGTTTTTAATAAATTTTCAAATTTTGCATTTTTCCTGTCATAATTAATTTATTTCGATAAATTCTCTCATTTGATAGAGATGGGACATATTTTATCGTCGTTCTGAGAGTAATTTAAATTGAACGATGTACAAAAATCGTTGTTCGTTCTCAAAATTTTGTATGGGAAATGAAGTAATTATATCGTAATTTGGGTTCGAACAACGAATAGAGAACGAATTAGCCTTAGTATGAACAAGACATAATTCTGACAAAATAAGCAAATACACCCAGGCCTTGTTTTTCATAATTTGTTCGAACCTGACCTACCTTCTCGATTATTGTACCATGCTATATACAAAACTCAATAAATGCTTCCCTTCATATCACAGTCACTTTTGTCCGATCAACAAATTTTTTGCAACATACTCTATTCTACCTTATTTAAAAGCTAAAAAATATGTTTCGATTTTTTAAAATTTAAAATTGCATGAAATTCTTCAAAGAAAACAAAACATTTTATTCCATATTGTACGACATTGGCTGAAAAAATGTGGATTAGTTCAAAATTGTTACGGAGGAGGGACCATGGCACAATTAAAATTTTTAAAACTTTCTATATGTGGTTGGGGAAATTACAAAAAAAAAAAAAAAAAAAAATAATTTTTTTATAAAGGGCTTTGACTTTTCATATTCGAACAGCTGGGGCTCAATTCTGTTTCTATGAAAATGTGAAATGAAAACTTTTATAAAGGAGAAAACTGTCAAATGAAAATAAAATATAAAGGAAATAGTTTTCGTTTCAATTTTTCATAGAACAGGAATCCAGCCCCTGCACAGTGGATCCACTTGTATGGAGAAGGTGGCCAAAAATATTTAGAGTGTAAAAATCAACCCAATGCGCCGGTTACAGCATTGTGCTGCTGCGAAGAGTGTTTTAAGAAACCACGAGCGTAACATTCTCCCCCCTTTCCCCTCTGGAGGGGCGGAAATGAAAAAAGGTCCCGATTATCTTATGATGCAAAAATAGGCTTGGGGAAACAAAACAATCTCCAAAACAACATAAAATCCAACCAATTTAGCGGATTAAAAAAATCAACATTTTTGTCTGAAAATTGGTAACATTTTTAATATAGACCTTATAGCGTTCTTCCTGGAAGGCACGTACAGCCAACGTAAAAGAAATTTTGAAGAAGATTTCTTCATCTTGCCACTGATGCCGATTATATAATTGTACGTGGTCAGATAGATAGAGTTATACGCTAATATATCCACAGAAACCTATTCTAGGGCAGCTTTAGTCAGCGACCCACCATTTATAGTCTGGCACTAGATGGCAGCTGATTTTAATACTGAATAATCTTAAACCCATGACCTACTTTGGAAAATTATTCCCGAGGTGGGCAATGGTGGGCATCATGACTAAAACCTTAGGTCAAGTTTAAGTATATGATCGAATTGGCATTGCAAAATTCACTAAGAAAATATGCAGCTAACTAGAATTTCACAACACGTCAAAACACTATTTTTTAATGAAAATTAAGCTATTACCTCCTCCTTCAAAATCCGCTATAATATTTTGCTATACGTAGTAGTTTCGCGATATTTTGAATACATTTACTTGCACTATAAATATAGGTTGTACTCACAACAAAAAATATTAGTCAAATGTTCCGACTTTTGAAGCAATTCTTAAGAAGATCGCGTTCGAATGAAACAAAAACTAATATATTTTTAAAAAGGTCCATGTGATAGCTGTCAGAGTTGCCAGATGTTGTACCAACATTTTGACATTCATTTTTTTATTTTTGGCCAATGGGTGGATCCACTGTGCCCTGGTGTGATACCATTACCTGGGTAATTGTACCATGGGAGGTACTTAAAGGAATGGACCGACTTGGTCCATAATGTAAGTTGACCTTTTTTTGGGAGTCATATCTTTGCGATAGATATCGCGCCTACTAGTCATTTCAGTGGGTTATCATATAACTTTTGGACCAGTATGCCAGCAAACATGGACTTGTCCACGGAAAACATAATATCGCTTTAAACAGGACCATAACGAACAGCATCGATATACATTTCCAAAGGATCTTCGAACTGCACTTGGACACAAATGTTGTATTTTTGTGGGGGAAGTACCGTATGGAGAGGACCGATATGGCCCATTTTATAAGTTAAACTAAATTTGGGCAAAATATTAGGAGATCCAAAGCTTGGACCAAATGGTTGCCCCGTTCAAGAGATATGGTGCATAACATTTTATGTGGGACTTACCCCTGATGAAACTTATACTGTCGTATATGGGACAGTGAGTACAAGTTGTGAACACAAAAATCAATATGAGTGGAGATCAGCTCCTAAACTGTAATGAAGCAAAGCTGCATTAATTTTTGCCCATAAAGACCAAGGCAATTTGACCATTTTATTAATACTGTCAATTAGACTAAAACGTTTATTTGGTCATAAGTCCATTTCTCAGAAAAAAACATGACATTTCTATTTCATATATATTAAACTAATTTTTATTATATTTTTTTTTATTTAATATTTGTTATCAGTAACATTTTCACATCAGCTTCAAAGGTATCGCCTGTACAGTACCACAAATGCCTACTATCGAACAAATCGGTTAGCATAAACACGTACTTTTTATCGTACACAGTACAAACGATTTATTTCTTCTAATCGATTTAAATGTTCACTAGTACATTCAACTTACTTCGGTCACATGAAGGAAATTATACTTCCTTTTCCAATAATCTGTCAAAGAGTGTAGATCCAGCGAAAAGTTAAACAAATATCAAAATTGTTATATCCAAAAATATCTTCAGATATATTAAACATTTTTAATAAATTTTATCGCATAAACGACCAATAGTGCTTTCCGAAGTGAGTTAGGTAAATATGCCAAAAAATAAATGATCAAATTTCGTGAAACAACGAAAATAAAATAAGTGCTTCTTTACATAGAATTCAATCAGTGAATACATAGTACTGGCGAACTTGCCTAAAAACTCACACGTGATCCTCAAGAATCTTACAACAACGCTTTCTCAATTTGCCATTAATCAAGTGAAGAAATTACCCCAATTAAAACTTCTTAAAATGGGTAAGAACTCAATTTAATCATGTTAAAAGTGTCCTTTTTGTAACTCAAGGATTATATTTCCTTAGGTCCGGTGGAGTTAGCAGTTAATTCCTCTGCATAATTCGCCGGAGACCCAGTATCACGCCTTCTTTAAACCTTGCGTAAAGGAGCAAGCCTAAATGCCCAAGCAAAGCCACCAAAACATAAATCACAAAACAAGCAAATTGTCATCGAAAGCATAAACTGTACTTGCTGAATCTTGAATACTTCCCACGTTCAGTGAATATCCCTATACCCACATCGCTTCATAAAATCAAGAATTTTTAATCGCACCAGTAGCCAGCTTTGGGATTCTACCATCTTAATCACTGATTCTCTGGAATAAACACATTGACAAGATCGCCAATTAAGTTGCCTGAAAAGTTCAAAAATCTATGGTTTAAATTTCCATCAAGTATTCCATGACTTAATTGACCAGTTTAAGGAAGAAATCCACATATTTCGTTAATTGCCACAAAAATATATTGTATGCAGCTTACAACAGCCTAGTTGGGATAGACCTGTACCCATCATTACGTCATTATCTTCACCAGATGTTAAAATAGCTGAAAGCTTATTGCATTGGAAAAAGTACATTCACTAATGTCATAAATAGGCTTTAAATATCATCTACATTTTGAATTACGCATTACGGTGGAGTATTTGTAAGCCACTCCAAGGATTAAAAACCATAAAACTAAGGATTAACAACCACAAAATTAACGAAGAATTTCCCTTAAAAAACATTTAAAATCCAAAATATTTAATTAGTTATAGTATGGAAACACCCATATGTAAATTTAATGAACGCCATTTCTGAGTCGCAACATTGGTTTATTATATTGGTATTGGTAACGTCATCATGATCTTCATAACGATAATTACTACCATAAAAATCTTATTTTTTTAACAGCAGAAAAGAACATCATTATTAAGCATCATTATTGAACATCATCACCAGGCAGATCGCTGAGGCCTCATCGTTCAATGTCTTTTAATATGGTGAGTGAGAAAAAAATGAAAATTGTAAGTCTGCAGTGTATCAATATGTATGTATCATGATTTGCAGTTTATGAATGAGTACGCAAGGAGTGATTTAATAATTCTTATCATTACATGAGGAATGAAATGGAATGAGACCGAATGCATGTTGTTGTTTCTCATCTGTTTTTATCGCGTTTTTTTCTGTCTATGGTAAAATGTAAGTGATCAAAATTGCACATTCGTACATACATACTCTCGGTACTGTTTTTTTCACTTCTCCTTTTTGTTCATAGAAAAAAAAATCTTCAGTTGATTGTGTCGTCATTCATAAACGGGCATAAAAAATACCAATGAAGAAAAAAAGAATATAAAAGTGTTTCGACTCTAAACATTAAAAAAAAATTAATAATACTTTATTCTCCAATATGAAAGAAAGAAAACAAAATAAGTTACATTAAAAATCAAATCGAAGAGATAAAAGTAAATTTCTTTTAACATGCATGCAAATTATTTCAAGAAAAAAGATCAATGTTTACATTTCTTAAACAAAGTTAGTGTTGTTAATGTTGATTAGAAAATAAAAAAAGAGTATCAACAATTGTTAGTGAATATAGAGATGAAGGTCAAACCCTCCAATTATAAGAAAAAAAAACAACAGAAATAGTGGTCATTGAAACTAGTGAAGAATATACAAATATAGTAAGCATTAAATAATAAGAAGCCAATAATGAATTTATCAGACTTAGAAAAGTCGTCAATATTTATATAACTTCTAAAATTACGTTCTCCTTATTATTAGTGGTAAGATATTCTATATATTAAACTGTGAAATTTATCAACATATATTCTTAAAATAGATATCATTTTTTAATCATAATTATTCCCAAAATATATGTAATCATGAATTGAAATCTCTATATGATATTAAAGTAATTAATATGAATCTTTAAATCCACCCTAGTGTTTCCTGTGTGATTGGTTATGATAGGGTAATCATATTTGGGTTCCTAGAAATCTTTTTACGCCACTAGGAATATGGAAGGTGCGGGTTATGAGGCCTGGATCTATGACCATCTTTTAGATCCAAAATTCCTCAAGTGAGATCAATACCATTTTTGTATACTATTACTGCTCTTGTTTTTCGGTAACCATAGAGGGGCTTTTGTTTGAATTTGTTACTATGGTTATCTTGGCCACTTAGAATACTTCGTAATCATTATTAGTAAAATTTAAGGGAGTCTATAAAAATGTTGTAATTAAAGTGAGGTTAAAGAATAGGAGACACGAACCCCCCAAAATCCCGACTGTTAGTTAGTTCATCAATGGCTCCCGCCGTCTTCTTTTCCCTTAGCCATCAAAGTTTCTATTGCAAAAATAGTAAACCATAAATTGATCAAAGCGATCACAAAGTTACATTACAAAACTGAACTTTTCCGACAGTGCGACAAAAATACTAAATATTGGTATATCATCTTAAAACTTTAGGGACTGTGTATTTATCACTACGAAAGAATCATCACAAATTTTGAGCATGATCGGGCATGCTTAAGTATTAAAAAACCAATGTAAAACAAGTATGGATTTTGATTAAAGTTCACAAGGTTTCGGAGGAGATACCCGAAGGAATGGACGGATATACTCCATTTTGTAATTGGGTCTTATTGTGGGAGTTATTACTTTCGATAAATTTTGCAGCCACCAGTCATTTCAGTCGATCACCGTTTAATTTAAACAGGATCACAAGGATTAGCTTCGGTAAAAATTTCCAAAGGATCCTCGAACAGACCTTAAACAGCATTTAAACAAAAATGTTGAATATTTGTGAGGTAGGTACTCTAAGAAGTGGATCGATATGGCCTAGTTTCGAGTTTAAACTATGTTTAGAGGCTATGTCACAAAATTGGTTACACCATGTTCATCCGCAAATTTCCGCAGCTAACTTATACATTTTTTAAATCTTGACACCTAAAGCTAGAAAAAAATGCTAATGAGGCGGCGGAGATCGGTAGCGATACTAGTTAAAAGCTTATGGGAAGTTAGTCAAAAAAGCAAAATATTACATATTTTAATATATTTTGTTGCCTGTTATTATAATTACCCAAGGATCACTATGCACAGATGAAATGTTATAGAAAATAAGCTCATATCTTGAATAACAACTTCCAATTTAGAAATCGTTATATATATTTGATTTCATTTATATTTTTGTTTTATTTTTTCCCTTTTCAACGCACTACTTTTAAGAATGAACACATATTTTTATGATGCTCCCATCTGAAAATACCGTTATAAATTGTCAAAACATTGTTCGTACAGTGAATTTTGGTATGTTTATAACACTTTTACGCTCATAAAAGTGATATCAGGCTCCCCTTGAACAAACTAGTTAATGGTGTCCTGATTCCGATCAGATAGAAATTTCAGTAGCTGTCACTATTAGAGGTTTTATATTTGACAAGTAGAATCTACGCCATTACTAAAAATGCACTTACTAAAAATTGTAAATACCTTGCAGTCGCAGTTCGAGAAACTAAAATATTTTTGGGTTATTGTGAAGCACCTTGGTGGAAAAATTTGAGATATTGGGACAAGTTAACGATGTGAAGAACTCAAAGCAGTATGATCCGGAATTCCATCGAGGTATTGCGATTTACCACCTCGCTATTTTTTCTTTGGGACTACGTGACTGATATTGTTTTTCATTATTAATGGCATACCTTCATATATCCTTCGAAGCATTGCTGTAATGGACCAGCTAAGTAAGTAAGAATATTAATCCGCTAAATTATTTCTACTCCGACGCAATATTTCAATATTCGTAAAACACGACAACACAATCCACTGCATGGCATAACGATATAATCGATTTCATTATTTATTTGTTTACAATTACAGTTGATATGAGAATATTAATGGGATAACATATTTCCATCAAAAATGTTACATTAATATGCTTGCTATCCTTCAAGGATATTCGTTACATACTAGTTAACTAGGATTTACTATCATAATTTCTTTTCATAAGTAGAGAATTCCATATCACCGGAAATATTATGGCATATGTACGCACGTTACAGCTTGTAATTAAGATGACTCCCAATTTCGAACACAAATCCCAGCAGGACTAAACATCCAGTCTATCTAATGGAGAACAAAAAAACTGGATTGAACAACTTTATTGCCAAAGGTCTTACTTTTGCCTAATGGCCTAATATTCAATTAAATTGCATTTAAATTTCTACCTTTCACCTCCATCCACTACCTTTTGTTGTTTTACCATGGCTAACATCCCTTACACGGACACATTTCATCATTTTGTTGTGGGCAACAATCGGCAGCCGGAACACATGCGTTGATCCGTTTTAATTTAAAGGTATTTAAGGCAATCCATCATAACCACCATCACCGTCGTTTTGCTGCCGCACACTGATGCAACCTGATATGAGTCAGACAATCTGTTATTGCAATCGCTTTATCTGTCACAATGAATAGAGTGAAATGAATGAGACGGGGAGATGGAGTGAAGCTCTGGCCCAGCACCCTGCCGCGTATTATATTGTCATGCCACAAGGGACCAATTCCAATTTAAAGCTTGGCGATGGTGTAGCGATATCGTTCGCTCAACTATGCTGTTGTTCATCATCATCCAGCATCATCTCTAGGAAGGAATCACTTTCGTCTAACAAGAAAAGGAAAGCAGGACATCAGCAGCATTGTTTATGCTTTTGAGCTGAGTCGAGTGTCATAAAGTTGTCTTGGGCTAGGTGAGATGAGCAGCGTTTCGTGCAATCTTACTCTCGTTGCCGTTTTTGATGTGGTCCGTTTGGGGTGATGGTGTCACTGATTGTTATGGTGGTTGTTTTGGTTAGTTGACGTTTCGCACTGTTTGTAATTGCATGCTACACTCCATAGTGCTATGAGTTTGCCGGCAAGAACATCACAAGGACTATATGAAGGAAGGGATGATGTGTGAGCGTATACTGGGGTGGTGGTGTTGGCAATGCTTTCAATGTCGGTTCATTTGTGGCCTTGTGATGAGCAGTGTTAGCTCATTTGACTTTAAACACTTGCAGGCAATTGTGTTTCATTCATTCACCGGGAAGCAAACAATGAAACAAAAAAAACAGAAGGCGGAACACAAAAGCCGGAAAAATAAATTTACGTACAAAAAACACACACACTCTTGTCGAAGAAACAAAGCCAGCGACAAACGCCCTCCAGTTGTACATCAGCAATAATTCTGTTGAACCAACTAAACATCTAACGGGGGTGTTGGATTCATAGTAAATCCCTTCGTTTTGAAACTTAGTGCCAACATTTTTTAGTCTTTATAGCTTTTGACACAACAAAGTCTAATACGCTTTTTTAATTTTTTTTATTGTTTTTGGAAAACACAGTGGTTTCAATGACATATTTTTTTGCTCCCAAAAATCTTTTAAAAATCAATATTTCGTCACCAAAAATGCGCGAAGACGTATGTCCAGAACATCAAAATTGGTTTTTTTGATTAAATCTAATAATTAAACTAATACACACGTTCTTGCAAATTTTCACGCTTCTAAGCTGAAAAATAACGATCCTATTCAAGAAAATTGGGTGCTACCATGGTGCAATGGTATGCACACCCGCCTTGAACACTGAAGGTCGTGGGTCAGATTCCACTGCCAGGCAACATCAAACATTTTTCAACTGTGGCAAAATACCTCTCAGTAATGTTGGCGACATTTCCTGAGAATTTCAGCCATGTAAAACTACTCTACACGCCGTTCAGAGTTGGCGATTAACAGTAGGTCCCATATTAATGAGCAAATAGGAATCGGGGTACACTCATCGATGCACTAATTGATATGAGAGACAATCCACCTTTAATGCCATCGGTCCTCCAAAAGATCTTTTAAAAATCCACGTTTGTGTTATTGTTGTAGCAAAGCAAATTTACTCAGGGTGAATGATATAACTGGACAGTTTAAAAATGCAGCGTATCCTGTGGTCACTATCCATATGCATGCAATGTGTAGGATATTGTGCGGTCAGTACGATATGAGACTAGTACGACTTGAGGTTGCTGCATCGTCCAGATATTAATTGAGCTAAACCTACTCATGTTTGGGTGGAGGGTGGTTTCCGAGTACGACATTCAAAGCTGATAGATTGTGGCAGGGGTGCCCAAGGCTATAACACCCAAGAAGGTGTATGTTTTGAGAATACCTTGTTGTGCTAATGCACCGGTAAAATGTTGATTTCGTCATGAAGCTAGCCCAGTGGCGTCATGAAGAGGTACCCAGTTGTACTCCTCAGACCGGCCTATCTATACTTATAAAAGAGTTGAGTAATGATGACTCACTGACTGACTGATTCATAATCAACGCCCAGGCTAAACGGCTGGAGCTAGAATCTTGAAATTTTGAGGGAGTGTCACTCTTGGTCCCAAGGTGTCAGATAAGGCTGGATTTTTGGAAATTCGAACTAGAACGGTACGAAAAGTACTAAAAGGTACTAAATATGGTACCCTTAGTATTAGGCAAACGCGAAGAGCTAGAATTCTGAAATTTGGAATGAGGTTCACTGATGGAGAGTTAGAAAGGTGTACCAAAGGGTTTTTGGAAATTCGAACTATAAGTGTACGAAAAGTACTAAAAGTTACTAAATTTAGTACCATTTGGTATTACGTGAACGGATAGAGCTAAAATCTTAAAATTCGGAATAAAAACCAAGGTTTAGAAGATGAATTGATATAAGGAGGTGGTTTTGAAAATGTGTACTCATGTGTACGAATAGTACTAAATGGTACTAAATTTGGTACAATTTGAATTTGGGCGAAACGATTCTGAAATTTGGAATTACTATTACTGTTGGAGTGTAGGTTTGAGATATGGAGGTAGTTTTCGAAATTCGTGCATATGGGTACGAAAGGTACTAAATAGTACCAAATAAGGTACAATTTGGATTTGGGGGAACGGATGGAGCTGAAATCCTGAAATTTAGAATTAGAATAACTGTCTGAGTGTAGGATAGAGGTATTTTGGAAATTCGTACTTTTGGGTACGAAAAGTACTAAATGGTACCAAATTTGGTACAATATGAATTTAAGTGATCGGATAGAGCTGGAATAGTGAAATTTGGAATTAAGATTACTATTGTAGCGTGGGATTGGGATAATTTTGAAAATTCGTACTTATGGCAGCGAAAAGTACTAAATTCGTACTTGTGGGTACAAAAAGTACTGAGTGGTACTAAATTTTGTATAATTTGGATTTGGGTGAACGGATAAAGCAGGAATTCTGAAATTTGGAATTAAGATTACTGTTGGAGTGTAGGATAGAGGTAGTTTTGGAAATTTTTGGTTATGGGTACGAAAAGTACTAAATGGTACCAAATCTTGTACAATTTGGATTTGAGTGATCGGATAGAGCAGCAATATTGAAATTATGATTACTATTGGAGTGTGGGATTGGGATACTTTTGAAAATTCGTACTTATGGCTACGAAAAGTACTAAATGGTACCAAATTTGGTACAATCTGTATTTGGGTGATCGGAGACATTTGGAATCCTGAAATTCGAAATTAAGATTACTGTCGGAGTGTTGGATAGAGGTAGGTTTGGAAATTCGGACCTATGGGAACAAAAAGTACTAAATGGTACTAAATTTGGTACAATTTGGATTACGGTGATCTGATGCAGCTGTAATTCTGAAATTTGGAATTAAGATAACTGTTGGCGTGTAGGATTGAGGTAGTTGTTGATATTCGTATTCTTGGGTACGAATAGTACTAAATAGTACCAAATTTGGTACAATTTGGATTTGGGTGAACGGATATAGCAGGAATTCTGAAATTTGGAATTAAGATTACTGTTGGAGTGTTTGATATAGGTAGGTTTGGAAATTGGGACCTGTGGGAACAAAAAGTACTAAATGGTACTAAATTTGGTACAATGTGGATTACGGTGGTAGGATGCCGCTGTAATCCTGAAATTTGGAATTAAGATTACTGTTGGCGTGTAGGGTTGAGGTAGTTGTGGAAATTCGTACTCATGGGTACGAATAGTACTAAATAGTACCAAATTTGGTACAATTTGGATTTGGGTGAACGGATATAGCAGGAATTCTGAAATTTGGAATTAAGATTACTGTTGGAGTGTTTGATATAGGTAGGTTTGGAAATTGGGACCTGTGGGAACAAAAAGTACTAAATTGTACTAAATTTGGTACAATGTGGATTACCGTGGTAGGATGCCGCTGTAATCCTGAAATTTGGAATTAAGATTACTGTTGGCGTGTAGGGTTGAGGTAGTTTTGGAAATTCGTACTCATGGGTACGAATAGTACTAAATAGTACAAAATTTGGTACAATTTGGATTTGGGTGAACGGATATAGCAGGAATTCTGAAATTTGGAATTAAGATTACTGTTGGAGTGTTTGATATAGGTAGGTTTGGAAATTGGGACCTGTGGGAACAAAAAGTACTAAATGGTACTAAATTTGGTACAATGTGGATTACGGTGGTAGGATGCCGCTGTAATCCTGAAATTTTATTTAAGATTACTGTTGGCGTGTAGGGTTGAGGTAGTTGTGGAAATCCGTACTCATGGGTACGAATAGTACCAAATTTGGTACAATTTGGATTTGGGTGAACGGATGGAGCTGAAATCCTGAAATTTAGAATTAGAATAACTGTCGGAGTGTAGGATAGAGGTATTTTGGTAATTCGTACTTTTGGGTACGAAAAGTATTAAATGGTACCAAATTTGGTACAATGTGAATTTAAGTGATCAGATAGAGCTGGAATAATGAAATTTGGAATTAAGATTACTATTGGAGTGTGGGATTGGGATACTTTTGGAAATTCGTACTTATGGCAACGAAAGGTACTAAATGGTACCAAATTTGGTACAATTTGGATTTGGGTGATCAGATACATTTGAAATCCCGAATTTCGAAATTAAGATTACTTTTGGAGTGTTGGATAGAGGTAGGTTTGGAAATTCGGACCTATGGGAGCAAAAGTACTAAATGGTACTAAATTTGGATTACGGTGGTAGGATGCCGCTGTAATCCTGAAATTTGGAATTAAGATTACTGTTGGCGTGCAGGGTTGCAGTAGTTGTGGAAATTCGTACTCATGGGTACGAATAGTACTAAATAGTACCAAATTTGGTACAATTTGGATTTGGGTGAACGGATATAGCTGGAATCCCGAAATTTGGAATACTGTTGGAGTGTAGGATTGATAAAGTTTTGGAAATTTTTAGTTATGGATAGGAAAAGTACTAAATGGTACAAAATTTGGTACAATTTGGATTTCAGTGATAAGATACATTTGGAATCGTGAAATTCGGTATTAAGCTTATTGTTTGAACTTAGCACTGAGGTAGTTTTGAAAATTTGTAATTATGGGTACGAAAAGTACTAAATTTGGTACAATTTGGATTTCGGTGATCTGATGCAGCTGCAATCCTCAAATTTGGAATTAAAATACCTGTGGAAGTGTAGGATTGAGGTAGTTTTGGAAATTTTGGTTATGGGTGCGAAAAGTACTAAATGGTACCAAATTTGGTACAATTTGGATTTGAGCGAACGGCTAGAGCTGTAATCTTGAAATTTGGAATTGAGATTACTGTTGGAGTTTGTTTTGGAAATTCGTACTTATGTTTACAAAGAGTACTAAATTTGGTAAAATTAGGATTTGGTAGTCTTAGGGATGCGAAGATGATTCAATGCATGGTACAATTTTGTATTGGACTAACGAATAGAGCTGGATTCGTGAGATTTTGAATTAAGATTACTGTTGTTATTTGGTAATAACGTCAGATTTAGGAAATATGTACCATAAATGTACGAATTGTACTATATGGTACAGGATTTGGTACAATTTGTTATTGTGTAAAGAGAATTTTGAAATATTAGGAGGAGGTTCGTATTTATATGTAAAGTACCAAATAGTACTATAAATGGTTTTATGACTGGATCTTGATGTGTAGGAGTGAGGAAAATATCACTTACGTACTTACATGAAAATAAATATCAATTAAAATAGGTATTAGTAAAAAAATGTTCTATGTTCACCGTACTATATTAATTTGTTTTTATTTGTTTTGTATATCCTTTCCGCATACGAAGTAGCGGGTACTTTGCTAGTTGCTTTATAAGAGGTAATTTCTTTATCAGCACCCCAAATGCTGGCGGCCAGCAATTTGAAGGCCTTGTCTTATTTTGCTCAGTCCTCAACTGATATGTGTGGATACGGCGTGTAACATTTGCCTCACGAATCTTCGCTGCAGGTGTCAGGCTTCAGAACAATATGGGTGGCTAACGATAAATTGAGGGATCTTGTCAAATAATCAACTCCAGGTTCATCCCGTTTCTGAAGCATTACCATGACGTTTTGGATGACATCTGCAACATTATAATAATAATAATTGTTCCGCAAACATCCCAGGCGGGACAACGGAGACTTCTCTCATATCAATGAGTGCACCCCGATTCATATTAAGCTCAAAGATATGGGACCTACAGTTTATTGTCCTTTGGGTTGATCCTACAATCTTTAAAAGATCCACGCTTATTTTTATTTGGGGTTGATCCTATATATTTATTCCTTTAAACTCCTATAAGGAGCATAGGGCCAGGGGTTGATCCTATAATTTTTGAAAAATCAACGCCTATTGTACTTTGGGGTTGATCCTAAAATCTTTAAAAAGTCATGGCTTATTGTCCCTTAGCTTGATTCAAAAATCTTTAAAAGATCCAGGCTTAATGTTATTTGGGGTAGATCCTAAAATCATTAAAAGATCCACGCATATTGTTCTTTGGCCTGATTCTAATATCTTTAAAAGTTCCAAGGTTATTCTTAATTGGGGTTGATCCTAAAATCTTTAAAATTAAAAAAACCACGTTTATTCTTTTTGCGATGATCCAAAAATCCTTAAAAAAATCCACTCTTATTTTCCTTTTGGGGACGATCCAAAAATCCTTAAAAGTCCATGCTTATTGTCTATTAGGGTTGATCCTAATAATCTTTAAAAAATCCGCGCTTATTGTCCTTAAGGGGATGATCTAAACTTTTTTTTCCTTTTGGGTTGTTCCTAAAAATCGTTAAAAATCCACGCTTACTTTCCTTTTGGTTTGTTCCTGAAAATCTTTAAAAATCCACGCTTACTTTCCTTTTGGTTTGTTCCTGAAAATCTTTAAAAATCCACGCTTACTTTCCTTTTGGTTTGTTCCTGAAAATCTTTAAAAATCCACGCTTACTTTCCTTTTGGTTTGTTCCTGAAAATCTTTAAAAATCCACGCTTACTTTCCTTTTGGTTTGTTCCTGAAAATCTTTAAAAATCCACGCTTACTTTCCTTTTGGTTTGTTCCTGAAAATCTTTAAAAATCCACGCTTACTTTCCTTTTGGTTTGTTCCTGAAAATCTTTAAAAATCCACGCTTACTTTCCTTTTGGTTTGTTCCTGAAAATCTTTAAAAATCCACGCTTACTTTCCTTTTGGTTTGTTCCTGAAAATCTTTAAAAATCCACGCTTACTTTCCTTTTGGTTTGTTCCTGAAAATCTTTAAAAATCCACGCTTACTTTCCTTTTGGTTTGTTCCTGAAAATCTTTAAAAATCCACGCTTACTTTCCTTTTGGTTTGTTCCTGAAAATCTTTAAAAATCCACATTTACTTTCCTTTTGGTTTGTTCCTGAAAATCTTTAAAAATCCAGACTTACTTTCCTTTTGGTTTGTTCCTGAAAATCTTTAAAAATCCACGCTTACTTTCCTTTTGTGTTGTTCCTAAAAATCTTTAAAAAATCCACGCTTACTGTGTTTTTGGAGTTGATTCATAAATCCTTAAAAAATAAATATTTTATTCTACTTTTCGGTAGCTTCTATAAATATTCAAAAAAAGTCCAGGGTAAAAACGTTTACAGTTTATAGTCAAGGTCGCTGCTTAAACTCATCCATTCACTGTTCACCAAACGACTATCCCCTCACTTTAGCCAAAAATTGGGCTTTCAAGCACAAGGATAATACCCACAATGAGGGTGGGAGGATTCTATGCGCCCCTGCATGCGTACGTTCGCCTGTGTTTGTTTGAACACAACGACTCGTGTGTTATTAAGGCTGACTGATCGACCAACATTGTTGGTCTTAAAACGATGATTAGGTTGTTATTTTTAATTTGCTCATTGATACTAATGTTCCTGAATTGTTGTCGGTTGGCTGACTGACTGACTGCCTGGTTTGCTGAGTGGTGGAAGTTGACAATACTACTACTGCTTGCAATTGAGGATGATTGTGATGTTGGTGTTGTCGTTGCTTAATTTCCCTCTGTCATTGGGGTGTTTGTTTGTTGCTTTTGCATATCCTTTGCCTTTGTACGTTTCGCTTCTCACTAACAAGCATTTCAGTTTGCGTATTTTTCGGTTTCAAGAAAACATCATTGTTTTATTGCCTTTTCCATGACTTACACATGCAAAGCAGTTAACTTAGTGCTCCTTTTCTACTTTCCAAACCAGGGATGTTTTGCTTAGCGCTGTGAATATCCGTTGATTTTTTGTCTTTCCTTTTGGGTTGAATACCATGGGCCCATTGAGTTGTAGATTTCAGTGCCAAGTAAGCGTAACGTGTTGGCAATTTGTCATCGATTTTGTTAGAGCGTTTAGCAGACGCATACTCTCACTCTGGAATATGACTTAACTGTTGTTTAATTTTATGCGCTTTATTTCAGTGCTGGTACTGACACTAGCGAGGTAAGAAGGCTCTTCGTCGTGTATGCTTTGCATATTTTCCTCCCAAAACAAAGAGACATCTTTTCAATGAGGGGATGAATAAATAGTTTCCAAAATACCAGCATCTCTACATAGTGATAGGTGAGAGAGAGCATGGGATGCAGGGTGGCTGTACTCACAGCCACAGTTAATACCGTATGTTAATCAATGTATGGCTAAATGCTTAAATGGTTGCAATTAATAAATTGACTTTTAGGCAAACATTTGTCTCTACCAACCGTGTTTAGGAAAAGAAAGGAAAAACAAAGGCAAATTGGTAACAAAATAAATTGTTACAAGTGTTTTGAAGTGACTGAACCAAATGTTATAATAACAAATGTTATAACTTATAAAGGGCGAAAGAAGTGCGTATATAGAGTGTTATTTGTTTTACAAATGAAGTGCTGCCATTGCAGTAAATACGAATTTAATTGTATGTGAATTTGGGGGAAAATAAATTATTCCAGATGTGAAGACAAATTTGTGATGTTTAAAAAAAGGGCATTTATGATACCCCAATAATTTGGTTATCTTTGACAGGACATTACTCTTATACTTGGCTGGTGAGCTTTGGGGAGGAGAATATATTTAAACTAATAGCCGGGAATTAAACTCCCCACATACGAGGTGTATTAACGAAGCAGAGTCTGTCATCGCATATTAGACCCCCAATTTTCCAGCCCCATAAGACCTCGAACGAAGTTCAATTAAACCAAAACTATAATAGGCATGTACTCTTTGATATAAGAAAAGTATTTCTTTATGGCTCCTTGGACATTTGTCACCATTCCTTACTTTCTAACATAACGATATAAAGTTATAAATGTTTAAGATGCCACTCTGGGTTGTGCTAGTTCAGTCTACATAGCCTCGCTGGCTTGAAAAAGTTGGCACCAAATATTTGAATTCAGTTCAAATCTTCAGCTTACATTTACCCACCTTTTGTTGGCTATTTCTTACACATAAAATATTTAAATAATCACGTTCAGATCACTATATATATCTATAGAATATCTCCATGTACTTCGTTCCTTTAACTTACACTTATCTCAATTCCCCTCCCTATTGCTATTTCACTTCATAACCTTACCTAAACTGTATCCAACTCTTAATTTTCAAACAACAATTCCCCCCAAAATAAAATAATTCCTTTAATTATTCGAAATATTTCATTCAGTTAATACCCGACACTCATCACTGCCTGATTAACACTTGAAAACTATAACGAATTGTTGAGTAGATTCAAACCACTGAAATTTTATCCTTTAACTTGAAAATCTCCCAACCTCAGTAAAAGCAAAAAATATACTTCCTCCATTTAAATTAACATTCCTTTCGAAGCGGTGAGAAAAGAGTGACGGTACGTTGTACGGCCGCCAACAAAATGTTAATCATTTAATTTAGTAAATTCCATACAGCCGTAACAATTCACTTGTCTACGGAAAAATTAACACCGTAACACACAATAGAAGCCGCCGACAACAAAGCCACAACAACAGCCAACCCTTTCGTTGTGCTCAACAGAATAACAACGGCAACGTTGTTGTCGACATTTTACAACCAAATGAATGAATCCTGAATCCTTTGCCTTGTTAACCCTTCTCTTAGCTGTACTCAGACATTCTAATGATGATAGGCAGAAGTCAGCCAAGTTGGCAAAGTGTTTGGGTGACTGAAGACTTGCTCGTCATTTCCTCCTGCTTTTTGTTATGATTGTGTTTAGAGGAATTCCCTTGCGTTCCTCGGGGCAATGTTCATTAAAATAAATTTAAATAAAATGTGTGGCAACCCATAAAAATGTATATTGTTGTTGTTATTCCTGTTTTTGTGTTGTTGTTGTGTCATAGCATTTTTTCGAAAAATGAATGTCTTCATTTAAAAGCGATTAAAGTCCAACTTTATTTTACATATATTTTACAAGGAAGCTTTTTGGTTTTGATTTGCTTCATTTGTTTGGGTGTTTTCTTTGCTTCAGTTTTGCAAAGAATTCAGAGCAAATGAACTGTTACTACTGTTAGCGCCACTGTTGGCCAACTTATTAACTACACTGCGGAGAGGTGTTAGCGCCACCGTCGGTCAATTGATGAACTATAACTAATCAAGCACAGTTATCGAATTATTGTAATCTCAATTTGCAGCAACTAAAGTAAACTCATTTTAAGGTTATAAATCAACGTGATTCTACATCTAGAATGCAACATAAATTTAACTTTGGAACGAATTTGTAAAAATATAAAAATTTTCGCGCTTTGTTTCAAACTAAAAAGTAACTATAATCATCATAAAAATGTGAATTTATTTAAATGTATTTTAATTTTTAATATTCCACTATTAGGAATTTCAACATGCAAATACAATTGGATATTGAATAAATTTTTCTAAACCTCGTATTTGTTGTTTACAATCTTGTGAAACTTGGCGCTTGGGCAAATTCCCGTAACAAAAATTTGAAATTCTTTTTACGAGAAAAGAATCTCGTTCCTACCTAACCGCAAAAAAGTGGAAGTACGGCAGGCACCATCAGGATACACCCAAAGGAAACACATCCAACCGGCCAAATTTGTAAGTCCTAAAAATGGATAATTCTTCTTTACAGGGTCAACCAGCACAACACCAATCTGCTTCCAACACCAACTCTCCATCTGTGGAAAACTGTTCCGTTTGTAATAAGCCGCTATCGGGCCAGCGCGCACTTTGTCATAAATGCCAAAAAATTTATCACCTAAATTGTGTTAACGTAAACAGTGATAATGAACCTTGCACATGCCATAATTGCGCCAATATAACTCTGTCTTCAAGCTCCTCGAAATCTGTTCGAAGTCATCGCAGCAAAACCTCTAGCGTTTCACGAGGCTCGACTATTCGAAGGAAACAGTTAGAACTGCAGCGCCTCGAAGAAGAAAGGCAGCTAGCTAAAGAAAGAGACTCCGAATTCTTAAGGCAAAAGTATCAATTGTTGCAACAGGAAGAAGAAGAGGAGAGGGATGACCGTAGCTCGATAGATATTAACTCCGTACACGAATGGCTTAACAATCAACCCAATCCTCCTAACATACCGGTGACAATCCAAAGTGCAGTGCCACCACTTAATGAACCAAATTATTCTAGAGGAAACAATAATGTAACTTTTGCTGCCCCGACATCCAACCAAAGTCAAGCAGCAGCACAATCTACACAAAATAATATGCCAATAAACACAACAACACACTGTCAAAATAAAATTGCACATCCATCTTTGCACTCAACATCATATAATAATACAGCCACTTTTATTAATACGGCAGAATTTCCAACAACACAAAACACATCAGTTTTTCCACCCAACGTCACTTTAGGAGCACCTGCTAATTACGCCTTCGATCCACCAACAACAGCTTTTCCATCCAACGTCACTTTGGGGGCACCGGCTAATTACACTTTCCGCCCATCAGGTTCGTCAGCTCCAAACAATACTATAACTTCAAACCTCACTCATCAGCAAATAACATCGAGACAAACTGTTCCCAAAGATCTACCAATATTTACTGGCAATCCGGAAGAGTGGCCTCTTTTCAGTTCCACATTCGATTGGTCTACGGAGGTATGTGGCTTAACTGATGCTGAGAACTTAATCCGTCTGCAAAAAGCGTTGAGAGGAGATGCTTTGAAATCTGTACAACACATTTTAATCCACCCGTCCTGTGTTCCGGCCGCAATTTCAACACTAAAATTATTGTATGGACAGCCAGAAAAGATCCTCCATTCACTAAAACAAAAAATAAGATTATTACCAACAGTCAATGTAAACAAGCTGGATACACTTACCTCATTTGCTGTACAGGTTAAAGGTCTGCATGCCACAATAGAAGCCTGCAATCTTCTCGATGAGCTCAATAATCCATCATTGTTGCAGGAATTAATTGCCAAATTGCCTTCTTATTTCCAAATAAATTGGGGAACATATAAAATGAACTTATCAAAACAAAACAAAAAAGTCAACTTAGCGGAATTCTCCGCATGGATTTTTGACATTGGTGTTTCTGCCAGCAGCGTAAATATTGACAGCAGTTCTAGCTCTGCCGCAGAGAGTCTCTCACGCAATAGGCAGAGAAATGCATATGTACACACTCACACTGAACAAAACAGAAAGAGGTGTATCGTGTGCAGTGATAACTGCAACAACGTTGCCAGCTGCGAGAAATTTAAGAGAATGGATAGAACAAATAAATGGAATATCGTAAGAGAATTTAATCTCTGTAAACAATGTTTACGAAAACATTTTGGCAAATGCAATAGCAACAACGTATGTGGTGTCGATAATTGCAAATATAAACATCATTTTCTATTGCATAAACCAACGGAAAAGACGGACAAAAGAGAAATGTCAAACATAGAGGAATCAAATAAAAACAAAGTTTCAATGCAAAACAGTGAAACCCAGAGATGTAACACGCACGATGCATTGGGCTGTAACAATTTATTTAAAATTATTCCTGTAAAAATATATGGCAATGAAAATAAATTTATAGAAACATTTGCTTTTATTGACGACGGTTCTTCAACGAGTTTGGTAGATGAGCAGATCATCAACGACTTAAATCTTGCTGGTACCTCTGAACCTTTATGTCTTAAATGGACTGGGAACGTCGAACGAAATGAAAACAACTCTCGTAGACTTTGTGTAAATATCGCTGGTCCTAATAAAAAGGTTCATACTGTGGATGTTCGTACAGTAAAACATCTTTCTTTACCGAAGCAAACTCTTGATTTTGAAAAACTTGTACAAGAGTTTCCTTACTTGGCCGGATTACCTGTTAACGGTTATATTGATGCTACGCCGCGATTATTGATTGGTTTAAATAATTCCAATCTATGTGTTTACAATAATATTAAAGAAGGTAAGATCAACGAACCTGTGGCAATTCGTACCCGTCTTGGGTGGTTAGTATACGGTGCAATGAGAACTAAGTTTATAGAGCACCATCACTGTCATTCGGATGAGTGCAATAATAAAATTCTATCTGATTTAATGAAAACGTTTTACTCTTTGGAAACTGCCGGTGTAGATAGTGCAAAAACCATGATGAGTAAAGACGACGAGAAAGCCATGACCATCTTAGAGAAGTGTACCATACAAAGAGCTGATGGACATTATGAAACATCCTTGTTGTGGCGAAACGACAATGTACAAATGCCAAACAGTTACGATATGGCACTGAAGAGGTTTACATGTTTGGAAAAGAAATTAAAAAATGATTGTAATTTAAACGATATTTTCAACAAAACCATCTCCGAATATATTTCAAAAGGCTATATAACCAAGATAGCGAATGACCGTATGACGTCAACTAAAGAAAAGAAGGTTTGGTATTTGCCAATTTTCCCAGTTTTTAATAAAAACAAGCCAGGGAAAACAAGAATCGTTTGGGATGCAGCTGCAAGAGCCCATGGTACTTCTTTAAACGATATGCTAATGAAAGGTCCAGATATGCTGTGTTCCCTTCCCTCAATTCTTATTCGTTTTCGCGAAAAAGCTATCGCGATTTGTGGTGATATAGAGCAGATGTTTCACCAGGTGTTCATTAGGGAAGAGGATCGTAATGCTCAGCGATTTCTATGGCGTGGCGAGAGCGACGGAGAACCTGACGTTTATGTTATGAACGTGATGATTTTCGGAGCATCATGTTCACCTTGCATCTCGCAGTACGTGAAAAATATTAATGCAGATAAATTTATTAGTAAATATCCGACAGCGGCAGCGGCTATAAAAAATAACCATTATGTTGATGACTATTTAGATTCTGTTGACACAGTGGAAGAGGCTATTACTTTAGCTCAAAACGTTAAGTATATTCACGGAATGGTAATGTCTATATACTTAAAGCTAGAAGTGATATGATTGCACTAAATTCTAATAGATTTCAAGTAAATGCAAACCCAGGATGTTCAATGTGCAATACAGGAGAAACGGAAAACATACAGCATTTTCTAGGTCGTTGCCCTGCACTTAAAGAATTTCGCATTACTTTCTTCAATAAACATTTAATAAATGAATGTGACTTAATAAATATCCTCAATGGAAATGTTGTTCCATGGAAACATTTAGCAAACTTTTTAAAGAATTGTATACGTTATAGAAGCCAGTTGATATCAGAATTCAATGTATAAAATATAATTCTAAAATATCTCTATCATTTACAAATCAAAAATGGACACACGGTCTTTGACCAATGTCATTACCATTTAACAATAACTTATTCTTTTGATATTTATATTGCTGTCAATGTTATAAAAGCTTAAAATTTGAATAAAGAATACTACTACTACTACTACTATTCACGGAATGGCTGGTTTCAACATAAGAAACTGGATTTGTAATATTAAAAGTGTTTTGGCTGCCATGAATGATAGCAATGGTCGACAACAAAAGAGTCTTAATCTCGGGAATGAAATAGAGATAGAGAAGGTTCTTGGTGTTTTTTGGAAATCATTAGATGACACTTTCACGTTTAAACTTTCACCCAATATTGCCAACAATATATTGACAGAAAACAAAGTTCCCTCAAAACGTGAATTATTAAGATTTTTGATGTCAATATACGATCCTTTAGGACTTATTGGACACTATTTAATGTACTTAAAAATAATACTGCAGGATGTATGGAGAAGCGGCGTAACATGGGATGAAGAAATACAACCCCATCACATGACAAAATGGTCTAAATGGCTATCGTTCTTGCCAGAAATTAAAAACATTTCAATACCTCGATGTTACCTCCAAAAGTTTAGTGATTATAACAATGTTGATGTTCAGTTGCACACCTTTGCTGATGCCAGCGAGAATGGCTATGCAGCAGTTTCCTATTTTAGGATTTCGAATGGTAACGATGTCGTTGTGTCTCTTGTGGGTTCAAAAACCAGAGTTGCCCCACTAAGAGTAACCTCCATTCCACGTTTGGAATTAATGGCTGCAGTAATTGCGTCACGTTTTGCCAATTGTATCAAAAAAAGTACAACTATAAAACTCAGCCGAATGATCTTTTGGTCTGATTCTAAAACTGTCATCAGTTGGCTGAAGTCAGATCAAAAAAGGTATCATCAATTTGTAGCCTTTCGTGTGAGTGAAATTCTCGACACTACTGATTTAGACGACTGGCGATGGATTTCTGGCAAATTAAATGTAGCAGATGAAGCAACAAAGTGGTCTAAAAGGGGCCCCGATTTATCAAATAATAGTAGATGGCAAACTGGTCCCAGTTTTTTGAAAGAAGATCCAAGTTTGTGGCCGACACAAAATGGCATAATGGCTAACGTTGAATGTGAACTTAAACAACATTTACTTCATGTAAAAGAAATTCACCACTTAGTCAAAATCGAGCGTTTTTCTCAGTGGCGAAGAGCACTTAGATCGGTTGCCTATGTTATACATTATATAAACAAGCTCAAAGAGAGTACAATTCCCAATAACTTATCTCAACACGAACTAAAAGAGGCGGAGATTGTTCTTCTAAAACAAGCTCAAATGGACAACTATTTAGAAGAAATAACAACGTTGAAAGGTGGTAGTAAAATTGGCAAAAGTAGCTCTCTTTATAAGCTCTCTCCTTTTCTAGACGATGATGATGTTCTACGTATTGACGGCCGAATAGAGCATGCTGATGTTCCAGATGAATTTAAACACCCAGCAATTATGCCAAAACAAAGTTACATCACCAAGCTAATATTACTACACTTTCATGGAAAATACCAACACGGAAATCATGAAACTGCCGTGAATGAAATTCGACAACAATATTATGTGCCTCGCTTAAGAACAATGTATAAAAAAGTTATACGGACTTGCCAAATGTGCAAAGTGAGTAAGGCTGCACCAACCTATCCACAAATGGCAAGGCTTCCTAGAGCTAGACTGTCAGCACATGTGGCGCCCTTTACATTTACAGGGCTGGACTTTTTTGGTCCAATTTTGGTTACCGTGAATAGACACAAGGAAAAAAGATACGGTGCACTGTTCACCTGTCTTACCATTCGAGCCGTTCATATCGAAATAGTACATTCCCTAACCACCAGTTCTTGTATTTTAGCCATCCGGAATTTTATGGCCAGACGTGGTACGCCAAGGGAATTTTTCAGCGATAATGCGACCAACTTTGTTGGAGCAGAAAAGGAGCTACGCGCCGCAATAAAGGAAATAGACAGTAATGAATTTGTTCGCAATTTCACAACTGCTGCTACAAAATGGAATTTCATTCCGCCTGCTGCCCCACATATGGGCGGGGCGTGGGAACGCATGGTACGTTCCGTCAAAACAGTTTTTTACAAAATAATGCCGACGAGATCAGTCAATGATGAGACAATTCGAAGCATGATGGCAGAAGTCGAAAATATTGTAAACTCTCGACCACTTACCTACGTGCCGATAGACAACGAAAATCAGGAGGCACTAACTCCTAACCATTTACTGTTAGGGAGTTCAAATGGTATGAAACCATTAGCTGACTACGATGACTCTAGTGTGGTTGTTAAGAATAGCTGGTTGCAATCGCAGATGTATGCCCAACATTTTTGGAAAAGATGGCTGTTAGAATATTTGCCGTCACTTACATGTCGAACTAAATGGTTCGAAAACAGTAAACCATTAAGTAAAGGCGATTTGGTTGTTGTGGTTGACCCTTCGTTCCCGAGAAATGTGTGGCCCAGAGGAAAAGTAGTGGAGACTACAGTTGCAGCTGATGGCCAAGTTCGCAGAGCGAAAATTATGACGTCTCGTGGTGTGCTAGAAAGACCAGTAACAAGATTGGCCTTACTCGACGTGGCTTCAAATAGGGAGTAGGGCTGCGAATCTTTCTTGCCATACTGCGGGGGGGTGTTAGCGCCACTGTTGGCCAACTTATTAACTACACTGCGGAGAGGTGTTAGCGCCACCGTCGGTCAATTGATGAACTATAACTAATCAAGCACAGTTATCGAATTATTGTAATCTCAATTTGCAGCAACTAAAGTAAACTCATTTTAAGGTTATAAATCAACGTGATTCTACATCTAGAATGCAACATAAATTTAACTTTGGAACGAATTTGTAAAAATATAAAAATTTTCGCGCTTTGTTTCAAACTAAAAAGTAACTATAATCATCATAAAAATGTGAATTTATTTAAATGTATTTTAATTTTTAATATTCCACTATTAGGAATTTCAACATGCAAATACAATTGGATATTGAATAAATTTTTCTAAACCTCGTATTTGTTGTTTACAATCTTGTGAAACTTGGCGCTTGGGCAAATTCCCGTAACAACTACCTTGGGAATTAACATTCAGTCAGCCTGTTTTTCGGGATGTGTTTAGCTTCCGTGACCTAAAATTAAATTTGTCAATTATGAATGAATTGTTTAAAATGATATTGACATTTGTTGGATTTACTTACTTGAATATATTATATAGTTTTTAGTGTTCGAGTCCACACATATAGCCCAGAAGACTTTCAAAGATTTCTTCTCTTAAATACTACAGATTCTGCCTTCTCGACTTGCCCAAGCAGAATGGATGCTCATCTCGTTTTATTATCTCACAAATCCGTTATTCATCATTAACCGCAGATACGTTTGAGATGGCTTTAAAATGTAAATGTTTGAAACCTGACTTCTATCATTGCTGTATATATTCAGCCCAGAAATGATTTATGAGTTGAAGTACCAAGTTCTATCTTAGTTCAAAATAAATTACTTGCAATTTAGTTGGAAATTCCCGAATACAACCGAGATAGTTATTAACGTCACCCATCTTTTACATAAAATGAATCAAAGTAGAACTATCTAGGTAAAGGGTTGGACTGGAAGACGATAATTTTCTCCCAAATAAGATTTGCTACGAGAAAATCAGCCAAAATGACATTGCAACTCAGACGTTTAATGACAAACATTGGAGACCCAACATAAAACAAAAGACTTCTGATAAAAGAAACGATCAATAACTCGAAGAAAAGGTCTAAATCTTTACTTGCAGTCCAGGGGACAGTCGCGTTAAGGATCACGCATACCACACAGTCCAGGGATCAGTCGTCATCATAGCAAATGTAGTTATGGCACCAGAACGAAGAAAAATATGAAAGAACAACTAAAAAAGTATTAGTCGGCTTTGCCGACAGAGATATACCCTCAGCCTATGTGAATTGAAACATTCATCTACGGTCACATCGAATGTATTTAGTGTCTTTTCAGTATTTTGTGGCCTTTTTTGGACATTTGAACTTGCCGACGAAAATGTGGATAAAGATTAAAGTTCAGAAGTGTTGCAGAAGTGGTACTTAAAGGAAGGGACCGACATTATGGAAGTGGATTTATTTTGGGAGTCATATTTTTTCGACAGATATCATACCCACTAGTCATTTCAGTGGGCCATCGTATAACTTTTGGACCAGTATGTCAGGAAGCATGGACTCATCCACGGAAAATATAATATCGCTGTAAGAAGGTCCACTAAGAACAGCAACGGAATACATTTCCAAATGATCTTCGAACAAGCCATAAACTGCACTTAGACACAAATGTTGAACTTTTGTGGAAGAGGTACCCCAAGTTACCTCCATTTTATAAGTTAAACTAAATTTGGGCAAAATATTAGGATATCCAAAGTTTGGACCAAATTTGTTCAAGAGATATCGTGCATACCATTTAAGTGAAATTTTTAAAATATTCGGGGATGTACCGGAAATTGTAGATCGGTATTGCCTAACTTCGAACTGAAAGTGTGACAAAGTATGAGGAAGGCCAAATTTTTGACCAAATCGGTTAGTTCGAGAGTTATCGCTCTTTTCGGCCACTACATAGGGGCCATAGGGGTTTTTTAACACCTTTCGGGCTGTTTTCTCAACAAGTATGGACCTGTCCCTGAAAAAAACTTTTACCGTCGTAATTGAGGCAGCGAATGCAAGTATCTTCAAAATCAAAGTGATTCGAGAACATGTCTTAACGTGAACTTATCCGTGTGATAGGTACCTGAAGGAGTGGACAAACATAGTCCATATTCAAACCTGATCTATATCTAGAACATATACTAGGATGTGTAAAGTATGGACCAAATCGGTCACTCCCTTCAAGAGTTATCATGCGAACAATTTTTGAACTTTTGTGGGGGAGATACCTGAAGGAGTTGAACGATATGGCTTGTGTTCGAATTTAAACTATGTTTGGACAAAATATAAAAACAAAACAAAAAACAACATCCCATACGGGACAAGGGAGACTCTCTCATATCAATGAGTGCACCCCGATTCATATTAGCTCAATGATATGGGACCTACAGTTTATCGCCGAGTCCGAACGGCGTGTCTTAAGACACCACTTGTAGAGAAGTTTTACATGGCTGAAATACTCAGGAAATGTCGCCAACATTACTGAGGGGTTTTTTGCCACCGTTGAAAATTTGATGTTGCCTAGTCGGGGAATCGAACCCACGACCTTCTGCGTGCAAGGCGGGTGTGCATACCATTGCACCACGGTGGCACCTTGGACAAAAAATTACGAAGTCCAAATTTTGGACCAAATCGATTGATCCGTTCGAGAGTTATCTTGCGCTCCAACCACTACACACGGTGTCATGGGGTTTTTTTGCAGGCTATTTTCTCAGGAGGTATGGACTTGCTCCTCATCAGACATGAACCGTCGCAAGCAGGGCAGTGAATACAATTTGCTACAATAAAAATCAAACCGATTCGAGATCAGGTCCTAAACTGAACTTTTCCGAAATTTTGTGTGGGAGATACCCGAAGGAGTGGACCGATTGAGTCCGTACTAGTATTAGTATTAGTATTAGTATTAGTATTAGTATTAGTATTAGTATTAGTATTAGTATTAGTATTAGTATTAGTATTAGTATTAGTATTAGTATTAGTATTAGTATTAGTATTAGTATTAGTATTAGTATTAGTATTAGTATTAGTATTAGTATTAGTATTAGTATTAGTATTAGTATTAGTATTAGTATTAGTATTAGTATTAGTATTAGTATTAGTATTAGTATTAGTATTAGTATTAGTATTAGTATTAGTATTAGTATTAGTATTAGTATTAGTATTAGTATTAGTATTAGTATTAGTATTAGTATTAGTATTAGTATTAGTATTAGTATTAGTATTAGTATTAGTATTAGTATTAGTATTAGTATTAGTATTAGTATTAGTATTAGTATTAGTATTAGTATTAGTATTAGTATTAGTATTAGTATTAGTATTAGTATTAGTATTAGTATTAGTATTAGTATTAGTATTAGTATTAGTATTAGTATTAGTATTAGTATTAGTATTAGTATTAGTATTAGTATTAGTATTAGTATTAGTATTAGTATTAGTATTAGTATTAGTATTAGTATTAGTATTAGTATTAGTATTAGTATTAGTATTAGTATTAGTATTAGTATTAGTATTAGTATTAGTATTAGTATTAGTATTAGTATTAGTATTAGTATTAGTATTAGTATTAGTATTAGTATTAGTATTAGTATTAGTATTAGTATTAGTATTAGTATTAGTATTAGTATTAGTATTAGTATTAGTATTAGTATTAGTATTAGTATTAGTATTAGTATTAGTATTAGTATTAGTATTAGTATTAGTATTAGTATTAGTATTAGTATTAGTATTAGTATTAGTATTAGTATTAGTATTAGTATTAGTATTAGTATTAGTATTAGTAGTATAAACTAGTCTTCCCTGCCTTACCCCTTGGCGAACAATGTCAAACTTTTTCCACTAATAATTTAGTTGTTTTAAAATACTTAAACAACAACAATGGGATTAAGCCAGACTAAAAACAAGTGAGCAAAGGCTATAGTCGGGACGGGGCCGACCATGTGATACCCTACACCACTACCCCTGTGCATAAGCTTTTCACTGGTAAACATTTCTTTTAGGGAATATAAACCGACTACCACCAAAAATAATATGCCTCTTTGTCTCTGGGACCCCCATAAGCAACCAAAATTTCGTGACCATCCGATCAAAATTACGACCTGTAGCTTGATTACAAAAAAAATGGAAGAATTGGATGCATTACCGACTATTGTGGTATCTCCCTTGTTTGACCACCTTCGCCAACCTGCTTTACACCAATGTAAAGGTAATATTTTCTTCTTCCATTGACAGGCTTTGTCGTTGGAATACCCCTACTACAAGCCAATATATTCACAAAGAATAAAACTTTGAATTTGTCTCCAAATGAGTTTTTCCCCCATTCCGATCCCTAAATATTGTCCGGCTATCACCAAAATCAATAGGCTTCTTCCTATGTGGGACCCGCATCAACTCCCAAGAAATTCGTGACGATCCGATTAAAATTGCGACCTGTAGCGTGATTACAAACAAATCGGAAAATGGGTGCATTACCGACTATTGCGATATCTCTGTTGTTTGAGCAGCTACGACAACCTACTTTACATCATTGTAAAGGTGATATTTTCTACTTTCCTTGCCAGGGTTTGCTTTTGATATACCTCTTAAAGAAACAGAGATATTGGCTTTGAAATAAAACGTAGACCTTTTCTCTAAATAAGTTTTAGTCATTCCGGCCCTTGCATATTATCCGACCATCATTAAAATCAGTAGGCTTCTTCGTCTGTGGGACCCCCATTAACCCCTAAACTTTCGTGACGATCCGATCAAAATTGCGACCTGTGGCGAGACTACAAAAAAATCGGAAATGGGATGCATTATCGACTATTTCCATATCTCTGCTATTTGACCACCTACGACAACCTGCTTTACACCGTTGTAAAGGTGATATTTTCTACTTTCCTTTCCAGGTTTTGCTTTTGATATACCTCTTAAAGAAACAGAGATATTGGCTTTGAAATAAAATGTTGACTTTTCTCCAAATAAGTGTTTGTCCATTCCGACCCCTAAATATTATCCGACCATCGCCAAAATCGAAATGCTTCTTCATCTGTGAGACCCCCATTAACCTTGAAATTTTCGTGACGATCCGATCAATATTGCGACCTGTAGCGTGATTTCCAAAAAAATAGAAAAATGGGATGTATTACCGACTATTGCGATATCTCCGTTATTTGGTTACCTACGCCGACCTAGTTTGCATCATTGTAAAGACGGGATCCTCTACTTTCATAGTCAGGCTTTGCTTTTGGAAAATTTTCAACCAAAGCTGTGATATTTGTCAATATAATTAAAATCGCAAAAATGAAAATTGGGGTTTTATTTGCTACTATTGCGATATTTTCGTTGTTTGATCACCTACAAGCACCTACTTTACACCATTAGAAAGGTGATATTTTCTGCTTTCATTGTCAGGTTTTGCTTTTGGTATACCCCATATAGAAGATGAGATATTGGCTTTGGAAAAAAACGTTGTATTTTTATCCACCTAAGTTTTTTGCCCTTTCCGACCCCTAAATATTATCCGACCATCACCAAAATCAATAGGCTTCTTCCCCTCCGGGACCCCCGTCAACATCCAAAATTTCGTGACGATCCGATCAAAATTGCGACCTGTAGCGTGATTACAAGGTTTAGATGGACAGACGGACAGACGGACAGACGGACGGACGGACGGACTGACGGACGGACACACATAGCCAGATCGACTCAGCTCGTCGAGACATTCATTTTGATATATATAAGTATGGGTCTACGACCATTATTTCGATGCGTTACAAACTTTTTGGCCAAAACCAACTTATAATACCCTCCCCACATAGTGGTGTAGGGTATAAAAATTGTTTCAGCCATCCCAATAAAAACGCCACTAATATTCTACAAATGCAACATATAAGCTCTGTCCTTTACTTACCTGAGGTCACCATTTTTAAATTTTTAGAACATTTGTTTGACGATTATTTGACAATGAAGAAAAAATGAACAAAAACAGGAGAACCAAGTAAAAAAGTATCAGTCGGCTTTGCCGACAGAGATATTCCCTCAGTCTATTTTGAATTGGAAGCATGGAATTGCCCACGGAAAACATAATATCTCTGTAAACAGGACCACAACGAACAGCATTGGTATACATTTCCAAAGGATCTTTGAACAGACCCTAAACTGCACTTACACACAAATATTGAACTATTGTACCCTAAAGAGGGGTCCGATATGGGAGATTTTAGAAGTAAAACTAAATTAGGGGAAAATATTAGGAAATCCAACGTGTGGACCAAATTGGTTGCCCGTTCAAGAGATATCGTGTATACCTATTTAGTGAATTTTTTTTAATATTTGGGGGGAAGTACCGGAAGTTGTGGACCGATATTGCCCGTCTTCGAACTGAAACTAAGTTTAGACAAAATATAACGAAGGCCAAATTTTAGACCAAATAAGTTGATCATTTCGAGAGTTATCATGCTCTCCAGCCACTACATATGATGCGGTGGGTTTTTTACACCTTTCGGGCTATTTTCTCAAGAAGAAAATGTTTGCCTTCGTAATTAAGGCAACGAATGCTAGTTGCTCCAACAAAAATTAAAGTGTATGCGAAATTATGTCAGTTAATTGAAACTCCAAACTTTTCCTATAGTCCTGCTTTGGTAATCCCATTTTTCAATGTT
This sequence comes from Musca autumnalis, assembly GCF_047663935.1. Lineage (NCBI taxonomy): Eukaryota > Metazoa > Arthropoda > Insecta > Diptera > Muscidae > Musca > Musca autumnalis. Next base: position 16,235,068 of record NW_027411977.1, on the reverse strand, counting down.
CACAAATACTATGGTAAGTTTTATTCCTACATCATTAGTAATTGCTCTTCTATATCAGAAGATTTTATTTTTTGATCATCAATTATTGTCTACTAAAGTTTTGACAAGTTGATGGTGGCTTAGAACGCTAAGACGCCGGCAACCTTGACACTCAGTTGTCGGAGACCCAGGTTCGAATCCCAGCCTGGCTCATGCTGAAATTATTTTTTATTTTTGCCTTATTAAGGCGAAGGCCATTTATAGTGATATTTAATTAATTCTCTTTCGAGTTGAGCTGTTAGGCCTTTAGAGATACATTGAAAAATTAGGAGTCTACCGAAGTCCCACGCATCCAACCATTACACTACGTTTCACGGGTGGTAAATCCGATCTTCAGGTGTATTAGGATGTTGTTTTTGTGGCAGACGAAGGCAAAGCTTGGTAACTGGTATATATATCGAACTTTATTAGATAAACGTATATGCGAAATTATGTCAGTTAATTGAAACTCCAAACTTTTCCTATAGTCCTGCTTTGGTAATTCGAACCTGGGTCTCCGACAACTGAGTGTCAAGGTTGCCGGCGTCTTAGCGTTCTAAGCCACCATCAACTTGTCAAAACTTTAGTAGACAATAATTGATGATCAAAAAATAAAATCTTCTGATATAGAAGAGCAATTACTAATGATGTAGGAATAAAACTTACCATAGTATTTGTGAACATTGAAAAATGGGATTACCAAAGCAGGACTATAGGAAAAGTTTGGAGTTTCAATTAACTGACATAATTTCGCATATACATTTATCTAATGAAGTTCGATATATATACCAGTTACCAAGCTTTGCCTTCGTCTGCCACAAAAATTAAAGTGATTCGAGAGCAGGTCCTAAACTGAACTTTTCCGAAATTTTGTTTGGGAGGTACCCGAAGGAGAAGACCGATTGAGTCCATACTGGAACCTCATTTAAGCCTGGTATATTTTTCACGATGTGCAAAGTATGGACCAAATCGGCCCTTACCTTCAAGAGTTATCGTGCGCACATATTTCCGAACATTTTTGAACTTTTGTGGGGGAGGTACCTGAAGAAGTGGACCGATATGGCTTATCTTCGAACTTAAACTAAGTTTGGAGAAAATATTATAAAGGCCAAATTTTGGATCGAAGCGGCAGAACCGTTCGAGAGTTATCTTGCGCTCCAACCACTACACACGGTGTCATAGGCGTTTTTTGAACATTTCAGGCTATTTTAACAGGAAGTATGGACCTGCTCCTGATGAAATTTATACCGTCATATGGGGGCAGTGAATACAGGTTGCTACATCAAAAATCAAATCGTGAACAGGTCTCAAACTGAACTTTTCCGAAATTTTGTGTGGGATGTACCCGAAGAAGTGGACCGATTTAGTCCATATTGGAACCTCATCTAAGTCTGGTAGAAAATCCACGATGTGCAAAGAATGGGCCGAATCCGTTATTTCCTTCAAGAGTTATCGTGCGCACAAAGTTCCCGAACATTTCCGAACTTTTGTGAGGGTGGTACCAGAAGGAGTGGACCGATATAACCCATATTCGATCTTGAACTAAGTTTGGACAAAATATTACGAAAGCCAAATTTTGGACCGAATCGGATCAAAAGTTATCGTGCGCTCCAGCCAGCCAGATAGACAGACAGACGGACGGACATGGCTAAATCAACTCCAAATTGTCTGAAACACATTTCGTCCAAACATACTTGGGGAACCATATTTTGCCCGTATGAAAGTGTATATACCCTCGTTAGCATAGATGTTGAGGGTATAAAAAGCGAACGCTAACCAAAAAAAATTAAAAACTGTGAAATACAGGAAGAAAAGTGAATCTTTATGTTTCTTTTTGACATTGCTACAAGATCTACCATTTTTTCGTTCCTTTACTTTTCTGGTAAAAATTGTCATGAGAGAACAATTTTGAAAGTTTTCTCTTTTACCACTTTTACCATTAAAAAATTAAAGGAACAAAGCAAAGCAAACAATCTGAGTGTAGAATAATTTTGAAGTGCAGACCCAAACGGCAAAAAATGCTAGTTGGGTTTTGTTGTGTCAGATCCAGCTTGGATTTTATGGTCGCATCTAAACATGGTTAAATATTGACTTTTTAAGGAAATTCTGGGCTATATCTCTGAAACCTATGTGAACCTTCATCTGACCTCTGAAGCAAATTTGTAGATAAGGGAAAGAATAAAATATTTGGAGAAATAATGAAATCGGAAAACAACATTTATTGCCTCAAATTTTATAAAATATTGTATAGATTTTGAACCATATGTCCAAAGCCCTTAATGTTTTCTTAATGTTTTCCTTTGGAAAAATATTCGCTGGAATGTATTACACAACTCTTCGAAACTTGCCATTGTTGTAAAATGTCCTTATCACGTATCAATAAATATGTCAATAATGTAGTGAAATCCGAAATGCGAGAATAAGCTGTTGGTGTGAACTGTGTTTGAAATATGTGTTGTAAAAGATATGATGCAAAATACCGCTGAAAAAACATGAAGTAAGCACTTTAGAGTTTCAGAATGATCTGAAGAATTGCTGAGAACTTTATTTGGAAGATTTTTGCAAAAGGTTATTTGGTTCAATTCCCAATAGTTTAGCCGATACTGACCAGAATTTCAGCAATTATGTAAAATTTTTTTTTCTGTATTTTATTGATCAAAATCAATAGATGGATTTTTTGATGTAATCTGCTCAAAAGATTAGTTCTACTAGTTTAGGGCTACAAGAAGACAGTAATGCCAAATTCCTAATCGTTCCTGAGATAAAGGCCCGATAAATGCAAAAAACTGTAGCTTTAGCCCAGTTTAGATGAGGCCATAATAGCCGAACTGGATCTGGCAGGACAAAACCCTACTAGGGTTTTATAGTCTCAACATGTACTTTCAAAAAGTGCATACTAGAAGTTGTTTGTATTTTCAGTGAGAGCTGTGATAGCTTCAACATAATGCAAATTTATCTCTGAGTGGTGTTTGTTCTGTTTTGTGTCAAGCGTTCAAAAAATTTTCCCTTTTTTTAGAAAATCTAAACTTTTCTTCGATTTTTTCCAGAATTCCTTTCCGATATTCTTCACAAAATTTTCCACCGATTTTTCCAGGATTTTTTTCCGATTTCGCACCGATTTCTGTCAGAAAATCTAAAATTTTCTACAAATTTTCCAAGATTTACTTCCGAATTCGGACCGAATTCGTCGCCAAACTTGATTTTTTTTAGAATTTCCATAGAAAATTCTTTCCGAATTCGATGACCACGTCCATACAACTTTCGTACCGAAAATTTGTTCGGACATTTGTTCAGAGATTGAAACCGAATTCGGAAAAATGTTAGCTGGGAGTATCTCAAGTCTGACATCGCAGGCCAGCTCTGTAGGTCTTCTAATTGTGGCTGCATGTTGGATATATTGTGATAAAGAAGACAGATATCATCCGCATAAACAAAGTCTTGGAGTTGTCGTGAGAGACTCCATGTAATACATCTTCTCTGAGAGCAGACTACAGTCATTATTTCATCCAGTACATTTGTGGCAGAGGCCATCCTTGCTTTACTCCCGCGTTTGCAAGATACAATTGGCATATGTTCCCGTTCCCGTATACTCGGACATTGTTTTGGTACTCCCTTTTTTCAATGACATTTCATCTGATGGTCTTGAAGGCATTCTTGAAATCGATGAACAGTAGATGCAGGTGTGGACCATTCTCACAGCTTCTATTTGGTTTGAAATCAGCTTGTTCATCTTTCAAAATGTTTTCTACTTGCCTTTGAAACTCGCTTTGTACTGCAACATTCACAGAGGTTCTACCTCTAAATGAGGAACGCGATAAATGATAATGCAATCTTCCAAAGTTATATGTATGTGTTTTGTGGAGATACCAAAATCAGACATTTTTTGGAACACGTATCAATCTGCATCTCTTAGGTCTGCTCCAGCTTCCGGCTTCAAGAAATACTACATTCAATACTATATATTTGGATTTGTGTCAAGTTCATTCAAGTTCCAAACTCAGATCTCTCATTATTTTAATATGTTTGCTACTCACTATGTTTTGTTAATAATTTTAAATGAAGAAAATTAGATGAAGTATTCATTCCTTCCAATAAAATTCCAAATTTTATGAGTTTTACCAAAAAAACGTATTAAATTCATTTCATTGTTAAAGATTTTTTATTTTGGTTGATTCTTCTTTAAAGCTTTTGTTGGGTATGTTTACTCTCAAATGGAACCAGGACTTTGGCACGTAATTTCTTCCAATCCTCCCATCGCACAAAATATATATGAACAAACACACACATAGATTCCTGTATATACCCGCACATATACACGTTTTCATTTTAAGCATCCACCAATACAACCACACATGAAAGACGACCATAGTATTGAGGCTACACTAATTTGTATTCCAGACGAGTTGTGACAGAATACAACATGTCTTGCATTTTAACGAGTCCTTCTTCCTTCGTTATTTGTTATTTGCCTTAACCAATACGACCAAAAAACATGAAAAGGAAAAAACAACAACAACAGTAAAGAAAACAATACAAAAACTGGGGAATGGGCATCAATGAAATTTTCTCTTTTACTATTTCTTTTTTGTTTTTTTTTACTTTGTAAGGAAAAGTAAAACAAAAATCTTGTTGTTCCAAGTCAAAAGAAAAAAACTATGGGAAATTTAAGTTACTAAATTTAAAGAGACTTATTGCAAAGTCCTTATTGAACAAATATCAAAATATTTCTTCGGCAAGAAATGTATTTATTAACGCGAAGAATGCAAATCAGGTTTGGGAAAATTGAAATGAAAGCATTATTCCTTCAAAGCCATTGGGGGATGTTGTTTATAACCCACTAAATTGTCAATACTTTCTTCGTTTTGTTTCACATAAAAAATTTGTTATGGAGAGCCGACAAGAGAAAATCCAAATGCTTGGAGTTGGAGGCAACATGCAAATAACGCAGGCGCTTTTCAACCATCCACCACAGTTACTATCCACCATTTGTGAGTATTTTTATTGTATGTTAACCCTCTCAGGGCTTAACTATTTTGGGGGCACGGTTGGGGATTTTTTGTTTTTTGTTGAATATTTCAGAATCTTTTTGAAGGAAACTCATACCCCTAACATACTCACGGTGCGACTGAACTAACTTTAAATGAATGAGAAAATAAAAAAAAATCGCCGGAGGACCTTTCTAGGTAGGTTGTTTAGGGTTCTTTTTAGTGTTTCACGATTTTGCTTGGAAACCGCAAGTCCTATGAAAAAGGCACTAAACAAATATTGTAGCACTGAAAAATTTCTACGAGATTGATATTTATGATATTTTCATAGGTAGGTCATAAATTTGGACAATGCACTGACTCTATCGCCTCCATATAAAACAATGTAATGTACGGTGCGACTTAACTAACTTTAAATGAAACCCGCTTACATCTGGGAAGTTTTTGCGGACTCTGAAACAGCAATGTTCAATGAAGAGACTGGGCTGCAACTGCAGTATGTGGGTTAGTTAAGCAAAATTTTTGTGTGCCATCTGTTGTTCTTGCAGCTTCTCGAAATACAGCTTCCGTCCTGTGCGTACCTTGGCTGCTACAAGGGACTTTTTGGAATCGATGCTCACCACTCGAATCTATCGGACATCTAACACACTGAAAGGGTGTCTTACGTCTATCACAACATGACCGATTCTGCTTCTAGCTTTTTCCATCTTGGGACAGCCACGCCGCTACAAACTCGATCAGCCTCGTTATGATGTCGGATGTAACCACATGAAGTCTGAACTTGCCGATCGTGGGACCATAGATATTTAAGCATTAAATCTCCTTTTTTCTCTGCCCGATTCCATCGCTCTTCCTGTAAGACGATAACATCAGATTTTCAAACTGCTTTCTCTGTAAAGAGGCCTCACATTCCAGGTGCAGATTCGCAGATCTTACTTACATAGTTTACAAAAGATTCGCAGATCATGGCCCTTAAAACGTTTGCGGGTCGTTGTTATTTAGAAGGTTTTGCTTTTCTTTTTCTTTGTTTCTTCATAGTAGGTTCCTGTATCTTCGTCAGTTACCCGAAGATCGCACAAGCTAGTCTTAGTGTCCTCGAAACGTTGCTTTAGGGGTGGAAACAGACAGTAAGAGACAAATACGACCCTGAGATGAGAGTCTTTAACATTCACTGTTGATCGTGGATTTTCTGAGGGAGATTGTATTCTGGGACAAGAATAGCCAACAGAATACAATTCGGAATCGCAAATCTGCACAACGAATTCGAAGTAACCGGTGGCCAAGTAGGTCATTGCAGTTGGTCACCGTGACGTAGGGGATGGAAGATACCAAGGAACGGTCCTGATCGGCTTTAACATGTTAAAGCCCAGGATTTTTCTTGATCCCTCTTTCATCTCAAGTGGACACTGACCTCCCCGTGGTGTCACCTGGGGAGCTGGCTTTAACGCCCGTTAAAGGTAGTGAGCTAACATGTGCCGAGCGTTCACCCATAATAAAGTTAAAAACTTGGGTTTGAGCGTCGGGTTAGTAACCCTCCCCTAGAAAAAGCAGCCTACTATGAAAAAAAACGAAAGAAAATAAAAACAAATCCCTCTAAAGTTGACGAAACCCGCAAACGTTTAAAGGACCATGATCTGCGAATCTGCACCTGGAATGTTCGCACTCTTTATAGAGAAGATGCTGCTTACGCATTGGCAGATGTACTTGAAAAGTATAAGGCCGATATTACTGCCATACAGGAAATACGATGGAATGGGAAAGGCGTCACAACAACACCTAAAGGTGACGCACTGTATTACAGCTGCCATGACACAAAGCATGAGTTTGGTTGCGGATTTGTAGTTGGTCGGAGGTTAAAACATCTGGTCTCCAGCTTCACCCCAGTGAATGATAGACTCGCTGTAATTCGATTTAAAGCAAAATTCTTCAACATCAGCTTTATTTGCGCTCATGCTTCCACTGAAGACAAGGACGAACAGACCAAAGATATATTTTACGAGCGCTTAGAAGAAACTTATGACCGTTGCCCTGCCCATGACATTAAAATTATACTAGGCGATTTTAATGCCAAAATTGGAAAGGAGAATATCTTTGGCCCAACAGTCGGGAAATTCAGTCTCCACAGTGAAACATATGACAATGGTATGAGGCTGATAGACTTTCAGCTGCAAGAAACATGGTAGTTAGCAGTACCTGATTTAAGCATCTCGATGTTCATAAGGGCACCTGGCTGTCGCGAGATCAAAGAACAAGAAATCAAATTGATCACGTTGTGATAGATGGAAGACATGCATCAAGCGTGTTCGATGTACGATCGCTCCGAGGTGCAAACATAGACTCGGTCCACTACCTTGTTGCAGCAAAGGTACGTACCAGATTAAACGTAGCAAACAAAGTGCGAACAGACACAACACGGAAGTTGGACATCGGTAAGCTGCAATCACAACAAATAGCCACAGCATATACCACTCGACTGGCCCAACTGTTTAATCAAAACAATCCTCGTCCCGATAACATATCAGGACAATGGCAAAACATTGCCCACTCCATGCAAACAGCCGCAAAATCAGTACTTGGATACCTCCACCAAGGAATCCATGGTATGACCAGGAGTGTCGTGCTTCTACCGAAGAGAAAAATGCGGCATATGGGGCTACTTTACAATCAGTAGCAACGCGTAGCGCACGAGATAGGTGTCGAGAGTAAAGGAGAGAGGAGAAACGTCTTTTCCACAGGAAAAAGAAAGAAATGGAAAGACGGGAGAGTGAAAAAATCGGGATGTACAGGAATGAAGTCCGAAAGTTCTACCAAAGAGTGAAACATCAAACTGATGACTTCGGTACAGGCACATCCTCCTGTAGAGACCAGCAAGGTAATTTGGTAACTGATACAGATAGTGTGCTCAAGATATGGAAAGAACATTTCTCCAAACTGTTGGTATCCGATAGTAGGGAAGACGGCAAAGATACCGCAGATCCAATCCCAGAAGATGGTATTGAATGTATACCGCCCAGCCAAGATTTGGTAAAGACAGCAATAAGTCGGCTGAAGAATAATAAGGCAGCAGGGGCCGATGGCTTACCAGCCGAGCTGTTCAAAACCGGAGGCGACACGCTGATAAGGTGTATTCATCTGGCAGGAAGATTGGAACCGACGATTGGAACCTGAGCATCCTGTGCCCTGCCAACAAGAAAGGAGGAGAAAGGCATAAGTCTCCTCGCTATTGCCTACAAAATAGTGTCAGGGATAATGTGCGAACGACTAAAGCCTATGGTCAATGAAATAATTGGGCCATACCAATGCGGCTTTAGACCTGGCAAATCCACCATTGACAAGATATTTAACAAAAAAAAAAACATTGCTCCACAACATCCAATACGGGACAAGGGAGACTTCTCTCATATCAATGAGTGCGCCCCGATTCATATTAGCTCAATGATATGGGACCTACTGTTTATCGCCGAGTCCGAACGGCGTGCCTTAAGACAACACTTGTAGAGAAGTTTTTCAAGGTTGGTATACTCTGGAAATGTCGCCAACATTACTGAGGGGTATTTTGCCACCGTTGAAAAATGTTTGATGTTGCCTGGCCGGGGAATCGAACCACTGACCTTCTGCGTGCAAGGCGGGTGTTCATACCATTGCACCACGGTTACCCTGCGGAAAATCCTGGAGAAGACCCAAGAGATGCAGATCGACACTTACCTCTTTTTTGTTGATTACAAAGCAGCCTTCGACTCCCTACGTTCAAAGGTATTCCAAGCCATGTCTGAATTTGGTATCCCTGCAAAGCTCATCCGGCTTTGTAGAATAACATTAACTGATACTCGATCGTCCACCGTGGTGCAATGGTATGCACGCCCGCCTTGCACGCAGAAGGTCGGTGGTTCGATTCCCCGGCCAGGCAACATCAAACATTTTTCAACGGTGGCAAAATACCCCTCAGTAATGTTGGCGACATTTCCTGAGTATTTCAGCCTTGAAAAACTTCTCCACAAGTGGTGTCTTATGACACGCCGTTCGGACTCGGCGATAAACAGTAGGTCCCATGTCATTGAGCTAAATATTAATCGGGGTGCACTCATTGATATGAGAGAAGTATCCCTTGTCCCGTATGGGATGTTGTGGAACAATGTTTTTTTTTTGTTTTTTTTGATACTCGATCGTCAGTTAAAATAGGAAAGAACCGTTCCGAAGAGTTTGATACCAAAAGAGGTTTCAGACAAGGTGATGGCCTCTTTTCAACATTCTGCTGGAAAAGGTTATACAAGATGCGAAGGTGAAAAGAAGTGGCACAATATATACAAACAGCCATATGTTACTGGCTTATGCGGATGACATTGACATCATGGGTCGATTGGTAAAAGAAGTAACTGATACCTTTGAAAAAGTCGAATGGGAATCTGCTAAGGTGGATTTGGTGGTAAACGGCGAAAAAACAAAGGTAATGGGGTCGTCGCGCAATACGTCCATAGAGATCGGGCCAACTGTTGACGTTGGTTCCTATAATTTTGAGGTAGTAAGGGACTTCGTCTACGTCGGCACTGCCGTAAACACAACCAACAATATCAGTTGTGAAATACGAAGAAGAATAGTGTTGGCCAACAGATGCTACTTCGGGCTGAGTAAGCAGTTTAGGAATAAAGTCACATCTCGTCAAACAAAAACAACGCGTTACAAAACACTAATACTACCCGTGCTGATGTATGGTTCATAAGCCTGGGCACTTGCGCAAGCAGACAAGGCAGTGTTTGGTATGTTTGAGAGAAAAATTCTTCGAAAGATCTGTGGACCAATCTGCGTTGACGGTGAATATAGACGTCGTATGAACCACGAGCTGTATCTGCTATACAACGACATCAATATAGTTAAACGTATCGAGATACGGCGATTGCGTTGGCTAGGCCATATCATAAGAATGAGCGATTATGAACCCGCTAAAAAGGCGTATAAATTCGGGCCACATGGCGGTGCAGGCAGAATAGGCAGGCCAAAGAATAGATGGCGCAAACAAGTGGATGAAGAGGTGACAAGGCGCGGTATTCCAGAAAGCGAAGCACTAACCAGAGATAGTTGGAGATCTTGGAGATGGGCACGCTAAGTAAGTAAGTTGGTCACCGTAAAATTTTCTAAAGCTTTTGGGTCAATATGTCAGGAACCATGGACATGCCCAGTAAAAAACAAGTAAAAAAGCATTAAGTTCGGCCGGGCCGAACTTTTCATACCCTCCACCATAAAATATTCTGAACTAAAATGGAATAATTACTTTTCATTCCTGTCCCCAACTTTAAGTGGGTACGTTAAAATGTCAGATAATGTTTATGTACATTTATGCTTCATTCGGGAGGCCCTTTTTTATGGTGCCTATATCTAACTATGTATGTTGACAATTTTTGGTGGGCTAGAAATTGGGAGGTACTGTTATATAGGGGTTATAATAAAACATGGGCCTATGTTGACAGCTTTTGATGGGAGCCTTTAATGTCAAATAACTCCTAATTCGGTTAAAAAATTTAGCTAGAATCTTCAAAATATCGAAAATCGGTACATAACGTGGGAACTTCAAATGTCATTAATAGCTATTTCGGAGGTATCTGGGCTATACTAAAATACGAACTTAAATGAACCGTTATATGGGGGCTATACCAAAACGTGGACCTATGTCCACAAGTTTTGTCATATAAGTTTATTGACACTTAAGAACCCTAAATGTTAAATTATAGCTAAATCGCTCTGAAAATGTAGCTAAAACTGTCAAAATACCGTAAATCGGGGGGTACCGTTATATGGGGGCTATACCGAAACGTGGACCTATGTCCACAACTTTTGTTATATAAGTTTATTGACACTTAAGAACCCTAAATGTTAAATTATAGCTACATCGGTCTGAAAATGTAGCTAAAAACGTCAAAATACCGTAAATTGGGGGGTACCGTTATATGGGGGCTATACCAAAACGTGGACCTATGTCCACAACTTTTGCTATATAAGTTTATTGATACCTAAGAACCCTAAATGTCAAGTTATAGCTAAATCGGTCTGAAAATGTAGCTAAAAACGTCAAAATACCCCAAATCGGGGGTACCGTTATATGGGGGCTATACCAAAACGTTGACCTATGTCCACAAGTTTTGTTATATATGTTTATTGACACTTAAGAACCCTAAATGTCAAATTATAGCCAAAACGGTCTGAAAATGTAGCTGAAATCGTCAAAATACCGTAAATCGGGGGGTAACGTTATATGGGGGCTATACCAAAACGTGGACCGATATATCCCATCTTCGAACTTGATCTTCCGATGGCTAAAAAAATGGTATTCCCCAATTTTCAGCGAAATCGGTCAACAAATGCGACCTGTATGTTGCGAACGGACGGACGGACGGACGGACATGCATAAATCGACTCAGAAAGTGATTCTATGTATATCCCTAGAAGGAACTATGGGTCTATCTCGCTTCCTTTTGTATGTTACATACAAATGCACTAACACATAATACCCCTTACCACATAGTGGTGTAGGGTATAATTATATCGTTGTAATCAGAATATCATGTTTATCTTTGGTGAGGGGGTACTGAAAGGAGTTGTCCGATAAATTCAATTTTCGAACAAGATTTATGTTTGATAGCTATTCAAGAATTTCAATATACCAGTGCCCACTTTATATATATTGAACTTTTGTGTTGGAGGTACCTGAAATAGTGTACCGAAGGAACTTACGATGCGCAAAATTTGAACTAATAAGTTGGGACAAACTACACGAGGTGTAATGGTTGGACAAAATCCTGGAGTCAGGAAACGTGTACCCATGATAAATATTTCAAAACGATCTTCTATCTGAAGGTAACACTAACTTCATTAGTTATCTTGCTCATTCGCCATATTAGTCAGGGCTCAGACAAACGGATGAACAGGGCTAAATCGCCTCCAAATTGTTTGAATTTGAATTACGTCCAAAAATAATTGGGGTCCAAAACAATTACTTCGAAGGGGCACATTTTTTGATCGTATCAAAGTGTATAAAACCTCATTTACCCACAATTAGAGATGTACTAGTCCCCAGAAAATATTGTTTCAAATCTCATTTACCCACAATTAGAGATGCACTAGTCCCCCGAAAATATTGTTTCAAAATCTTCTATTATGACTGTAAGAGTCCAACAACAAAAATCCATGATTATACAAGAACATTTTTTGTAGTCCCTTAAAGAGCAAAACCTCTTCTTGCTTATCGAACATGGCAACTCTGTTTGGCGCCAAACAAAAATCAGCTGATTTTAGTTTTTAAAGCGTTTACATTTATAATGCAATCCTCGTTCGCAGCAATGGCAGCAAAAACCTAACTCACTCAATATACATACATAAGTATGCTGCAATAACCCATTGTCTGTCTGGTTCCCCCAAACATGTGTCACAATTTTAGAGAGTGTATGAGTTTGTTAGAAAAGTGTGTGTGTGTCTCTATAATTCACAACAATTTCCATAGTAAGAGTGACAATTTTGCACACAAACCATGAATGTGAGCCAGTTTGAGTGTGTGTATGTGTTTTGGCAAATCTCATACTTTATGCTGATGTTGTAAACGAGTACAACGTCCTTCCTTGATTTGTAATTCATAAAACGGCTGGAAAAAACTGCTTTCATTTCCAGAATTTCAAATCAATTTTTCACCAAGTGTTGTTGGTGCTGTTCGAAGATGACACAACTTTGAAATCTGTACCATTCACTTTAGAGGCATGGGTAGTTGTGAGCGTGTGGCATATTACTTTGAAATATGAACATTGATATTATAAACAGAAGTTGTAGTAGCTGGAAAAAATTCTTTCATATTTTCCATTTGTCCCACATATAGGAAAAACAAGGAGCCAAACTACTACCATCTGAATAAGCAAAAAAGGGGCATAAAACGCCTGGTTTGTTGTTGCTTGGATGGCTGCATAACTGACTGGCTGGTTGGTTGGCTGGCTGGCTTGTTGTAGATTTTATGCATGCAGCAGCCGTAAAATTTATACTCAGCAAACAAGGTTAAGGTTACACTTTCGAAATATTGTTATACACTCAGACACTCATTCACGGGCTCAGTCGGAAAGAGTGATAAAAATGCCAACAAACCCCACACAATCAAACGCACACATACACAACAATGGCGACAGACCAACATCACAACTCGCTTTCAACTCCATAAACTAATTTATGATTATTACTCGTCGTAATCATCAGATATTGCACACTCCAAACACACACATAAACACATACAATATACAAAAAGAAGAAGATATATTTGTATTCATTCATTCAATAAAAACAGTTTTTGCCCCTTTTTTCCTTTTTGTCGGGTTGGGTGTTGTAGAAGTCATCCTAGCCGCAACCGGAAAAGGAAGAGCAAAACTTTTTTTAGGAAGAAATCATAAAAATGCAACCTGTGCTCTGCTGCTCCAACATGATATGAATAAACTAACGTAGAAACAAACATTTCGGCCGGGATTCTCTATTACATTTGTATGCAGGAATGTTGTTATTTTTTATTTGTTGTTGCTGTTTTGTTTTTGGCCAAAAACACTTTCGTTGAGGTAGATCGTGGTTATGTTAAATTATTCGTATAATATACTTTTTATGAATATATTTTCTGTTTTTACTTTTTGAATATTATTGTTTTGGGTGGTTTTTATTGCATTTTGAAAGGATTGAAATGATGTGTTTAAATTGTTGGGATATTTTTTATATTATGAAAGCAACAAAAGCGAAAGGAGATAACAAGTAAACATTTGAATGGGTGAGTGCTAATGGCCTTTCTTCAGATTTCAACAAAATACAGATTCCAACATTGTTTTAACAAACTTCCTTTCCAGGAAATCTTTGGTAAAATATTATGGTGCGTTGGTTGTACGCTTCATACATCATTCGGTGGCAATTTTTTCTCCACTTTACAACGACAACTCAGCATTTATGCAAATTTGCAACAAAATTTGCACAAGTCGAGTAAGACACAAAATATACCCCAAGCAACAAAAAAAAAAAAAAAAAACGAAAACATTTAGTCTAGAACAAAAAACTTTATGAAAGATGAAAAGTATCCTGCGAAAACCCGAAATAAAAGAAGAAGAGAACAAAGTTTAGAATAAGCAGACTTTTACTGTCAGTTTTCCTGTACAAGTTTTGTGCAACTAAACTCCACTTGCCACATGCAATCATTTGACATAATTTACGCCATTGGGCGAAAAGACTTTCAAACGAGAGAGATTCTTTCATTTTCAGTTAGGGCAAGGACAAAGCCACAAAAACGATGCCTTAAAGATTTCCAACGATTTGTAAAAAAGATTTTCATATTTTTCTCCACTCTGTTTCAACTTGTCTTCTTCATTCAACTATGATTTATTATGATTTTGCAATGAATTGAAAGAATCAACTTTGAGTTTAAAAGAAAAAAAAAAAACAGAACAAAAGGGCCCGTACAACAGGTGAAAATAAAGAAAATACTATAACGTTAATATAAAAGAAAATCATTGAAAAGCTATGGAAATCAAAACAACTCAATGGAAAGAAAAATAGAAAAGTACAACACGTTATAGGACAAAAAATATTCAATTGAATATGAATATTAAATATGGCGAACCATTTTAAAAATATATTTTCTTTTGATTAAATATAAAATAAATATTTAATAAAGCATAGATTCCCTTTGTCTGCTATGCGAACTTCATTTAAACAGCACCGAGAGAAATATTTGAATATTTTGTGAAGTACATTGGAGCATAGTTAATATATTTTGAGATGGACTATCACAGGTTTTTTCACTGGCTAATTCAATAAAATTTTGATGTGACTAATAGCAAGGAAAAAAGTACACTATTACCTCTATTTGCGATAACAAAGTAATAATATAGAAAAATAACAAAAATAATCGATTTTTGAATCAATTAGCGTTACTGATTCGGCTTTGAAAATCGTGAAGAGTTCTTAACTTAATTCGACGTAACGACTTTTCATTGTCTCTGAACATGCATTAGAGGAAGAATCACCTGCGTCTAACAATGTTGCCGCAGAAAAAAAAAGAGATTTAAGGTAAAGGTCAGAAGCTATGCAACCAATAACCAAAGAAATTTTTATATTTGTGGACAACGATCCAGATGAAAACCACAGCGGCAATGCCAAAAATACTATGGAAACACAGCTTCCACCTAAATTATTTTTAATGATCTATATTAGGAGACCCCTCCTAAAACACTTAATTTTAAAGAAATCTAGTCATAAAGGGTGAAACTCGGATTCGTCGATTGTAATTTTTTTTTTGGTTTTTACCATATGTCTTTATAACTATTGCATCCATAGTATTTTTGGCACTGCCTCTGTGGTTTTCATCTGGATCGTTGTCCAAATATATAAATTTCTTTGGTTATAGGTTGCATAGCTTCTGACCTGAGCATCAATGTAAAAAACTGGGTTGAAGCCAACAAGTTTTTTAAGTTCCCTTGAGATTTCAGGCTTAACCTTACATTATATGGACCAATGCCCAAAGAAAGAATCAAAGAATAATCCATGGGCAATATGACACTGGTGTATGATTTTTCGATATATCCACTGAATCCACCTAAAATTAATGCTGACATATGGAAGCCAGAATTTTGGGGGTTCTTGACTTTTTTAAATAATCCGGACGGTCAAAAAGACTGTATTCAAAGCACGTCTTTAACGTATATATCATGAACGTGCTCCGTACAGCGTTCTAGTAATTAGAGTCCAAAGGCTACAATTTGATACGTACATTTTCTTAAATCTATTTGAAATGGGTGTACATTAAGGTATTTTTGACGGGTGATACTGAAATCGGATGCGTATCAAAATCGTGTGCATATTGAAGGAGATTGATTCGCTGAATCCGAAATCGGAGGCGCATCAACTAATTTTAAGTAATTCGCGATTGACTAGCTTTTTAAATTTCATATTTTTTTAATGATTGTAATTTCATTATTACTCTTAATTTTCTAGCTTTCCTGATTGTAAACCATATTTCTTGATGAAGATTTAGCTCTGTACATTGTTTATTGTGTGGGAATTTAGCAAAATAGTTGGAGAATTTCCAAATATTTTTCTATTTTTTCTGATCAAACAAAAAAATATACGAGGGCTGCACGAAAACTATCTGGCCTAGCCAACACCGCGTGTAGCCAGGCGCCATTTGAAATTGTTTTTGTTTGTTTTGACAGTTATTAGCCTAAACGTACTCAGGACAGTTTGTCATACGACCATGTGTTGTGTTATTCACAGTGACTTGGAAAAATCACTTTGCCAAAAAAATGGAATTTACTTATGAACATTTTCGTCCGAAAAAGGGTGCCACCGTGGTGCAATGGTATGCACACCCGCCTTGCACTCTGAATGTCGTGGGTCAGTCAACATCAAAATTGTAAATGGTGGCAAAATACCCCTCAGTAATGTTGGCGACATTACCTGAGTATTTCAGCCATGTAAAACTTCTCTACAAGTGGTGTCTTAAGACACGCCGTTCGGACTCGGTGATAAACAGTAGGCCCCATATCGTTGAGCTAACATGAATCGGGGTGCACTGATTGAAATGAGAGAGGTCTCCCTTGTCCCGTATGGGATGTTTGTGGAACAATTATTATGTTGATAAAGGGCCATCCTATAGAACTATGAAAAAGGTTTAATTAATTCAATCGTGGTCGACACGAGAAAAAAATTAAGCCGTGCCTAAACAGATAATAAATTTTATATACCTTGAGATAGAGGCATCCTTGGGAATTTCTTCAACCAACTAACATTGGATATTGAATGATCCAGAAAAATTTGACAATCGCTCAAAAAGGGTGTCTTGTGGATTAGTGCATAGAAATAGTGAATAAAAACGATCGTTGTGCTTCAAACGACGTTTATAAGATCGTCACAGACCACGAATCTTGGATCTATGCTTAGGCGCCCGAAACAAAACAGGAATCGAACGTTTGCGTCTTCCAAAGCGAGCCAAATCCAACGAATTTTGTTTAAGAAAGAAGCACCTGAGAAATTCGAAAAACGAACAAGAGAAGACGAATCATTCTGCATCATGACAATGTGAGCTCTCATACATCGATTCAAACCAGCGGACAAAACGTGGAATTGATGGGTCATCCGCCGTACAGTCCTGACTGGGGATCCAATGACTTTATTTGATTCCAGAATATCAAGAAAAAAAACCGTGGTCAACGATGGTTTTGAAGGTGTCTCAATCAGAGTGGATCGGAGTGCTGGAGACTACTTAAGAAGCATAAATGTTTGAACGTTTGTGGGTTCCGGAAGAAATTGGTATATGTATGTATGTGTGAAGAACGAATACGATGTACAAAATCGACGACTCACTTTAAAAGTGGCGGTAGGGTTTTTACAATTTGAGGGTAATTATCTCAGTCAGTATGAACTTACTCCGATAAAAATGATATATGGTCGTTATATGAGCCAAAAGAACTGACTAGCCCAGACATGTGTCTAATCTGCCCATTTGCCAAAATTTTGGAATTTTATAGTCCATATAATAATATAGTCCATATTCCTACCAAATACATAACTGGATGAACTAATACGATGTGCAGAGTTTGCACCAATCAGAAAGTCCCCGCAAGAATTATCTTGCGGATTTGCCATTTTAGTTGGACGTATGGGCTTGCACCCGAAAAAATTGTACCGTCGCACGGTTTCAAAATCGTTTTTCCCTGGTCTAAACTCTGTTACCTTTTGTTCGACAGATTACACATTCACATTTCCAATGGATCAAATTTCAAACTCGATCTCGTAGTTGCAGTGGAGCTCAAGGTCAAAGTTAAATTTTGTGTTTTTCAAATGTTGCATCAAAATATGAGTGTTTTTGAGTTTTTCATATGTTCCATACTATTAAAAAATGTCAAAATCCAATACCCAGCCAGCATTTTTTTGAAAATTATAATCAAATTCGAGTCTTTTTTTATCCGACTGCACGATTAAAAAACTGGAATATTACCTCTTTTTCCGATCATAAATGACTCCTTTGTCGGGAGGAAAACGTAACCTCGGGCGACTCTTCTAAACAAATCACAAATGAGTCTTCTCTGCATTAATTTCGAGTCATTTTTGTCCATTTTCTGATGGTATATAAAGTCTTTTTCGAGTCGTATTTCAATCATTTATTGGTGATTTGTTGATTAATTTGTTTATGAGTCTTTAGGGAGTCATTTATGAGTCTTTTTAAAAGACGAAATAAATTAAAAGAATTTTCTTTTTTGTTTCTTTCATTTGTTTTGTTGTCTTTTGTGCTTTGTTATTTCTTTTATTTATCCTTTAGGTGGCGTGGTGGTTAGTATACTGCTTCTTCATTTCACTTGGCAAAACCTGAACATGTGTTGTGTTTTTGTCTATACTCTTAATATTAATCGTTACAGTTATATCAACGTTTTGCTGAAAGTGTATATGAGAATTATTTACAACCAAACAAAGGTAAAACAAAACAATCAGTTTTTAATCACCTAACTGTTCAAAATAGGATCAGAAGATACATAATTATAATCACTTTTCAAACACCTGCGTGACCCTTTTTTGATTAAGCATTTTTCAATCTTCAAGAAGATCAAAATGTGACAATAAATAACAAAAAAGTAGTCACATTTTAAACGCCTCAATGATTTATTTGTGATTGCTACGCATTTTTTGTTGTATTTTAAATTGAACTCTTTTTAATCATTACAGGGACTCACTTTCGAGTCCCTTTCTGATCATACAAGCGACTTAATCAGTTTTTGATCATCAAAAGGACTCTAAAAAGACTCCGCAATGTGATTTTTGAAAAATACAAAAAATTATTTAATTTTTTAATTTTCCAAAAAGAAATCTAAACATTAAATTTCTTTTCAAAAATAAAAAAATATTCATTTAAAAACACATACATATATTTATAAAAATGTCCAATTGTGTTTAATAAAATCTGTAGTTAATATGGGAAACTGTATGGAAAATCACACGTTTTTACCCATGTAATTTAAATAAATTAAAAAATTGTTAAACGGACGAAACGTGGCAGCTACAAAAGTATGTAAGTTCTAGTCCACTAAATTTAGAATTAACTAAAATTTAATACCTAAGGAAAAATAAAGTAGCTTACTTCGTGTAAACGCTACGGTATTTTATTAAAAAGGTGCTTAAAGACATCCTACAATCCTACCTTTCTAACAACTACAAAACACAATGTCTATTATAGTTTCCGATAAATAGCTATTTCTTTCTAAATAGCTATTTCTTTCTCAAAAATAACGTATTTTTCAACATTGGGAAAAATTGCGTCTATAGGAGCACGCCATGCCCATATCTTCCAATATTTTGACCCATGTTTTTGGTTTCCTTAGTATAAATATGTTTACTATCTAGTTCCATATAGAAATTAACAATTTGGTGAAAAAAAACCCCTATGGCACCATATGTTGTGGCAGGAGAGCACGGTAACTCTCGAACTGATCCACCGATTTGGTCCAAAATTTGGCATTCGTTATTCGTTTGGTCCAAACTTTGGATCTCCTAATATTTTGTCCAAATTTAGTTTAACTTCTAAAATGGAGATACCTCAGGGTACCTCCCCTACAAAAGTTCAACATTTGTGTCTAAGTGCAGCTTAAGGTCTGTTCAAAGATCGTTTGGAAATGTTTATTGATGTTGTTCGTTGTCGTCCTATTTACAGCGATTTTATATTTTCCGTGGACAATTCCATGCTTCCTGGCATACTGGTCCAAAAGTTATAGATGACTTACTGAAATGACTAGTGAGCGTGATATCTATCGAAAAGGTATGACTCCCAACATAATATCCACCTCCATAATGGACTATGCTGGTCCATTCCTTTAAGTACCTACTTCGCAACACTTCTGAATTTTAATCCTAAGCATTAGCAAAGGGATATTATTGACATACGTATATCAGTAGGAGTAACTATCCCACTTTTAATTGTGTATATTTAAACAATATTTCAGAGCGAGTATCCATCCCAGCGATATATTGTGAACATTTGAATTCTTTCCTCTGTGTAGTTGTGTTCAGATGTCCATGCAAAAATATATTATTTATAATATTTTTTCCAAAGTAAAAAGCAATCAAAATCCATACTCTTTCACGCACATCCTCTCCTACTAAATGAATGAATGAATCAAATGCTAGGGACAGTAACCGAATGTCTACTTGTTGTTTTTGTTGCATTTGTTATCTGTGCATGAGATTGAAATTCAATTTAATTTTTAATTTCGTAATACACAGAGAATGCAATGCAACAAAAACAAATAGACGTAAAATAAAACAAAAATAAATTCAACCAAAAACCAATGCAAATCAACTCAATCATGGCAACAACTTCAATACAAACAAACACACTCACATATACTTATTCACAACAAATGAAATAAAAATACATTAGACAGACACCGTACACATACGCATTGATCTAACGGAAATGATAGCACACCATGTGACTTACTCTATGCAAAATGACCACAGCACTCATACGCACTCATGCCTAAAAGACCCGGCGACTGGCATTTGGACAAATTGTTAGTGTGTCGTTGTTGTTGGCGTCGGATGTTTTTTGAAGGCACCTATAGTTCCTGCAATGGAAATTCCGAACTTCACAACATCCTTAATATTTTTGCTTCCGGCAAAAAATAAAATATATTTTGTTCATACCTTTAGATAAACATACATACATATGCACATAAATACCAAAACGTAGGCCCACAAACGGTACTATAACCCACTGAAAACAAACATTGTTTGTCTACATATTTGGATAAAAATGGAAAAAAAGTTTACTAACAAAAAAATATACATTACAAAAGAATTTTCTATATAAGAGTTTGTTTCATACCTATCTCCAGATCCATAAATATATTTATAGTTAAATGGAGAATACAGGAACATGCAAATACATTTACAGTGGGCTGGAAAAAAATACTTTTAGAAAATAAAGACGTGTTTTGGGATTTCTGATATCTAGTAGGCAATAAATGGGATGGTAAAGGCCAAAGTCCCGAATTTACGCTGGTTAAACTTTTCTTTCAAACATACACTGATATTCTTAACAGGTCAACGACGGAGCTAACTTTAAACAAGTGAGCCAAGGTTATAGTCGGGTCGGGGCCGACTATGTGATACCCTACACCACTACCCCTGTTCATAAGCTTTTGACAAATACAATTCAAAATATTAAAATTGGGATAGCTTAGCGCCTTTGCTCTAAATGTCTTCATTAACACAGATCAATTTTTTTGAAACGCATTTAAGTGCATCGACAGTACAACCCAAATAAAAAATGGAAATGTGGGATGTATGCCAACCATCAATAGGCTTCTTTCTGTGTTAGACCCCCATCAATCACCAAAATTTCGTGAGGATCCGATCAAAATTTCGTAGTGTGATTGCACAAAAATGGAAAAAGGGATGCATTACCGACTATTGCGATATCTCTGTTGTTTGACCACCTATGACAACCTACTTACACATCATTGTAAAGGTGATATTTTCTACTTTCCTTGCCAGGTTTTGCTTTCGATATACCTCCTACAGAAGGGAGATATTAACTTTGAAATAAAACGTTGGCCTTTTTTCCAAATATTTTTTTGTCACATTCCGACCCCTGAATAATATCCGACCATTATCAAAAATCAAAAGGTTTTTTCCTCTGTGGGACCCCCAATAACACCCAAAATTTCGTGACGATCCAATTAAAATTGCGACCTGTAGCGTGATTTCCAAAAAAGTGGAAAAATGGGATGTATTACCGACTATTGCGATATCTCCGTTATTTGGATACCTACGCCAACCTGCTTTACATCATTGTAATGATGGAATTTTTTACTTTCATTGTCAGACTTTGCTTTTGGAAGGTCCCGAACCATTGCTGTGATATTCGTCATTATTAATAAAACCGCAAAAATGAAAAGTTGTGTTCTATTAGCGGCTTTTGCGATATCTTCATTGTTTGACCACCTACGACAACCTATGTAACATCGTTGCAAAGGTGATATTTTCTACTTTCATCAGCAGGTTTTTAGTTGATATACCCCTTTTAGAAGCAGCGATATTCGCTTTTAAAATAATACGTTGACTTTTTCTCCAAATAAGTTTTTTGCCCATTCCGACCTCTGAATATTATCCGACCATCACCAAAATCAATAGGCTTCTTTCTCTGTAAGATCCCCATTAGCCCCCAAAATTTCGTGACGATCCGATCAAAATTGAGACCTGTAGCGTGATTTCCAAAAAAGTGGAAAAATGGGATGTATTGCCTACTATTACGATATCTCCGTTATTTGGTCACCTACGCCGACCTAGTTTGCATCATTGTAAAGACGGGATCTTCTACTTTCATAGTCAGGCTTTGCTTTTGGAAAATTTTCAACCAAAGCTGTGATATTTGTCAATATAATTAAAATCGCAAAAATGAAAATTGGGGTTTTATTTGCTAATATTGCGATATTTTCGTTGTTTGATCACCTACGAGCACCCACTTTACATCATTAGAAAGGTGATATTTTCTGCTTTCATTATCAGGTTTTGCTTTTGGAATACCCCATACAGAAGCTGAGATATTGGCTTTGAAAAAAAGCGTTGTCTTTTTATCCACCTAAGTTTTTTGCCCTTTCCGACCCCTAAATATTATCCGACCATCACCAAAATCAATAGGCTTCTTCCCATCCGGGACCCCCATCAACATCCAAAATTTCGTGACGATCCGATCAAAATTGCGGCCTGTAGCGTGATTACAAGGTTTAGATGGACAGACGGACAGACGGACAGACGGACAGACGGACGGACGGACGGACTGACGGACGGACACACATAGCCAGATCGACTCAGCTCGTCGAGACATTCATTTTGATATATATAAGTATGGGTCTACGACCATTATTTCGATACGTTACAAACTTTTTGGCCAAAACCAACTTATAATACCCTCCCCACATAGTGGTGTAGGGTATAAAAATATGTCCTACAAAAATCCCTTAACCCACTTAGCGCCTAGAATTTTTTGCGAGAAAACTTAAAGTTTTGTTTGAAAATGATATTTTAAAGACCTTTAAAGCATTTTTTAATAAATAACTTTTTTCTCTTAAACGTGTAGTTTTTCTGCAATCGGGCCTGCTTTTAAAAAATGCCGAAAACTTTCAAGGGTAATATAGGTGTATTCTTATATGACAATCCCTTGATTTTTAACTGAAAAATACTCTTACTATATTCTTAACAAATCCCTGAATTTATGTGAATGTAACATTTACGTTTACATTTGTATTATACATATATTTAAATTTTTCGTTCAAAGTCGAAAATTACAAAAAAGTCTTTTTTTTTAATTGCTTGCGTTTTAAGTCAAATGCGTCAAAATGCAAGAAAACCCCACAAAAATATGTGAAAATACCCGCGTTTGACGTCAATTTTTGAACCATATTTTTGTGGCGATTAAACGACTAGTGGTTTTAAGTGGGTTAAAGGACAAAACGAGACGTTTCTCATAGCAACTAACCCGATTGTATATTGCCGGGTCCGAGCGGTGTGTTTAACGATACCAGTGAGGTACACGGTGAGCTGCCTAGGTTGCCTGGTAGTCTACTCGAGCTCGATATTCGCTAACACTCGAAAAAGGAAAAGTAGGGAACTAACTTAGTTACTTAGATGGCTTTTATATTAAACAGAACATGTTGTTCCCTAAGCCGAACTAAGAATAGATTTCCAAATGCACCGATCTTTTACTTTACTTCTCCAATTTTGGATGCCATGTTTTGCGATATCTTCTTCAACTTGGTCCTTCCATCGGAGTTTTGGCCTTCCCTTGGGGCGTATACCGTCGAGTGGCTCGTATTCAAATGCCTTTTTGGCGGGGGCGTCTTTATCCATCCTGCTGACATGACCAAGCCAACGCAATCGTTGTAGTTCGATACGTTTTAATATATCGATGTCGGTCGGCTGGTATAGCTCGTGGTTCATACATCGTCGATATTCACCGTCAACGCATATTGGTCCATAAATCTTTCGAAGAATTTTTCTCTCAAACACACCAAGTTCTGCCTCATCTGCTTTCGCGAATACCAATGCTTCAGATCCATACATAAGTACGGGTCGTATCAGTGTCTGGTAGAGCGTATATTTTGTTTGACGAGAGGTGGTTTTACTTTTAAACTGTTTACTTAAACCAAAGTAGCATCTGTTGGCCAATATTATTCTTCTTGTAGTTCTGAACATCAACAGTTGGTCCGAGCCTACTGGACGTCTTGCGTGTTGATACCATAAAATTTGTCTTATCGCCGTTGACTGCCAGATCCACTTTGGCAGTCTCTCTTTCAATTTTCGCAAAGGTGGCTGTTACGGATCGAGTTGATCGACCTATTATATCAATATAGTCTGCGTAGGCCAGTAACATTATATCCTTATTGTATATAGTGCTATGTATATACATACATTCGATTCTCGAATGACCTTTTCCAATAGAATGGTAAATAGTTCACACGATAGGCTGTCAAATGGTTCCGAGAGGTTCTTTCCTACTTTAACAGCTGATTTTGTATTAGCAAATGTCATCCTGCATAATCGTATAAGTTTTGCAGGGATACCAAACTCAGACAAGGCTTGAAACACCTTTGATCTAATTGGGCTGTCGAAGGCGGCCTTATAGTCGACAAGTCTTTCGTGGGTCTTCTCCAGTATTTGGCGCTGTGTGAAAATTTGGTCAATTGTCGATTAACCAAGTCTAAAACCGCATTGGTATGACCCGATTATGTTATTGACCATGGCGTTTAAACGGTTACGCAGCACAATCGACAGCACTTTGTATGCGATTGGGAGCAGACTTATGCCTCTCTAGTTTGTACACACCGTCTTGTCTCCTTTCTTGTGTACGGGACATATGAGGCTGAGGTTCCAATCGTTGGGTATGCTCTCTTCCTACCAAATTTCGGTAATTGAATGATGCATACTCATTTTCAGCATTTCGCCACCGGTCTTGAACAGTTCGGCGGGCAGCCCATCAGCTCCTGCTGCTTTATTGCTTCTCAGCCGATTAATTGCTGTCGTGACCTGGCTTTGACTAGGTGGAAGACATTTAACGTCGTCGTTTGCGATTGGTTCTGGTGTATCTTCATCGCCGCCCATATTCGATACTAAGAGCTTCATGAAATGCTCCTTCCAGATCCTCAGTACGCTATCTGTGTCAGTTACCAGGCATCTATAATACAGTGCGTAATCGTTTGTTATTTTTACGTCTGCCCGATTCAATCGCACTTTCTGTAAGCCGATAATATCAGCTTTGTACTTGCCAAGTATATCCGCCGGTGCGCAAATTGCAACTGCTCTGTAGAGAGTCCTGACATTCCAGGTGCAGATTCGCAGATCATGGTTCTTAGAACGTTTGGGGGGTTCGTCAACTTTAGAGGGGTTTGTTTTTCTTCTTTTTCTTTGTTTTTTCATAGTAGGCGGTGTTTTGACGGGGTGAGTTACTAGCCCAACGCCCAACCCAAGTTTTTAACGTTCTTATGGGTGAACGCGCGGCACATGTTAGCTCACTACCTTCAACGGATGTTAAAGGCAGCTCCCCAGGTGGAGGTCAGTGTCCACTTGAGATGAAAGAGGGACCAAGATAAATCCTGGGCTTTGCCATGTTAAAGCCGGCCAAGACCGTTACTTGGTATCATTCATCCCCTACGTCACCCAGTAGGGAACTAACACTGAACCGAAGTTGAAATTCGAATAGCTGAAAATGCAGTATGCTTCTGCTTCTAAACTGTACATTTGTTGTATGGATCAAACAGCATATCCCCTCGAGACATATATCGCTCATCAGACATTGCAGTTGGTTGCTGCATAGTTCTTAGAGCATTATGGTCATTATACCGAGAATGAAAAACAAATAATATCTTTATAATCAGGACAACAAGGACTAAGTCCAAGTTTTTAAAGTTATTCTTAAAAAACGGATATGAATATCTTAATACTTCTTCAGACGTAGATTGGGTTTGAATATTGACTAACTATATCAGACCACTACTTTGTTCGAGAGTACAATTTTGTCTCGATGAACCTACATTAAGTTGCAAGAAGGTCCATTTCGGACAGCACCTCAATGAAGTTCAGTCTTTTCGAAATGTCCATCAAAGTTAGTCAATATGATAGCGTCCTATGATAATGGAGCTTTAAAAAATTCTTCTGTTGCCAAATAAACTGGCTTCTCTGCATGATAACTATCGAAAGGAGTAACTGACAGTGGTACAACATTTACACATCGTAATATTTCTTATATCAAGTTCCAAAGACGTCTATTCGAAGAGGAAGTTCTTTCACATAAATTCAAGCTGCACGCGTTTTGTCTTAAAATTTCCATCGAAGGTAATGTTTATACCCTTCACCATACTATGGAGGGTATAATTAAATTTTTCATTCCGTTTGTAACAAATGAAAATTATCATCGGAGACCCTATAAAGTACAGCATAAAATTGTATGTCGATATAACTACGTATGTCCGTCCGTCTGTTTAAATAGTGATTCTGCTCGCAATTTTAAAGATAGAGCTTTATAATTTGGTACAGGCGTTTCTATTACTCTTAGGATGTTTAGTATTGAAAATGGGCTATATCGGTTCACTTTTTGATATAGCCTGCATAGAACGGCTCCTCCCGATTTTCCGTATTTTGAAGGTTGTGACTTCAATATTTTTGGTGGTATAAAATTTTTCCGCTGAAATTTGTCGGTTGAGGTCCACGCCTTCTTATAGCCCCCTAGAACGGTACCTCCGAATCTCGGTTTTTTGAAGGTTGTGAGCTAAGTACCCTACCGTAATGGCTGAAATTTGGTATTTAGTCTTTGTTGGGGGTATAAAACATTCTACCTGAAATTTGTCTGTATAGGTCAACGTCTTCATATAGCCCCCATAAACATAATATTTTGAATGTCTCACCGAAATAGCTTACATGTTTTATTTAGTCTTCGCTGGGGGTATAACACTTTTCTCCAGAGATTTGTTTGTATAGGTTTTCATACAGCCCTCAAAAGAACGGTATTTTCGGTATTTTGAAGGTTGTGGCCTTAATATACCAACGAAAAGGCTAACGTTTGGTATTTAGTATTCTTTGGAGTTATAAAACTATCCTCCTGCGATTTATTTGTATAGGTCCATGTCTTCATGCAGCCCAAAAAGGAACGGTACCTTCAGATTTTCGGTATTTTGAAGGTTAAGCCCTCAATATCCAATCGAAGCGGCTGAAATTTGGTATTTAGCCTTCGTTAGTTGTATAAAGCTTTCCACCTGCAATTTCCCCGGATATTGCTCCACGTCTTTATATAGTCCCCTTAGAACCGTACAGCCTATTTTCGATATTTTGAATTTCCAACTGATTTTTGTCGATATAATCCACGGCTTCACTTAGCCCCCCATAGAACCATACCTCCCGATTTTCGGTATTTTGAAGGTGAGGTGAACTCAATATTCCACCGAAATAATTGAAATTAGGTATTGAGTATTCTTTGGAGTTACAAAACTTTCCTCCAAAAATTACTTGGTACAAGTCAACGTTATATACGGCCTCCATAGAACGGTACTCCCGATTTTTGTTATTTTAAATCTTTTAGCCACATTATTCAACCGGAATAACTATTCAAAACAAACTTGCTAAAAATTAGAGCATATAGTTCCATAAAGTGTGTTGTCAGAAGATACAAAACTGAATTCAGAAAATTGTAAATAAGAGGAAGATCTTATTACTTTCACAAACGAAATTAAGCTAATTGTTCTTAATTACTTACAGTTTGTGGTGGAGGGTATAAAAAGTTCGGTCTGGCCGAACTCAACGCCGTTCTTACTTGTTGTGATTCCGGTTATACGATTTTATATTTTTCGTGGGTAAATCCACGCTTCCTGACAAAAGAACCTACAGTGTCCGACTAAAATCTGTGGTAGACACGATAACTATCGAAACGAATGACTACGTAAACTAGATACAGTTCCAAACTGAAGTATTTAGGTCCATTTCTTCATGTAAGTCCTCCGCAAAAGTTTAAAATGTTTGTGCTTCAATCCAGTTTAAGGTCACCACTCGGATCGTGTTGAAATTTTAATAACGACTAACCGTTGTGACCATAACTCCAACATTATAATTTTTTTGGGGATATGGGCCTTCACCTTCAATTTTTTTGGGTTTTCGAATTGCCACTTTTTTATGGGATTAGTTTTTTTCAAAATAGACCAGAACATCCATATTCCTAATAATAATAGTAATCCTAGAAATGTTCGTTATCCTTTTGTTCCACAGTGAACATGCATGCACATCTACATCTGCACATATGCATGCAAAATTCAATTTGATACACCAACATAACAATGTCAACCATCCTACAAATATACACTATTGTCTGCTTCAATAAATGTTCGTGTGTATGTATATATTTTCTGATATCTTTCCCGGTGTGTTTGTTTGAGTCTATTTGCGTTGGTATGTACATACAGACATATATGTTTGGATGTATACTTTTTATGGTGGTGTTCATATCAATTCATCATAAAATGAGATTTATGACAAAAACAAAAGCTTATCGCAGACAATATTTATGTACATACATATACGTACGTATGAGCATATGAGACACTACAAAATGTACAAACAAATGCATAAACATACGCACACACACATACTGGAACTCCTGGAAAATTGTTATTCTTTGGTAAAAATGTATGTAAATCGGTATGTGTATGCATTTGAAAGGACCTATGAATATGGTATGTAAATAATTGCATGCCTGTGTACGGATAGTGTGTATATGAATGTATCGGCGGACATAAATACATATCTACAGATATTTGTTTACCTCCAACTATTTGTCTGTTTTTAAGTGCTATTGTTACAGCTTTTCTTTTTCTTAGCGTGTACAGTGTTTACATTTATAATTTGATGGTTTCAGACATACACATTCGAGTTTGTTTTAGTGGGAATACAAAGACATTTCCTTTTCACATTCATGTTCGAGTTTAGAACATTTATATAAAGAAATCCACACCTATTCATTCCACGGATAGGCTACGCGAATATAATCAAAATTTTCTAATTTTTATGTAAATGAATTTTAGTTGGTAGATGTAAAGTCTTAAGGAATACTGTTTGAAAAGCCTACATTTTTTAGATCTTCAAAGTTCCTGTCCTTCAGAAATATCTCTTAAAAATACGGGGGTATAGATCCGTTCAAAATTATGTTTCAAAAATTCCACGATTATACCTCATTATACCTAACCCTTCAGAAATTGTATAATAATTATATGTATATAGGCCTTCAAAAATAAAATTTGAGGTCATTGATATGGGAAATGTCCCCTGTGTCCCTTCGGGAATTTGTATAAGAACATATAGCTCGTTTACTCAAAGAGTGACCCATCTCAAAAAATCCAATTTCGAGAAAAATGCGTTTTAAGTTGGCGATTGAAATTGTACTTCCCAAAAAGTATCAGTCGGCTTTGCCGACAGTGATATACCCTCAGCCTGTGTGGATTGAAATACTTTATTCCCAAAAAAAACTTATGTCCTTATGCAAGGCGAATTTAACAATGTGATCCAAAAGGCGAATTCAGACCGTAGTCTTCATTTGCTGTCAACATTTTTTGAGCTAAATATCCACAAAAGGTAGAAGAAAACGGTAAAATATTCTTCGCGAAGCTTAAATAAAGATGTTGATTTAAAAAATGTTTTGACAGCTAATGAAGACTTCAGTTGGTATTATTGTATCACCTTCTTCCTTGCACCATGGTACTTATTTTTTCAAAATTTTGGGCGTATGAACCGACAAAAGTATGGATAGGATTAAAGCTCACAAATTTGGGGATAAATTTAGACAGGGCTGTTTTTATCACACTAGCTTACGAAAAACATAATATCACTGTAAACAGGGCCACTAGGAAAATCTTCGGTAAAAATGTCCAAAGCATACTCCAACAGACCCTTAACCATAAAAAATGGTGAACATTTGTGTGGGTGGTACCACAAGGATTGGACATATAGGGCGCAAATTTGAACATAAACTAAGTTTCGACAATATTTAGAGATTAAAGTTTGGACCAAATCGGTTGCTACGTCTATGAGAAATCGCGCGTAACATTTTAGCGAATATTTTCGAACTTTTGTGGGGGATGTACCGGAAGGAGTGGACCTATAAGCATCACTTTCGAATTTCATCTAATTTCTTTGCAAAATCAAGCATTATTTGAAGTGTTTTAGTGCTTCATAAACCAAAGAACTTTATTATTGAAATATGCCAAACTCGTAGTAAATGAGCTGTAACTTGTTGAGTTTGAGTGACATGTGGTTGAATATTGGGCTTAAATGTCGTTTAGGGGCACCTCTCGGATCGGGCTGAAATTTTTACATTAGATAGCCCTTGGCATCCTGAATATAACGATATATAAGTTTCCGGGGGAAGTCCATCCTTTCCGAGATATGGGTCTTGACATTTTACAATTCTAACGTGGGCAATATGGGCATCGTTTTAAAGCTTATGGAGAGTTCTTTTATGCACGCGACCTATTTTTATATTTTTTTATTGGAGAATGTATGAAATTCCTGTTCAAAGCCGGCTACAAGAAAGTTTTGTTTGCGTAGCCCACTTTTGTCATTGTCCATAGGAGCAAGTCATAAATCCCCGGCCATAGTCCGGCAACTTAAGAACACCTTCAATTTAAAAGAGAGTTATGATCGCGTAGCCCACTTTTGTCCCTGTCCATAGGAGAAAGTCTTAAATCCCCGGCCGAAGACCGTCTACTTAAGAACACTTTCAATTTAAAATAGAGTTTTGATCGTGTAGCCCAATAATAACTTAATAAATTATTATTAGAAAATATAATTACCATTATTAATTATTGGGGGCATTGGAAAGTACTCTTCGTGAGCTTTAAAACGAGTCCCATATTGCATAGGTTTTAAAAATAATAGTGATAAAAGTAAAAAAGTCAAGACTCATATCTCGGGAAGTACGGACTTCCCCACGGAAAGATATATATCGTTGTGTTCAGTGTGCCAAGGGCTATCTACTGTAATATCAGATGTGCCCATAAACAACATAAAGGTGCTTTACAAGTACGATATTTCCGAAATGTCAAAACCAATATCTCAGAAAGTATGGGCTTCCCCCCCGGAAAATTATATATCGTTGTGTTCAGGGTCCCAAGAACTACCTATGGTAAAAATGTCAGACTGATCCTGGACGTGCCCATAAACAGCCTATAGGTGTTAAAGTACGAAATTACCGAAATGTCAAGACCCATACTTCCCGTACGTATGGGCTTCCCACCGGAAAATTATATATCCTTGGAATCAGTGTAGCAAGGGCTACCTATGGTAAAAATTTCGGACCGATCCGAGAGGTGCCCCTAAACGACTCTTGTTCCGAATATTGTAAAATGACTGGTTTTGGTTTTGACTTTAAAACTAACGGGAATTTTCGTTACATAGACAGATTACATATAAACAAAAAACCGGTTTTAAGCATTTTTTTCTTAATAAACACATTGGCCCACTGGAATGACAAAAAAATAGGGACACGACTAACATGTCTCAAAATCATAATTTAATAAAAAATAATTTAAAAATAAATTCAACGTTTTATTTATAAATTCACTTAAAACTAGAAAATAATTTGCCGCTTAACCTCAATAAGTATATTCTACCTCATGATGAAATCTCTCAAAAAAACGCTTGAATTTCTAAATAAAACACTGAAACTTAATTTTTTTAATAATTTTTTATTTTTAACTTTTAAGTAAATACATTTTTTGACCGCTGAGAAGTTCAAAGCCAAATTCCAGTCAGTTTAGGAAGAAAATATAGATTAAAGCTTTAAATTGCCTGAAATCGAGTGGTACCGTTATATGGGTGCTACCCAAAATCTGACCCATGTCCACAATTTTTAGTGGAGGAGTTTCTATACAATTGTTAATCCCGAATGCCGTGTTACAGCCAATTCGAACAGGAATGAAGACAAAATCCTCAAAACACCTGAAATCGGGTGGTACCGCTATATGGGGGCTATAGAAAAAAATGGACCCATATTGGTTTTAGTTTCACATTCATGTATTGCCATTCAAATCTGAAAAGTGTGCAAAGTTTCAGTTCGATTGGCCAACTGCAACTGTGTTAAAAATTAGTTACTAGATTTGAAGTAGACGTACACCAAAGCAAGTTTAATAAAACACTGTATTAAAACAAAACACTGTAAAAAGAAAATTATGTTTATGAAATTAAAATAGACTCTGTTCATTCTTCTAGAATAACTCGGCGTACTTCATTTATATAATATATTTTGAAATATTAATGAGTATCAGTGTTTCTTGAGCACAAAACGACTGAGGACACGCCACGGTAATGAATATTTTCACCTTGCGACCAAATTTTTTTTCATTTAAATATGTAGAATATTTTATTTTGATTTTCTAGCTTCGATTAAGGACATATTGTTTTACTTAATCCGTTTCTAAGAATTTAAATTGTTGCAATATGTTTAACCCTAAATGCATCGTGACACAGAAACAAGTCTTTTCGCAATATTCACCCATGTGAGTATTAAAGCTGCAATAAACGTCCTTGTGGGCCCTAGTTATTATACGTTTTCTTCTCAGATACTTTAATGGATCCACAATTCTGTCATGTAACTGTGTGCAATAATCGGAAACAAAATCATAATTACTTACAAGAGGAGTAATAAGGAAATATTTCTTGGCATCCTTTCCTGTTTGAGATAAAACATTGGAATTTAACCTTTCTCACACTTTTTGCCATACTTATCTTTACTCATTATAACGTTTATTTTCTCCATTCTACATTCATTAACTTTTCCTTCCAACATTTACTCCTTGTTTGTGTTTGTGTGCAGACTTTCTCCAACCACTTTCCTCAAGGAAGTAACTTAACAGACAATGAACGAAAGATAATGCCCCGGGTGACCCCCCAACTTCGATTTGTTGTGTAATTATCACCAACATCATGATGAGTAACTAACTACAAGCGAATCCTACAACTGACAAATGTTTCTTTAGTTAATTCAGTAACTGAAAGTCTGTGTGTGTTTGCACGCGGAAGTCGTCGAAGAGGGTTTGTGTTGGTTGTGACTCGGACCAACATGCGCCTGCGTTAATTTCTGTTACACTGAGGTAACCCTGTCTGACTTGACACAGGATCTCCACACTCATTTGTTAATTTCCTGATGTTTGTTATTTCGGCCTCATTCCCAAATAACAAACAAACAGAAACACATGACGAAGTATTAACGCGCCATACTTTGTGTTGTTGTTTGTTACTTTCGTTGTTGACTAATTGGGGAGTGGAAAAATGTTACATATTCTAACAAGCAACAACAACAATACTCACAAATCATACACAAGGACAACATAAATGCGCGGGGAAAAACAACATTGGAATCCATTTTGTTATTTGAAACTTCAATAGCAACATATTGACCATTTTCCATACTCGAAAATTAATTCTAGTTAGGCTATGCTCCCATTTTATGTTGTTAACTATTCCTAGAATTTTTTTTTTCGTTTTTTTGGGGAGGCTCAACTGATTTTTGTCAGGCAATCACCATTGAATAATAAAATTAAAGGTACACAAAATAATGATTTTATTACAAATAAAGTCGCCTTTGGCTTGGCATTGCGTTTCGGCTTGTATTGTTTATGACCGTACTTATTGTTATTGTTGTTAGTTTTAATGTTTTTGTTTTTATATTGAAATGGAAAATACATACTCGACAATATTTACATGCGAACATAAATCATATGTACTGCCGCCACCAAAAGTCCAAACAATCAGGCAAACCAATGAATGAGCGACCAACTGTTATTGTAATACACACTCATGACTAACTTCGTATGTATATAAATATATTTTTCTATTACAGTGTATGGCAATCATATCAAATAGATTTTATAGATGATAGTCTGTAAATAATTGTTTCTCTATTAACTCTACAGAAGATTGCACTCCCCTTCCAGAATCCCAAATTTCTATAAATATTTTTGAAGATTCCACACAAAATTTGTATCCTACACGACCATGTAGGATTAAGAATAATAATAATTTTCTGACGCTACGTCTGATGTCAGATCCGAAATCGTAACGATATCATAACGAAAGTTGTACGAAGTGGTCCACATAATTTCGGAACGAAATGTCGGAGAGAAATCGGATTGATTGCTGTCAGAACTCGGAACGAAATCGGAAGAAATTTTTTGTTAAATTCGAGAGGCGATTTTTTCTTCCGAATTTTCGTACAGATTTCTGAACGATTTCGGTATAATGTCGTATGAAAATCGGAAGTACCTTCCTTTCTACCTTCGGAAGAAAATTTTTCTCTGACGCCTTTTTATTGATCAATTTGTATACCCTCCACCGTAGTATGAAGGGGTTTTTCCTTTTGTAAGGCATTCGAATTATCATTTGCGACCCTATAAATAATATATATTCTTGATCAGTGCAAAATTCTGGGTCGATCTATGCATGTCGGTCGGTCCGTCCGTCCTTCTGTGGTTATCACTCTAGCATCCACAAACATGGAGATAGGACGCTGCAATTTTGGGAGAATGCGTCTGTTGTTTGCAGACATGTCAAATTCGACGATGGGTGTTATCGGTCCACGTTTTGGTATAGCCCACATCGTATACCAGTACCACCCGATTTCAGGTATTTTGACGTTTTTTGTCACATTTTCAAACCGAATTAGCTTTAATTTGATATTTAGGGTTCCTAGTGATCAACAAATTTATATTTCAACAAGTAAAAAGGTATCAGTCGGCTTTGCCGACAGAGATATACCCTCAGCCTATGTGAATTGGAACTTTCATCTGCGGACAGATCGAATGTATTTAGGGTCTGTTCGGAATTTTGTGGCACTTTTTGGACATTTAAACTTACTGACAAAAATGTGGATTAGGATTAAGTTCAAAAGTTTTGCGGAGGAGGGAATGGACCGACATAGTTCATTACGGAAGTGGATCTTATTTTGAGAGTCATATATTTTCGACAGATATCGCGCCCACTAGTCATTTCAGTGTGTTATCGTACACCTGTTGGACCAGTATGCCAGTAAGCATGGACTTGTCCACGGGAAAACTTAATATGGCTGTAAACAATGAACATCATCGGTAAAAATTTCCAAAGGATCTCCGAACAGGCACTAAACTGCACTTGGACACAAATGTTAAACTTTTGTGGGGGAGGTATCCTAAGGAGAGGACCGATATGGGTCATTTTAGAAGTTAAACTAAGTTTGGACAAAATATGACGAAGACCAAATTTTGGACGAAATTGGTTTATCAGCTAGATAGTTATTGTGCTCTCCAGCTACTACACATGGTGTCATAGGGGTTTTTTACATCTTTCGGGCTGTTTTACAAGAAGTATGGACTTTCCACTAAAAAAACTTTTACCGTTGTAATTGAGACAGCGATTGCATGTTGCTTCAACAGAAAGTTAGTCAAGATCAGGCCTTAAAGTGAACTTATCCGAAATTTTGTGTGGGAGGTACCCGAATGAATGGGCAAATATAGTCCATATTCAAACCTGATCTATATCTGGTAAATATATTAGGATGCGTAAAGTATGGACCAAATCGGGCCTTCTTTCAAGAGTTATCGTGCGCACAATTTCTCCGGACATTTTTGAACTTTTGTGGGGGAGCTACCTGAAGGAGTGAACCGATATGGCTTATCTTCGAACTTAAACTAAGTTTGGACAAAATATTATGAAGGCCAAATTTTGGATCGAATTGGCCGATCCGTTTGAGAGTTATCTTGCGCTCCAACCACTACACACGGTGTCATAGGGTTTTTTTTTTTTTGAACCGTTCAAGCTATTTTTTCAGGAAGAATGTTTTTACCCCTGATGGAACTTGTACCGCCGTATGGGGGGCAGTGAATACATGTCGTTACAACAAAAATTAAAGCGATTCGGGAGCAGGTCCTAAACTCAACTTTTCCGAAAATTTGTGTTGGAGGTACCCGAAGGCGTGGACCGATTGAGTCCATATTGAAACCTCATCTAACATTTTTAACATTTTCGAACTTTTGTGGGGGAAGTACCTGAAGAAAGGGGCCGATATAACCCATCTTGTAACTTAAACTAAGTTTGAACAAAATATTACGAAATCTAACATTTGAACCAAATCGGTTAATCCGTTCGAGAGTTATCGTGTGCGCCAGCCAGACAGACGGACGGACATGGCTAAATCAAGTCCAAATTGTCTGAAACACATTTCGTCCAAACATACTTGGGGTCTAAAACCATTATTTCGATGAGGCACATATTCGCCATATGAAAGTGTATATACGCTCGTTGGCATAAATACTGAGGGTATAAAAACTATTTGGCATAGATCCAGGTTTTGTTATAGCCCACATATAACGGTTCCTCCCGATTTTCGGGATTTTGAGGATTTAATCTACAATTTTTAACCAAAGTAGCTGTTTTCGCATCTGCATTTTCAGTGGTCACGAAAGTTCTCCACCAAAATTTGTCACCATAGGTACATGTTTTGGTGTAGCGGTACCTCGCGATTTTCAGTATTGTGAGTATTTTAGAAACAACTTTTAACCGAACTAGCTATAATTTCACATTTCAGATTTTAAGTGGTCACGTAACTTCTCCTCCAATAATTGTCAAAATAGGTCCATGTTTTGGATATAGGCCCCATACAACGGTACCTCCCGATTTTAGGTATCTTGAGTATTTTAGGTAAAATCTTTAACCGATCTATCTGTAATTTGATATTTAAGGTTCTCAGTGCCAACGAAACTTTTCCACCAAAACTCGTCAATATAGGTCCGTGTTTTGGTGTAGCCCCCATATGTCAGTTCCTCCCGATTTTCGGTATTTTGAGAATTTTAGCTAAAATTGTTTACCAAAGTATCAGTTAAATGACATTTAAGGTTATCAGTGGCCACAAAACTTCTCCACCAAAAATCGTCAATATAAGTTCGTGTTGTGGTATAGCCCCCATATAACGGTACCTCCCGATTTTCGATATTTTGAGGATTTTAGCTACAATTTTTAACCGAACTATCTTTAATTTGACATTTAAAGTTCTCAGTGCCAACGAAACTTTTCCCACCAAAAATCGTCAATATATACATATCTGTGTTTTGGTATAGCCCCCATATAATGGTACCTCCCGATTATTGGTATTTTGGGGATTTAAGCTACAATTTGTAACCGAACTAGCTGTAATTTGACATTTGAGGTTGTTAGTGGCCACGTAACTTCTCCACCAAAAATCGTCAATATAGGTCCATGCCCCCATATAACGGTACCTCCCGATTTTCGATATTTTAAGGATTTTATCTACAATGTTTAACTCTACTAGCTGTAGTTTGACATTTGAGGTTGTTGGTGGTCACGAAACTTCTCCACCAAAAGTTGTTCCATATTTTGGTATAGCTCCCATATAACGGTATCGCCCGATTTTCAGTATTTTGAAGGTCTTAGCTAAATTTTTTGAGGTGATGATTTGAGATTCCGTGCAGTTATAAATTTAGTCCACCAAAAGTTTTAAAAATAGGCAGACACTTTGAGATAGCCCCCAAAAGTAATACCTTTCACCTGGCTGAACACATTTTTTAGATTAAATTATTTAGGCATTTTGGGGTATCCATGATCGAAAAATCTTTCCATTTAAGATTGTGGAAGGAAACTAATTATTCCATTTTAATTAAGACTATTTTATGGTGGAGGGTTTAAGAACTTTGGCCTGGCCGAACCTAACTTTTTTACTTGTTTGGTTAAGTTTTTTATTGGAAGATAGTAATTTCAAATGATTCTAAGGATTTGTCTTTATTTTGTAATTATAGTAGAATAATTTAAACTTTGTTTGCGAACATGTTGAGTCTCTTAGCACTAGTTGAATTACTCTGTGCAACATTTTTAAGGTGATCTTGTGCAAACAATTCGAACTGAAGATTTTTTGAAAGTACAGACCCAAACAACAAGATACCCTAGTTTGGCTTTGTTGTGTCAGATCCAGCTCTGATTTTATGGCCCCATCTAAACGCGGTTAAATATTGAGTTTTTAAAGAAATTCGGGGCTATATCTCTGAAACCAATGTGAATCTTCTTCTGACCTCTGAAGCAAATTTGTAGATAAGGACAAGAATAAACTATTTGGAAAAATAATGAACTCGAAAAACTAAAATTATTGCCTCAAATTTCAAAATATATGCAAAAATTCCACAATTTTTATACATTTGGCACCGTATCTCCAAAACCGTTAATTTTTTCTGAATATTTTCTTTTGGAGAAATATTCCCTGGAATGTAATACATAACTCTTCAGAACATGTCATTGTTGTAAAATGCATCTATGCCGTTGTTTTCAGTACATTTTTCAATGACGATTTAATAAAAATGTCAATAATGTAGTGAAATCCGAAATGCGAGAATAAACTCTTGGTGTGAACTGTGTTTGAAATACGTGTTGTAAAAGATATGATGCAAAACACCGCTGAAACAACATGAAGTAAGCATTTTAGAGTTTCAGAATGTTCTAAAGAATTGTTGAGAACTTTTTTTGGAAGATTTTTGCTAAAGGCTACTTGGTTCAACTCCCAATAGTTTAGCCGATACTGACCAGAAGTTCAGCAATTATGTAAAATTTTCCATATTTTATAGATTTTGATGCCCTAAATGGAGTTTTTCTTTTGTGGTTTTTTCAAAAGATAAGTTGTACTAGTTAAGGGCTACAATATTGCTAAATACTGCAAGGCCAAATTCCTTTTCGTTTCTGAGATAAAAGCCTGATAAACACCAAAAAGTGTAGATTTAGCCCGGTTTAGATGAGGCCATAAAATCCGAACTGGATCTGACAGGACAAAACCCTACTAGGGTTTTTGTAGTCTAAATATGTACTTTCAAAAAATGCATACTAGAAGTTGTTTGCATTTTCAGTGTTGCATAGTGTTATTATATGTTTCATTTTTATTTAAAATATTTAAAAATTATATATGCGAATTTTATAACCAACTACATTGCATTTCGACAACCAACTAAAATTAAACCAACCCCTTTCTGTTAGATACATAAAAAGGTGGTTGCTGTGCGAAGGGAAATTCGTTTCCATCATTGCGCTCCCAATTCGTACCGAAATCGGAAGAAAAACATTGGTATATGCGAAGTGAAATTTGCTTTCGACATTCTCTCCGAAATCGGAACGAAATCTGAAGGAATCTCCTTACGAAAAATCCTATAAAAATCGGAACGAAGTCTGAACGATTCTCCTTCCGAAATTGTTCAGATGTGTCGGACATCCGATATGTGGTTTGCTGAGTAGTTTCAAATCTCCCTTACAGATACTGTAAAAGTTCTCAAATATTTTATTTATACATATCTACATATACACATGTACATCAGTTCATTGTTCCGTCATGTGATTGTATAGTTAGCTGTGTGTTGTATTTGTAAAGTTAATGCAAATTAGTTTTCTCTCTTTTGCGTTTCTGTTGATTTTTTGTGTTGTTCATGCAATCGAAACAAATAACACCAACCGGCAGGGCACACATAACACAGCCTAACATAACAAAATAATAATAAAAACAAGTAAGAAAAGCGTTAAGTTCGGTCGGGCCAAACTTTTTATACCCTCCACCACAAATTTCAGCCATTTCGGTGGATTAATGTGGCCACAACCTTCAAAATACCGAAATTCGGAAGGTACCGTTCTATGGGGGCTATATGATGGCGTGGACCTATACCTAAAAATTTCTGGGGCAAAATTTTATACGCCTAAAGAAGACTAAATACCAAATTTCAGCCATCTCGGTGTGATAATGAGGCTAAAACGTTCAAAATATCGAAAATCGGGAGATATTGTATTATGGGGGCTATATCAACACGTGGACCTACATATATAAACATTTTATGGTAGAAATGTTTCTTAGCCTCTAGAAACACAAAATACAAAGTTACAACCGATTCTTCTGTTAAGTGGGTCTAATACATTCAAAATATATTAAAATGACGCGTACTTTATAAGGGGCCTTGTGAGGGGGCTATACCAAAACGTGGACCTATATAACCCAACTTTGGTAGGAATGTTTTCTGGCCTCTGAAGACACAAAATACCAAATTACAACCAATTCTGTGGTCAAATGGGTCTAATACATTCAAAATATATTAAAATGACGCGTACTTTATATGGGGCCTTATATGGGGGCTATACCAAAACGTGGACCTATATAACCCAACTTTGGTAGAAATATTTTTTGGCCTCTGGAGACACAAAGTACCAAATTACAACCAATTCGGTGGTAAAATGGGCCAAATATCTTAAAAATTCCTTAAAACGACGACGCGTCACGCGTCATTTTGTATGGGGGCTATACGAAAGCGTGGACCTACATAGCCCACTTTCAATACCAATAGTCCTACGTAAATATAACATATTTTCCCAAAATTTCATCAACCTACGTCAATCCGTTCGAACGCTAGAGTGATTTCCACAGACGGACAGACGGACCGACGGACGGACATGGCTATATCGATGTAGAATTGCAAGCTGATCAAGAATATATATAATTTGTGGGGTCTACAATGATTATTTCGAGTAGTTACAAACGTAGTGACAAACTTAATATACCCCCATCCTGTGGTGGAGGGTATAACAAAGGCAACAACATCAACAGCAACTGAGTAATAACAACACCAAACCCAAAACAATATCAAATCAAATATTAAATATTTATACGATGTTATATGTTCTATATTGAAATTAAATCAAAACAAAGTAACAATGGCAACAACAGCAAAACACAACACGGCAGCAATATACACTTTCCTGTGACATTTCCATTTCAATTCATACCCCGAACCACACCAAGGTGTTTGGAGCCTATGCAGACCAGACCAATGTTGGGGTATCATGCAAACCAGAACAAAAAAGAAAATAATAAATGATTTTCGTTATGGAATATTTTGTAATTCAAGTTAATGTTGAAGTTTTTTCCGGTATAGTTTTCATTCAGTTAACCTTGACTTTTCTTCCTTTCTTGCCTTACATTTAAGGATTTTTATGGTTAAAGTTTTTTCTTGTTACAATTTATTGGCTTAATAATGATTTCCTCACATGAGATCAGCTAGAAAAATGTAAGGAAATATTGTTTTGTGAAAGGGAAAGTACCATTCCGACTTTTTATATTATACATTTTGAGAATGGGTTCATCGCTTTGATGTGAAGTTCAGGACGCAACAAACTTTAAGTAGTTCATTAAAAAATATATAAAATTAGTCCATCATAATGTTTAGATAGCAGGCTTTTAGCTAAAAAACTACACTTGCAACAGTTAAGGGCAATATTCTGAAGATACATTTAATTTTTGTTTTTTTTTTTTGATATTGATGTTTTTAGGGGATTTGGTAGGAAATTTTTAGTAAATTTCTCTAGTTCTATTATGCGTAACAGTCCCTGTCTGTTCTATCTGGTCTAACTATCTAGCTGGTGTACAAAATAGTTCTCGAAGGGATAAGCCCATTTGATCCCAAACCCCTAAACAGCGTACGATATAAACGTTGTATAAATAATTTGCTAATTAATTCACTTATTTAATTTATTTCAAATATTTATTATAATAAAAAATTACAATAAAATACTGTAAAAAAATACTAGCATCTAAGGCTATCAGCTTAATAAATTAATTCATTTAATACTACTTCTGCTCACAAAATTTCAAACTTTTTCCCAAAAGTAAAGTATAAGGACACGTCTCCCAAATCTCCCAAAGAGAGAGTTAAATAAAATATTAACGTTAATATTTTTCGAATCTGTACACTTCAATCAATAAAGCGGAACACAGGTTTGGTACATATGTATTAAAGCATAAAAGAGTTTTTTTTTTTTCAAAAATATTGATTAAAATACTATCTACATTTTTAAATTTAATCTGATCAAAAATTTTGTGATGTTATAAATTATGGGTTAAAAAATATTAACAAAATTGTGAAGTTAGGTCAATGTTTTAATGTAGCTTTCATTTAAGGGTATCTCCCGATTCGATATATTTTGAGGTTATTTTTCAGTAAATTAATATCGCTGGTTCTGAGTGCCTACGAATTAATCTTGCAAAAAATTGTGAATTTTGTTGAGAATTTTAGGAACATTTTGCATCTTTATTTTCTCAACTTAAAAATTATACATTCAAAATATTATTACTAAACATCGACCTCATATTTGTTTTTTATACGCTCCACCATAGTATGATGGGTATGTTAAGTTTTTTTTCGTTTGTAACACATTGAAATAATCATTTGCGACCGTATAAATATTCTTGATCAAGATAAAATTCTGGGTTCTTCTAGCCATGTCTGAGTATTGTAATAACTATAGCGTCCGTAATAATTGAGCAAGAACGCTCAGGCCATAGGTAGGCCAAGTTCGTAGATGAGCTATAACGGCCCATGTTTTGGTATAGCGCACATAAAAGTGCACCTCCCGATTTTCGGTATTTTCAGAGTTTTAGCTACATTTTTTACTGCGCTAACTGCAATTTGACATTGGAGGTTCTAGGGGTCACAACACTTCTTCAATAAAAATTGTCAACATGGGCACATGTTTAGGAACCTTCCCATTTGCGGTATTTTTTTACTTTTAGCTACATTTTTTGACTGACCTATGTTCCCTGCAGTCACGAAACTTCTCCAGCGAAAATCGTTCCATGTTTGGCTATAGCTTCCATAAAACGTTACCTGCCAATTTTCAGTATTTTGGGGATTTTAGAAAAATATTTTTAACGAACTACATGTAATTTAACACTTCGATTTTTATGTTATATATTTGAGAAGGGAAAGTCACATTGTACTATTTGTTATACCAACAGGAATATCTCCATGATTTAACACTATTTAACAAGTTGGCACAATATGGGGATTTCTGAGTGAAATCGGACACTTTTTCAAGATGAGGTTTTTGATTTCCATTATTTTTTGCTATGGCGATGCTGCTGATTAACAAAACATTTTAGTATATTTTCAATTTTTTTTTTGACTAACGGTTCCAGAGATATCGCGCCTTGAAAAAGTCAAATTCTGTAAAAACTACATGCAAAGAAATACTTATAACTTCTTTAATATTGGTCCAAATGGGACCATCTTTTTTTTTGATTTGTTTGTTTTTTTATCAGCTATCGAAAGAAATATTTGAAAGAAAAATGCACAGCGGGCTTTAATGCAATTTTCGGGATTTAATATTTAGAATCAATTTTTAAACATGGTTGCACCCTTCGATTTTTTCAAAAAAATTTTATGTTAAACTACGTTCAATTACAAAATTTTTAAGCCCTACGTGGTAATGGGATTCGGACGATTACTATTTTTTCTGATTTTTTTTAAATTTGTCAATACAATTTTTCGTTTATACCTTTGTCCAAAATTTATTATTTTATTAAAAAAATTAAAAGTTTCATTTATAAATATTTGTTTTGATTTTATATTTATGAATTTATCTCAAACATCTTAAAAACTGCGTCATTTTTCGATTTTGAAAATGCATCAGCGAAAATTCCATTAAAGTCCACTGTGGATTTTTTTTCTATTTTTTACGATAAATATACAATATATAATGATAAATATGTACTCTTAGCTTCAAAAATGCAGGAAATACAAATTTTGGACAAATGTATTAAGGAAAAATTGTATTGACAAATTTTAAAAAATTCAGAAAAAATAGTAATCGTCCGAATCCCATTACCACATACGGCTTAAAATTTTTGTAATTGAACGTAGTTTAACATAATTTTTTTTTAAAAAAATCGAAGGGTGCAATCATGTTTAAAATTTGATTTTAAATATTAAATCCCGAAAATTGCATTGAAGCCCACTGTGCATTTTTCTTTTAAATATTTCTTTCGATAGCTGATAAAAAACAAACAAATCAAAAAAAAGATGGTCCCATTTGGACCAATATTAAAGAAGTAATGAGTATTTATTTAAACATAGTTCTTTAAAAATTCGATAATTTCAATAGGCGATATCTCTGTACCGTTGGTCAAAAAATAATTTTAAAATATACCAAAATGTTCTGTTGGCTAGGAGCATAAATTGAACCAAAAACAATTGAAATCAAAAATTACTTTTCTCCGAACTGTTCGATTTCATTTGGAATTCCCCATATATAAAA
Organism: Musca autumnalis; assembly: GCF_047663935.1. Lineage (NCBI taxonomy): Eukaryota > Metazoa > Arthropoda > Insecta > Diptera > Muscidae > Musca > Musca autumnalis. The sequence goes on along the minus strand of NW_027411977.1, from coordinate 16,190,894 downwards.
TAATTTTACAAACATCCCATACGGCAGGGACGTACGCAGGGGGGGGGGGGCAAAATTTTTCAAATTTTTATGTTAGTATACTCCTTTTGGGAGAAACTTCCAATGAAATCTGAATTACGTCTTCATGCCACATCATTCCACTATTAAATACGAATTCCGCTATGTTTGTTATGTCTTATTCAAGCTATATTGAGGTCTCGAGTCTTTACACTCATCCTGAATCCAAAATAATTCAGTATTGTGGGAATGGAAGTGCATAAAAAATGTCTATTGGACAAAATGTATGAAGCGTTCTTCGTGGACTATATATTGAAAGCCAATTAGAAATTTGTTTCGCTGCCTTCACCAACATTTTTTTACTTGTTGCTAAACAAGAGGAGAAAATTATGAAGAAAAATGAATTTGTGTTCGTCAAAAACTGCTAAAATCGGCTATATGTAGCATACTCACTTGCATTTTTTGCCTATAATTGCACATATCGCTGCGTTTTAAATTGCGGAATGAAATTTGACTTCCCAACTTAAAAAGGTTAATACACAAAAAATAAAATAACTAATGCGATCATCTTTTGTACAGATCATGCCAAATATTCGTGCTAAATTTCTGTGCAAGATCAGAATGATTCGAATTGTTGTAGTGCTTTATAACCTCAAAAAAACCTTTTTGTTGATTTATGCCAAACTACTAGAAAACAAGCTGTAACTCGTTGATTTTTAGAGATATCAACATGAAAATTTGACGCAAGATAAAATAGAAGTCGTACAAAAAATAGAAATTGCTAACTCTTGCCACTCTTTGAGTAAATGAGCGATATGTTTGGTCGGACAGCCCGTCCGTCTGTATCTCAGTTGTCTGGCAGACTGGAGCGCATGATAACTTTCGAACGGATCAACCGATTTGGTCAAAGTTTTGGATCTCGTAAAGAAAAAAATTTCGCTAAAATGGTAGTAATCGATTCGATCTGAGCTTTGCACATCGCAGTATTTCTTCCAGAAATATATCGAACCCAAAATTGTTTATATCCGTCCAGTTCTTCAAATAAATTTTGTTTCCAAATGTACAACAAGTTCCAAGAGAATATGTGTGGCCAACATCTTCATGTACGTCCCTCTCAAAATTCAACATAAGTGCAGCTTAAGACTGATCCTTTGGACTTTTTTGACAGTTGTAGTCTTGTTTACTGCGATATCAAATTTTGAGGGGAAAGTCCATGCTTCAAAGCTCTAAATACTAAGGGGACCAACTAAAATGGCTTTTGGGCGCAGTAACTATTCATAGATGAGAAAAAAAAAACAAAAAAAAATCACCGGATGAATGAATGAAGTTCACATTTTTTGGGTTATTTTAGGTTTTCGCGATTTTGCGTGGAAACGATAAGTCCTATCGAAATGGGACTAAAGAAAATGTTAAAGAGGATTTTCAATGCTACAACATTTTCCTTAGTTGCCTTTCGATAGGACTTGCCGCTTCCAGCAAAATCCTAAAAATCTCAAATGAACCTAAAAATGTGAACTTTGACCGCGATTTATTTAAAAATCCCTCCATCTATTTTCCCAGGTGTAAGCCGTTTTCAACTAAAGTTAGTTAAGGACACCATACATGACTTTGTTTTATAAGGAGGCGATACAGTCAGTGCATTGTCCCAGTTTGAATTTCTATATCTCAAAAATGGTAAAACTTAGAAAAAGTAGTAAAGGCCAACCTGTAGAGAATTTTTACAGCTACAAAATTTTTTAGTCCCATTACGATAGGACTTGCTATTCCCAAGCAAAACCGTGAAAACCTAAAAGACACCTAAAGATGTGAACTTTGACCGCGATTTATTTAAAAATCCATCCAGCGATTTTTTTCTTGTTTTTGGATTTTTCTCATCTATGAACATTGTAGTTTCAGAAACTGCAAAAACTTCCCAAGTTTAAGCACCTTTCAATTAACGTTAGTTAAGGCGTTCTTTAACATTATACCAGAAGTAAAGAATGCAGCCGGAACAACAATCATGAAAATGTTCGACATATATTATTTTGTCACGACTTAGCTAGAGTTTGCCAATTGGTTTCTGAGATATTTGATCGACCATGCTGTGGCTTAGTCCGACCATGAGTTTTGTAGTCTCAAACAGTACTCTGAGAAGGATTTGGAGTCTATGAACCGTAGTCTGTATCGTCCGTTTTTAAATTTCTAAAGTTTTTAATTAATCAAATTTAGCGTTTTTATGACATTAAAGAATAGTTTATTCTTAGGTTATCGGCACAATAGCTATAAAAGTCCAATCTGTGCTCGCAGATTCGTGTTATTCTTCTTTTTAAAAGGTAATTAATTTATAGAAGTCGTATGGGTATTTCGATATGTAATTAAAAAAATGAGGCGTTATGTTCGGGTCGAACTATACACAAACACATATGGCCAAAATAATAAGTACATCATACTTTATTTTTGAATCTGTGCTTAATCTTCTGTTTTTTTTTCTCGATAAACATGTGAACTGCTTTACATTTTGAATCCCCTATTTGTAATCATTGATACGACGACAATAAAAAACGAAAACAAATATTAAAATTTTTTTTTCTGAGTTACTTTTGTGTTAAAGTCTCAAATTTGGCTGGCCAAAAAAATAAGTACATTTTGAATTTTTTAATATTTGTCTATAGTCGAGTAAATTTTTATAAAGTTTGGATAGTAATTTGACTGTGCTAATAATATTAAACCAAAATAAAATTAAAATTAATTGCTGGATGAGTCGAAAGGAGCAAGAGAAAAATCTTCGATAATAGCCAAATCCCTGGAAAGGATGGAGTGTTTTCTCCACAATGCATTGAAAGGAATACAAACCTGAAGAAACACGCTGTAGGCCCAAAAACACAGCAACCACAATTGATAGTCCCTTTGTAGTACTCCCTATAGAGACCCGTTGAACTCATTTTGGGTAATTTCTGTTGACATAGGAAACATTATATTCATCCAAATGGCTCGGAGAAGAAAGATAAAGGCCCGCCAAATTCCCAGAGCGATAAATAAAACAGTTTCACTGCCTCGGACAAAAATTGAAGATGGGGTCAATCTTCGATCCTACCATCCCCAACATTCATATGGAATGGTTCGGAGAGGTACATAAAAAATAGGTGAAATATCTTCTGGAGCACTAAAATGAAAATAAATTTCTTATATGACGATTACCGACGGGAGGGTAAACCGCTTCGCAAAGAAATTAATTTTCATTTTAGTGCTCCAGAAGATATTTCACCTATTTTTTATATACCTCTCCGAACCATTCCATATGAATGTTGGGGATGGTAGGATCGAAGATTGACCCCATCTTCAATTTTTGTCCGAGGCAGTGAAACTGTTTTATTTATCGCTCTGGGAATTTGGCGGGCCTTTATCTTTCTTCTCCGAGCCATTTGGATGAATATAATGTTTCCTATGTCAACAGAAATTACCCAAAATGAGTTCAACGGGTCTCTATAGGGAGTACTACAAAGGGACTATCAATTGTGGTTGCTGTCTTTTTGGGCCTACAGCGTGTTTCTTCAGGTTTGTATTCCTTTCAATGCATTGTGGAGAAAACACACCATCCTTTCCAGGGATTTGGCTATTATCGAAGATTTTTCTCTTGCTCTTTTCGACTCATCCAGCAATTAATTTTAATTTTATTTTGGTTTAATATTATTAGCACAGTCAAATTACTATCCAAACTTTATAAAAATTTACTCGACTATAGACAAATATTAAAAAATTCAAAATGTACTTATTTTTTGACCAACCAAATTTGAGACTTTAACACAAAAGTAGCTCAGAAAAAAATTTTAATAATTTTTTTCGTTTTTTATTGTCGTCGCATCAATGATTACAAATAGGGGATTCGAAATGTAAAGAAGTTCACATGTTTATCGAGAAAAAAACTGAAGATTAAGCACAGATTCAAAAATAAACTATGATGTACTTATTATTTTGGCCATATGTGTATACCCTATAACTCCTGTATAACTCAATTCGTCCTACTCGCGAATATAGTTAAGTAGGGATTGGATTAAAACGTGGATATATTTTAACCACTTTCTGCATGGAGGCTCTTTCACAAAAAGGAATCCCAAAATCCGTATTACAGCTGATATTCTAAAAATTTGATTAAGAGCTTTGAAATACTGAAAATCTTGCGATAGCAGAAATAATGGCAATTCTCTGTACTTTTAAAATTTTGGGATATACCATAACGATGACCTATATTTTTTAATCATATAGGTCCAAAATACTGAAAACGGGACGCAACTTTTATATGGCGACTATACCAAACGTGGTTTCAATTTCAATTCTATATATCTTATATTTAACTTATATTTAATACTCTGTAAAAAGTTAAAATTGTATCCTAAATATTGTGATCTTTCTGTACTGAATTTTTATACTTTGTGTCAATATTTCATATAAAATCAACAGCAAAACCTTAAAAAAGCTGTACGTAACCCTACACATCATTTTCAATTTTCATGATTTTTGGTCAAGTTTAGCAAATATAGCGATTACAAAACAATAGGCCCCCGAAATTCGCCTACCTGAAAATTTTTTGAAAATTGCATGAAATTAAGTTCAGTAGTGTTGGAAAAATAATGTATTGAAAAGATTGGGCGTGTCCATCAGTTTTCAAGATATAACATATTTAAAATAGTGGGCATGGTTTGGCATTTTGGCTCCAAATATGTACCTAGGGTAAACACAACCACAAAATTTATGCTGAAACCGATATAATCATAAGTTTGGCTTATATATGGCGTTTCAAAGAAAGGCGTGGGGAAGGTACCCGACCTTCTCCGAAATTCATAAAATATACTTAACAACGGCGAACATTGAGCCGGTGCAGTAGTATTGGAGATATAAGATATTAAAAAAACAGGCGTGGTCGGGTCTTTAGGCCCCAAAGAAGTACCAAGATCGTAGATTAATTCGTAAATTTTTAAACCGATACATGCGTCATTTTTGCAAATATAGCGTTTTTTAATATCGCATAGGGGGCTACCCCGTTCAGAAAAATCGGTTCTGTAGTTTTTGCAGAAAAAATTTAAATTGAAAACCTTGGTTGGGTTTTGACGCATTTGATTTTTGTTCATAAAGATATGACGTTTTTTAATATGACAAAGGGAAGTACCCCGCCTACTTCGAAATTCAAGAAAATAAGCATCCTATTTTCGCCGTTGGCCACCGGTACATTCCCTGAAAATTTCAGGGAAATTGGTTCAGTAGTTTTGTAGATGTAACATATTTGAAAAAGTGGGCGTGGTCAAGACTTTGGGTCCTACAAAAGTAGGTAAGGTCGGAGACACAACCACAATTGCCTCGATACATTCGTAATTATTGTAATATAGCATTTTTAAAGAAATAGGGTATCCCCTATACCCCGCCCCCTCCGAAATTCAACAAAATTTGTAGCCCATTTTAACCGGGGGCCATCCCTGTACATTCCCTGACAATTTCTGAAAAATGGGTTCAGTAGTTTCTGTAGAAAAGATAAATATTCAAAATTAAAAAAGTGGGCGTAAAAGTAGGCGTGGTCGAAAACCTAAGTCGGGTTATTGCGAACATTTCACAAAAAGAATTATCCAAACCGAACGACATTTGATTTTTATTTATATAGATATAGCATTTTTAAAGAAATTGGGTTTAGGAGAAGTTCCGCGCCACCTCCAAAATTCCACACCATTTGTAGCCCATTTTAACCGGGGGCCATCCCTGTAAATTCCCTGACAATTTCAGAAAAATCGGTTCAGTAGTTTTTTGTAGAAAAGATAAAAATTGAAAATTGAAAAAAGTTGGCGTAAAATTTTCTTTGCATAAAAACCTAAGTCAGGTTAATACGAACATTTGACAAAAAGAATAACAGTTTGCAACACTGAAAATGCAAACAACATCTAGTGTGAATTTTTTGAAAGTACATATTTAGACTACAAAAACCCTAGTAGGGTTTTGTCCTGTCAGATTTTGTGGCCTCATCTAAACCGGGCTAAATCTACATTTTTTGCATTTATCAGGCCTTTATCTCAGAAACGAAGAGGCATTTGGCCTTACAGTTTTTTGCAATATTGTAGCCCTAAGCTAGTAGAACTTATCTTTTGAAAAAAACACATAAGAAAAACTCCATCTGGGGCATTAAAATCTATAAAATATAAAAAATTTTACATAATTGCTGAAATTCTAGTCAGTATCAGCTAAACTATTGGGAGTTGAACCAAGTAACCTTTTGCAAAAATCTTCCAAATAAAGTTCTCAACAATTCTTTAGAACATTCTGAAACTCTAAAATGCTTTCTTCACGTTGTTTCAGCGGTATTTTGCATCATATCTTTTACAGCACGTATTTCAAACACAGTTCACACCAAAAATTTATTCTCGCATTTCGGATTTCACAACATTATTAACATTTTTAATAAATCGTCGTTGAAAAATGTACTGAAAACATCGGCATAGAGGCATTTTACGACAATGACATGTTCTGAGTAGTTGCGTATTAAATTCCAGGGAATATTTTTACAATAGGAAATATTCAGAAAAAATTAACGGTTTTGGAGATACGGTGCAAAATGTATAAAAATTGTAGAATTTTTGCATATATTGTGAAATTTGAGGCAATAAATGTAGTTTTTCGAGTTCATTATTTCTCCAAATATTGTTATCTTGTCCTTATCTACAAATTTGCTTCAGAGGTCAGAAGAAGATTCGCATTGGTTTCAGAGATATAGCCCCGAAGTTCTTTAAAAACTCAATATTTAACCATGTTTAGATGGGGCCATAAAATCCGAGCTGGACCTGACATAACAAAACCAGACTAGGGTTTCTTGTCGTTTGGGTCTGTACTCTCAAAAAATCCTCAGTTCAAATTGTTTGCACAAGATCACCTTAAAAATGTTGCACAGTGTAATATTTAGGGGTCGGAATGGGGAAAAACAAATGTGGCGACAAATTTAAAGTTTTATTCTTTGTGAATATATCGGCTTCTAGTAGGGGTTTCCAACGGCAAAGCCTGTCAATAGAAGAAGATAATATTACCTTTAAATTGGTGTAAAGTAGGTTGGCGAAGGTGGCCAAACAAGGGAGATACCACAATGCATCCAATTCTTCCATTTTTTGCAATCACGCTACAGGTCGCAATTTTGATCGGATGGTCACGAGATTTTGGTTGCTTATGGGGGTCCCGAGAGAATGAGGTATATTATGTTTGATGGTATTCGAATTATATTTCCCTAAAAGAAATTTTTACCAGAGAAAAGCTTATGCACAGGGGTAGTGGTGTAGGGTAACACATGGTCGGCCCTGTCCCGACTATAGCCTTTGCTCACTTGTTTCATTATAATGAAATTACTCAGAAGAAATTTATTATTAACTAGCAGACGCCGTCCGCGTTGCGGGCCCGTCGTAATGAGTTTCAAGGACAACGTTTTATGGGCTTTATGTTTGAAATTCAAAAATTGGTATTGTCTACCTCACTTCTTCGGTCCATTGTCAAACCGAGGAGGATTTTAAATTTATCAACAGATTTTGTCTGTAACCTTTCTGTTCTCTTGCTGACTTTGTCGGATTTTTTCGCCTATTGGTGCCGTTTAGGATTTTTTATCTTCCATCATACTGTCTTTATTCTAAAGCGATCTAATTATAAAAGTTAAAAATGGGTGAGTCGAGTTCTCCCGCTTATTGAGACGTATATGTTTGGGTTTTTCATGGCTTATGTACCGTTGAAGCTTACCATTTAAAGAAATTTGTAAATGTATCGGTTTTCTTGATCCGGGGCGCAACCTCCTTTGTCTCGAAAATGAAATTGCAAGCCGATGCACTCACATTTAGCAAATATAGCGATTATAAATTAATAGGTCCCTGAAATTCGTCTACAGATATATATAGCATTTTGGACCACTGGACATTCCTGAAAATTTTTTGAAAATTGCATGAAATTATGTTCAGTAGTGTTGGAAAAATAATGTATTGAAAAAAGTGGGCGTGGTCCGGTATTTCGGCTCCAAATATGTACCTAGGGAAAACACAACCCCCTTGGCTTCAAAAATTTATGCTGAAACCGATATAATTATAAGTTTGGCTTATATATATAGCTTTTAAATGGAAGGCGTGGGGAAGCTACCCCATCTTCTCCGAAATTCTTAAAATATACTTAACAACGGCGAACATTGAGCCGGTGCAGTAGTATTGGAGATATAAGATATTAAAAAACAGGCGTGGTCGGGTCTTTAGGCCCCAAAGAAGTACCAAGATTGCAGATTAATTCGTAAATTTTTAAACCGATACATGCGTCATTTTTGCAAATATAGCGTTTTTTTAATATCGCGCATAGGTGGCTACCCCGTTCAGAAAAATAGGTTCTGTAGTTTTTGCAGAAAAAATTTAAATTGAAAACCTTGGTTGGGTTTTTTAATATGACAAAGGGAAGTACCCCGCCTCCTCCGAAATTCAAGAAAATATGCCATACCGGTACATTCCCTGAAAATTTCAGGGAAATTGGTTCAGTAGTTTTGTAGATGTAACATATTTGAAAAAGTGGGCGTGGTCAAGGCTTTGGGTCCTACAAAAGTAGGTAAGGTCGGAGACACAACCACAATTGCCTCGATACATTCGTAATTATTGTAATATCGCATTTTTAAAGAAATAGGGTATAGGGGATGTACCCCGCCCCCTCCGAAATTCAACAAAATTTGTAGCCCATTTTAACCGGGGGCCATCCCTGTACATTCCCTGACAATTTCTGAAAAATGGGTTCAGTAGTTTCTGTAGAAAAGATAAAAATTCAAAATTAAAAAAGTTGGCGTAAAAGTAGGCGTGGTCGAAAACCTAAGTCGGGTTATGGCTAACATTTCACAAAAAGAATTATCCAAACCGGTCCAGCCGTTCTCAAATGGTGATAATATCAACGAACGACATTTGATTTTTATTTATATAGATATAGCATTTTTAAAGAAATTGGGTATAGGAGAAGTTCCCCGCCACCTCCGAAATTCCACACCATTTGAAGACCATTTTAAGCGGGGGCCATCCCTGTAAATTCCTTGACAATTTCAGAAAAATCAATTCAGTAGTTGTTTGTAGAAAAGATAAAAATTGAAAATTGAAAAAAAGTTGGCGTAAAATTTTCTTTGCAAAAAAACCTAAGTCAAGTTAATACGAACATTTCACAAAAAGAATTATCCAAATCGGTTCAGCCGTTCACAACTGATGCTATTACCAGCGGACAACATTTGATTTTAATTTATAAAGATTAATTTAATTATTATTCGAGCTGTATGTCCTAAGGAGATTATATTGAAAAATTGATATCTTGCGAAGTCCTACAGAATACATTTTTTAATATAATCTTTTTAGGTCATACATCTCGATTGATAATTAAATTAATTAAAAAAAAACTTACAAATAAAATAAATGAATATTTTACACAAATATCAAAAATAAATAAATAATATAATTAATAATAATAAATTTCTAAGTTTTTGCCTTTTTAGATGCGGGGGCCATTATTTGTAAGTTTATTTTTAATTAATTTAATTATCAATCGAGATGTATGACCTAAGAAGATTATATTGAAAAATTTATTGTGTAGGACTTCGCAAGATATCAATTTTTCAATATAATCTCCTAAATTTACTTTTACATGACATATCACATCAGCGCCAAAACGGCCTAGTCCACAAAGAAACCTTTAGAAATAAATTCTAAAAAATTCCAAATTTGTTTCCGCATGTCGTTTTACGGCGGTATATTTTATTCGGAAAAGTTCATACTTACTGAGATAAAACTCTAATTAACCCTTCCGGCTCCAATTCAAATGACTGCTGAGTTGAATCCGATTTGTCCGAAACTTTGCACATCGTAAAATTTTTCAACCCGTACATCAAGTCAAGGTCTATATTGAAAAGCATTTTAAGTTCAGTTTACGGGCTGTTCGAGGATCGTTTACACAATTGTTAACCAAAGTTCTTCTTGTTTACAGCGATAAAATGTTTTTCGTGGGTAAGTCCATGCTTTTACGACATAATGTGTAATTGGTCCAACCTTTTGCACATCGTTATATTTCTTTCACATTTAAATCATGTACGAATATGGGCTATATCAATCCACTTTTCGGGTAACTCCTACACAAAATTTCAAAAATGTTCGCAAATGTATAGGTAGTCCTCGCGACTCATATAACGACACTAACATTTTTGTCATTGGTAAGTCCAATACTGACTGAGACAATTACCCAAACTTTCGTAAAATTCGAACATAGATTGAATATGTCGATATATGTGGGATATTCAGTAATTCTGATGGAAAAAATCGATTTTGTTGGAGACCATGGAAGACGAAAATACCTTTGGTTTTCTGGGTATATGAGTTATACATGCGCTGGAAACTTTTGCATGCGCTGGAATCTGTTGTGACTTTTGACTTTTTGGTTTAAAAAAGTGGTAATTTTGACTTTGGAATTAATGTTGCGTATGATACATATTATGGGGTTTCTTATTAATGTATCATACGCAACGTTGGCTCCTAGCTTCTTAGCAGCCTAGAGTCCTAGCAAAACCATTTGTTTGTTTTTTAATGCGTTTTTGTCATATTTACACCACTATAACTTAGTCAGTTGTTAACCGATTTAATAAGATAATAGGAATAGGAATCCGTTGAGAAAAAAATAAGTTATCCCCATTAAAATTTAAAATCTAAGAAACCCCGATCCTCTCTACATGTACCGTTATAAAATCAAAGTGACCCAAAGAAAGCAAAGATGTTTTCGTCATCCGCGGACTTCAACACCTCCTAATTGGTGCATCAGAACCCCTGAATAATATTCATGTAGCACAGTGCCATTGTTGGTCCACTCTTGTGCACCGTTGTTTTAGGAAACTTTTTAAATACATTATTGTTCAGTTATCCCGACACTTATATTATGTGTTTTGACCAAACACATATGTATGTATATTTCTCAGAAATTAAAAGAGCTACATCTTACTAAGCATTACAATGTAAACATATACACACATGGAAAATTTTCATAAAATCTTAGATTTCTTGCATTACTTTGCGTGTTCAAGTTCAATTGCTACATTAGTTTTAACAAGGCCATAAAAAGTGGCTTAAAGGAGTTATGAACCCGATAATGCAAAAAGAGTTTCCTTCTACTACAAAAACAACAACAACAAAATCTACTGAAACAAGTCAAGCAGAAATACAAAACAACAAACGAAATGCGGTTGGACCGAGTTAATAGCCAGAATGTTTGTGGCTTAAATTACCACAATGAAAGTCGCGTAACAACGACAGCAACAACAACAACAACAATTTTCTAATATTTGAAACAACTCCATTATTATAGTCATTAAATCGAGTTATTAGGGCCATCAAATGAAATCAGGACAAACTATAAACGACAATAGACGACGAACGAACGAGCATAGGGACGACGACAGTCATGTCAATGGCTTTTTTGTTAGCAACCCCTTCTAACCGTTTCTCTACTGTTGGTTTATCAACGAACTCATACCATTCTGATTCTGGTCTGCCATTGCGTACACGAATATGTTAATTTTACTTTCACTACTTCCTTAGTCCTCCTAGGTTGTCTGTGTATTAGTGAAAAAAAAACTTTGTATGTTGGCTGACTTGTTGGTAGGTTAGCTGTTGACGTAGACGTGGATTGACGCCCTTATTGCGCCAATGTGTTGACTTTTTATTGTCCAAAATTATTTTAAAATAGAAAAAAAACCTCAACCATAGAACTGGCATAACATTCCATTCCAAATTATTGACTGAAATTGCTATTTGTCACATTTATATTCTAGTGGCCGTCGTTGTCGTCATCATCATTTGTTGCCTTCGTTGTTATGGCTGACAGTTAGTTGCCTAGCGAGAGAAAGAGCTTCGTGGAGTGTTGCTAGAATAGTACTTTTTTATAGTTGAAGTCATTCTGCGTTAAAGTCATTAAAAACAATAAAAAAAGTAGTGGTTTATTACTTAATGGAGTATCATAAACAAATCCGTTTGCGAAGCAAATGCCTTTTGTGGCACAGGGGTTCAACGCGATAATTTTGAGGTTGAAGCAACAAACTTTAAGTAGTTTATTAATAAATATATAAATTTAGTCCATTATAATGTTTAGATAGCAGGCATTTGGCCAAAACTACATTTGCAACAATTAAGAGTAATATTCTGAAGATGTTTTTAGGGGTTTTGGTACGCATTTTTAGTAAAGTTCTCTAATTCTATTATGCGTTACAGTCCATGTCTGTTCGTCTATATGTCTGGCTGGTGTACAAAATAATTCTCGAAGGGATAAACCCATTTGATTCCAATACCCTAAACAGCGCACGATATACAAGTTATATAAAATATTTGCTAATTAATTAATTCACTTATTTAATTTATTTGAAAATTTGATTACCAATAAAAATTACAATAAAATTAAATAAAACAAATTATACAACTTCTGATCACAACATTTCAAACTTTTTCCCAAACGTGAAGTTTAAGGACATGTATCGGATAGTATTAAAATGTTTCGAAATTTAATACCCACGTTGGGTTGAGATCATCAATATAAAGATTAATTCAGAGGAGCGTTTGGGTGGTTAACGTTAATATTTTTCCAATCTATACGCCTCAATCAATAAAGCGGAACATAGTTTTGGTACATATTAAAGCATAAAAGAGTTTTTTTTTTCAAAAATATGTATTAAAATAGTATCTACATTTTTAAATTTAATCTGATCGAAAATTTTGTGATGTGTTAAATTATTGGTTAAAAAATTATTTAAAAAAATTTTAACGTTTTTATGTAGCTTCCATTTAAACATATCTCCTGTTCTGTTCTGTTTTTTTTTTTTTTTTTTTTTTTTTGAAGTTATTTTCAGTATATTAATATTGATAATTCTGAGTGCCTAAGAATTAATGTTGCGAAAAATTGTGATTTTTTTGAGAATTTTAGGAACTTATTCCATCTTTATTTGCTCAACTTAAAAATTATACATTCAAAATATTATTACTAAACATCGTCCTCATATTTTTTTTGTACGCTCCACCATAGTATGTGGGGTATCTTTAGTTTTTTTTTTCGTTTGTAACGCATTAAAATAATCATTTGCGACCATATAAATATTCTTGATCAAGATAAAATTCTGGGTTTTTCTAGCCATGTCAGGACATGGTGCCTCAGTGGCCAAAAATAGAAAAATGAGTTGGTAACTTTATATAATCTTATTTTATTGAAAACACTTCAAATAGGATAATCCTGAAAGAATTGCGTCGAGATATGGTGTTACTAAAAATTTATAACTCCACAAACGTAGAACATTTTTCGTAGATAACTTATATTGAAATTTATATAAGAAAGGGCCATATGTTCAACTAACTGTGTTTAAACAAATTACATTGGAAATTAATTGGAAATTGGAAATATTACAACTTTTGAATTGGGAATTAAAAAGTGGCAAATAGACTTCCTTTTTGCGAAAAAGAAGTTTACATAGAATGTTTATACATAAAGTACCGTTATGCTGATTGGAGCCATATCATGTTATACAGAACCCACGAATTCCCCTTCTTTCATGGAGTGTATCTAAAAATTGCACCAAATGGCAGCTTCGGGCATTTGGTACATGAAACAGACATCCCTTTCGAATAAAAGTATGCAAAAATTACATGCGACAAAATCCGATTCTTTGAGACACAGCCACATTATCAAAAGCAGTTTGTACGAAAAATGTAAGTTTCCTGATTTTGGCTCAGTCTACCAATTCACTTTATTTGACTGTCTCGTGCTATATTTGTTAACACATTGTCAAAAACATTTCAAAAAGCTCGAATCTGAAATAATTTATCCGATAGATAATGCTATTTTGATTGAAGTGGGGTATGATTGTTATACAGTGCCGCTCACTTGAATAGAACCCCCCTGCAAAATTGTTTTCAAACTCCATTTTTTTCGAATTATACAAGATATGAAGTTTTTAAGTTTTATTATATTTTGCTTCATGTGTTTGGAGTAAGCATAGTCATTCATTTGTATTCAAATCCAATTTGTATAAGAATTATACCAGGAAAACAAAATAAAGTCAGAAATTGAAGTAAAAAATTTGGCTCATTTAAATAGAACCCCCCTTTAAAACTTCGGAATACAGAAAGATTGTATTAGAATATCGATGCATATTCGCTCTATATTAAAAACGAAGTACTTTCAGTAATACTCAGTAAAAGTATATCACTCCTGCTTTGGCAAGGATTCTATAAATAATCAGGTGTAATGCCTAACAAAGCTTGCTTTTTTCTTTCGGTAAGTTTATTTTTGGAAGCGTACTGTCTCCTTTAGTCGTATATTTTTTTCGCATAAGTCATTCCCATACATTTTAGAGAATATTTACCACCGTAGAATATGACGGCCCCTCAAGGATATCCGCATTTCTTTTCAAAAATTTAAGTTTTGATGACTCCAAGTGTACAAAAGTTTATAAAATCGTGATGAAATTACCACTCGGGATATCCGAAATTGCTTCTCTCTACTGGAAATGCCTGTTTTAGAACTCCGTTGTAAATTGTTGTGAGCATATAGGGTGAAAGAAATTGACGCCCAAGTCCTTCATAATTAGTAATGCGTTCTAGAACCATAAAACCACATTCATCGCTACAGAAACAATTTAGAAGATGGTCTTCCATTCAATAGACGCGAAAACAATAGTTATATATAGTTATGCAATTGTTTACCTAATGAGGAGAGTCCTTAATAATTATGAAGGACTTGGGCGTTAATTTCTTTCACCCTAAATGCGCACGACAATTTACAAAGGAGTTCAAAAACAGGTATTTCCAGTAGTGAGAAGCATTTTCGAATATCCCGAGTGGCAATTTCATCACAATTTTATAAACTTTTGTACACCTCGACCCAGCAAAAATTTTTAAATTTTTGAAAAGAAATGCGGATGTAATGTAGGGGCCGTCATATTCTACAGTGGTAAATATTCTCTAATATGTATGGGAATGACTTATGCGTAAAATATACGACTAAAGGAGACAGTACGCTTCCAAAAATAAACTTGTTGAAAGAAAAAAGCAAGCTTTGTTAGGAATTACACCTGATTATTTAAAGAATCATTGTCAAAGCAGGATGTACGGGTGTGTCCCTAATCAGGAGGGATATACTTTTACTGAATATTACTTAAAGTACTTCGTTTTGAATATAGAGTTAATATACATACATCGATATTCTAATACAATCTTTCTGTATTCCCAAGTTTTAAAGGGGGGTTCTATTCAAATGAGCCAAAGTTTTTACTTCACTTTTTGACTTTACTTTGTTTTCCTTGTATAATTCTTATACAAATTGGATTTGAATGCAAATAAATGATTATGTTTACTCCAAACACATGAAGCAAAATATATTAAAACTTAAAAATTCATATTTTGTATAAATCGGAAAAAAAATTGACGTTGAAAACAATTTTGCAGGGGGGTTATATTCAAGTGAGCGGCAGTTTATGTATCATCAATTCAACCTACACACGTTCCAATTTTAGATATTGAGTATATTACTTACTTAGTTAGCTGGCCCATTACAGAACATTTGTTCTATAAGCCGAACTAACAAAAGATCTCCAATTCTCTCTGTTTACTGCTTCGCTTTCCGGAATACCGCGCCTTTTCATCTCTTCATAGATTTGTTTGCTCCATCTAAGCTTAGGCCTGCCAATTCTGCGTGCACCACCATGTGGCACGTTCATCCACTTGTTTGCGCCATATATTCTTTGGCCTGTCAATTCTGCGTGCACCGCCATGTGCCCCGAATTTATACGCATTCTTAGCGGTTCATCATCGCTCATTCTTATGATATGGCCTAGCCAACGCAATCGTTGCATCTCGATATGTTTATCTATACTGATGTTGTTGTATAGCAGATATAGCTCGTGATTCATACGACGTCGATATTCACCGTCAAAGCAGATCGGTCCGTAGATCTTTCGAAGAATTTTTCTCTCAAACACGCCAAGCACTGCCTTATCTGCTTGCGCAAGTACCCAGGCTTCGGAACCATACATCAGAACGGGTAGTATCAGTGTTTTGTAAAGCGTTGTTTTTGTTTGACCAGATATGGCTTTATTCCTAAACTGCTTACTCAGACTGAAGTGGCATCTATTGGCCAACACTATTCTTCTTCGTATTTCACAATTGATGTTGTTGGTTGTGTTTACGGCGGTGCCTAGGTAGACGAAGTCCTTTACTACCTCAAAATTATAGGACCCAACGTGGACAGTTGGCCAGATCTCTACGGACGCATTGCGCGACAACACCATCACTTTGGTCTTCTCGCCGTTTACCGCCAGACCCACTTTAGCAGATTCCCATGATGTCAATGTCGTCAGCATAAGCAAGTAACATATAGCTGTTCGTGTAAATTGTTCCACTTCTTTTGACCTTCTCGTCTCGTATGACCTTGTCCAGCAGGATTTTGAAAAGATCACACGACAGGCCGCCTCCCTGTCTGAAATCTCTTTTGGTAATAAACTCTTCGGAAAGGTTCTGTCCTATTTTAACCGAGGACCTAGTATCAGTTAATGTCATTCTACAAAGTCGAATGAACTTTGCAGGAATACCAATATCAGACGATATTCCTGATCATACCATGGATTCCTTGGTGGAGGTCTCTGGTATCCAAGTATGGATTTTGAGGCAGTTTGCATGGAGTGGGCAATGATTTGCCATTGCGCTGATATGTTATCGGGATGAGGAGTGCTTTGATTAAGCAATTGGGCTAGTTAAGTGGAATATGCTGTGGCTATCTGTTGTGATTGCATCTTACCGATGTCTAACTTTCGTGTTGTGTATGTTCGTACTTTGTTTGCTACGTTTAAGCGGGTGCGTTTCCTTGCTGCAACTAGGTAGTGGTCCGAATTAATGTTTGCGCCTCGGAACGATCGTACATCCAACACGCTCGATGTATGTCTTCCATCTATCACAACATGATCAATTTGAGTTCTTGTTTTCTGATCGGGAGACAGCCAGGTGCTCTTATGAATATCGAGATGATTAAATCTGGTACTGCTAACTACCATGTTTTTTGCAGCTGCAAAGTCTATCAGCCTCATACCATTGTCAGATGTTTCACTGCGGAGACTGAATTTCCCGACTGTTGGGCCAAAGATATTCTCCTTTCCAATTTTGGCATTAAAATCGCCTAGAATGATTTTAATGTCATGGGCAGGGCAACGGTCATAAGTTTCTTCTAAGCGCTCGTAAAATATATCTTTGGTCTGTTCGTCCTTTTCTTCAGTGGGAGCATGAGCGCAAATAAAGCTGATGTTGAAGAATTTAGCTTTTATTCGAATTGCAGCAAGTCTTTCATTCACTGGGGTGAAGATTGATACCAGATTTTTTAGCCTCCGACTAACTACGAATCCGCAACCAAAGTCATGCTTTATTCCATATAAGTTCAGAATATTTCATGGAAGATGGAGAAGTTTGGTCCGGATTTTTAGAAAGCTCCAATATGCATATTTGGCCGATTTTGAGTATTTTTGGCCCTTTATACAACCTGTATCAAAATCCGATCAGATTGTCACAAATTTGGATTGGTTTTTTAGCCACAACAATGAAATGATAATTGTGGTTTTTAGAGAATTTTCGTGAAAATGCACCTTTGGCCCCATACAAATTACTATGAAACCAAAGATCGTTCGAGTGTACAAGTTAACGTTAACAAATGGAAAACAATTAGGGGGTAGACTCTTACAAAAAAAAAATGGTTCGCCCTAGCGTATAACTATCAAAATACGTAAAATCTGGTCGTACTTTCATATTGGAAATATAATAAACTGTGGACCTATATAGATATTTTTCTTCGTGGAAAATCCGAAATACAAATACATATTGAGCGGTATCGTAGTAGCTTCAAATTTTAGAACCAGCAATACCAAATTTTTGACATGTATAAGAAACCTTCATAATACCGAAAATCGGTAGGTTCCGCTCTATGGGGGCTATATCAACACGCGGACCTGTGCTGACAAATTTCTAGAAGAAAGTTTTGTAGGCCCAAAGAAGACTTAATACCAAATTTCAGTCATTTTGGTAAGATAATGTGTTTAAAACCTTCAAAATACCAAATATCGGTTAGTTTCCGCTCTATGAGGGCTATATGAACACGTGGACCTATACTGACAAATTTCTAGAAGAAAGTTTTTTAGTCCCAAAGAAGAAAAATACCAAATTTCAGGCATTTTTGTAAGATCATGCGGCTAAAACCCTCAAAATACCGAAAATCGGGAGGTATCGTTCTAAGTGGGCAATATCAAAACGTGGACGATAAAGCAAATTTTCAATACCAAACATCCTAGGAGTAATAGAAACTTTTGTACCAATTTCAACAGACAGGTTTTCAACAGACGGACGGACAGGCGGATATGGTTATATCGACGAATTTTATGCTGATTAAGAACTTAAATACTTTCGGTGTATGTACATCGGGAGAGACAAAAACTGAATAAGCCTTAAAAAAAATGACCTTTATCCCCTAATAACTTTTTATACACATGGAATCTATTAGGCATTTTACTTCTAGTGGCATTGCGTTGGCAGAACGAGAAGGACAAGACTACAATGGAGTAAAAAAATTAAAGACGACATCAAGAAGCACGATATGCCAAATTGAAAAAATAGAGTGGAGTGGAAATTTCTTAGTTCGGAACAATTTTCTGTAGAGGGTCACCTTACAAAATTAGGTTGTAATGAAAAGGTTTTCGGAATTCAGTACTTTGAATTCCAAATGATTAATTTGTTTCGAAAATTGTTTTTTCCAAATTTTTATCAAAATTGTCTGGAAATTAGCACTTTGGCACCCTAGAGAGTAGCAAACTTACCTACAATAGTTTATCCTATGTTATTCTTCATTTCTCACATTGTCTTTTTAAACCAATAGCAATGAATAAATGGAGTGTTTATAGACATCTAACCGAAAATTCTAAACAAATTGTTTGTGTACATGAAAAATACGTTTATACAGCATAAAGGTTCTTCTTTGAAATATAATTAAATTTTTCCCATAATATTATTAACAACGATAGCCATAAAAACTCCCACAAATTGCACAAAGAAAAAGCTGTGATCCTTGCAAATGTGGTGCAATCAATGTCCAATGCACTCTAGAGAGGTATGCTTATACTGCACCCTGCTCAAGAGGACAGCAATATGTATTTATGTGCATACGCATGAGTATGCTCGAAAATATGTGTCTGTGTAGGTTGGTTGGCTGATTGTTGGCTGCATATTTGTTAAACAAGAAAACATATTTGTTCTTTACAGAAGAGTAAAATAAAACCGCTTACCCCAACGTTTACGCAGTAAAACCCCCAAAACGCACATGTACAAACATACAAACATATTGTGCATATCCTGTAATGTTTTTGTTGGTCTTTATTTCTGTTGTTGTTGCTGTTGTTTGGTTGCAACACAAAGTGTGCAAATACGCCTGAATGTGTCCATTCTTTGTTTTTTAAACACTCTATGACGACCATCTAATGCAAAATTGTATATCGGCTTGTTAACATGTCTCTTTGTGTGTGTGTGTGTGTGTGTGTGTGGGTATGTGTCTGTCTGAATGTCCAAATATTTTATGGATGTATGTGAGTGTGTGTGTGTGGTTTTGGAATTCACAGTCAAATTATGCAAATTTCATTACGCAAACTTTTGCGTTAACATCTACAAACAAAAATGATAGACAGTCAGTCCTTGTCTCTTGCCCTGTCCCTGCCGCTCGCTCATCTACTGGCTTTTGTGCAAATCGTTACAAACTCTTTAACACTATTCTTCTTTACACAATTTGAGTTTGGATGTGCGTACTTGGTACACAGAATATGTGTGAGTGGTTGTGTGTGTGCGCTCCTGACATAAAATGACGTCGACCCAAGTCTAGTATTTTTAGAATAGTTTGCAGCCAGACAAATAACTCGATATGGACAGACATGAATACTTTTCATACATAAAATTTGATTGTATATGATTGCCTTATGGGGACCAGAGAACTTAGAACATTGGTTAAAGAAAGTAAAAAAAATCTGCAAAAAATGTTTATCATCATATTTTGGAAAAATTCATGAATTTATTTAATTAATCAGATAAATAACTTATATATTCTTGAATTAATTTAATAAATCTGTTAAATAACCACATGTTTACCTTTAACATGACTTGATGCTTTTAACCGATCTGGCAACTCTGTTAATTTTGGATATTGCTATAATTTTTTTTTTTTTGATATTGCTTACTTCTTATGTCATCTCTTGATTGACAATATTTACTTGTGAAACTGTATGCACATTAGGGTAGGGCGCTTCGCTTTTCTGATTCCTTGCCTACGGTGAAAATCGAGCCGCATGATTTTGAAGTTTTTTATTAGACTTTTGTCACGTTTTTTGAATATTTTGGCATATAACAGCCAAAACATTTAAATTTTTGATCCAATACTAAGACAACAATTTTATCCAGGACAATAATTAAGAACTCTCTAGTATATTGCAAAAGCATGTTTAAACATTGTCCCTCCTTTATTTGTTCTTTTATTGTCATATATGTATTTATGAAATTCCGGAATTTTATTCCCACCGGCGCACAGAGGATCCATTTGTGTGGAGAAAGTGGTCAAAAATATTTAGAGTGTAAAAATCAAGCCAATGCGCCGGTTACAGCTTTGTGCTGTGCGAAGAGTATTTTAAGAAACCACGAGCGTAACATTCTCCCCCTTTCCCCTCTGGAGGGGGTATACGGTGAGAATTGTTTTGTATTGTTAATACAAAATGACATGAACAAAGCTCCCGATTTCTCTTATGATCCAATAATAGGTTTGCGGAAACAAAACAATCTCCAAAACAACATAAAATCCAACCAGTTTAGCGGATTAAAAAACAAAAACATTTTTGTCTAAAAATTGGTAAAATTTTTAATATAGATCTTATAGCGTTCTTCCTGGAAGGCGCGTACCTCCAATGTTAGACAAGTTTGGAAGAAGATTTCTTCATCTTGCCACTGATGCCAATTATGTTGATGTACGTGGTCAGATAACAGAGTTATACGCTAATATATACAGAGAAACCCTATTCCTGGGCAACTTTAGTCAGCGACCCACCATTTATAGTCTGGCACTAGATGGCAGCTAATTTCAATAATGAATAATCTTAAGCCCATGACCTACTTTGGAAAAATTTTCCCGAGGTGGGCACTGGTGGGCATCATGACTAAAACCTTAGGTCTAATTTAAGTATATGATCGAACTGGCATTACAAAATACACTAAGAAAATATGCAGCTAACTAGAATTCCACTACACGCTAAAACACTATTTTTAATGAAAATTAAGCTATTACCTCCTCCTTCAAAATCCACTATAATATTTTGCTATACGTATTAGTTTCGCGATAGTTTGAATATATTTACTTGCACTTAAAATTTAGGTTGTACTCACAACAAAAAATATTAGTCAAATGTTACGACTTTTGAAGCTATTCTTAAGAAGATCGCGTTCGAATGAAACAAAAACTAATATATTTTGAAAAAGGTCCATGTCATAGCTGTCAGAGTTGCCAGATGTTGTACCAAAATTTTGACATTATTTTTTTTATTTTTGGCCAATGTGTGGATCCTCTGTGCGGCGTATGATTTATAATAATGATTTTATTTATGGTATAGTAGTTATACGCTACGGGGTATAACTGTAATTAATTCATCTTGTTTCATAAGCAATTTCAATGATTTGCTTCTAACTTTTATAAGTTTCATCGGCTTCATTGATCCATGGTCCTTGTAAACTTGACTTTCGCCGTCGAAAAGAAGATCCAGTTGTTTAAGTAAAAAATCGAGAACCTCGATTTTCACCTTCACCAAAAATCTTGGAATTCCTCTATCATGATTTAAAAAATCTTCAACAATGATTCCGACATTTTGTAGAATGGAAGGTAAATTTAGTTCTTTACAAACAAAACGATAAAGCAACCCACTTATATGCTAGACAGTAGTTTCGTATTCTAACGGCAGCATTGATATAATTAGCATCAAAGCCGAGGTAAACTGTTGCTTTTCCGAATTTAAAATGTGGACCAAATTTTTAAATTTTGGATATTTTTCTCGGAATGTGTCTTCCAGAAATGAAAATATAAGATATGTACATACTTGTAATTTTACCAATTTTTACACAAAATATTTTCTGATCATCATGTTAAATTGCAACCTACTTCTTTGTCAATAATTTTAAACATTACTCAAAATTTCGCGTCGATCGGACTATAGTTGCTACCTACAGAGCCGCTACAAAACCGGCTAAAATTGTTGTTTATGTTGACCTGTTAAGGCGATGATGATCGTATATTTTAAAATTGTTATTTTTCTATTTCGATACGAGCTGATTCATCAGAAGGTTTTTGTAAATGAAAAAGAATGTGAGAGAAATTGTCATCACAAACCATCAGGTGTATCTTGTGTGGCAATCTGACTATGCTGTTTTTGGTCCATTTCATCCACTAAATATTTTTCGATAGTCACAAATAACTAAAGGGGTCTCTTCTGGTCCGAACCCGACCTCGTGGCGATTGGTCCATAATTGCGGCCTGTAGTTTGAGGTATCAGTTACTTCTTTTACAGATCGTCCCATGATGTCTATATCATCAGCATAGATTGTGCCACTTCTTTTGACGTTTGGCTTTTCTAGAAGGATGTTGAAAAGATCAAACGAAAGGCTGTCTCCTTGTCTGAAACCTCTTTTGGCACAAAACTCTTAGGAGAGGTTCTTTCCTATTTTAACTGAGGATCTCGTGTCAGTTAAAGTCATTTTACAAAGCGGGATGAGCTTTTCGGGGATACCGAATTCAGACATGGCTTGGAATACCTTTGAACTCAGCAGGATGTCGAAGGCTGCTTTATAATCGAGGAAAAGGTGGTAGGTGCCGATCTGCATATTTTGGGTCTTCTCCAGGATTTGCCGCAGGGTAAATATCTGGTCAATAGTGGACTTGTCAGGTCTAAAGCCGCATTGGTATGGTCCAATTATCTCATTGACCATTGGCTTTAGTCGTTCGCACAATATCCCGACACGATCTTGTAGGCAATAGGGAGTAGAATTATGCCCCTATAGTTAGTTATAGGTGATAATACAGTCTTATCGCCTTTCTTACCAATCGTCGGGTACTCTTTCTTCCTGCCAGATGGTGCTAACTAGCTGATGAATACACCTTATCAGCGTGTCGCCTCCGGTTTTGAACAGCTCGGTTGGTAAGCCATCAGCTCCTGCTGCCTTATTATTCTTCAGCCGACTTATTGCTGTCTTTACCTCATCTTGGCTGGGCGGTATACATTAAATACCATCTTGTGGGATTGGGTCTGTGGTATCTTCGTCGTCTGCGCTGCTATTGGATACCAACAGTTTTGAAAAATGTTCTTTCCATATCCTGATCACACTATCTGTATCAGTTACCAAATTAGCTTGCTGGTCTCTACAGGAGGATGTGCCTGTGCCAAAGTCATCAGTTTGATGCTTGACTCTTTGGTAGAATTTTCGGACTTCATTCTGGTTCCTGTACATCTAGATTTTTTCACACTCCCGCTTTTTCATCTCCCTCTTTTTCCTGCGGAAAAGATGTTTCTCCTCTCTCCATTTCTCCCGATATCTCTCTTGCGCTACGCGTTGCTACAGATTGTAAAGTAGCCCTATATGCCGCATTTTTCTCTTCGGTAGCATCACGACACTCCTGATCATACATACCATGGATTCCTTAGTCGAGGTCTCTAGAATCCAAGTATGGATTTTGCGGCTGTTTGCATGGAGTGGGCAATACTTTGTCATTGCGCTAATGTGTGTTATCGGGATAAGTAGTGCTTTGATTAAGCAATTGGGCTAGTTGAGTGGAATATGCTGTGGCTATCTGTTGTGATTGCAGCTTACCGATGTCCAACTTTCGTGTTGCTTCTGTTCGTACTTTGTTTGCACCCGGTTAAACAGTGCGTACCTTTGCTGCAACAAGGTAGTGGTCCGAGTCTATGTTTGCTCATCTGAACGAACGCATATCCAACACGCTCGATGAATATGTACCATCTATCACAACGTGATCTATTTGATTTCTTGTTCTTTGATCTGGAGACAGCCAGGTGCCCTTATGGATGTCGAGATGGTGAAATCTGGTGCTGTTAACTACCATGTTTTTTGCCGCTGCGAAGTCTATCAGCCTCACACTAGCCTACGAAAAACATAATATCGCTGTATACAGGGCCTCTAGGAAAACCTTCGGTAAAAATGTCCAAAGTTTCGACAATATTCAGAGATCCAAAGTTTGGAACAAATTGGTTGCTACGTCTATGAGAAATCGTGTGGGGGAGGTACCGGAAAGACCTATAAGCACCACCTTCGTATTTCTTCTAATATTCCAAGAAATATTACAACACTCAAAGTGTGGACGAACGCAGTTTTCGGTTAGCTCCCTCCAGCCACTACATATGGTGCCATACGGGGTTTTTTACAACTTTGGGGCTGTTTTCTCAAGAAGTATGGACATGCCCCAGAAAAAAACTTTTACTGCCGTATTTAAGGCAGTGAATGCAAGTTGCTTCAACAAAAATCAAAGTGATTCGAGAGCAGGTCTTAAATTGAATTTATCCAAAATTTTGTGTGGGTAGTACCCGAAGGAGTGGACAAATATAACCCATATTCAAACCTGATCTATACCTGGTAGATATTTTAGGATGTGTAAAGTATGGGCCAAATCCGTCACTCCCATCAAGAGTTATCGTGCGCACAATTTTTCCGAACATTTTTGAACGTTTGTGGGGGAGTTACCTGAAGGAGTGGACCGATATGGCTTATCTTCGAACTTTAAGTTTGCAAAAATATTACGAAAACCCAATTGTGGAACGAATCGGCTGATCCGTTCGAAAGTTATCTTGCGCTCCAACCACTACACACGGTGTCATATGGGTTTTTGGTAACTTTCAGGCTATTTTCTTAGGAAGTATGGACTTGCCCCTGATAAAACTTATACCGTCTTATGGGGGGAAGTGGATACAAGTTGCTACAACAAAAATCAAAGCGATCCGTGAACAGGTCCTAAATTGCCGAAATTTTTGAGTGGGAGGTACCTGAATGAGTGAACCGATTGAGTCCATATTAGAACCTCATCTAATTCTGGTATAAGTTTCACGATGTCGAAAGTATGGACCAAATCGGTTACTTTCTTCAAGAGTTATCGTGCGCACAAATTTTCCGAACATTTCCGAACTTTAAACCATTTTCGAACTTTTAATACCCCATGTGAAGACCAAATACCACATTTCAGCCACGGTGGATTATTGTGAAAACAACCATCAAAATACCGAAAATCGGGAGGTACAGTTCTGTGGGGCTATATGGAGGCGTGGACCTATACCAAAAATTTCTGGGGGGAAGCTTTTTACCCACATCGAAGACTAAGTACCAATATCCAGACATTTCGGTGTGATTATGAAGCTAAAACCTTCAAAATACCGAAAATCGAGTGGGGGCAATATGAATGCGTGGGCCTATTCCGACAAATTTCAACGTTTAATAACCCAAGTGAAGAGCAAATACCAAATTTCAGCCATTTCAGTCTAATATTGAGGCCACAACCTTCCAAATACCGGAAATAGGGAGGTAACGTTCTATGGGGGCTATATCGAAAAGTGAGCCTATACCGACGAATTTCAGTCAAAAAGGCTTGTACTTCCAACAAAGAATGAATACCAAACTTCAGCCATTTCGGTAGGTTGCTGTGGCCACAACCTTAAAAATACCGCAAATCGGGAGGTACAGTTCTATGGGAGCGTGGACATATACCGACAAGCTTCTGGGGGAAAGTTTTATACTCCCAACGAAGACTAAATACCAAATTTCAGCCATGTCTGATGAATATTGTGGCCGCAACCTTCAAAATACCGATAAAGGCGTGGACATATACCGAAAAATTTCTGGGGGAAGGTTTTATACCCCCAACGAAGACCTACCAAATTTCAGCCATTTCGGTGTAATAATGAGGCTTAAACCTTCAAAATAATAAAAATCAGGTGGTACCTTTCTATGGCGGCTTTAAGAAGGCGTGGACATATACCCTCAAATTTCATATGGAACGTTTAATATCCCAAGTGAAGATCAAATACCAAATTTCACCCATTTCGGTGGAATATTGAGGAGGAACCGTTCTATGGGGGCTATACTAAGTCGTCGATCTGTACCGACAAGTTTCTGGGGGAAAGTTATATACCCTCGAAGAAGACTAAGTACCAAATTTTAGCCATTTCGGTGTTATAGTGAGGCTAAAACCTTCAAAATACCGAAAATTGGGTGATACCAGATATAGCCCATTTGCAATACCAAACCTCCTAGGAGTAATAGGAACTTTTGTACCAAATTACAAAACTCTGTCTTCAAAATTTCGAACTGTATCTTGATTTCAACAGACGGACAGATGGACATGGTTATATCGACTTAGAAAATATCCTGATCAAGAATGTACATATATACTTTATAGGGTATCCGATGAATATTTCGATGTGTTACAAACGGAATGACAAATTAAATTATAAAAACCACGGGTTCAAAGATATAGCTTTCTAAGTTAATTATTATGGACGCTAAAGTGATTAAAATGCGCGGGCATGGCTAGATCGACTCCGAATTTTATACTGGTCAAAAATACATATACTGTATGTGAATGGTCGTAAATGGTTATTTCAATGCATGGCAAACGGAAAAATCAGCATAATATAACCTCCGTATTGTGGTGGACGATATAATAAACGTTTTGGATCACTGTAGCTGCAGATAACCACACATGGGGAACACAAAATGTATTTGCGTACAAGTGAACGGATTTGAAAGAAATTTTTATTATTGTGGTGGTTATTCGTCCAATATCCTCTTTGTCTCTAGGAGAGTTTGCATACATACACATGTGTATGTGTGTGGGTGTGTTTGTCAGTGTTTCTATGATGAGGATATTGAAACAATAAATGAAGAGCAAAGCTTTCATTAATGTAACAATGTTTAAATTATTGTCTTCATCACATTTACTTTGAGACAAAAACAAACACACACATATGTACATATACACTGTTAGGCACAGAAATTAACTCAAGCATCCACAAAAAAACTAAGGACAAATGGAAAATTTAAATTTGAAAATTTCAAATACAAAAAAGAAAACTTTAAAGAATTGCAAGAGTTTTGTTTTTCTTTTAGGTGACCTGTGTTTTGTCTTATACGCCGGCAATGACAGATTGCAAATCAAAGGATTGTTGTTATCTTCCAAAGATATGGCATCTCTATTTACTTGAAATGTGTTCAAGTAGCAGAACACCGATGTCTGTTGGACTGCCAGTCTGTCTTTTTGGACGACTGATGCTTTTCCCCTCAGATTTGTGTTTTCATTCTTCAAAGAATATTTTGTTGGGTCAGGATGATAGTGAATGTGATTTTAAGAGTTTATCTTTTTCTGCTCCTTTCATACTTTATTGAAATTTCCAGTGTGTGTGGTGTATGTCCGTCCGTCTGTCGATTGTCGTTTTGCGTTCATTCGCCGTTTTGTGTCATTGTTGTGTTTTTTATGTTTTACGCTTTAAAATGTCGACTGTATGCATATTCATGCCCTTAAGTCAAACTGAAGTTTTTTTCGTCTTTTCGTTTTGGTCTTTTGTTATTTTTTATTATTTGTTGTCTCCTCTGCCTTTCTTTTATATTGCTCTACTTTGTTGATGTTGTTGTTTTTCGTTGTGCTATTCTTTTTTTGTTTTGCTTGTCCTAAGACTAGAGTACGGTGTAGTGATTGTTAACGAGCACATTGCTTATGGTTGCGCGTGTGTGTGTGCATGCATATCAGTTGTAGTTGTAGTGGTATTAGTGCAAGAGGTGGTTGTTAATAAATTTTGTGGTATTTTGTGTTCTTAAGTTCTACTCTTGGCTTTGGTTGTATTTTGGGGACAATTACTTCGAAAAAAAAATCTGCACAGGACCAACAACACCCAACAGCTACAAACGAACATTCTAAACTTAAGATTTCATTCTTTCTTTTATGGCTATCATTTTTAAATCTTTAGCTATGTAAAATACAATGTATGTATATGTGAGATTTGTTTGTGGATATTCCCCGGTGTGTTGGTGTCACTACTTTATGCTTAGATTTGTTATGATTTGGGATGTTCATGTATTTTTTTATTAATCCTTCGGTTATAAAATTTGAAATATTGAAACAAATTTACCCTCATAAAAATCTTAAGACATTGTTGACTACCGCATGGGTATACGACTAAAATATACGTGTGGGTTTAATAAACCGATTTAAAGTGACATTAGGATCCAGATCCCCATACCGTAAATCATACGTTTGTATCTTTAAGAGATATGGGGTGCCAAATAACTTGAACGGGGTATGCAATTTCTACTAAAAGCCAGAACCTAACCAAATCGAACAAGATGTTTATTTCAAAAACTTACAATCATAGGTAATAAGAATAACTTTAAAAGTACATAAACACGAAATTGTTGGAAGATCATGCAGAAGAGGAATAGTACAGCTCAGGTGGAAGGACAATTTTAATATGATGACTCAAAAATTTGGAATATACACCTTCCTTCGGACCACCTTTGCTGGTATAAACATTAGGAATTAACGTGGCAAGGTGGCGAAATTCTCGTGTTCCGTTTCCGGCCTTATGTCGGCACTGATATCCTCGTGGTTCTACTTGTACTAAGCAATTTGTTTTGCAATACGAATGATACAAAAATAACAAATGATCAGAAATATATCTATATATCAACATTTATTCAGCTGAAATGAAAGTTTTGATTTCTGGCTGCAGTTTTTCGTCGAATTCCTTGAACTTAGAAGGATATCATCGTAAAATATTATAAATAAAATCAAATTTCGTTCGTTGTTAATTGCATCAATTGAAAACGGCTGGACAGATTTGGATAAGTTTTTTTTAAATGTTCTTCATACCCAAACTTAGGTTTTTATGGAAAAAAATTTGACCACGCCCACTTTTTATACCCTCCGCAATAATATGTCATTCCGTTTGGAACACATCGAAATATTCATCGGAGACCCTACAATGTTTATATATTCTTGATCAGGGTAAAATTCTAAGTCCATATAACCTTGTCCGTCTGTTGAAATCAAGATACAGCTCGCAATGTTTAACATAGAGCTTTGTAATTTGGTATAGAAATTTCTATAGCCTCTAAGATGTTAGGTAATGCAAATGGGCTATATCGATCCACGTTTTGATATAGCCCCCATAGGACGATACCACCCGATTTTCGGTATTTTGAAGGTTTTAATCTCATTATCACACCGAAGTGGCTGAAATTGTTACTTAGTCTTCGTTGGATGTATACAACTTTCCCCCACAAATTTGTCGGTATAGGTCCACGCCTTCATATTTCCCCCATAGAACGGTACCTGCAGATGTCAGTATTTTAAAGGTTGTGTCCACAATAATCCACCGAATTGGCTAAAATTTGGTATTTGGTCTACATTTGGGTTATTAAACGTTCCATATGAAATTTGTCGGTATAGGTCCACGCCTCCATATAGCCCCTATAGAACGTACCTCCCGATTTTCGGTGTTTTTTAAAGTTGTTGTCTAAATATTCCTCAGAAATTGGTTAAATTTTTTATTTAGTCTTCGTTGGATGTACAAAGCTTTCCCCCAGAAACTTGTCAGTACAGGTCCATGCCTTGGTATAGCCCCCATAGAACGGTACTTCCCTATATCCGGTATTTTGAAGGATGTGGCCTCAATATTCCACTGAATTGCTGAAATTTGGTATTTGGTCTTCATTTGGGGTATTACACGTTTCACATGAAGTTTGTTGGTATAGGTCCACGCTTTAGTATAGCCCCCATAGAACGGTACCTCCCGATTTTCGTAATTCTGAAGGTTGTGACGACAATATCCCACAGAAAGACAGAAATTTGTTATTTAGTCTTCCATTGGGTTATAGAATATTCCAGAAGTGAATTATCAGTATATCCCCCATAAAAGGGTACCTCTTAATTTTCGGTATTTTGAAGGTTTTACGTAAATTGTAAAAGTTCAGTTTAGGACCATCTATCGAATCGCTTTGATTTTTGCTTTAGCAACTTGTATTCACTGCCCTCCATACGACGGTATAAGTTTCATCAGGGGCAAGTCCATACTTCCTGAGAAAATAGCCTGAAAGTTGCAAAAAAAAAACCCCTATGACACCGTGTGAGGAGGTTGGAGGGCAAAATAACTCTCGAACAGGTCTGCCGATTCGGTCCAAAGTTTGGTCTTAGTAATATTTTGTCCAAACATAGTTTAAGTTCGATGATAAGCCATATCGGTCCACTCCTTCAGGTACCTCCCCCACAAAAGTTCAAAAATGTTCGGTAAAATTGTGCGTACGATAACTCTTGAAGAGAGTGGCCGAATTGGACCATACTTTACACATCTTACAACATTTCGGATACATGTTCACTTTAAGACCTGCTTTCGAATCACTTTGATTTTTGTTGAAGCAATTTGCATTCGCTGCCTCAATTGCGATGGTAAAAGTTGTTTCAGGGGCAAGTCCATACTTCTTGAGCAAACATCCCTGAAGTTGTAAAAAACCCCTATGGTACAATATGTAGTGGCTGGAGATCCATTCTTTTTAGTATCTCCTACGCAAAACTTTTGATCTCTAATCCTAATCAACATTTTTGTCAGTTCAAACGCCCAAAATTCCCTAAATACATGCGTTTTTTTGGGAAAAAATTGTTTCAATATACACAGACTGAGGGTATATCTCTGTCGGCCAAGCCGACTGATACTTTTTTACTTGTTTTTTTATGTTTGTCGTGTTCCAAATTAGGTTTTTATGGAAAGAAAATTTGACCACACCCACTTTTTAAACTTTTTCACGGAATCCTGCACGTTCCCTGACCCAGGTGAAAATGAACTGCTTCTTATGTTGAATTTCGGAGGAGGCGAGACACCTCCTCTATACCATATATTTGCAAAAATTACGAATGTAACGAGATGTGTCTCCGACCTTACGAAAGTAGACCCGAACACGCCCACTTTTTTAAATATGGTATATCTTGAAAACTGATTACCACGCTTATTCTTTTCAATACATTGTACTTTTGAAACTACTGAACCTAATTTAATGAAATTTTCAGAAAATGCTTGTTGATGAATTTCGGAGGGCCTATTGTTTTAAAATCGCAGTATTTGCTAAACTTATGAACGCAACGGCCTGCAAATTAATTTGCTAGACAACGGCGGTTGTGCCCCGAATCAAATGTTCTTAGTTGGTGCCCGATGTCCCGACAAAGGTCACTTTTTAAATATATGCCGTGGCACATATAGGCACGAATTGTGGAGTTGGCACGGTACCTCCCCTATGAAGAAAAACCCTGTATTAATAAGCGTAAGATCTGTCCATCAGCAATGAAAAACTGTCTATCAAAATCCGATCCGATTTTAACCAATTTTTGTAGAATTCCTTTTTTAACCACAACAATGAACTGGTAAAGTTTTTCATCGACTGAACCATAATTGCGGCCTTTGTGAAAATGCGCATTTGGCTGAAATTTTTTTTGGATCGTCCTTATGTCCATTTCTCCTTAGATAATGGTCCTAATGACTTAAAAACCCACATTCGGCTAGTCGGCTAAAATGGTTAGTAAGCTAAGATTTCAGACGATTTAGCCACCTTCAAAAATTTCTACACGCCTGCCTCCCACAGTACATAATGTGGTAATACTTGGAATAGTCTTTGCGACATAAAAGGTCATCAGAACTCTAGCTGAGACATCCTGGGTAGATAAAAGCAAACATTAGTTACGACGTATAAGGCCATAATCCTTGACTATGATGCACCGGTCTGGATTTCATTACTCAGCGACTCACAATGGAGAAATTAGCAATTGAAGCAAGACCATTGGCTCCAACCATCAGAGTTGCAACAGGTTGTGTCCAGATTGCTGGCGTCTTATGTGGGGTGTCATCCCAACCATCACACACTGATATGAGATACAGCTTTCTGACACATCTGTAATATTCTAGCGCTGTCGCGAAGACATCCAAGGCGTCGTTCTATGAAAAACCAGTCACCGAAGCCATAAACTGCTATAAATGGCACACTTTCGGTCGAGGTAAAGTAATGTACCTTTACTTTCAAAATCCACTCCTCTCAATTTAGGTAAAATTAGCCTACAATTCTGAATCGATCTAGGTGATGTCATCACTGTAGCGTCCGCAGTAATCGAAGTTAAATGCTACATTTTTGCACCCGAGTGTGTTTTTCTATAGGCAGGTCAAGCTCAAATATTGACTGTATCGTTTTGGTGTAGTCCCATATAACGTTACCTCTATATTTTAGGAATTTAGAGTATTTTAGCTGCATTTTTTGTCCAAACTACTTGAGGTTCCCATTCGTGAAAAAAAAACTTATCCTCTAAAAATTTTCAGTATAGGTTCATGTTTTGGTATAGCCGCATATAACGGTACCTCCCGATTTTAGGTATTTTGAAGATTTAGCTACATTTTTGAACGAACTACATGTAATTTGACATTTGAGGTTCCCAGCGGTCCCAAAAAAATAATCAACATAGGTCCACCTTTTGATATGGCCCCATAAAACGATATCATTGATTTCAGATTTTTTATTTTAGATTTTATTTAATTTTTGGAGAAGACTTGATGTCCTTTGTCATTTCCCAGTGGTTAAAATTTTCCCCATAAAAATTGGAGACATTTTTTAAAAATATATTCTAACTTAATTGAATCTTCTTAAATTAGAAAAATAAAATGCATTTATCTGCAGAATAGGCCCAGGTCTCAATTCCAACAGTATTAGATGAATTTCAGGTATTGTTGCTTTCAGACTCTGATAAGACAGTATTGCCTTTGTCATCGGTGGCTAAATACTTCCGCAATTACGAAACACCATTTCTTAGTATATTGCAGTGATTAATTTGTCTCAAGGAGTTCCCGTTCTGTGTCCAAAATATCGTTAGAACTCGGCGGCAAATTGAGGTTCCATGGCATTTACACTAAAATGGAATCAGGCACTACTTTGGAATATTCGTGCGACGTTATAAGTCCAAACTTATAGTGGATGAAATTTGAAAACATTATTAAATTAGAAACAATTATAAAACTTTTTTCGTTATATTTAAGTTTTTTTTTTTGTTATTCTTATTTGAGTCACATCGGAGAAAACAATATAAAACTACCGAACTAAATTTGAACTTTGCCTTTTATTCGTTTACCAGAAACCGAATGTCATCCGCCTTTAAAGCCAATGTCTTAAACTGAGGTCAATAACTGCATATATCTTGCCTAGTAACCCACATAATGAAACTAATGAATAATCAAACATAGCATTTGATGATTTAATTAAATTTTAAAATTCATTTCACAGCACAACATCTTACCCATACAACCAACCAGCCCAGACCGACTGCCACTTGGGGTGGATATTTGCCAAACAGAAATATTTGGCATACCACCATTGAAATTCCTTTTCGGAAATATTTTTCAACAAAGCGAAAAAAACTTTCATTTACACCTGTGCAGGCAGAACAACATCAAAAGTATCCTCCTCTTCGTTGTCGTGTATGGCGGCTAACTGAGGCGCACACAGGAAGGTTGTGCAGTGAACAAAATAATTATGAGTTATCCGTGCTAATCGGCGACCATATAATCATGAACCGCAGCAACAACAATAACAACAACAGGACTGAAGACTTTTTGGTGAAGAATGCTTGAGCTTTAACTACTGTAAAGTTGGAATGTCAGTGATACGAAATGCCCAAAGGCATGCAAAACAATAAGAAAAACAACAACAATGTAGGAAGTGTAAGGCCAAACAAAGAATGAGAACAGGAACTTTAGTTCACAATGTTGCAGGGACACTAACAACAAATGTAATGCAATGGTCAGCCGGGCACGATAGTGAAACAACACCAAAATACCACTCACAGAAAATGAATGCTTACAGAACATGCTAAAAGAAGAAGACGAAAAAAAACGAAAGCTATGCGCTATGGCGGTAAAAATTGCAACGGGCCAAAACAAGCAAGTGCCAGGTTAAACTACATCACCCAGTATTTCGTATGCCAAGAATTTCTGTGTATGTATGTGCGGTACATGTACAACATTCCAAATCCATGCGATAGGGAACAGCGGTAAATTGTCGGCTCATTAGGGAATAGACTGAACGAATTCCCGGAAACACTCTATTAAATTTTGAAATCTAGTACTTTTCTTTTACATTTTTCACCATGAGATACACACTCACACACAAAATTTACACTCATACCACCATCCGTTGATTCTTAACAACTCTGCCAGACTGCCAGCAAATGACATCCTATCCTGCCGCCAAAAGCAATGCGTTAAAGTTTTCTTCATATCTATCAGGTATCCATTGAAAAGGGCTTTTTCGCATTTGCGTGTAACGGAGAAAACTGAACTTAATACTGTTAGCGCCATCTGTTGACAGCCATCGGATGATAGCAGCCATTTTGTTTTATGGTCATCTCTTTCTGGCAACTGTCAACAAAATAAGCTTCAATATTGTTAGAAGCTCAACTGGCCATTATGACATTTCGTACTCCCGATAAATATGGCTGACTCTTTTCAACTTTACCGCAATAAACGTTAAACTTACGCCCTACCAACACATTAGTCGTACTCTTCATTCCAGCGACATGATGTTGAGAGTCATGAGCGTACAAGTTCATAATGCTCATGCGCTCTCATTGGAAATCACTTGTCCATGGCAACGCCCCCTTTCAAAGAGAATCGTCTGGACATTCCAGTAAGAGTACTTTACCCCACACAAGAGCACACACGGTGCTCGCTGAGTTTGTGTTTTTGTGTACGATGTTTGTTTTCATTTCTTCTTCAGCTTGTCATTTCGGGGCATTTTATGAGGAGCGCGCGCTAAATGAAATTGTGGCGTTATTATCTTTTTTGACGTTTTCATTCTGTTCGTTTTCTTCACGTTTTGCTTTTATCACAAACTTGGTATTCGATTGCTTTCTGTCTTTTGCCATTTTACCGGCGTAAAAATTGCTACACAGCCCAGAGTTGTATGAGAGAATTGTGTTTGTAGATTAACAGAAATTTTAAAATTTTTATTTAAAATCTTAGTAAATAATAAAATGTTTTCTACTAAAGTTTCAAAAACTGCAACATTTCCGGTAATTGATAGATATTTCCCTGAAATGTTTTAAATATTGAAGTGAGATGCCAAATGTCAAAAAAGTTGCAATTTGTTGTGAAGAAGTTTTCTATGAAAATAATGGTGCCCGGACATAACTCCCAAAATTCGGTGGCAGTTATGTCCGGGCAGCAAAGCGGACATAACTCCCTGAAAACGCGGACATAACTCTCAACGAAATTTTTTTATTTATTTCAAAATTGTTATTATTATTTATTTATTTATTTATTTTTTTTTTTTTTGCTTAATTTTGTAATTTATAATTATTTTCCATTGATCTGACAAAGAATTGTTTTAAATTTTAGAGAAGAAGTTAGAATTTTGGCGGATTTGTTCATTTGAGGAGGCTTAAGTGCCTAACAACGCTAAAGTATCGACGAATCCCCCTGATTTCATAAAATTAAGTAAAAACGAAATTATAGGTTTGTCCTTCTACTCAATAATTTTTTACTAAATGTTGCTGAAATACTTTCTCTAGCAACTTTTCAGTTATAGGTACAACTGTTAAATTTCGAAACATTTGTAGTAATTATTACAAATTATTGAGTACACGGACAGGCATATGTCTGAGGTTGTCAGTAGCAGTTCGCTGAAGTTCGACGAAAACATTTCGTATACATATTAATTATTTAAATTTCTCAATCGCGATCAAAGTTCACATTTTTTGGGTCTTTTTGCGTTTTCACGGGTTTGCATGGAAACCACAAGTCCTATTGTAACGGGACTATAGAAAATGTTGTAGCAGTGAAAAATTAACTACAAGATTGACCTGTATGACTTTTTCCTAGAGTTTACCATTTTTGAGATGTAGAAGTTCAAACTCGGACAATGCACTGACCGTATCGCCTCCTTAGTAAAACAATGTCATGTATTTTCAGTGAAACAACATTTTTTTAGTCCCATTACGATAAGACTCTAAAAATGTGAAATTTGACAGCGATTTATTTGAAAAATCCCCCGGCGATTTATTTATTGTTTGATTTTTCTCATCTATGAACATTGTAGTTTCAAAATCCGCAAAAACTTCCCAGTAGTGGAATTCTGTAAATCATTTTTCGAGTTACCGACAAAAATCGGTAAAATTAAAATGCTTATAATGTCGGTAAATAACGACATTTTTCGCTAAATTAACAACCAAAATAAAGTCATCGTTAAATCCTATCGACAGCAACAGTGTTTATTGATACTTTTCATTCATAATTTTGTGTTTTAATGCTACCGACTTTTGTCGGTAACTTAAAAAAATGAATTACAGAATTCCACTACAGGTGTAAACACGTTTCATTTAAATTTAGTTAAGGAACACCGTGGGATGTAAATCTATATTTTTTAATTTTTTTTTTTTCAAAAATCAAAAAAAATATTTTCTTTTTGCATATTTAAAAAAATCTTTTTACTTTCTTAAATAGTGAAAATATTTTTAAAAAATTTCGCAATTTTTTAAAAAATATTTTTGAGTACGGCGCTTTTTTTTCAGAAAGTATTTGAATATTTTTACAAAAACTTTGTATTTTCTTAAATTGTGACAATAATTTTGTAAAAAATTGCGCTATTTAAAAAAAAACAAAATGTACTGCGGGGCTTTTTTTCAAAAGTATCTGTACATTTTTTCAAAAACTTTTTATTTTCTTAAATAGTGAAAATAATGTAAAAGTAAACAAAGTATCAGTCGACATTGCCGACAGAGATATACCCTAAGCCTGTTTGGATTGAAATACTTTTTTCCAAAAAAAAAACTTACGTATTTAGGGGGGTTTTCAAAACAATATTGATAGGATTAAAGCGTAAAAATTTGGGGGTATATCGATAGATGTGCCCGGACGTAACTCCCAAAATTGGTTGGGAGTTATGTCCGTGAAGCAAAGCGGACATAACACCAAAAAAAAAAAAAAAACGCGGAAGTAACTCAAAACGATTTTTTTTCTTAATTTATAAATTATTTCTTTGCTTAATATTGAAATTTAAAGTTATACGTTCTTTTAAATTTTAGAGTAGCAGTTAGAATGTGAAGGTCTAAGTGCCAACCAATACCGAAGTATCCAAAAAACCGTCCTGATTTCATAAAATTATTTAAAAACGAAATTATGCCCGAAATTATGTAAGTAGCAGTTAGTAGAAGTTTTAAATTGTAAAAATATTTGTTAAGAAAATCGCGCTATTTTTCAAAAATATTTTCGTTTTTCGGAAAGTATTTGAATATTTGTACAAACACTTTTTATCTTCTTAAATTGTGAACATATTTTTGTAAGTAATCGCGCAATTTTTTTCAAAAATATTTTCGACTTTTTATCTCCTTAAATTGTGAAAATATTTTTGAATACTTTTACAAAAACTTTTTATTTTCTTAAATTGTGAAAATATTTTTGTAAAAAATCGCTTATATTTTTACAAAAACTTTTTAACTTCTTAAATTGTGAAAATATGTTTTTCAAAAATATTTTCGCCTGCCGCGCTTTTCGTTTTCCAAAAAGTATTGGAATATTTTTACAAAAACTTTTTATTTTCCTAAATTGTGAAAATATTTTTGAAAAAAAAATCGCGCAATTTTTTTCAAAAATATTTTCGCCTGCGGCGCTTTTCTTTTTTCAGAAAGTATTTGAATAATTTTTACAAAAACTTTTTATCTTCTTAAATTGTGAAAATATTTTTGTAAAAAATCGCGCGATTTTTTTTTCAGAAAGTATTTGCGAATTTTAACAAAAACTTTTTATTTTCCTGTAGGCAGCATTTTTCGTTTAAAATATGTTTGAAGGCAAATTTTGAATACAGGTCGATTTGAGATGACTAAAACTTATTTTGTACTTAATTTTCTTAAAAAAATTAAAATAATTATAATTTTATTTATGAAATGAAAAATACATATGAACTTAAAGTTAATTTTTAATTTTTTTCTTATACATTTGAAATAAAAATTGTATTGAAATAAAAATCACTTAAATTTTAAAAACGAACATAACTACCATTGGGACTTATGTCCGCTAAGGGGGGTCGGAAATAGCACCCAAAAAATTTGGGAGTATGTCCGCAAACCAAGGCGGACATAACTCCCAAAATCGTTTTGGGAGTTATGTCCGTTAGGAGTTATGTCACGGCACCATCGATAGATGGGGCTTTTTTTAAACTGAGTTTCGACAATATTTAGAGTACCATTTTAGCGAATATTTTCGAACTTCTGTGGGGGAGGTATCGGAAGGTCCACTCCTTCCTCCTTCGAATTTCATCTAATATTCGAAGAAATACTACGATATCCAAAGTGTGGACGAACGCAGTATTCAGTATGAGCCCTCCAGTCACTACATATGGTGTCATAGGGGGTTCTTACAACGTTCGTTCTTTTTTCTCAAGAAGTGTGGACTTGCCCTTGAAAAAACATTTACTGTCGTAATTGAGGCAGCGCATTCAAGTTGCTTCAGCAAATCAAAGTGATCATAAAATATTTAAAAACGAAATTATGCCCAAAATTATGTAAGCAGCAGTTAGGAGAAGTTTTAAATTGTAAAAATATTTGTTATGAAAATCGCGCCATTTTTTCAAAAATATTTTCGTTTTTCAGAAAGTATTTAAATATTCGTACAAACACTTTTTATCTTCTTAAATTGTGAACATATTTTTGTAAATAATCGCGCATTTTGTTTTTTCAACAATATTTTCGACTTTTTATCTCCTTAAATTGTACAAAAATTTTTTTGAATACTTTTACAAAGACTTTTTATTTTCTTAAATTGTGAAAATATTTTTGTAAAAAATCGTTTATATTTTTACAAAAACTTTTTATTTTCTTAAATTGTGAAAATATTTTTGAAAAAAATCGCGCAATTTTTTTCAAAAATATTTTATTTTCTTAAATTGTGAAAATATTTTTGAAAAAAATCGCGCAATTTTTTTCAAAAATATTTTCGCCTGCGGCGCTTTTCTTTTTTCAGAAAGTATGTGAATAATTTTTACAAAAACTTTTTATCTTCTTAAATTGTGAAAATATTTTTTTAAAAAATCGCGCGATTTTTTTTCAGAAAGTATTTGCGAATTTTAACAAAAACTTTTTATTTTCCTGTAGGCAGCATTTTTCGTTAAAAATATGTTTGAAGGCAAATTTTGAATATAGTTCGATTTGAGATGGCTAATACTTATTTTGTACTTAATTTTCTTAAAAAATTTAAAATAATTATAATTTTTTTTTATGCAATGAAAAATACATATGAACTTAAAGTTAATTTTTAATTTTTTTCTTATACATTTGAAATAAAAATTGTACTTAAATAAAAATCACATAAATTTTAAAAACGGACTACTAACTACCATTGGGACTTATGTCCGCTAAGGGGGAATGGAAATAGCACCCAAAAAATCCCAAAATCGTTTTGGGAGTTAAGTCCGTTAGGAGTTATGTCACGGCACCATCGATAGATGGGGCTTTTTTTAAACTGAGTTTCGACAATATTTAGATTACCATTTGAGCGAATATTTTCGAACTTCTGTGGGGGAGGTATCGGAAGGTCCACTCCTTCCTCCTTCGAATTTCATCTAATATTCGAAGAAATACTACGATATGCAAAGTGTGGACGAACGCAGTGTTCGGTCAGAGCCCTCCAGTCACTACATATGGTGTCATAGGGGGTTTTTACAACGTTCGGTCTTTTTTCTCAAGAAGTGTGGACTTGCCCTTGAAAAAACATTTACTGTCGTAATTAAGGCAGCGAATGCAAGTTGCTTCAACAAATCAAAGTGATCCGAGAGCAGGTCTTAAAGTGAATTTATCCAAAAATGTGTGTGGGAGGTACCCGACGGAGTGGACAAATATAGTTCACATTTGAACCTGATCTATATCTGGTAGATAAATTAGGATGTGTAAAGTATGGACCAATTCGGCCACTCCCTTCAAGAGTTACCGTACGAACAATTTTTCCAAACATTTTTGAACTTTTGTGGGGGAGATACCTGAAGGAGTGGACCGATATGGCTTATCTTCGAACTTAAACTACGTTTGGACAAAATATTACTAAGACCGAATTTTGGACCGAATCGGCAGATCCGTTCGAGAGTTACTTGCGCTCCAACCACCTCACACGGCGTCATAGGAGTTTTTTGCAACTTTGGGGCTATTTTCTCAAGAAGTGTGGACTTGCCCCTGATGAAACTGGTACCGTCATATAGAGGGCAGT
Organism: Musca autumnalis; assembly: GCF_047663935.1. Lineage (NCBI taxonomy): Eukaryota > Metazoa > Arthropoda > Insecta > Diptera > Muscidae > Musca > Musca autumnalis. The sequence continues at coordinate 16,150,501 of NW_027411977.1, read as the reverse complement.
GAATACAAGTTTCTAAAACAGAAATCAAAGCGATTCGAGAGCAGGTCCTAAACTGAACTTATCCCAAATTTTGTGTGGGAGGTACCCGAAGGCGTGATTGAGTCCATATTGGTAACTCATCTAAGTCCGGTAGACATTTCATTTGCAAAGTATGGATCATATCGGTTGCTTCCTTCAAGAGTTATCGAACTTTTGTGAGGGAGGTACCGGAGAAGAGTGGACCGATATAACCCATTTTCGAACTTAAACTGAGTTTGGACAAAATATTGCGAAATACAAATTGTGGATCGAATCGGTTGATCCGTTCGAGAGTTTTCGTGCGCTCTAGTCAGCCAGACAGACAGACGGACGGACATTGCTCAATCGACTCCAAATTGTCTGAAACACATTTCGTCCAAACATACTTGGGGTCTAAAACCATTATTTCGATGAGGCACCTTTTGCTATAACAGATATTGTGCTTATTGTGGTTTTGTTAGATTTGCCTTTAAGTTTGCCTTTTCAGGTACTACATTTTAGTGACATTTCAATTTTAGGGGACTAGAGCTTTAAACAAAGTTTTGCTTTTACAGAATAATGCCTGAGAGTGACCTGTTTCAGTCCATATATACTTTTGTACATTTGCAGTTAAAATAAATGTAAATTTTCCCATATCATTAAGCCAATATGAACTTAAACTAAGTTTGGACAATATATTACGAAGGCCAAACTTTGGACCGAATCGCCTGATCCGTTAGAAAGTTACCATGTGTTCCAGCCTCTATACATGGTGCCGCAGGGGTTTTTAAAGTTTTTCGTCATTTTCTTAGGAACTATGGACTTACCCCTGAAAAATGTGTACAGTCGTAATGGGGGTAGCGATTACAAACTGCTACAACGAAAATCAAAGGGATTCGAGAGCAGATCTTAAACTGCAATTTCCGAAAATTGTGTGTGGAAGGTACCCGAAGTAATTGACATATTCGAACCTAATCTATGTCTCGTAGAAATATTACGATGTGCACAGTATGGACCAACTCGGTTACTGCCTTCAATAGTTATCGTGTACACCATTTTTGCGAAAAGTTTGGAACTTTTGTGAGAATTTACCCGAAAAAGTGCGCCGATATGGCTTACCTTCGAACTTAAACCAAGTTCTGGCAAAATATGAAGTGCAAAATTTGGTTAAAATCGGTCTATCCGTTCGAGAGTTATCGTGCGCACCAGTCTGACAGAAAGACGAAGGATATGGCTAAATCGACTCCAAATTGTCTAATATGAACTTCGTTCAAACCAGGGCTGCGGAGTCGGAGTCTGGAGTCGGAGTCTAGCAAATTTTCCTGGAGTCGGAGTCGGAGTCTGGAGTCGTTAAAAAAAAACTCGACTCCGACTCCGCGCAAAATGTTTTTTTCTACATTTATCAAAAGAGTTTTTATTTTTTTATGATAGAGAGATTAACTTTATTAACATTTTGATAAATCGTTTATTCATTTTATAGGAAATCTATGAGTAAACTTGTAAGCAAAGGATTTATTATATTTAGTAATGTTCCATGACAAAAGAATTATAATTGCATCTTTCAATATGAATCGATTTCTTAATATACCATCACATTTATGACAAAACTTATATACACTCTGGAATACTAGTTTTACATCTCACATATTTATACTTCACAATATAATGTGGAAAAAGTATTATAAGTTTATTTTGTCCACAATTAAGGGGTTATGGTCACTTATTGTGCACGAAAAATGAAATTTTTCATGAATTTTTACAAGTAATCTACCAATTTTTTTCAAAAGATATTGTTTTCATCTGATTTATAATACCTTGAGCTACTTTCAGAATTTTTTTTTTGTTGAAAAATATTGCACAGTTTTCTGACAAATGGCCACCTACGAAACACTGTTTTTACTAAAGCAGTTTGCGGTGACCACTGAAGCTCGAAAACGAATAAACCGATCAGCATATGTTTTTGTGGGATCATTAAGAATCGTGTAATCGTGTATTTAAGCGAAACGAATTAAAAAAATATGCATTAAAAAAAAAGGGAACTGTATAAGTCAAAATTTCGCTTTCGTAAAATCTGTAAGTAACAAATTACTGTTGGCATACCCATCTTCATATTTCGACAAAATAAAACGAAAAAGATATGTGACCCGTCCCACAGAGGGGAAATTTGTGTTAAAAGTTGATCAAAAGCCCGAGAAAGCTCATTTATAGTCCGATTGATATAAAAATTTGCACAAAGCATATTTTCTGTACAAGGATTAATCCTATAGAAAATAATGAAAATCGGTCCAGATTTGGATACAGCTTCCATATATATTCGCATCTGATATGAGATAAAAATGCACCAAAATCACTGAAATTTGACACATCCTAAAAAACATTGAGCCAATTTTCAAACAAATCGATACAGATGTATATATAGTCCAATATACATATATTTCATTCCAAATTTTATTTTTTGAAACTTACTTAAATTAAATTTTTCTCAATTCACATGAGAAAAGCCGTGAATGTTTCTGAATAATGCAAACATATTTGATAGGTGTTGCTTTAGTTTGATAAATTAGAGCCCCGGTTATAACGCGGAGCAAAATTTAGTGTGAGCAAACCTTTCAATTCCATATATTTCATATTTTAGTTGACAAAAATTAGATTTTTTCGGAATGGCGCAAATATGCGCAATTTTTTATGATTGAATCTGATATTTGGGGCTCAATCGCATAAAACATTAGAAGAAACTATGGTCGGGAAATGACGGGGAAATAGACTTTTTCACTATTGAAATTGTAGTAATCTTAAAAATGATCATAAACAATTTTCATAAAGAGGATATGTATTACCATTATTAAAGGGCAAAGATGTAAAATCAATCTGAAAATTTTAAATGCTAATCTTGTTCGGAGACTGTACAAAAACAATAAATCTTGAAAAATATTAGTTTTCGCGAAAATAATGTCATTTTAATGTTCACCTAATTTAGTTAGTTTTCGAAAATTTACTTTTTGTTTTCAGTAAGGCTGAGTTCAATCGACTGCTGCATTGGATTGGTTAATCTTACAAAGTCGAGGATGGTTATAGCAAATGTAGAAAAGAGTCTGGTTGCCGTTTATCAACATTTTTTCATAAAAAAAAACGATTTTCATATTTTGAGTTTTGAGCAACTTTATGCCAATGTCTACCCTCTGTGCGTCCGTACAAAAAAAATTTAATCAAACTCGTCAGTTCTACTTGTTTTTGTTTTAAATTGATAATCGGAGGGTATACTCGTACATATATTTCGGCAAAATTTACTGAAACTTTCTAAATTCTTTCTGTTGTTGTTGTTCTTTTTGATATAAGATACAGCAGATTCAATACGGAACATCAATTTTACATCGCATTGCATTACAAATTGTCTTAGAGAAAAGAACACATAAGCATATATGGTCCTAGTATAGGAAAAGTTGAAAAATTTAGCAAATTTTATTAATTTTTAGTGGTATAGGAAATTACCCTCGGAGTCGACTCCGGAGTCGGAGTCGTGACAAAAAACTGGCCTGGAGTCGGAGTCGAAGGAAAAATGGCTCGACTCCGAAACCCTGGTTCAAACATACTTGGTGTCTAAAACAGGCCTGCTCACACTAATACAAAACTATTTTGTTCTTGTGTTGGTTTTGAAACACAACCCACCACATTGCTACACGGTGCTCTTGAAACAATTTTAAATGGAAAATGCTTACACCTCGGACATTTTTGCGGATTCTGAAACTACAATGTTTATAGATGAGAACATTCAAAAAACAAAAAAAATCGCCGGAGCGCTTTTTAAATAAATCGCGATTTAAGTTGACATTTTTAGGGGTTGTTTAGGTTTTCGCGATTTTGCTTAGAAACCACATTTCCTATCAAAATGGGACTAAAACAAATGTTGTAGATATGAAAATTCTCTACAAGATTGACCTTTACGATATTCTCGTCGGTTTTACCGTTTTTGAGATATAGAAGTTCAAATTGGGACAATTCAAATTCAATTTAATTCTGTATCGCCCCCTTATAAAACAATGTCATGACTGCAAATTCCCAACTTAAACTTATATATCTAAAAAATGTTACAACTAAGGATAATTTACTTAAGCCAGTCTTGTAGAGAATTTTCACAGCTTTAAGATTTTCTCAGGTCACATGTCGATACGACTTACCGTATTCAAGCAAATTCGCGAAACCCTAGCAAAAAAAACTAAAAATGTAAACTGAGCTTCCTTATCTCAAAAATGGTACAAGCTGGGAACAAATGATAAAGTCAATCCTCTAGAGAATTTTGACAGCTACAACATTTTCTTTAGCTCCATTTCGATTGGACTTGCGGTTTTCAAGCAAAATCGTAAAAACCTAAAAACACCTAAAAATGTGAATTTTGACCGCGATTTATTTAAAAATCCCTACAGCGATTTTTTCTTGTTTTTGGATTTTTCTCATCTATGAACACTGCTGATTCAGAATTCACAAAAACGTTCCCTGTGTAAGCGGTTTTCATCAAAAGTTAGTTAGACGCACCCTACATGGCATTGTTTTATAAGGGGGCGATACAGTCAGTGCATTGTCCCAAGTTGAACTTCTATATCTCAAAAATGGTAAGATCTTGTATAGAATTTTCATAGCTACAATATTTGTTTTAGTCCCATTTTGAAAGGAAATACGGTTTCTAAGCAAAATCACGAAAACCTAAACAACCCCTAAAAATCTCAACTTAAATCGCGATTTATTTAAAAAGCGCTCCGGCGATTTTTTTTGTTTTTGGATTGTTCTCATCTATGAACATTGTAGTTTCAGAATCCGCAAAAACTTCCGAGGTGTAAGCACCTTCCATTTAAAATTGTTTCAAGAGCACCGTGGCTATCGAACACGATATCGTTTTGGAGTGTTTCTCGATAGTTTTGCGGATATTTTGTTCGAGAACAACACACGAGAATGAATTGAAAACGAATCATTCGTCGCTCAGTTTGTGGCAGGAAAAACTTCGATTTCGAATATCGTTTATAATATTATTAGCGAATGAATTGACGATAGTTTTTACGATAGTGGCGCAAAACATGTTCGGTGGAGTTTTTTCTTGTATTTGGTAACCCATCCATATGTTGTCTAATAGTCCATATTTACATTAGGCAATTTTCCTTGCGGCAATTGTCAGTTTGTCGGCGAGAGAGGGTGTTGAGAGGCAAAGGGTTACCAGATGCCTCACCTCTCTCTCCTTCAAACGGTCAATTGCCGCAAGGAAAATTGCCTAATGTTAATATGGACATATTATTTATATTGTACGTAGCATTTATATCGAAATTATTTGAAAAAAGCCAATGGAAATTTTATACATATGTATAACATAAAATTATTTTTTGAAACAAAAAAAATTTTCAAAGTAAAACATGTTTCTCGAAACAATTTTTCTTGTGAAGATATTATTTTGCATTTTATTTGTTCCTTTTCCTTTATCGGATTTTGGTTAGTAATTCTTTCATAATTTTCTCAAATATTTTACCAAATGACACTGTGCGGGAATCTCCATTTGAGCAAAATATACAACTCTGCTGATCATGCCGGCAACCATAGTGAGTTTAGAGCACACACACACACTTAATTTGCAATAAGCCGGCTTCATTTGCATGTTTGGTGGATTTTTCTTTTGTTAACTTCTTCAATTTGTTCAAATTTAAATGCAAAATTTACTGAGTGGGCCACAGTGTTTGGTTTGTTTACATTTTTCCATTTTTTGTTGTTGTTTCTTGTTTACACACATTACATATTTAATCATTAGCACATATTTACAAAGCATTAACTACCGCACATGCATTTCAAGTCTATTCCTATTCCATCGGACCAAGAATTAATTCATTATAATAATTTGTCCATTAGGAAAAACGATAGTATTTTTTTTTTCTTTTGAATATTTTAATTTTTAATTCTTGTTGTGGTTTGTTGCTTGCTTTGCTGTCTTATTGTCGCGTCGAAGTTGCCACTTTGTGATTAGCATATTTTCATTAATTTTGCTTTTATTTTGTTATAACTATTGGACAATTTTAATTGTTAACATATCTCGTGTGTGTGTGAGTTTCTGTTTAACTTTTACTTTTATTTTGATTTCCCTAACTTTGTTCTTTTTGATTTCTCATAGATTTTCTTTTGATGGCTAGGCCACACAGACGCACATGCATATTCATTGACAAAGTGAATAATGTATTCCGATTTCCGAAGACAGGAAAGAGATTATGTTCAATTATGTTAACAACGATTTACGAACTGTTAAATTATTTACATATTAAATAATGAACGAAAGTGGTTAACGATCAGTATGTATTTCAATAAGATTTTGAATTTAAATTTTTGTTGGAGATTGTCATTTGCGATTGAGATATGTCAACGAGCACCAATTTTATTTGATTTGTGATTGAATTCTTAGAGGACTGCATAATTACCATTTTATATATACATATATACAAATGAGTGCTTGTAAGATGGAAAATTAAAAAAATATTAAATGAACTAAACACACACCAAAGCAAGTTAAATAAAACACTGCAAAAAACTCAAAATTTCTTACAAAAGCCCTGACGTTTTGGTCAATAAAATGATTTTTCCGCGAACAAGTCTGCCGTTTAAAGGTTTGAAAATATGGTCAAAATTCAGAGGAAGGTAATCTGATATGAAAACAACCGCTTTGTACAGTTTCATACGTGCAAAATGTGCCTCATCGAAATAATGGTTTTAGACCCCAAGTATGTTTGGACGAAATCCGTTTCAGAAAGTTTGGAGTTGATTTAGCCATGTCCGTCCCCTATGACACAGTGTGTAGTGGTTGGAGTGCAAGACAACTCTCGAACGGAACTGCCGATTCGGTCCAAAATTTGAACTTCCCCCACAGAAGTTCAAAAATGTTCGGAAAATTGTATGCACGATAACTCTTGAAGGGAGTGACCTAATAAAGATCAGGTTTAAATATGGACTATATTTGACCACTCCTTCGGCTACTTTTCACACAAAATTTCGGAAAAGTTCACTTTAAGACCTGCTCTCGAAACACTTTGATTTTTGTTGAAGCAACATCCCAGTCAGCATTTTTTGAAAATTTTAATCAAATTCGAGTCTTTTTTGATCCGACTGCACGATTAAAACGCTAGAATATGAGCTCATTTTCTGATCATAAATGACTCCTTTGTCGGTAGGAAAACATAACCTCAGGCGACTCTTCTAAACAAATCACAAATGAGTCTTTTTCGAGTCGTATTTCAATCATTTATTGGTGTTTTATTGATTAATTTCGGACCCTTTTTCGAGTCTTTTTAGAGTCATGTTTATAATCATTTATGAGTCTTTAGGGAGTCATTTATGAGTCTTTTTGTTAGACGAAATAAATTAAAAAAATTTTATTTTTTATTCTTCTTTGTTCCTTTCCTTTGTTTTATAGTCTTTTCTGCTTTGTTATGTCTTTTAATTATCCTTTATGTTGCTTGGTGGTTAGTATACTGCTTCTTCATTTCACTTGGCAAAACCTGTTGTGTTGTGTTTGTCTGTACCTTTAATATTATACGTTACATTTATATCAAAATTTTGTAGAAAGTGTATATGAGAATTTTATTTTTTTATTTACAACCAAATAAAAATAAAACAAAGCAATCAGTTTTTAATCACCTAACTGTTCAAAATATGATCAGAGTATACATAATTATAATCACTTTTCAAACACCTGTATGACCCTTTTTTGATTAAGCATTTTTCAATCTTCCAGATGATCAAAATGTGACAATAAATAACAAAAAATTGTCACATTTTAAACACCTCAATGATTTATTTGTGATTGCTACACATTTTTTGTTGTATTTTAAATTGAACTCTTTTTAATCATTACAGGGAGTCACTTTCGAGTCCCTTTCTGATCACACAAGCGACTTAATCAATTTTTGATCACCAAAAGGACTCTAAAAAGACTCCTCCATGTGATTTTTGAAAAAACAGTCTTCTAAATGCTATCTGGGATGCATTCTCTGTCTCAATTACGACGGTAAATGTTTTTTCAGGGAAAGGTATGGACCTTGAGAAAATAGCCCGAAAAGTGTACAAAACTGTTATGGCACCATATGCAGTTGCAGGAGAGAACGACAACTCTCGGAGATCAACCTATTTGGTTCAAAATTTGGGCTTCGTCTTATTTTTTATTTTTATACCATAGTATGGAGGGTATATTAAGTTTGTCATTCTGTTTGTAACACATCGAACTAATCATTTACGACCCTATAAAGTATATATATTCTTGAGTAGGATAAAATTCTAAATGTCTGTCCGTCTGTTGAAATCACTCTAGCGTCCGCAATAATTGAGATAGAGTGCTGAAATTTTGCACCCGAGGGTCTTTTTTCCATAGGCAGGTCAAGTTCGAAGATGGGCTATATCGGTCCACTTTTTGGTATAGCCCCCATATAACGGTACCTCCGGTTTTGAGGTATTTTGACGTTCTACGCCATATTTGCAGACCGAATTAGCTATAATTTGGCAATTAGGGTTCCTAGTGATCAACAAACTTATACCCCAAAGGATATGGGCATAGGTCCATGTTTTGGTATAGTCCCCATATAACGGTACCTCCCGATTTTCGGTATTTTGAGAATTTTAGCCACAATTTTTAACCGAACTATCTGCAATTTGACATTTGATGTTCTCAGTGGTCATGAAACATCTCCACGAAACATCGTCAACATAGGTCCATGTTTTGGTACAGCCCCCATATAACGGTACCTCCCGATTTTCGGTATTTTGAGAATTTTAGCTACAATTTTTAACCGAACTAGCTGTAATTTGCCATTTGATGTTCTCAGTGGTCATGAAACATCCCCACCAAACATCATCAACATAGGTCCATGTTTTGGTATAGCCCCCTTATAACGGTACCTCCCAATTTTCTGTATTTTGAGAATTTTAGCTACAGTTTTTAACCGAAATAGCCGTAATTTGACATTTGAAGTTCTCAGTGGTCATAAAACATCTCCAACGAAACATCGTCAACATAGGCCCATGCTTTGGTATACCCCCATATAACGGTAACTCCCGATTTTCGGTATTTTGAGAATTTTAGCTGCAATTTTTAACGGAACTAGCTGTAATGATCGGTATTTTGAGAATTTTAGCTACAATTTTGTCTATTCAAAAGTAATCGTCAATATAGGTCCATGTTTTGGTATATCCACCTATATAACTGTACCTCCCGATTTTCGGGAATTTTCAGTGGTCACGAAATTTCTTCACTAAAATTCGTCAACAAGGGTCCATTTTTGAGGGTCTACATTGTTTTGATGAAACTACCCTCAATTTGACTCCTGAAGTTCCCTGCAGCTATAAAACTTTTCCGCCAAAAAATGTAAAGATAGGTTGACTCTTTTATATAGCCCCATAGGAGGTACCTTTCACCTAGCTGAAAACATTTTTTTAGATTAGATTAGATAACACTGTGCAACAAAATGGAGGTGAAAGTCTGGGGCACGGAAAATTACTCTTGGGGAAGAAAGGCCTTGGTGAGTATATTATGAACCCCGAAGGACAATTTTTTGTTAGAGACCCTGTGGGCCATCAGGAATTAGCGTTATATCTTTGTTCACTGTTGCTTAAGTGCTCTACAAAAACAACAAACAAAGATATAATGCTAATTCATGATGGCTTACAGGGTCTCTTGAAAAAACTTCATCACGCCATAACGCGGAAGTTCGACTCACGGCGCATCTGTCCTTCGGGGTTTTAATATACACACACCAAGGGCTTTCATCTCCAAAAGGAATTATCTCTGCCCAAACATTTGTGTTCACAGTGTAATTTAAGCAATAGTGGGAGACAGTAGGAGTCTATCCATTGTCGAAAAGTTGTTCCACCTAAAATTGTAAAAGGACCCTAATTATTACATTTTAATTAAGACTATTTTATGGTGGAGGGTATAAAAAGTTCGGCCCGGCCGAACATAACCACTTTTTACTTGTTTTTTTTTTGGAAGTTTCTGTTAGAAAATGAGCATTAACGGTCGACAACTTCCGTTACTTCCCCCAAATATTTAAAAAATTTCACTAAAATTGTATGCACAATATCCCTTGAACGGGGCAAACCAATTTGGTCCAAACTTTACTTACTTATTTAGCTGGCCAATTACAGAAAATTTGTTCTATAAGCCGAACTAAGGAAATATCTCCAATTCTCTCTATTTGTTGCTTCGCTCTCTGGAATACCGCGCCTTTTCATTTCTTCTTCCACTTGTTTTCTCCATCTGTTTCTTGGTCTGCCAGTTCTGCGTGTACCGCCATGTGGCCCGTAGTTATACGCCTTTTTAGCAGGTTCATCATCGCTCTTTCTTATGATATGGCCTAGCCAACGCAATCGTTGTATCTAGATACGTTTATCTATACTGATGTCGTTGTATAGCAGATACAGCTCGTGGTTCATACGACGTCGATATTTACCGTCAACGCAGATTTGCCTGTAGATATTTCGAAGAACTCTGCTAGTCCGCTTGTGCAAGTACCCATGCTTCGGAGCCATACTTCAGCACGGGTGGTATCAGTGTTTTGTAAAGTGTTAATTTTGTTTTACGAGATGTGGCTTTGTTTTTAAACTGCTTACTTAAGCCAAAGTAGCATCTGTTAGCCAATATAATTATTCTTTTTATTTCACAACTGATGTCGTTTGTTGTGTTTACGGTGGTGCCGAAGTAGACGAAGTCTGTCACTACCTCAAAATTATAGGAGCCAACTTCAACAGTTGGTCCGAGCTCTGTGGACGCATTGCGCGTCGACACCATCAACTTGGTCTTCTCGCCGTTTACCGCCAGGCCCACTTTACCAGATTCTCCTTCGACCTTCACAAAGATATCAGTTACTTCTTTTACTGATCGTCCTATGATGTCTATATCGTCAGTATAAGCAAGTAACGTGCCATTTCTCTTAACGTTTGGCTCTCGTTTGACCTTTTCTCTCCTAGTCTGAAACCTCTTTTGGTATAAAACTGTTCTGAGAAGTTCTTTCCTATTTTAACTGAGAATCAGGGCCAGTAAAAGTAATTTTACAAAGCCGTATGAACTTTGCGGGGATACCAAATTCAGACATGGCTTGGAATACCTTTAAACGTAGTGGACTGTCGAAGGTTGCTTATAATTGACAAAATGGTGGTATGTGTCGATCTGCATCTTTTGGGTCTTCTCCAGGATTTGCCACTGGTGGACTTGCCAGGACTAAAGCCGTATTGGTATGGTCCAATTATTTCCTTGACCATAGGCTTTAGTCGTTCGCACAATATCCCTGGCACAATTTTGTAGGCAATAGGAAGAAGACGTATGCCCCTATAGTTAGAGCATACAGTCTTATCTCCTTTCGTGTGGACGGGAAACAGGATGCTCAGGTCTCAATCGTCGGGTAAGCGTTCTTCCAACCAGATGGTGCTAACTAGTTGATGCATACACATCATCAGCGTGTCGCCTCCGGTTTCGAACAGCTCGGCTGGTAGGCCATCGGCTTCTGCTGCCTTATTATTCTTCAGCCGGTTTATTGTTGTTTTTATCTCATCTTGGCCGGGTGGTATACATTCAATACCATCTTCTGGGATTGGATATGTGGTGTCTTCGTCGTCTTCAGTACTATGGGAAAAGTTTGGAAAAGTGCTCTTTCCATAACCTTAGCACACTATCTGTATCAGTTACAAAATTACCTTGCTGGTACCTACAGGAGGATGGGTCTGTACCAAAGCCATCAGTTTAATGCTTGACTCTTTGGTAGAATTTACGTACTTCATTTTGGCTCTTGTACGTCTCGATTTTTCACACTCCTGCTTTTCCATCTCTCTCTTTTTCCTGCGGCTGATTGCAGAGTAGCTTTATATGCCGCATTTTTCTCTTCGGTGGCAGCACGGCACTCCTGGTCATACCATGGGTTCCTTGGTGGAGGTCTCTCCAATCCAAGTACGGGTTTTACGGCTGATTGCATGGAGTGGGTAACAATTTGCCATTGTGCTGATATGTTATAGGGACGAGGAGTGCTTTGATTAAGCAGTTGGGCCAGTTGAGTTGAATATGCTGTGACTATCTGTTGTGATTGCAGCTTACCGATGTCCAACTTCCGCGTTGTGTCTGTTCGCACTTTGTTTGCTACGTTTAATCTTGAACATACCTTTGCTGCAACAAGGTGGTGGTCCAATTCTATGTTGGCTCCTCGGAACGATCGCACATACAACACGCTCGATGAATGTCTTCCATCTATCACAACGTCATCAATTTGATTTCTTGTTCTTTGATATGGAGACAGCCAGGTGCCCTCATACCATTGTCAGATGTTTCACTGTGGAGACTGAATTTCCCGACTGTTGGGCCAATTTTGGCATTAAAATCGCCTAGTATAATTTTAATGTCATGGGCAGGGAAACGGTCATAAGTTTCTTCTAAGCGCTCGTAAAATATATCTTTGGTCTGTTCGTCCTTCTCTTCAGTGGGAGCATGAGCGCAAATAAAGTTGATGTTGAAGAATTTTGCTTTTACTTGCGAGTCATTCATTCACTGGGCTGAAGCTGGAGACCAGATGTTTTAACCTCCGACCAACTACAAATCCGCAACCGAACTCATGCTTTGTGTCATGACAGCTGTAATACAGTGCGTCACCTTTAGGTGTTGTTGTGACGCCTTTCCCGTTCCATCGTAATCATAAGATTAATATTCCATAAAATAGTTTTTCATTTTATGAAGTTTTTTGCTTCTCCTGTAAAATTGTTATTTTGGTTAGTTACAACTTTTGGCATTTGTAGTATGGGAATCATTACTTTTCGATATATATCGCGTCCACTATTAATTTCTTTTGGACACCGTATAGCTTAGACCATTTGGACCACTATGTCAGGAAGCATGGTCTTGCCCATGAACACTTCGAGCAGTTAAACAAAAATGTTGAACATTTTTTTTTTTGTTTGAAATTTTGCCTTTTTAGGGCGAAGATCATTTTTAATGATTTTTGTTAATTTTCTCGTTTGGAGTTAAGCTTAATGAACTGAAATTATTTGCAAGTGAAAAAGGAAAGCCAAGGACTCGAACCCACATAGTCACCAAATTACGTTACCTGGTTTCATTGGTGGTAAAGCAAATCTTCGGACGTATCGACTATATAATGGCTTCTCTGTCCTAGAACTTATCGTTTTTCAAATGCAAATGTGTTTTTGTATATTAACGCGGATACTTGGCCACAGAAATGTATTTTCTTCACGACAAACGCTTTTTGCGCTGACTTTGAAGTTATGAGTTTTGGCTTTGAACGCTAACACGCCATGACAACATTTTTTGATATGTTTTTCAAGGACGTGGGTTCAAATCCCAGCCGGGCTCAGCCTGTTTTTTATTTTTTGAAATTTTGCCTTTTTAGGGCGAAGATCATTTTTAATGATTTTTGTTAATTTTTTCGTTTAGAGTTAAGCTTGATGATCTGAAATTATTTGCAAGTGAAAAAGGAAAGCCAAGGACTCGAAGCCACATAGTCACCAAATTACGTTACCTGGTTTCATTGGTGAACATTTGTGGGGGAGCTATACTGAGGAGGAGACCGATATGGTCCATTTTCGAATATGGATAAAATATTAGGGGATCCAAAGTTTGGACCAAAGTGTTTACTGACTTCAACAGATATAGCGTGCACCTTTTAAGTGTCGTTTTTTTTTAATTTTTGGGGGAAGGAACCAGATGTTGTGGATCGATATTGCCCATCTTCTAACTTAAACTAAGTTTGGACAAAATATTACGAAGGCCAAATTTTAGACCAAATCGTTTGATCAGTTCGAGAGTAATAGTGCACTCCAGCCGGTACGCATGGTGCCATAGGGTTTTTTTTACAACTTTCGTTATATTTTCTCAGGAAGTACGCAGCAAAAAACTCATTACAAATCGACCTACTAACTCATTATTTTTACAAGGTCATGTCATCAAAATTCAATAGTTATTTTTTGGCCACTAAAAATATTTTTAGTCCAAAAATACGCGTTCTTGCAAATATTTATAAATAATAGCCAATTGTGAATTGAATATAAAGTTTAAAGTATTGAAACTGTTCTCAAATAATTGATGTGTACATTGTTTATGTGTATTGAAATTTGGCCGAATCAATTATTATCCCGTATCATAAAGATTTTCACGTTTAGTAGGTTTAAAATGAACAACAAAATTCTGTGTTTCCTTTCCACGAGGTTCGAGGTTTGACTATACTTATTTATCGATTTTAAAGTGACCAAAAATAAGTACAGAATTTTTGTGAAATGCCCTTTTTAATATAATGAGTTAGTAGGTCGATTTGTCCTGAAAAAACATGTATCGTCGTCGTGGGGGTAGCGAATGAAATTGGCTGCAAAGCGATGTGAGAGCAGGTCTTAAACTGAACTTTTCCGAAATTTTGTGTGGGGGGTACCCGAATTAGTTGACTGGTAGAAATTTCGCGATGTGCAAAGGACCAAATAGGTTATTCCCTTCAAGAGTTATTGTGCGCACAATTTTTCCGAAATTTTTTTTTTTCAAATTTTTTGTGGGAAGTACCTGAAGGTGTTTACCGATATGGCATATCGTATAACTTGATGTAGAACTTGGGAAAAATATTACGATTGCCAAATTTGGACCAAATCAGGAAATCCGTCAGACAGACGGACGGACACTGCTAAATCGACTCGAAATTGTCTGAAACGGATTTCGTCCAAACATACTTGGTGTCTAAAACCATTATTTTGATGAGGCACATTTTGCCCGTATGAAAGTGTATATCACGAAAATTGTCAATTATTTCATATTTCATTTAAGAAAAAAACGATAATTTTTTTTCGCGCTACATCAAAGATTTTGAATATGTAGGTTAAGAAAAAAAATCCCAGTACGAATCTGGTCGCGAGCCAATTTTTGGTTGTTGCGGACAAAAGTTATGGCGCTTTTATTTCGCTTTTTAAGAAAGAAAATATTATAAAAACGCTAATTATTTTAATAAGCACAATTGTTACAAAAAGGTTCTCTCGAAGTGACTTCAGCGAGTAGATTGCATAATACCTGCAAAATGTTACACAGAATTCGCGGAATGTACATAAAATTGATAAATTATTGAATATAATTCAACTTTTTTTCAAAATTAAGGCCCATTTAGTGGTCATAAAATTACATAAAAAATTGCTGTGGATCAAAACTTCACGGCGAATCAAATGAGATTACAATCATACAGATTGGTGTTATTGTTTCGATGTTACAGCCAAAATAAGCTCATATTTTGGTCAAAAAAAAATAATTTTTTGTTTGAAAAATATTTTTTCACATGCATTATGTATTAGAAAATATTGTATAAATCTATACGAATACTTCCTTCATTTTGTTTAATCTCCCAATAAAATAGACGGATTTTGCTTTATTGACATTTATATTAAAGCTTTCCCATTAGGGAAGGTAACTAGGTTGATGAGGATATATTTCAAAGCTTCATAAATGGAAATAGAGGTCAAATAACCCATTTTAATTTATATGCATTTTAAAATACGTGTAAATCGCGTAATTATCAAAATCATTTTGTCCGCATGTGATTTTCATGTACAGCAAGACCATATCTATTAAGTTGTATATATTTTTCGAAATATAATTTGGACTCTAAGATGTAGCATCGGCTGCATCTTAGCATTAAAAAACCTATAAAATATCGCTAATTTGCGCAAAGTGCATACAATTTTTGTCCGCATCCGATTTCAGTGTTCACCATTAAAATCTACATCGATATACAGTTTGTCAAGTAATTGTTTTCGAACCAAGAAAACTAAGATTTTCTGTATTAATTTATGAAAAATGACTGATAATTGGGATAAAAATGTCGGGTTTTTTGCAAAAAATAGTTGGTAGACTTATTAAAGACAAGATAGTATATATAAATAAAAAATTGACCCGCGTAGTCCAACAAAAAATAACGAAAACCCATAACTACATATAATTCAAGCTGTCAAATAAATGTTTTCAAAATTTAATGGAGGTTCCAAAAAAACCCATATTTTTGGTAAATTCTTGAAAATCATGACATTTTATGATTGTTATTCCTTAAAGGGGTTAACTACTAACAAGCCTCAATAATATTAGGCATAAAATATGCCTACTAGGAGGGTTACCATATGGACCAAGGGAGTACCAGGTCATATTACATGTAAACAGGGTCCTATAGGCCTTAAACCGGGAATATCTGAAAACTAAGACGTTTTATGAGTTTTTTAGTTCAAGAGGATGGACTGCCATCAAATACAATAAATATTACCTACAGGATAATTAGATCAGAAGGGTTGCCAGATCGACTGAAAAGGTACCAGGTTATATAAACAGTGAACGAGGCCACCTGGGCCCCGGAACAGGGCACCGAAGTTTGTTTTTTTACTTAAAATTAATTAAAAGATAATGACATTTCACTAAATAATCAGAAAATTCGCCGTAGGAGACCAATATTGCTTAGAAATGTATGGGGTAAAGGTTTCGACAATTTTCAGAAATGCATACTTCGACATATTGGACATATTTCGCGTACTCTGCAGTACTACTGTAGTATATTTTTAAGGGAAAACTTATGTTGATGGGTAAATAATGCTTCAGTGTTAGCATGGAAGCAAAAAAACTTGGAGAATTCCTCTGAACTCGCTATAAACAATTGAAATCGAAGGTCTATTAAAAATCAGCATAGACTGACAATATCTTATATATGCATTTCTAAGCGATTTTTGTACTTTTATGTCGTATTTTGGTTTATGTTGGAGAATTCCCTTATCCCTTTATTCAATTTGAGTTAAATAAACAAATTTTAGGCCCTGGTTATGGATCCAGGTGGCCTCGTTTACCGTTTATATAACCTGTCACCTTTTAGTAGATCTGGCAACCCCACTGATCTAATTATTCTGAAGGTAATATTTATTGTAATTGATGGCAGTCCATCCTGGTGAATCAAAAAAAACTCATAAAACGCCTTAGTTTTCAGATATACTCGGTGTAAGACCTATAGGACCCTGTTTACATGTAATATGACCTGGTACTCCCTTGGTCCATATGGTAACCCTCCTAGTAGGCATATCTTATGCCTAATATTGTTGAGACTTGTTAGTAGTTAACCCCTTTTAAGAATAACTTTCATAAAATGTCATGATTTTCAAGAATTTACCAAAAATATGGGTTATTTTGGAACCTCCATTAAATTTTGAAAACATTTATTTGACAGCTTGAATTATATGTAGTTATGGGTTTCCGTTATTTTTTGTTGGACTACGCGGGTCAATTTTTTATTTATACATCCTATCTTGTCTTTAATAAGTCTACCAACTATTTTTTGCAAAAAACCCGACATTTTTATCCCAATTATCAGTCATTTTTCATAAATTAATACAGAAAAATAGTAGTTTTCTTGTTTCGAAAACAATTACTTGACAAACTGTATATCTGTTTGAAGGCGATCAATCAAGAACCGTGGATATAGCATCAAACATTATTTTTTGGGATAAAATTAATGTAGCTTATTTATCAGTGAAGTTTTCAAATCTCTGTTTCCGCTAAAACGAAGATGCTGCACTAGTTTTTTCATTGCAGTGGAAACGATCCGCAGAAAACGCGATAAAATACGCGATATTTTCAGAAACAATTTTAGGTGATTTTTCTACTTTGGAATTTCTCGTAACTCGCGTTTTAGTAGATGGATTTTCACGAGGAATGATTTATTGGATCCGGAACGTAAAAAACTAAAATGTCCAATGGAGTACGAGGTATTCTAGGGACAATTGCAAATATTAGACCCGAAAAATAGAAAATTTTTAGAAAAATGTTCGCACAAAATTTCCGCATTTGGATGCAGATTTCTATGAAGCTGTGCAAACTACATTCACAATATACGTATCAAATAACTCAGAATCGCAAGTACTACAATCCTATATATGATTTTTTGAAAAACCTGTTTGCGGAATGAAATTAGAAGAAAATTTCAAAAAACACTGTAAATCTGGCTTCAAAATGTCAGCATCATTTAATGGTAGAAGCAGTTCAAATTTTGAAAAGTAATACATTAGTGAGATGATCCTTATTTAGTTTGCTTCTACTTTTACTTTGACAGGTTAATCGATAGAAGTGTGGTTTACTCACAAATCGAGAGAAAACAGAAAAAGACATAGGGCCTGTTTATGTATGTCGATAAGAAACTGAATGCGTAAGAAAAACTACCAAATTTGAATGTGTTTTTCAAATTTGATTTTTTGTTTTGAAGCAAAAGCAAAGGAAATATTTTTCAAAAACATTTTCGTTTCGAAATACATAAAGAGGGGGTTAGTGGCTTCAACCCATTGTTACCCATTTTTTAACATGAATATAGCCACAGCTTACACGCAAATTATCTTTTAATGCCAATATTTTTTGCCACGTCCAAAAACATTTCATTTTATCCAAAAATATTTAATTTGTATAATATACAATCACAAGTCGCGTTTTCTAAAAGGGTAAACCTTGGCTTCAGCTATGTTAAATTTTCAAAAATATTGGTTAGCATAAATGCTGAGGGTAATGAAAAATTAGTAAAAAAAAGTATCAGTCCTCATTACCGACAAAGATATACCCTCTGCCTGTGAAACACTTTTTTCAAATTTTTAGGATATGATCTTGCCGACGAAAATATGGATTTTGAAGTTTGGACAAATTATTTCGAGATCCACAGTTTGGACCAAATCGGTTGTTCCGTTTATGAGATATGGCTCGTAACATTTTAGAGAATATTTTCGGATTTTTGTAGGAGATGTATCGGAAAGAGTGGACCTATAAGCACCACCTACGTACTTCGTCTAATATTCGAAAAAAAAAAATTACGATATGCAAAGTTTGAAGTGTGTGATGTGTAAAGTGCTGCAAGTGCCGTCTTACATGAACTGACATTTTTCAAGACTAAGACATTATTGATTCATTCAAGTCATTCGCACAAACTCAGCCGAATGATTCAAATCACAGTTATGAATTAGTTCACGTAAGTCATTGTGTGATGGCTTGTATAGGCTTGACCACATCGATCACAAGCTTGATTGACTGTAAGTGACAACGTGCCATTTTCAAGCATGTGGTCACTTGTACGAATATTGTGATCATTGTGGTCGCTTGCGTGGTATATTGTGGTCGCTTGAGCGAATGTTGTGATAATTTGTGTGTGTGTTCTACAATATAAATATTGTGTTTCAGACGTGAAAAATGGAAAAATTTGGAAAATATAAATAAATAAAAAATAATTAAATAAATTAAGTTACAGTGTTTTATTTATAAATGCACTAAAAATAAAAAAATAATTTTTCTCTTAGTCTCAATAAGTATATTCCGCTATTCCGCTTCAGATGGGATCTACCAAATAAAACGCTAGCCGTTTATTGCCATTTAATATGGTGACCATATGTATTGAGTCTTAGAGAAAAATATTTTTTGTTTTTAGTGAATTTGAAAATATTTATAAATAGATTACAAATATAAAATAATAAATAAGCTCTGGCTAGTAGGCCTTAAGCTAGGACAAATATATTTTTTACTACTGAGAACCAAATAACCAAATTAGGCCAATTAAAACCGAAAATGTAGATACAAATTTAAAATGTCTTAAATCGGGTGGGACCATTATATGGGGGCAATACCAAAACCTGGTGAGGAAGTTTCTGTACCATTGTACCATGTCAATTCGAACTAAAAATGAGAATAAAATCCTCAAAATACTTAAAATTGGGTGATACCGTTATGTGGAGGCTACAGACCCACATTGGTTTTGGTTTCATATTCATGTATTGTCATCCAAATCTGAAAAGTGGGCAAAGTTTTAAAGGGACGACAAAAAAGTTTGAAAACACTCTAAAAATAACTAGTGAAAAATATACCACGGTTTAAAAATTGAAGAAATATTTCTTTATGTTATTATATATTTTATTTATTTTTTTCCTTTTAATTATTATAACTTATTTACTTATATTTGCTTTAAATTGTTATGGTTTTAATTACTTGAATAGTTTTTTGTTGGTCTACTTTTTATACCAACAAATATTTCAAATGTATACAAACAAATATTTTAAATTTAATAACCTAACATTTTTCCTTCAGGTTCAGAGTTTTCATGACGTCTTTCTGCCGTTTATATAAAAAAATAATAATTAAAATAATTAACCGAGATTTAAACGCAATTTACATCTAACGTGTATTATAAAACTGTCAAATAAATGACGTAAATTTTACAAAACACCTGTTTTAAATCCAAGTGTAAAATGCGTTTTATTTATATAATAAAATACTGTGGATAGCCGGTAATTTGTATTAACGAATTACAGACATTTTTGTTAAGATGTCCATAGATACATGAACTTTCAACTGAGAACACTGAAAAACATAGGAAATACGTAATAATTTTCACTTATTGCAGTGTTGGCGATTTATATTTCGAACGCCATAGTGATTTTAGTATGGCAAAATAGTGGATATTTTTTAATTTCGAAATATATGACGTTTTAACGTTTACTCGAATTATCGCGGTTCTTTAAAACCATTTAGATTTTATAATGTAATGAGAGCGTATTCGTAAAGTCACCTAAAACTAAAAAGCCGAATCGTAAAACGTATGGAAATTTCATTAAGGTTTTCTTTATCCATGTAACATAATACACACACGGCATTTCATCATTCCAACAACATTTGTTCATTGTTCAAACATTTGCCGTTTACGCATATTTTATGACTCAGCTCTTGTGTTGAGCGACTTCATCTTGGTGGTTGGTTTGGCTTGGTTGGACTTGAAAATTTCTTTGTGTAGCTTGAATGGTCTTGAAAATTTCGTTATGTGGCTTGATTGATTCGAAAATTTCGTTGCGTGACTTGATTGATTCGAACATTTCGTAGTGTGAGTTGATTGACTTGAACATTTCGTTGAGTCGGCATGTCTTGATTGGTCTTGAAAATTTCGTTGAGTTGATTTACATGACTCGTTTGTAGCATTGACTTAAAAAGACTTAACTTGTTTTTTGTTCCAAGGCTTGAATGGAGAAACAAGTGGCTTGTGCAGATGTTTAGTGATGTGCAAAGTATTGAGCAATTTGGTTATTCGCTTCAAGGGTTATTATGCTCACAATTTTTCCGAACATTTTTGAACATTTGTGGGGGAGGTACCTGAAGTAGCGGACCAATATGGTTCATCATAAACTAAGTTTAGGCAAAATATTACAAAGGCCAAAGTTTGACATCGGTTTAACCGTTCGAGAGTTATCGTGCGCTCCAGCCAGCCAGCAAGCCAGCCAGACAGAGGGACATTGCAAAATCGACTCCAAAGTGTCTGAAACGCATTTCGTCCAAACAAACTTGGCGTCTAAAACCATTATATCGATGAGGCACATTCTGCCCGTATAAAAGTGTACATACCCTCGTTAGCATAAATGCTATAAAAACAGATTTGGAATGACGATTTTTTCTTAGTCTATGTACCAACAATCATTCATGTAGCATCAAAAATTTGTTTGAAATTTTCTAAAATGGAAAACTCAATTTTACATACAGTCAACCAAAAAAGCACTTTTATGAAAATCCAAGCCATAACGAGCTATACGCGAAGTCTGACCTTAAATAACGTCAATTAAAGCACAAATATGTTCCTATTTTGTCTAAAATATATAATAGACAATCAGAGACATTCGATAAAGCAATAAAATGTAAAATTTGTATTGCTAATTCCATACATTTTACGGTAATCTTAATATTTCATTGGGTGTATGTACACTTTTTCCCTATTAAATTTTTAATTTTTATAGAATTTACCGTTATTCGTATTATGGAATATATTTTTGTTGTATGTAATATTGTTTATTAGGGATATTTAATAGAACTATGTACTTGGAATTTCATAAAAATGCTTTCTTACCCTTAAAACTCGAGATTTATAGGGTGTATGTAGACTATGTATGCTATATATCTCATTTTTAATCGTAAATAAAGAGAAATACATAGATTTCATTAAAAAAACAATGGTCTATCGCCGGTCTTGATACAAACGGTTGTTGTTTAAATTGTCTTAAATAATTAACTTAACTCTTAAAACAAATTACATTCATTACATTGCATCTTGTCTGTTCCACCACCTGTTTGTCCGTTGACTATTTCAATTGTAACTATTAAAGTAATCATTACGACTTAGCTCTATGAAATTAGCAAGGTGTTAACCCTTCTTTCCGGTTTTAACCCTTACCAAATAATAAACGAAAATGCCTTAAAAGTGTTTTAATTTTTTCAAAACACTTTCATCGTTGAACGAAAAACAATTAAAATGAAATTATTTTTTCTGAAATGGATAGTCAATTTGAAAAGAATAGTTCATAATTTTTCTTATTAATGAACAGGAGTTGAATTCGAATTATTTCACCTGCCGCAACAATGGGTCCGTTTCTTTATTATCGAACTACTTTTATGTTACGTTATTCAATTACAACAAAAAAAACAGACTATTCCAGGAGTAAATTCCCCAGCATGAAAAACAAGTAGCCATGTCACGGTGTACGAATATCACTTTACCTTAATTTACTGCATGTCCTGTATATCGCACACACAGATGCTTATCACAAGGATATGCTTGTCTAAATGTAGTTGTTGTTGCTGTTGTCTTTTGTGGCAACAAACATAATCGAGAGATGAAAACCGGCTTAGAAGTATTAGTTGCACCTTGTGGCGGTTAAACTGTAACAGGACAAAATGTAGTGCAACTTACCACCACCGTCACCACCACCAAAATTACCTTTTTAAGAATTTGAGATCCGTTACATTTTCAATTGTTTAGAATAGTAGCCGTAATTTGTTTATGGCTTTCACCCTCTGTGGATCTGTTCACAATGTAGGTTCTACGCCACAATGTATGTGTGCTGGAGTGTCTCCAATATTGCTGCATCGTTTGTTGCACCGTTTTACACGCTAATGACACGCTAGCGTGAACTTGACCATGGCTATCTCAACGTCAGATCTTCACGAAAAATAATATCAGACCATAACAAATAACATGGTCAAGCCAGTGGCAGCAGTGGGAGCAACAACTGCCCTAGCCGTATTTGGTAATCTCTTGTACTGAATAGCTTAACACTTTGGGCTAAACATTTTTTCGGGAAGTAAAATTTGAATGCTTGTAACACTAATACTACTAACACATACACACTCGGCTTATAAATTCAAGTAGAAGTAACGTCGCATAACAATGTTGTTGCATTTGTACATAGCTTCACAGAAATACAGTGGTTGTATGAAGTCATATAAGCAGGACAATCATATAAGCAGGACAACGAGGACTATCTTCGGTAAAAAATTTCACAATGATCCTCGAGCAGCCCTTAACCTGCACTTTAGGGTACGTTTTGAACTTTTTTTGGGAAGATGCCGAAGATTTTTTCATATAACTTGACGTCCGTTTGGAAGAAATACTAATTCCACAGAAAATTCCTCTTTATCCGTTACAATAATTATCCGTTACAGGAATTATCTTTAACACACAGTGTCCAAAATTGTCTCGGCGCACAAATGCGGTTATAACACTCGCCCTTGCTCTCTTGCACTCTCACCGTGGCATAAATGTAAAGTTCTCCATTAAAACCAAAGTACATTTATCTGACCATTGTTATGTGTGCAGGTTCCCATTTTTGGTGTTTTAGCGTTTCCAAACGAAACGCTTGAGTGACAAAAAGCAAAAGTCCATACTTTTCAGTTTGGAGTTTCCACATTCATTCAGTCGTTCATTCATTCACTCACTCACAGGTTGCCTTTGTTCCAGTCACAGCTATTCGATCATTTGGCGAGTTGAAGATCTAATCTAGTTGTTAGTAACATTTCTTCAGTTCCGCTGTCTGAGTTTAGGTGCTTTTAGCCGATCGTTTGTCTGTGTGGTGGTGTGGTGTGTGTCCAGTTGAAATGGTCGTCCACCCCATTTTTTTTTCAATTTTTCTTGAAAAGCGGATACTAGCCTTAAAACAATAAAAGGTGATATTATTTTGTGTATCTGGGTTGTTTCGCTCAGCCCCCATTCATTACTCTCACTGGAATTTGTAGTTGTTGTTGTGTTTTCATTTCGTTTGAATATCAACGTATATTTGTCCGTCATTTTGTTGAAATTCGTCTAATTATTGTGTTATGGTTGTTTAAGCCGTTTCTGTTCGCCAGCTCTGCAATTATGAACTTTGAAAGTGTTTGGGTGGGTGTTTTACAGTGCTTGGCAGTATCAGATATAGTTGCATTTTAATTATTTTCTATTCGAGTATGCCATATGTGCCGTTTTCCAAACCAAATGTAACGGATTTTAAATGGGTTGAGTCGAAAGTGATGACAGAATTCCTCTTAATTGTTGATCAACAAACCCAGCAAAAAACTTATTACCAAGTGCTACTTACTAAACGACCGTCAAAATCATTATTTTTATACCCTCAGCCTTTAGGCTAAAAAAGGTATATACACTTTTATACGGGCAAAATGTGCCTCATCGAAATAATGGTTTTAGACCCCAAGTATGTTTGGACGAAATGTGTTTCAGACAATTTGGAGTTGATTTAGCAATGTCCGTCCGTCCGTCTGTCTGGCTGGCTGGTGCGCACGATAACTATCGAACGGATGAACCGATTCGCTTCAAAATTTGGCTATCGTAATATTTTGTCCAAACTTAGTTTAAGTTCGAAGATGAGCTATATCGGTCCACTCCTTCCGGTACCTCCTCCACAAAAGTTCCAAAATGTTCTGAAAATTCGTGGGCATGATAATTCTTGAAGGGAGCAACCGATTTGGTCCATTCTTAGCACATCTTGAAATTTCTACCAGGCTTAGATGAGGTTCCAATATGGCCCCAATCGGCCCACTCCTTCGGGTACCTCCCAAACAAAATTTCGGATAAGTTTAGTTTAGGACCTGCTCTCGAATCGCTTTTTGTTGCAACAACTTGTGTTCACTTCCCCCCATACAACGGTAAAATTTTTTTTTTGAGGGCAAGTCCTTATTTCTTGGGAAAATAGCCCGAAAGGAGAGCACGATAACTCTCGAACTGTTCAACCGATTTGGTCCAACATTTAGTCTTCGTCATATTATTTCCAAACTTAGTTTCATGAACAATACCGGTCCACAAATTTCGGTACATCTCCCCAATATTTAAAAAATTTCACTAAAATGCTAGGACGATATCACTTGAATGGGGCAACCAATTTGGTCCAAACTTTGGATCTTCTAATATTTTATCAAAATTTAGTTTAACTTCTAAAATGGCCCATATCGGTCCTCCCTAAGAGCACCTGCCCTACAAAATTCTGAAGAGACCTTAAATACATTCGATCGGTCCGGAGGTGCCACAAAATTGAGATGTGAAGGAGTCATAATGAAGCTCAACAGAAAATGAAACATCAAACTGATGGCTATGGTATAGGTACTACCTTCTATAGAGATAAAAAAGGTAATCTGGTAACAGATAAAAAAAATGTACTTACGCTATGGAAAGAGCATTTTTCCAAATTGTTGGTATCTAATAAAAAAGACGACGAAGATACCACAGGTTCAATCCCACAGATTCAATTCAGGAAGATGGTATTGATATATACCCCATGATTGGAACGAGAGCATCCTATGTCCCGTCCACAAGAAGGAGATAAGAGTCTGTTCTCAAACTATTGAGACATGGGACTGATCACTACTGCTTATAAGTTAGTGCCTGGGATATTGTGTGAACGACTAAAGCATATGCGATACCAATAATAACGCTACTTTATATCTGCTAAATTCAGATCGGCTTTGCCGACAGAGATATATCCTCAGCCTATGTGAGTTGAAACTTGCATTTAAGGACAGATCGAATGCATTTAGAGTATTTTCGGAATTTTATGGCCCTTTTTGGACATTTGAACTTGCCGACAAAAATGTGGATTAGAATTAAAGTTCAAAAGTGTTGCTGAGGAGGACCGACATAGACAATTATGGAACTGGATCATATTTTGAGAGTCATATTTTTTCGATAGATATCGCGCCCACTAGTCATTTTAGTGGGTAATCGTATAACTTTTGGACCCGTATGCCAGGAAGCATAGACTTGTCCACGGAAAACATAATATCGCTGTAAAGAGGACCACAACCAACGGCTTCGTTCTACATTTCCAAAGGATCTTTGAAGAGACCCAAAACTGCACTTGGACACAAATGTTAAACTCTTGTGGTGGAGGTACCCTAAGGAGAGGGCCGATGGACCATTTTTGAAGTTAAACTAAATGTGGACAAAATATTTTGAGATCCGACTGAACTGAAACTAATTTTGGACAAAATATGACGAAGGCTAAATTTTGGACCAAATCGGTTGATTAGTGCTCTCCACCTATTAAATATGGTACCATAGGAGGTTTTTACACCTTTCGGGCTGTTTTCTCAAGAAGTATGGACTTGCCCCTAAAAAACTTTTGCCGTCGTAATTGAGGCAGCGAATGCAAGTTGCTTCAACAAAAATCAAAGTGATTCGAGAGTAGGTCTTAAAGTGAACTTATCCGAAATTTTGTGTGGGAGGTACCCGCAGGAGTGGACACATATAGTCCATATTCGAACCTGATCTATATCTGGTAGATATATTAGGATGTATAAATGGACCAACTCGGTCACTCCCTTCAAGAGTTATCGTGCGCACAATTTTTCCGAATATTTTTAATTTTTGTGGGGGAGTTACCTGAAAGATTGGACCGATATGACTAAGTATGTACCAAATATTACGACGGCCAAATTTTGGACCGAATCGTCAGATCCGTTCGAGCGTTATCATGCGCTCCAACCACTACACACGATTTCATAGGGGTTTTTTGCACCTTTCAGGCTATTTTGTCATGAAATATGGACTTGCCCCTGATGAAGCTTATACCGCTTTTGGGGGCAGTGAATGCAAGCTGCTACAACAAAAATCAAAGCGATTCGTGAACAGGTCCTAAAGTGAACTTTTCCGAAATTTTGTATGGAAGATACCCGAAGGAATGGACCGATAAAGTCCATATTGGAACCTCATCTAAGTCCGGTAGAAATTTCACGATGTGCAAAGTATGGACCAAATCGGTTACTTCCTTCAAAAGTTATCGTGCGCACAAAATTTCCGAATATTTAACCAATACCTTTATTATTCTTCAAAAAAATTTACTACTTCTTTCTTCGGTAGCATATCACAATAACAAAAAATGCTAATCTTCAATAGCACGCTACGTCCCCGACCTTAAATATTGTGCCCTAATAATATGTATAACTAGGTTTGCTTTTATGTTTCCTTTCGAGTCCCATTAATATTTATACAAATCGGTGATGAGAAAAGTCGGGTTTTGGTCATGAAAATCGAATCCATAATCACAGTACTTTGTTATACCCTCAGCATTTATGCTAACGAGGGTATATACACTTTCATACGGGCAAAATGTGCCTCATCGAAGTAATGGTTTTAGAACCCAAGTATGTTTGGGCGAAATCCGTTTCAGACAATTTGGAGTTGATATAGCCATGTCCGTCCGTCTGTCTGTCTGGCTGGAGCGCACGATAACTCTGGAACGGATCAACCGATTCGGTCCACAATTTTGCTTTCGTAATGTTTTGTCCAAACTTAGTTTAAGTTCGGAGATGGGTTATATCGATCCACTCCTTCCGGTACCTCCTCCACAAAAGTTCGGAAATGTTTGGTAAATTGAAGGGAGTAACCGATTTGCTCCATACTTTGCACATCGTGAAATTTCTACCAGACTTAGATGAGGTACCAATATGGACTCGATAGGTCCACTCCTTCGGGTACCTCCCATACAAAATTTCGGAAAAGTTCAGTCTAGGGCCTGCTCTTGATTCGCTTTGATTTATTGTAACAGCTTGTATTCACTGTCCCCTATACGACGGTAGATGTTATATCAGGGGCGAGTCCATATATCCGTCCACTCCTTCTGGTGCGTCGCTCACAAAAGTTCTAAGCTTTTCGCTACAATGCACTGTGGTCCCACTGGTATGAGAAGGTCCGACAAAGATATTTATAATCGTCGGATCAACCTGATTTTTTCAATATATGCTAAAAATAAGTAAAAACTACTTTAGCCAAAAAATCATCAATATGGGTCCAGTTTTTTCTATAGCCCCCATGTAGCGGTGCCACCCGACTTTAGGTATTTTGAAGCTTTTATCTACATTTTCGGCCCTAATTGGCGGTACTTTGGTATTTGGGGTTCCCAATGGCCAAAAAACCTTCTGCGCCAAAAATTGTGGTATTAGGCCCAGGTTTCGGTATAATTCTCATATTACGATACCTCCCAATTAGAAGTATTTGGAAGATTTTATCAACATTTTCGGCCCGAATTGGTTGTAATTTGCCATTTGGAGTTCTCAATTATCAAAACCCTTCTCCGTCAGAAATTGTGTTCTTAGATCCAGGTTTCGGTATAGCCCTCATATTACGGTACCTCCCGATTTCAGGTATTTTGAAGATTGTATCAACATTTTCGGTTCGAATTGCACGGTGCTCTTGAAACAATTTTAAATGGAAGGTGCTTACACCTTGAAATTTTTTGCGGATTCTGAAACTACAATGTTCATTGATGAGAAAAATCAAAAAACAAAAAAAATCGCAGGAGCGCTTTTTAAATAAATCGCGATTTAAGTTGACATATTTAGGGGTTGTTTAGGGTTTCACGATTTTGTTTAGAAACCGAAAGTCCCATCAAAATGGGACTAAAGAAAATGTTGTAGCTATGAAAATTTTCTACAAGATCGACCTTTATGATGTTTTCGTAGGTTTTTCCATTTTTCAGATATTAAAGTTCAAATTGGGACAATGCATTGACTGTATCGCCCCCTTATAAAACAATGTCATGAATAGTGCTCCATAACTAACTTTTGATGAAAACCGCTTACGCAGGGGAAGTTTTTGTGAATTCTGAAACAGCAATGTTCACAGATGAGAAAAATCCAATAACAAGAAAACATCGCTGTAGGGATTTTTAAATAAATCGCGGTCAAAATTCACATTTTTAGGTGTTTTTTAGGTTTTCACGATTTTGCTTGGAAACCGCAAGTCCAATCGAAATGGAGCTCAAGAAAATGTTGTAGCTGTGAAAATTCTCTGGAGGATTAACCTTTATCATTTGTTTCCAGCCTGTACCATTTTTGAGATAAAGAAGCACAGTTTACATTATTAGTTTTTTTTGTTAGGGTTTCGCGATTTTGCTTGAAACCGGTATGTCTTATCGATGTGGGACCTGAGAAAATCTTAAAGCTGTGAAAATTCTCTACAAGACTGGCTTAAGTAACTTATCCTAAGTTGTACCATTTTTTTAGATATATAAGTTTAAGTTGGAAATTTGCAGTCATGACATTGTTTTATAAGGGGGCGATACAGAATTGAATTGAATTTGAATTGTCCCAATTTGAACTTCTATATCTCAAAAACGGTAAAACCGACGATAATACCATAAATGTCAATCTTGTAGAGAATTTTCATAGCTACAACATTTTCTTTAGTCCCATTTTGATAAGACTTGCGGTTTCTAAGCAAAATCATGAAAACCTAAACAACCCCTAAAAATGTCAACTTAAATCGCGATTTATTTAAAAAGCGCTCCGGCGATTTTTTTTTTTTTTGTTTTTTGATTTTTCTCATCTATGAACATTGTAGTTTCAGAATCCGCAAAAACTTCCAAGGTGTAAGCACCTTCTATTTAAAATTGTTTCAAGAGCACCGTGAGTGGTTGTAATTTGCTATTTGGAGTTCTTATTGGTCAAAAAACGTCTCCAACTGGTATCGTGGAGAGGAAAATAATCAAATTATTACATTTGAGTTCAGAATATTTCACGGTAGGGGATATAATAAAGTTCGGTGCGACCGAACTTTACATTTTTGCTTGTTTGTAGCATCATACTTTTATCAAAAATATACAAATGTAAAAAAATACACTTATAAGTAGATCCCAAAACAAAAATGTGTAAATCTTTAAAGAAAAAAACGAAACCAAACAATTAAAACACAAAACAAAGAAGAAACTGAGAATACAGTAATACGGCATATTCACTGAAACGACCAGAGGCATCGTCAGTATTTTTAATGTCACACACGGAAATGCAAATATATGCAGTTGGAACCAAATTTTTTGTAAACTTGACACTATTTCGAACATTCTTCAAAAAATTTGGAGATTGGCGAAGGATGCCGAAGTTGGTTAAACTCTATTTCAATTTTTAGGACCTGGAAAAAAATCCACAAAGAAGTATTATAAAAAATCTGATTTTCAGCACATCTTACTGATGTTTTTAAAGTCAAATGTCAACCTCTTCTGTATTGTTTTGTTAAATACTGTTATAAATTACAACAAGTAAAAAGTGGTTAAGTTCGGCTGGGCCGAACTTTTTATACCCTCCACCATAAAATAGTCTTAATTAAAATGGAATAATTAGGGTCCTTTTACAATTTTAGGTGGAACAACTTTTCGACAATGGATAGACCCCTACTGCCTCCCACTATTGCTTAAATTACACTGTGAACACAAATGTTGGGGCAGAGATAATTCCTATTGGAGATAAAAGCCCTTGGTGTGTGTATATTAAAAACCCCGAAGGACAGATGCGCCGTGAGTCGAATTTCAGCATTATGGCGTGATGAAGTTTTTGCAAGAGACCCTGTAAGCCATCATGAATTAGCATTATATCTTTGTTTGTTGTTTTTGTATAGCAGTTAAGCAACAGTAAACAAAGATATAACGCTAATTCCTGATGGCCCACAGGGTCTCTAACAAAAATTTCATCACGCCATAACGCGGAAGTTGGACTTACGGTGGATCTGTCCTTCAGGGTTCATAATATACTCACCAAGGCCTTTCTTCTCCAAGAGGAATTTTCCGTGCCCAAGACTTTCACATCCATTTTGTTGTATAGTGTTATCTAATCTAATCTAAAAAAATGTGTTCAGCGAGGTGAAAGGTACCACATACGGGGCTATATCAAAGAGTCAACCTATCTTTAATTTTTTTGGCGGAAAAGTTTTATAGCTGCAGGGAACTTCAAGAGTCAAATTGAGGGTAGTTTCATCAAAACAATGTAGACCCTCAAAAATGGACCCATGTTGACGAATTTTAGTGAAGAAATTTCGTGACCACTGAAAATTCCCGAAAATCTGGAGGTACAGTTATATGGGAGATTTTTTATGACCACTGAGAACTTCAAATGTCAAATTACAGCTATTTCGGTTAAACACTGTAGCTAAAATTCTCAAAATAGCGAAAATTGGGAGGTACCGTTATATGGGGGCTATACCAAAACATGGACCTATGTTGACGATGTTTGGTGGGGATGTTTTATGACCACTGAGAACCTCAAATGGCAAATTACAGCTAGTTCGGTTAAACATTGTAACTAAAATCCTCAAAATACCGAAAATAGGGAGGAACCGTTATATGGGGGCTATACCAAAACATGGAAATATGTTGACGATGTTTCTTGGATATGTTTCATGACCACTGTGAACCTCAAATGTCAAATTACAGCTAGTTCGGTTAAAAATTGTAACTAAAATGTTCAAAATTCCGAAAATCGGGAGGTACGGTTATAAGGGGGCCATACCAAAACATGGACCTATGTTGACGATGTTTGGTGGAGATGTTTCATGACCACTGAGAACTTCAAATGTCAAATTGCAGATAGTTCGGTTACAAATTGTGGCTAAAATTCTCAAAATACCGAAAATCGGGAGGTACCGATATATATGGGCTATACCAAAACATGGACCTATGTTGACGATGTTTGGTGGAGATATTTCATGACCACTGAGAACCTCAAATTGCAAATTACAGCAAGTTCGGTTAAAAATTTTAGCTAAAATTCTCAAAATACCGAAAATCGGGAGGTACCGATATATGGGGGCTATACCAAAACATGGACCTATGTTGACGATGTTTCGTGGAGATGTTTCATGACCACTGAGAACCTCAAATGTAAAATTGCAGATAGTTCGGTTAGAAATTATGGCTAAAATTCTCAAAATACCGAAAATCGGGAGGTACCGTTATATGGGAACTATACCAAAACATGGACCTATGCTCATATCCTTTGGGATATAAGTTTGTTGATCACTAGGAACCCTAAGTGCCAAATTATAGCTAATTCGGTCGGCAAATGTGGCGAAGAAATACCTCAAAATACCTCAAATCCGGAGTAACCGCTATATGGGGGCTATACCAACGAGTGGACCGATATAGCCCATCTTCGAACTTGACCTGCCTATGGAGAAAATATCCTCGGGTGCAAACTTTCAGCACTCTATCTCAATTATTGCGGACGCTAGAGTGATTACAACAGACGGGCAGACGGACATGGCTTGATCGTCTTAGAATTTTATCCTGATCAAGAATATATATACTTTATAGGGTCGCATATGATTAGTTCGATGTGTTACAAACGGAATGACAAACTTAATATACCCTCCATACTATGGTGGAGGGTATAAAAACTGTGTTGGAATATTAAAATATAATATGTTTAGAGAAAATTTGCTGAATTGTTGTTGAGATTTGCTGATATCGATATTTCGATTTTTGTCGCAGGTTGGGACCAGTGTGAATGGTGTTGTAACTCTCGACCCGAGTGGGTCAATACTGTGCGCATCGTAGTATATCTACGAGGCATAGATTAGGTTCGAATATGGACTATATATGTCAACCTCCCACACAAAATTTCCGCAAAGTGCAGTTTAAGAGCTGCTCTCGAATCTCTTTGATTTCTGTAGTAGCAGTTTTTATTCGTTGCCCCCATTACGACGGCACAAGTTTTTTTCAGGGGCAAGTCTATATTTCCTGAGAAAATGACACGAAAGCTGAAAAACCCGCAGCTAGAGCGCACGGTAAGTTTCGAACGGGTCAGCCGATTCGGTCCAAAGTTTGGCCTTCAAAATATTTTGTCCAAACTTAGTTTAAGTTCGAAGGTGAGCCATATTGGTCCACTCCTTTTGGTACCTTCCCACAAGAAGTTATAAGTTATATCTCTCAAATAGACATGCCGATTTGGTCCAAGGGTATCCAAACATCTCCTTATATTTTGTGTTATTTTTTAAGCTCTGTAGACCTAAGTATTTTTCAAATAAAATTGCTTTTTATTTCATTTGTCCCGACGATTCGTCAATATTTGTTGACATCTTCACGGGGATACGTCTGTTTTATTAAAAACATCAATTAGAATCGAATCTCCATGAAATTATAATTTACTTACAATAAATAAAGTTAATTTTACATGAAGGTTTTTGTCAAGAAGCACATTCAAAATACATATTTTGTCTAAATGTAGTTTAACTTCGAAAATGGTCCATATCGGTCTTCTCGTTATTTTACCTTCAGACAGGCTGAGGGTATATCTCTGCCGGCAAAGCCGACTGATACTTTTTTACTTGTTTTCATAAATTTACCGAATGAAGTCTTTGTGGTCCTGATTACAACGTGATGAATATATGGCAAATAACAAAATTCCTTTGCAATTCCATTTGAAAAAAATTAAAAAAAAATTTCGCGAGCACATCTACGATTTTTGGTACAGAGTTGAAAGAAAAAAAATCTGGTTTCAAATCTGCTCGCGTTCACGAAATTGGCCGATGCGCGCAAAAGTTATAGCTGTTTTTATCCTCTTATAAAGAAAAAATATTTTAAAATTTCTCATTTTTTGTATTGAGAAAATGTAAGCATATATCAGTAAAAGCATTTGATATCCATCGGTAGATGCACCAAAATTTCCAAAATGTGTTTTTATTTTCGCGGAAAATCAAAAAAAAAAATCTGGCAATAAATTTAAATTATACTAACTCAGAGTCCGTATAAACCTCTAAAAACTAAATTAAAAATATGTACAGAAACTAGACAACGCGTAAAAAAATGTGAAACCAAAATTATAAACATTGGCTTTATAAATTGCATATTATAACAACAACAAAAGAGAAACAACTCATTGTTGGAAAATATTGCTACAAATATATTTTTTGGTTTTTTTCGAAAAATTAGAACAACATATTTGAGAGTTATCCAACCATTTCGCTAAAATCTAATACATAAATTAAAGTATTCTGCTAAAACTTTATCAAAATATATGGTTTACCATCGTGAAAGCTTAACTGCTTACTGTGATTACTTATAAGGATAGGAAATTAAGAGTAATATTGAAATTACTATCATTTAAAAGATATGAAAATTAAAAAGCCTGCAATTCGCGAATTAGTTGAAGTCGGTTGATGCGCATCCGATTTTGGATAAAGCTAATCAATCTCTTTCAATATTTATGCATATTTCGATGTTTCACTCAGCGGCCATTGTGTGCCACCAGTTGCATCTCACAATGCCAAAAACCTTAAAGTTGGTAAAAGTCGCGCAATGTGCATACGATTTTGATGCGCATCCGGTTTCATCAGCGCCCATCAAATATATTTCAGTATACACCTATTTCAAATAGATTCTTCAAAAACCGCGGATGTGCCTCCACATTCAATTTTTGGCGAAATACCCATATTACTCGCGTATATCTGTTTTTTTATGGAAAATCGCGGTTTAGTACGCGGATTTGTCAAAATATATTTTTGCTGCTTTTCCGATTTTCAAGGTATCTATATCCGCGGATTTAGTAGATGAATTCGATCGAGGAAGGCTTCATTAGAACCGTCGTGTAAAAAAACTAAATTCACGCGGGTTTCAAAGGAAATTGAATGACAGTTGTAAATTTTACACGCAAAAAATATGTTTTGTAAGAAAATTCACGCATGAAATTTTGGCCTTTCGACTCCAAATACTAAGATGCTGTAAGGAGCACACTCATGAGATATGCACCAAATGACGTAAAATCACGAGTTCTATAATTGTGTTATGAGTTTGGAATATTATCTTCTTGCGCGTCCGGATTATTAAAAAAAATCAAAAAACCCCGAAATTCCGGCTTCAAAATGTCAGCATCAATTTTAGGTGGATGCAGTGGATATATCGAAAAATCATACACTGCTATCTTATTGCCCATGGAGTATTCTGCGATTCATTCTTTGGAAATAGGTCCATAAAATGTAAGGTTAAGCCAGAAATCGCATGGGAACATAAAAAAACTTGTTGGCTTCATCCCATTTTTACCCATTTTTCTACATTGATGCCAACACAGCTTCCACGAAAATTAATTTTAATGGTCGACATTATGGGATACCTCCTAAAACACTTCATTTTAAAGAATTGTAGTCATACTTTATACAATATGTTAACAGTTCGCGAATTCTGAAAGGGTGAAACTCGGATTCATCGATTGCAAAACATTTTTGTTATTTACCATATATCCTGAGATAATGGACTTAAAGTTCTACAACCAGTAACTAAAATGGCTGCTGAATACAGGAACCCTTGAATACATCTCAAGATAAGGACACATTTGACCATTAATTGTATACTAGCGTACTCGCTATTTGAACTGTCCGTATAATTTTATGGTTCACTTTTACTGGTAACTCCCCCACAAAAAAGCTTAGATCCGGTTAAAGGCTGATCTCAGGCATCTTTAAAATATTATAGCCATTATCGGCTGAGGATTTATTTTTGTCGACGAAGCCGACATATATTTTCTTACTTATGTATTTCGTTTTGAAAAGAAAACAATTGCATACCAATTTTAACACCGCACTTTCATCACTGCCTGCCTCAACATTTATTAGTTAAAATTAATAGCAGAATTTGATATTTTTCTCTATTTGTTATTAATTTACTCTAACATATTATGTTTAAATACAATTTAGTGAAGAAACATCTATCATCAAATATCTACCTTAATTTGGTCACAGTGTTCCCTATTTGTGTTTGGCAACAGCGAACAAACATGGACGGCATTCCCATATAAATTTTGGAATAAAACACCGAAACGTTTTATGACTTCAAGTCCAATAACTCTTCACTTGTGATGTAAAACCTTCAGAGAAACGTGCCCAATTTTCACAGACTGATAAGGCTCAGAAATTGTACAAAAGTCAGTAGTAGTTGGTTCGGCACAGTATCGTTGCACACAATCTTTTTTCTTCGTTGGCTACACAGAAAATTCTCACAGTTGTCAAGTATGAAATAAAATAAAAAATATGATGGATTCGTACGTGATTTAAAGTAGTATGTGATGGCTTTCTTATAAACTCGCTAAACTGAGGAAAAAAAACTAAACTTAGATAACAAGTAAATCTCTAAATGAAATAAATTCCGCTTCGATATATGCGAAGAAAAATATGAAGGTAAAATGATTTGAAAATTACCTTAGATAACACTAGATGGCTCTAAGAGTCACGCACTTCGACTACAGTACAGATCCAAACCATGTTGGCTGTGTATCCAACAGGAAACCAACAACAGAAAAGACAAGGATGGAGCTGTGAAATGTAGCTGCCAAATATTGGCAGGACATGCGTAGAAGCAACGCATAATTATCATCCATTTTGGGGGGTTCGATGGGGAAACTTAACGAACACTTGTGGAGTTTTGTTAGTGTTTTGCCGAATGTGAAAGCAGGAGGTTGTCAGCGACGCCTGTATGGTAACCTATTTCAAATGTTTTCACTGAGGTTTTACTCGAAAAAGAGGAGGAAAACTGATTTTTTATATCTTTTGTTTTATTTTATTTAAAAACGAAAAAAAAAAACATTTGATAAAAATAATGGCTTCCCCTTGCGCTAAGTGCAAAAAGAAAATCATGTTTCACCTCACACTCAACCATGGTGGCTCTATTCTGTAAAAGCAATGCTGCCTCGGGCTGGTAACTGCTGCTTGCATGCATCAGCAGCAGCAACCCATTGCTGGGAAACGATGCTCTTTACTGGCTGGATGGCTGACTGGTTGACATGCAACAGTCACTGACAATTAATTGGTTGCACTTGTCGTGCCAATGTTGGGGGTTATATTTCACAATGGCAAATGGCCAAGTGGGTGTTATTGTTTTACCATGGTGTTCCAAATACGAAATGGGCAAAGAACATCAACGGGATGTTGTTTTCCCACAATGGCTCCATGAAAACGCAGCAACAAAAAATATAAAAAACAAAAAATAATTAAAGTTCAAAATAAAAACAAAAAATATTGCTTCTGCCACTCACAATCACACTGACGTAGTTGAGCATGAAGCTCATTCGTCGACCATGCTAATGCCAACAACAATAACTCGAAAAGTTCTACCAACAACTGCCAGTGATTCCAAATTGCAGAGGAGTTTTTCCATTTGTTTTTCTTTTTATTATTTTCAGATGAGCAACCATGTGGAAATTCATTTTGAAAATAAATGCAACCGACAGCATTTTCCATTTTGTATGAACTTTTCATCGGTTCCATTGGAAAAGAGACATACTGACGGATGTTCCGAAAAAAAACAAACACGCAATGGGATTATATATTTGACGAGAGAATTTCGATGTGAAATTCATAGCATGTTTTAAAAATCCGTTTTTTTGCTTTTGTACAAAGGTGCCAAAGTGTGGCTATAATAAAGAAAGGTTTATAAAATTTTAAATTGAAGTTAAAACTATTGTTATTGATTTAAGGCCCAATAATTTATTAAAACATTTAAGATAATTAATTTGTATGGGCAACAAGGTCGAGATAGAATCGAAGTCACGACCTGATTGATCTAAACTTTGAGTTCAGTTGTGGGTAAAATCTTGTATCCATATTTGTAACAGTTCGAATAAAAGCCTACTTCTTCAATCGCAATCTTATCTGTCCATCCGAAGACAACGACGACCAGGCTAATATAAGTAATAAAGTATCAGTCGGATTGGTCGACAGATACATACCTTCAGCCTGTGTAAATTGAGACTTTCATCTGTGGATACACATTAAATCCTTTTCCCTACAAATAGTGTATTAAGGAGGTTTTCCGAATTTTTAACGTCTGAAATACCCGATAAATATATATATTCAAATGTGTTGGTATTTATATTAACTATTGCGGACGTTTCTTACGAACTTTGGAAGTAGGTCTAATTAAAGGAGTCACTTCTTTCAATAACTTGCTAACCAGCTATTTTCGTTGGTCACCGTAGGCCATGGTGGAATAAGAAGGTGTTACATCAAATCATGTCAAACGTCAAATTTGCTCACAATAATGCATTACTGTGAATTGCTTGTTTACATTTTGTATGTGAATTTATTCACAATACCGCAATTTGTCAACTGGTATGAAGATCAGCTGTTTTTGGCGTTACACCTTATTATTCTACCATGCCGTAGGCTTTTTACGAGCTTTTGGGACGTTATACCAAGAAGCATGGACAAAAAATTAATCATTGTAATTGTAATCACTACTAACTTAGATGAATATTTCAAAACAATCCTCAAATGTCTTTAAACAGCCCTTAAGAAAAAATTTGGTAAGCGATATACCGGAAGGACTTGTGCTATATTAGTCTATCTTCGAACATGAGCTAAGTTTGAGACAAATATTATGAAGTGAACCAATGTCGCACACTCCTTTCAATTGTTATCGTGCACGCACCCATTTACTTGGTCGCCGTAGAATTTTTTACAGCTTTTGTGTCATTATGTCATGAAGAATGGACTTATCCACGAAAATCATTATATGGCTGTAAAGAGGACCACAACGAGTAACTTTGGTTAAAATTTCAAATCGCCCTAAAACTGTTCTAAGGTGAGAATTTTGAATTTTTGTAAGGGAGATACACGAAATCATTGCCCGATATAGACCTTCTTAGAACTAAATGTATATTTGGAAGACATTTTATGATGTGAAACGTTAGGCCAAATAGGATAATCAATTCGTAAGTTATTCTGGGAGCAGTCATCGTAGTAGGTTCTGGAAGAGGTTTTCATGTAAAAAATCAATACGATCTAAGGCATATCTTTATTCTGTACTTTTGCGAAAAATTTTGAACTTTAAGTCGAACGTAATATAGCCCTAAAAGAAATATAACAATATAAGTTGAATCAAATCAGAAAAATTTTATTATACCCTACTCCACAATGTGGGAAGGGTATTATAAGTTTGTTTTGCTAAAAATTCATGTAACACCGCGAAATATTCGTCGGAGACCCCCCAATGTTATATACAATTTTTCATATCTCGACGAGATAAAGCGATACAGCGATGTGTATCCGTCTGTCCATTATAAGTTGTAATCAAACTCCAGGCAGCAGTTATGGACCCATCGTAACGAAATTTGGCATGGATGTCGGTTTCACATCAGAATAGATCGCTATTTCAATCGGTGATGATCGTGAAATATTTAGCGGGTGAAATGGACCAATGGACCAGGTCGCAATAATAGTCCAATCGACGGGAAGTTTTAAATTAGGACAAAGAAGAAGACTG
Source organism: Musca autumnalis (assembly GCF_047663935.1). Lineage (NCBI taxonomy): Eukaryota > Metazoa > Arthropoda > Insecta > Diptera > Muscidae > Musca > Musca autumnalis. Next base: position 16,111,162 of record NW_027411977.1, on the reverse strand, counting down.
CAATCTCAAAAATCAGGTCAAAAATATTTAGCATGTTAAATGGACCAAAACTTTTGTGTGAAAATTGTAATAAATTTTAATGTACAGCCCAGGGTTTCGGAGTCGGAGTCGGAGTCTACGAGTCGGAGTCGAGCAATTTTGCTGGAGTCGGAGTCGGAGTCTGAGTCGAAAAAAATAACTCGACTCCGACTCCGGGCAAAATTTTTTTCTACGTTATAGATATATAACCTTAAATTTGGAACAAGAACATTTCTTTAAAATGATTATTTATTTTAAAAGAAAGGTAAAAGAAAATATATATGCAAATTATATATTATACCAAGTTAAAGGACAATTCACAGGATATTTACTATCCTCTGAAGTGTAGTCTATTCATCCCTATTTTGTTTGTATTTACTATCCTCTGAAGTGTAGTCTATTCATCCCTATTTTGTTGATCCAATTGATTCTTCACATTTTTGGAAACAATAGTAAAGTTCTATCAATCGAGTTAAGATTGGACCTTTAACCTCTTTCGTCAGAAGTCTTACTGGTCTTCTCACAAAGGTCTATTGGTATTCTCATCTTGTTTTTTATGAGAAGTCATCATTGTCTTCTATTAAAGACATTGTGGTCTCTATGGGAAATCTTACTGAATACACTGTGACACAAAGCGGAAGTTTAGATCTGCGAAAGGAAATTCCTTTTGGCAATGAAAGCGCCAATTGAGAACCCCAAAGGATCCCATAGCTGAAATTTCTGAGCCATGACATAATGTTTTTTTTGATTGACCCTCATCAATCATTGAGAAAATAGCTTTATATCTCTGTTTGGAGATATTGTTTCATCATTTTTAGATTACATGTTTTCAGTTAAATGGAATGACGAACCTTTATGTCAAATATGCTGTCCTTCTAGCTTAGTTTCTTCCATGTCCTTTTTGTTCTTGAACTCATAAAATAAAACAAAATGAAATTTTCTACAAAGTTTCCCATATCCAAGAAATCGATATTGTCACGTTTTAATTGTCCGTTATCAGTTTTACCCGTTACTTTCTCAAAAAAACTTATGTTTATGTATTTCGGTAAATTTCGCATAATCTATTAACTATATATCAAATTCGGATGGTTACGCTTCTGAATTAGGCATCATAAATTCGTTGTTGGTTAACAGAAGCCTCACAAACGGCGAATCTTTCATCTAGAATTAATTAAATACTCAATGAGGGCTTTTGATGTAGATATTCAAATAACAGAATCTGTTAGAGTTTTCTGCACATTCAATTGCATATACGAAATTCAATGAAATACATAATCATAAAGTTTTCATAAGAAAGGATCGGGTAAAAGTGACAAAGGACAATAAAAACATGACAACATTGATTTTTTGTCCTAGTGAAGCGACACTACATAAAATTTTCCTAGCAACATTTTTGTAGTATATTTTCATACACGAAATCTCATCGTTTGCTAATTTTTCAGTTCCAGAAAACATCCATCTGCCTTCATGCTGAGTGGTGTACCCAATATATCTCAAATATTTCAATAAAATTATCCACTCCAAACCAAAGTTCAAAATGTGAGCGCTGAATTTTAGTTTAAGGGGTGATGCCTATTTATAAATTTCAGAAAAAGGTAGAAAGTATAAATAGCATAGAATATGTGGTCAAATATTTAAGTCGATCGGAACAATATTGCCTCAGTATGAGCGTTGGATGGGAACAATTTATTTTATTTTGTATGCAGCATATAAACCTTGTTTTTCTCTAAATCGGCCACAAAAATATATGATAATTGGTTTATTAGTTTTCGAGATAGAGTTGACACCGCAAAATGCTTTAATGAAAACAAATTTTCGTAGACGACCTCAAACATTCGTAATATTTTTCTCTTTCAAATGAAAAAAAAAAATCTGCCAAAAAGTTACGTAGTTGAAAAATGACTTTTATTGAGCTTTACAACTGGTCTCCTTTTAAGGCTAAGCACACTAAATCGTAAATTGCTTATAGTTTTTCTTGCAAGTAGTCCTTATGATTTGTATTGCCCCATCATTTTCAAATATTTTGAAGGCTTAAAGATTTTCTCACGCGGAAGAAATCCGTCCAGAATATACTCGTGGAAAAAAATGAAAACCGACAAAAACTTTCTAACTTTGCTATTTTTCAATATAAGATTCGGAAGAAACAGTATTGATATGTTCGAATGAATGAATAAGTAAGGAAAAACTAATACATTAGCCTATATAGGCCAAAATATAGGAAAAAGTTTAAAATTTGTGCACATTTTATTCATTTCTAGTGGTATAGGAATTCACTCTCGGAGTCGACCCGGAGTCTGAGTCGGAGTCGGAGTCGTGAAAAAAACTCGCCTGGAGTCGGAGTCGGAGTCGAGCCAAAAATACCTCGACTCCGAAACCCTGGTACAGCCTGTATCTTTATTTTTGGAAGACCCAGTTCGGTCCAGTAATTGTTATTTGGAAGAGGAACTCTTGACCTTTCTATTGATGTCAATTGTGTTGACGTAGGTGGTCAGATGGCAGTGTTACAGCCTAATGTATAAAGGGATTTCTCAGAACGTAGTGTATTATAATGACGAATATGTCGTAGTTATAGTTCAATGCTAGCAAAATTTTGCACGAGGTTAGAGCTTAGGTTAATGAAGATACCAATAATTTTGGAGGATGATCGAATGGTGTTTAGCGTGTGAAATTGGCCATAACTTTGGTGTGGAAAATATTAAAATTTAAGTTTAAATTTCTGGAGGTAGCTGATATAGACAAAATTAACTCTTGATATTTTGCTTTCTGCTTATTGCAATAAAGCAGCGGTTTGATAACGGAACTGCTCCCTAATATATAGGTGGGTTCCTTAGTTTTTTGTTGTGTGATGCTGAGGGTCTTTAAATTTCTAATAATAATTTTTGATTTTGCTCAAACATAATGTTATATCTCCAAATTTTGGTGCCTTAAGTATAAAAAAAAAAAACATTGTTCCACAACATCCCATAGGGGACAAGGGAGACTTCTCTCATATCAATGAGTGCACCCCGATTCATATTTAGCTCAATGATATGGGACCTACTGTTTATCGCCGAGTCCGAACGGCGTGTCTTAAGACACCACTTATGGAGAAGTTTTTCAAGGCTGAAATACTCAGGAAATGTCGCCAACATTACTGAGGGGTATTTTGCCACCGTTGAAAAGATGTTTGATGTTGCCTGGCCGGGGAATCGAACCCCCGACCTTCTGCGTGCAAGGCGGGCGTGCATACCATTGCACCACGGTGGCCTTAAGTATAGCGATCCTAATATTTCGAGTAAATAAAACGTATTAAGATATATAATCTATAATGATTACGACTGTCACACATGGATAAAACAAATCATTCGTAAATTATTAGTCCTGAATTTGGGAGAAAAGTGCATTCCATTTCTTATTATGTATCATGCCCTACACCACAATGTGTAGAGGGCATTATGTGTGTTAAAAAATCATGTAACGCCTCGAAATATTGTATCCAGACACACATTTGGTGGTACCGATCTTAATAAAATTTGTGTAGAATACACTCTGGGACCTTCATTTAACGCTGGGACCTTCTAGTAATGACAATGTACAGAATGCTATGTATATACGACCGACAATTTGTCATTATATGACTGTAAAGAAATTGTCTGAATCGTGACAGAGAAAATTGTAGATTTCCATTTATCTACAGCGTCTTAAAGTTTTTATGCTACTTTTGGTTTTATTCAATAGTAAATAATGGTCCCACCTGGCTTTATATATCACGGTGTTCTTGAAACAATTTTAAATGGAAGGTGCTTACACCTCGGAAGTTTTTGCGGATTCTGAAACTACAATATTTATAGATGAGAACAATCAAAAAACAAAACCAGTAAGGAAAGGATCAAAGTCGGGCGGGGCCGACTATATGATACCCTACACCACTGTGAATATGTAAAATATAAATCGGAGCTATATCCAGATCTAAACCGATTTTGATATAATTTGGCACATTTATTTCCAGACCGAATTCAGTCACACATTCCAAATATCATTGAAATCCGACTTATATAGCGTGTTTGGAGCAGCAAATACGCGAAATCGGCCGAAAATATATATGGGTGCTATATCCAAATCTGAACCGATTTCGATATAATTTGGCACATTTATTTCTAGACTGAATTCAGTCACACATTCCAAATTTCATCGAAATCGGAAATATATATCGTGTTTGGTACAGAAAATAAGTGAAATCGGCCGAAAATATATATAGGAGCTATATCCAAATCTGAACCGATTTCTATATAATTTGGCACACTTATTTCTATACCAAATTCAGTCAAACATTCCAAATTTCATAAAATCGGACGTATATAGCGTGATTGGTACATCGCATACGTGAAATCGGGCGAACATATATATGGGAGCTATATCCAAATCTGAACCGATTTCGATATAATTTGGCACATTTATTTTTAGACCAAATTCAGTCACACATTCCAAATTTCATCGAAATCGGACATATATAGCGTGTGTGTTACAGAAAATACGTGAAATCGGCCGAAAATATATATGGGGGCTATACCAAAACTTGGACCGATATAGCCCATCTTCGAACTTGATCTTCCAACGGCTAAAAAAATGGTATTCCCCAATTTTCAGCGAAATCGGTCAACAAATGCGACCTGTATGTTGCGAACGGACGGACGGACGGACGGACGGACGGACATGCATAAATCGACTCAGAAAGTGATTCTATGTATATCCCTAGAAGGAACTATGGGTCTATCTCGCTTCCTTTTGTATGTTACATACAAATGCACTAACACATAATACCCCTTACCACATAGTGGTGTAGGGTATAAAAAATCGCCGGAGCGCTTTTTCAATAAATCGCGATTTAAGTTGAAATTTTTAGGGGTTGTTTAGGTTTTCACGAGTTTGCTTAGAAAGCGCAAGTCCTATCAAAATGGGACTAAAGAAAATTATGTAGCTATGAAAATTCACTACAAGATCAACCTTTATGGTATTTTCGTAGTTTTACCATTTTTGAGATATAGAAGTTCAAATTGGGACAATGCAATGACTGTATCGCCCCCTTATAAAACAATGTCATGGAGGGTGCGCCTTTACGAACTTTTGATGAAAACCGCTTACACAGGAAAGTTTTTGTGAATTCTGAAACAGCAGTGTTCATAGATGTGAAAAATCCAAAAACAAGAAAAAATCGCTGTAGGGATTTTAAAATAAATCGCGGTCAAAATTCACATTTTTAGGTGTTTTTAGGTTTTCACGATTTTGCTTGGAAACCGAAAGTCCAATCGAAATGGAGCTAAAGAAAATGTTGTAGCTGTGAAAATTCTCTAGAGGAGTGACGTTTATCATTTGTTCCCAGCCTGTACCATTTTTGAGATATAGAAGCTCAGTTTACATTTTTAGGTTTTTTGTAGGGTTTCGCGATTTTGCTTGAATACGGTAAGTCTTATCGATATGGGACCTGAGAAAATCTGAAAGCTGTGAAAATTCTCTACAAGACTGACTTAAGTATCTTATCCTAAGTTGTAACATTTGTTTAGATATATAAGTTAGAGTTGGGAATTTGCAGTCATGACATTGTTTTATAAGGGGGCGATACGGAATTGAATTGAATTTGAATTGTCCAAATTTGAACTTTTATATCTCAAAAATGGTAAAACCGACGAGAATACCATAAAGGTCAATCTTGTAGAGAATCTTCATGGCTACAACATTTGTTTTAGTCCTATTTTGATAGAAATTGCGGTTTCTAAGAAAAATCGCGAAAACCTAAACAACTCCTAAAAATGTCAACTTAAATCGCGAATTATTTAAAAAGCGCTCCGGCGATTTTTTTTTTTTTTTTGTTTTTTGATTGTTCTCATCTATAAACATTGTAGTTTCAGAATCCGCAAAAACTTTCAAGGTGTAAGCACCTTCCATTTAAAATTGTTTCAAGAGCACCGTGATATTTGTCGGCCCATATGTTCATTATACAGTATGCAAAGTTCATATTCGTACACCCCTAAAAAATGAATAAAATCGTTATTAATTCCGTATTTTATGTGCAAATATGAAATAATTTATGGGAATTACCATAACGAAGAAAGATTTAAGAATAACAAAACAAATTTTTAATTTATTCCGTCATTTACCTATAGATGGCGCCTGTGTGGGTGGCAAAGTTCGTATTCGTACACCTATAAGCACTATATATTTGGAGTTTTTAAGGATTTTCAAAGCAAAATACCGCAGATTTTTGTTCTTTCCTTCTTTTTGAATGGCTCTGCTATAGAAATATGTACAAATAACGGTAATTTTATTAAAAATCTTGCATGAATAAAAAGTCGGACGAATATTTGAAATAATTAAGAAAAATGTGCTAGATATGATTAACTATTGCAATTTATTCCCGAATTTTGGACGAAAATAGCTAATAGCAGTCCTTCTGTACCAATATTCGAGGTCTAATATGAAAATAAATGTTGTCAGCGTTTGGAAATGCAAAGAAACGTAATCCGGGCTTAGGCAAAGTAAACACATTTTTGGTTTTTACTTGGTGAAAATCGCACGTTTAGTTTTATATTTGACATTAAATGTATTGAAGTTTTAGAATACGGTTTCGAAAATCATTTTATGTCAAAAACTGTGAGAAATTATGAAGAAAAATGAAATTGTACAAGTTTTCATACTGTCCGCGTACGACTGAAATTCTACGATTACTATGAACGAGGGTTATGGCTGCCAAAATTGGGAAAATAATGGTTTTTACTTATTGAAAATTATAATTCTTTACCGAAGGATCCAAAATGAGTGCAAAAATGTCAAAAGATTGAAGTAAATTGTCCAGAAAAGAACGTGGGGTAACCTTTTGAAGAAATGCATTATTTTCGGGGAAATTTTCATCCTTAAAAAATTATTATTCCTCGTAATTTCCGATATGTTTTGACATAAAGTGATGTTCGAAACCGTATTCTAAAACTTCAATACATTTAATGTCAAATATAAAACTAAACGTGCGATTTTCACCAAGTAAAAACCAAAAATGTGTTTACTTTGCCTAAGCCCGGATTACGTTTCTTTGCATTTCCAAACGCTGACAACATTTATTTTCATATTAGACCTCGAATATTGGTACAGAAGGACTGCTATTAGCTATTTTCGTCCAAAATTCGGGAATAAATTGCAATAGTTAATCATATCTAGAACATTTTTCTTAATTATTTCAAATATTCGTCCGACTTTTTATTCATGCAACATTTTTAATAAAATTACCATTATTTGTACATATTTCTATAGCAGAGGCATTCAAAAAGAAGAAAAGAACAAAAATCTGCGGTATTTTGCTTTGAAAATCCTTAAAAACTCCAAATATATAGTGCTTATAGGTGTACGAATACGAACTTTGCACCCACACAGGCGCCATCTATAGGTAAATGACGGAATAAATTAAAAATGTGTTTTGTTATTCTTAAATCTTTCTTCGTTATGGTAATTCTCATCAATTATTTCATATTTACACATAAAATATGGAATTAATAACGATTTTATTCATTTTTTAGGGGTGTACGAATATGAACTTTGCATACTGTAAATTATTATGAAAGATCATGCAAAAGTAGTGGAGTAGGGTATCAAATAGGTCCCGTCCGACTATAGTCTTTTCTTACTTTTTTTTTTTTTTCTAAGGTGGTACCCGAAGTTGTGGATCGATGTCGCACATTTTGAACTTGATCTAAGTTTGGACAAAATATTAGGAAACCAACAATTTTATTTTAGAGTTTAAGAAGAATTTTTTCTCAAACACACCACGCACTGCCTTATCTGCTTGCGTAAGTACCCAACATTCGGAACATCATACATTAGCAGCGTAGTATTGTGTGCTTGGTTTTTAAACTGTAGTATACGTTTGCCAAAACTATTCTTCTTATTTTTTGCAACGGATGTGGCGAGGTTAACGATCGACCCATGACTCATTTTTTTTGGTTGCCATCGTGGTGCAATTTTTATTTTTATATATCGACCCACGATGTCTGTATCATCAGCACAAGAGAGTTACATGTGGATATTGCTATAGATTGTGCAATTTATTTTGTCGCATCTCGCATAATGCTGTTTCCTAGTCTGAAACTTCTTTTGGTACTGAACTTTTAGGACGATTTTTATTTAAAAAAAAAACTGAAATGCCGATTTGACGATTTTTCCCCTAAAATGCCTATCTTTAGTTATGGCAACTTTTTCACAAAAAATTGCGTTTTGTACGAATATTGTGGTGGGTAGCACTGAAAGACAACTATACGTAAATCTTTCAAAAAAGTACCAGTCTTGTTTAAACGCCTACCTACGAAACATTGTTAAAAAAACATTTTGCGATGTCCGCTCCATCTCGAAAACGACTGGACGATCACCACATATTTCTGTGGACTTATTAAGAACCTAAAAATTTTGTCTTTAGACGAGGTAATTTAAAACAAAATGTTACAAAAAATTGCGGACTGCCAAAATGAAAATTTGTTTAAATATTGGGTAGTTTTTTTTTGCAAAAAAAAACAACGTTTGACGCTTATTTAACGAAGAGATTTTTATGTACATAATAACATAGTATAATTGTTCCACAATCATCCCAGAAGTGGTTTTGCTGTTTAGAAGGCTTATATCTATATCTATATATATAAAATTGAAATTTGTTTGTACGTTTGTTTGTTTGTTTGTTTGTTTGTTTGTTTGTTTGTTTGTTTGTTTGTTTGTTTGTTTGTTTGTTTGTTTGTTTGTTTGTTTGTTTGTTTGTTTGTTTGTTTGTTTGTTTGTTTGTTTGTTTGTTTGTTTGTTTGTTTGTTTGTTTGTTTGTTTGTTTGTTTGTTTGTTTGTTTGTTTGTTTGTTTGTTTGTTTGTTTGTTTGTTTGTTTGTTTGTTTGTTTGTTTGTTTGTTTGTTTGTTTGTTTGTTTGTTTGTTTGTTTGTTTGTTTGTTTGTTTGTTTGTTTGTTTGTTTGTTTGTTTGTTTGTTTGTTTGTTTGTTTGTTTGTTTGTTTGTTTGTTTGTTTGTTTGTTTGTTTGTTTGTTTGTTTGTTTGTTTGTTTGTTTGTTTGTTTGTTTGTTTGTTTGTTTGTTTGTTTGTTTGTTTGTTTGTTTGTTTGTTTGTTTGTTTGTTTGTTTGTTTGTTTGTTTGTTTGTTTGTTTGTTTGTTTGTTTGTTTGTTTGTTTGTTTGTTTGTTTGTTTGTTTGTTTGTTTGTTTGTTTGTTTGTTTGTTTGTTTGTTTGTTTGTTTGTTTGTTTGTTTGTTTGTTTGTTTGTTTGTTTGTTTGTTTGTTTGTTTGTTTGTTTGTTTGTTTGTTTGTTTGTTTGTTTGTTTGTTTGTTTGTTTGTTTGTTTGTTTGTTTGTTTGTTTGTTTGTTTGTTTGTTTGTTTGTTTGTTTGTTTGTTTGTTTGTTTGTTTGTTTGTTTGTTTGTTTGTTTGTTTGTTTGTTTGTTTGTTTGTTTGTTTGTTTGTTTGTTTGTTTGTTTGTTTGTTTGTTTGTTTGTTTGTTTGTTTGTTTGTTTGTTTGTTTGTTTGTTTGTTTGTTTGTTTGTTTGTTTGTTTGTTTGTTTGTTTGTTTGTTTGTTTGTTTGTTTGTTTGTGCCTTATAGACTCGAAAACCGCTGAACAGATCTTACTGAAATGTTTAGGGTACATTGCTACATGGCCTGGAATGAAAATAGGCTATATCATTTTTTGAAATTTCGCGTTGATCTGGAGATATAGCATCAAAACCGGAGGTACCTCCAAAAAATTTAGATTTTGTATGCAAATATCTTTAGAACTATTACAGAAAAAATCTCCAAATTTTGTATGTGTGACGGACTTTGATGTAGAAATAAATTTACCAAATTATATACAAATCGGTTCAGATTTGGATATAGCTCCCACATACATATATTTTCGACCGATTTCCTTATTTTATGTACCAAACATGCTATTTATGTCCAATTTCAATGAAATTTGGAATGTGTGACGGAACTTGGTCTGGAATTAAACGTGCCAAATTATATCAAAATCGGTTCAGATTTGGATATAGCTCCCATACACATATATTTTCGGCCGACTTCCTTATTTTATGCACCAAACACGCTATATATGTCCAATTTCGCTGAAATTTTGAATGTATGACGGAATTTGTTTTAGAAATAAATGTGCAAAAATATATCGAGATTGGTTCAGATTTGGATATACATAGCTCCCATACACATATATTTTCGGCCGACTTCCTTATTTTATGCACCAAACACGCTATATATGTCCAATTTCGCTGAAATTTTGAATGTGTAACGGAATTTGGTCTAGACATAAATGTGCCGAATTATATCGAAATCGGTTCAGATTTAGATATAGCTCCCATATATATTTTCGGCCGATTTTCCGCATTTGATGCACCAAACACGCTATATACGTCCGATTTCGCTGAAATTTGGAATGTGTAACGGAATTTGGTCTAGGCATAAATGTGCCGAATTATATCGAAAACGGTTCAGATTTGGATATAGCTCCAATATATATTTTCGGCCGATTTTCCACACTTTATGCACCAAACACGCTGTATATGTTCAATTTCGCTGAAATTTGGAGGGTCTGACGGAATTTGTTCCAGAAATAAATGTGCTAACTTATATAGAGATCGGTTCAGATTTGAATATAGCTCCTATATATATTTTCGGCCGATTTCCTGTATTTTATGAACCAAACTCGCTATTTATGTCCAATTTCGGTGAAATTTGGAATGCGTAACGGGATTTGGTCTAGACATAAATGTGCCAAATCATATCGAAATCGGTTCAGATTTGGATATTGCTCCTATATATATTTTAGGCCGATTTTCTGTATTTGATGCTCTAAACACGCTATATGTGTCCAATGTCGCTGAAATTTGGGATGTCTGATGGAATTTGTTCCAAATATAAATGTGCAAAATTATATCGCGACCGGTTCAGATTTGGACACACTACATATGTCCAAAGCGTGACGCAATTCGTTCTAGAAATATATGGGACAAATTATACCGAAATCGGTTCACATTAGAATATAGCTACCATATATATTTTCGGCTGATTTTCTGTATTTTATGCACAAAATGTGAATGTGAGACGGGATTTGGTCTAAAAATAAATATGACAAATAATATCGAGAGCGGTTCATATAGGAATATAGCTACCCATACATATTTTCGGTCGATTTCATGTTTTGGTTACGTATGTTAAATTTCAATGAAATTTTGAAGACTTAGCAGTCAGTAAAAGTCATAATTATTTACACAAATACTTATAGTCGGGAAGGAATTGACCAAGGCTACAGCTGTTAAGTATCATGTCTTTGAGAGACTTCTTAAGATTTATGTTTTATTATGATATATCTAAATCATTAGGAATACATATAGGCGGAAAGGCTTTCGGAGGAGTGATACCTCCTGAAACATACAAAAATACCATAGTAGCTCCATAACAACCCTGAATAGATACATAACGCCTTCATATCTCCTATATTTATTTGTTAAAATATTAAAAACGTTAAAATAATTCTGGCATTCCATTATATTTTATCGTAGTCGGGGCAGCAAAGCGTACCGGGTTCAGCTAGTATGTATATAAAATTGAAATTTGTTTGTACGTTTGTTTGTTTGTTTGTGCCTTATAGACTCGAAAACCGCTGAACAGATCTTAATGACATTTTTAGGGTACACTGCTATATGGCCTGGAATGAAAATAGGCTATATAATTTTTTGAAATTTCGCGTTGATCTTGAGATATAGCATCAAAACCGGAGGTACCTCCAAAAAAGATACAGTCTCCAAATTTTATATATGTGACGGAATTTGACGTAGAAATAAATTTACCAAATTATATTCAAATCGGTTCAGATTTGGATATAGCTCCCACATACATATATTTTCGGCCGATTTCCTTATTTTATGTACCAAACATGCTATTTATTTCCAATTTCAATAAAATTTGGAATGTGTGGCGGAATTTGTTTTAGAAATAAATGAACCAAATTATATCGAGTTTGGTTCAGATTTGGATATAGCTCCAATCTACATATATTTTCGGCCGATTTCCTTATTTTATGCACCAAACACGCTATATATGTCCAATATCGCTGAAATTTAGAATGTGTGATGGATATTGGCCCGGAAATTTATGTGCAAATTTATTTTGAAATTGGTTCAGATTTGGATATAGCTCCTATATATATTTTTTGCCGATTTAAAGTATTTGATGCACCAAACACACTATATATGTCCAAATTCACTGAAATTTGGAATGTGTTACAGAACTTGGTCTAGAAATAAATGTGCCAAATTATATTGAAATCGGTTCAGATTTGGATATAGCTCCCATATATATTTTCGGCAGATTTTCCGCACTTGATGCACCAAACACGCTATATATGTCCAATTTCTCTGAAATTTGGAATGTGTAACGGAATTTGGTCTAGACATAAATGTGCCGAAATATATCGAAATCGGTTCAGATTTGGATATAGCTCCAATATATATTTTCGGCCGATTTTCCACATTTGATGCGCCAAACATGCTATATATGTCCCATTTCGCTGAAATTTGGAGGGTCTGACGGAATTTGTTCTAGAAATAAATGTGCTAAATTAAATCGAGATCGGTTCAGATTTGAATATAGAACCTATATATATTTTCTGCCGATTTCATGTATTTGAGGCACCAAATACGGTATTTTTATCCAATTTCAATAAAATTTGGAACTTGTGACTGAACTTGGTCTAGAAATACATGTGCCAAATTATATCGAAATCGGTTCAGATTTGGATATTGCTCCTATATATATTTTCAGCCGATTTCCTTATTTTATGTCCCAAACATGCTATTTATGTCCAATTCCAATGAAATTTGGAATATGTGTCGGAATTTGTTTTAGAAATAAATGTGCCAAATTATATCGAGTTTGGTTCAGATTTGGATATAGCTCCCATATACCTACATTTTCGGCCGATTTCTTTATTTTAAGCAGCAAACACGTTATATATGTCTAATTTCGCTGAATGTGTGATGGATATTGGCCTAGAAATATATGTGCCAATTTATATAGAAATCGGTTCGCTATTTATATCCAATTTCAATAAAAACGTGTGACTGAACTTGATCTAGAAATACATGTGCCAAATTATATCGAAATCGGTTCAGATTTGGATGTAGCTCCCATATATATTTTCGGGCGATTTTCCGCATTTGATGCACCAAACACGCTATATATGTCCAAATTCGCTGAAATTTAAAATGTGTTACAGAACTTGGTCTAGAAATAAATGCGCCAAATTATATCGAAATCGGTTCAGATATGGATATAGCTTCCATATATTTATTTTCGGCCGATTTTCCACATTTGATGCACCAAACACGCTATATATGTCCAATTTCGCTGAAATTTGGAATGTGTTTTAGAATTTGGTCTAGAAATAAAAGTGCCAAATTATATCGAAATCGGTTCAGATTTGGATATAGCTCCTTTATATATTTTCGGCGGATTTCTTGTATTTTATGCACCAAACTCGCTATATATGTCCAATTTCGCTAAAATTTGGAATGCGTATGGGGTTTGGTCTAGACATAAATGTGCCAAATTATATCGAGATCGGTTCAGTTTTGAATATAGCTCCCACATATATTATCGGCCGATTTCCTGTATTTTATGCACCAAACACGCTATTATGTCCAATTTCGTTGAAATTTGGAATATGTGTCGGATATTGGCCTAGAAATAGATGTTCCAAATAATATCGAAATCGGTTCAGATTTGGATATAGCGCTCATATATATTTTCGGCCGATTTCATGTATTTGATGCTCCAAACACGCTATATATGACTGATTTCAATGAAATTTTTAACGTGTGACGGATATTAGCCTAGAAATATATGTGCCAAATGATATCGAAATCGGTTTAGATTTAGGTATACCTCCCATATATATTTTCGTCCGATTTGATGAACTTAATGCACCAAAAACGCTGTATATGTACGATTTCAATGACATTTGGAATTTATGACGAATATTGGCTTGGAAATAGATGTTCAAAATTATATCGAAATCGGTTCATATTTGGATATAGCGCCCATATATATTTTCGGCCGATTTCATTTATTTGATGCACCAATCACGCTGTATATGTCCGATTTCAATGACATTAGTAATGTGCGACGGAATTTGGTCTAGAAATAATTGTGCCAAAATATTTCGAAATCGGTTCAGATTTAGATATAGCTCCCATGTATATTTTCGGCCGATTTCGTGTATTTGATTTGATATATACGTCCCATATCAATGAAATTTGTATCATTATTGACATATCTATATCAATATTGGAGTAAAAATTATCAATAACAGAAGCAGTTATCCTAAGAGTAATTTAAGATGTCCCAATAGGCTGAATAAATTACAAGTATCCTCAAATTTAAGGTACTCAATTTTAGTGTTGTTCCTAATTTAATTATCTTCTTTAAACGAGAGAGTGGACTCAGGAGTGTTAGAGTATATAAAATTTGTAAATGTGACCTACGTAGGACTCATTCATTTATTTTTCACTTAGTCGGGGTAGCGAAGCGCACCGGGTTAAGCTAGTGCCATATAAAATTGGAGACAAATTGATCTTATTTCACTAATTTCATTTCAATGGCTGAAATGTAGACTTTACGTTGCGACAATGGCAAGGATTATCTTCGTTCCGAATTTCATTTAATCTTGAGAATCTTGGTATCAAACGGCTATTTACAGTTGAATATACTCCACAGCAGAATGGAGTAGCTGAAAGAGCCAATCGCACCGTAGTGGAGATGGCACGATACATGCTACTTGATTCAAATTTGAACGAAAACTTATGGGGTGAGGATGTAGATACAGCTGTATGTATAAGAAATGGATGTCCTAACAAATCTCTATGTGACAAAACTAAAGTTAAAATGTGCAGTGAAATTAAGCCTACAGTATCGCATTTAAAGGTATTCGGGTGCCGAGCCATTATGCCTAATAAAAGACCAGGAAAATCAAAGTTTGCATCCAAGGGTGTCGAGTATATTATGACAGGTTATTTTACAGAATAAAAGCATATAGATTGTTGGATATCAAAACTGGAAAGCTGTATAAAAGCAGAGCTGTTAAGTTTTTGGAAGATTCGGTTGAAAACAGCTGCGAATATGATATTTTCCCTAAAGTCGGCTTGAGTAAAGATAGTTTTTCCGATTTATCAACAAGAGAAATGCAAGAAGAACCTAACCATCAGCACATTGTCTTGCCTATAAGTGAAAGTGCTGAAAATAATATTGATTTGGATCCACAAGAAATTAATGAAATGGGAGGCGTATACACAATTAAGAAAGAGAAGGAGCGGAATTTTGATAGATATAAGGCTAGGCTTGTAGCAAAAGGATGTGGCCAGATATATGGAATAAACTATAATGAAACATTTTCGCCAGTAGCGATATATGCAACGGCAAGGACTGTTTCGGCTTTGGCAGTGGAATACAAACTATTTGTTCATCAATTGGATGCCACTGCAGCTTATCTAAATGGCACAATAGATGAAGATATATTTATGGAACAACCAAAAGGATTCGAAGATGCCGATAATCCTGATATGATATGCCGATAATCCTGATAGACGAAGATATATTTATGTAACACCCAAGAGGATTCGAAGATGCTGATAATCCTGATATGCTTGCAAACTTAAGAAATTATATATGGGTTAAAGCAGTCCGGTCGTATGTGGAACGAAAAACTTGATGCAGTATTGAAAAAGATTGGTTTTAGTCGCTGTACGGTTGAGAGATGTGCATACGTGATGAATAATGAATGACAATATAATAATATTATCGTATATGTAGACGATATAATGTTGGCATGTTCTAATACGAAAACATTGAATTCTATCAAGTCAGCTCTTAAGGCTGAATTTGGAATTATTGACAAAGGTCCAGTTAATTTTTTCTTGGGAATGGAGATTGAAAGAAAAGAATCAACTGGCAGTGTAAGCTGGTCTTAGGAGAAAATAATAAGAGAGTTACTGGAAGAACAGACGATGGAAAATTTCGGAAGATGTAGCACACCTTTAGATCCTGGATCAAAATATTAAAAGTGTTCCAATTGTAGCAAAGTAGACGTGACCAAGTATGAATCGTTTATAGGTTCCTTGATGTATATAGGAATTTGCTCGCGTCCTGACATTGTTCATGCAGTGAATAAGCTACCACATTAAGAACATTTCAAAGGAGCAAAACATATACTTCTTTACTTGGCAAAATGCAGTGACATTAAGTAGCACGGAAGCAGAATACATGGCTACACCAGCGGCTTCAAAGGAAGCGATATATTTGAGAAACTTATTCACAGAACTTGGATATGATGATATAATTCGCAATGGAACAGAAATATATGGAGACAATCTGAGTGCTCAACAGTTGGTACGAAATCCGGTGTACCACGCCAGAAGTAAACACATTGATACACGTGTCCATTCTGTTCGTGAACTATATGAAAGGGGTCTAGTAAAATTGGCTTTCACCCCGTCTACCGAAAATGTGGCTGATATATTAACCAAATGTTTAAAGCCATTTTCACATAAGAAATTAACAAACATGCTTGGTATTGACGAGTTTCCATTAAGGGAAGGTGTTGGAAATGTGTAATGAAAACTACTTGTTTATCTTAATTTGAATTTGAACTCTTTGTTTACCAATGATATTTTTCTATAACATAGTAGGCTTTGATTTGAAATACTGTAGTATTAATGTAGTACTATTTTGTAAACATTGAATATTTTTTCTCATTCTCTTGTTAACTTTTGTGAAATAAACATTATTTGAATTTGTAATATAAATTGTGGTGTTTTTTCTGCATTTTGCTTTGACAGGAGCTTTTTAGTAAATATTTTAAATTAATCCTTTTTTGTAGGATATAACAAAAAAAGTCTCGCGGTGTCCCGCTGTCTTACTGATGCACAAATTTACAAGGTCTCGAATTATCAATTTTGGGGTATAGACCCCCCTGTAACGGTAGCGCGGGTTTTTATATATTTTCAGGATTTTACCTACAATAATCGATCGATAGCTAAACATTTAAATATAACGGGTTCTACGAGTAAAGAAATTATCAATATAGGTCAATATCTTGATATAGCCCCCATATAACGGCACCTGCCATTTAAATGTCTTCAAGGTTTCTGGGCATATTTTGAACCAAATTGGCTGAAAATATACATTGTGGGATCTTATTGAGTAAAGAGCATTCCTGCAAAAAAGTTTCAATATCGTACTGGCGCTTTGAGGATGTAAATTTATAAATATGTACATATATGCATTTTGTTGTAATTCTGTAAAATAAAATATCTCTATTGGATAAACATCTCAAAATTTCTTCTTCTTTATTTGCAAATCCGTATTCGTATATCAGCGATCATAATTTTTTTTTGTTTTTAAATTAAGTATAATATGTTCTTATTTATCACATGTATAATTATAAAATTTATTCTACATTGTTAAGTTGCCTATTTTTTGCAGCATTTAGTAAATTTCGTTCATCAGAGAAATTTTTCCAGTCTTGTATGTTCCGTAGCCATGTAATTTCTCACCTTCCTCTGGTACGCTTTCCTTCAATTGTTCCCTTGAGAACCGTTTGTGGAATTTTATATTTGTTGTTTCTCATTATGTGGCCGAGGTATGCTATTTTTCTTTTTCTGATAGTCTTTAGTAGCTGTCTGCCAATGTTCATCCTTCTTAATATATCTTCGTTTGAGATACGATCAGTCCAAGGAATCTTCAGTATTCTTCGATATAGCCAAATCTCAAAGGCCTCCAGTTTCATCTCGTCTACAGATTTTATTGTCCATGTTTCAACTGCGTACAGCAACACGGACCATCCGTAACATTTAATAAAACGTATTTTCGCTGGAAGACCTATGTCATGACTTGTGAGGACTTTATTATATCTGAAGAAAGCATTTCTGGCCTGTTCAATGTGGCATTTAATTTCTATTGATCCGTTCCACTCTTCATTTAATAGTACTCCAAGGTATTTAAATTTCTTTACACGCTCAATTTCCGAATTATATATGGTCAACGATGTGTTTTGGTGGGAGTTTTTCCTACTAACCACCATGTATTTGGTTTTTAGTGTATTTATCTTCAAGCCGTATGTTTCACTACATTGAGTGAGCTTGTCCATTAATTTTTGTAGGCCAGACATACTGTTAGATAAAAGTGTTGTGTCGTCGGCATAACGTAATTATTTCTCCGCTAATTTTGACACCTATTCTTTCGTTATTGATCGACTCTCTAAATATCCTTTCTGCGTAGATGTTAAATAATAGTGGCGATAAAATGCAGCCTTGTCGTACTCCTTTTGATATGGGAACGTTATCTGTCGTTTCTTGATCAACTTTATGTTTGCAACCTGATGCCAATATAATTTTTGTATACATCTTATTTCCTTTCCATCAATTCCTATAGCTTTAAGAATCTCAATAAGTTTGTCATGTTGGACTGTGTCAAACGCTTTTTCGTAGTCCACGAAGCATAAAAATAAGTCGTTTTGAATTTTTGAATTAGTATTTGTATACTTAGAAGTGCTTCTCTTGTACCCATTCCTTCTTTAAATCCAAATTGTGTTGTTCCCATATATTTCTCGCATTGCGGATAGATCCTCGTATGTATAATTCGAAGGAAAATTTTTAGTGCATGGGACATTAGGCTTATCGATCTGAAATCGTTACATCTTCGTGCATTATTTTTTTTCGGTATGGCGATAAATGTTGATATAAGCCAGTCATTGGGATATACGTCTGTGTTATATATATAGTTGAATAGACTGACTAACATGCGGATATTGTTGCCGTCTATTAATTTTAATATTTCGGAGGGTATTTCGTCTGGTCCTGTGGCTTTGTTATCTTTTAATGCTTTTATTGCATCTTTCACTTCCTCTTCGTTGATTGGGATTCCTGTTAGATCAGTTTGCACTGAGTTATTATATGATAATCTTCCACTGTCTGTAAAGAGTTCTTTTATATAATTCTGCCAAATCTTTTTCCTTTCTGAAATGTCAAATACAGCTTCGTTGTTGTCGTCGAACAATATTCCTGGTGATGTTCTGCGATATACACCAGATACTTCCTTTAGTTTCTTATGAAGGTTAAAGTCGTCCAAATTTCACCGTTTAGAAAATATAGATATTTGACCATTTGGGACACACTGTGCGCCGGTAACAACAGTACTGCTAACTTATGTTTAAAGTTGTAATTCATAATATTGCTTTTTAATTTCTACCGGTTTTTGTCGGTAACGAAAAATAGAGAATTGCACTACAAATCTTTACCTTACGGCAAATTCTGAAGGAAACCAGAGAGAAGAGATCAACACCTACGATATTCTTGACGAATATAAAGGTGGTTTCGACAGTCCTTTGCGTTTAAAAGTATTTCAGTGTTTATAAAGGTTTATGGGACAAACAAGAAAGAAAGAATTTTACGTCGGAAGTGTATGTCATATATGTACGTCACTGTTTTGCGTGTAAAAGTAACTACCGGTTTTGCAAGTAATTTTTGTTTATGGAGGCCATTTTGATAAAAATTCATGTTTCCAAATTTATGTCATAATTAGAATAGTTTACATTTGTTGTGCAAATGAACAACATTTTTCTCTTCTCAAAAAATGGCTAATTCTACCCCATTAACAAAACATGAAGTTTAATTTTTATTGTTTTTTCCTACTGGAAATAATTACTATGATATTACACCAACAAGTGATGTTTTTGTATTTGTGCTTTATATCAGCCTAAAATCCCTATAACATCTCTAGGTAAGTTATAATTTTTTCATTACATATTTGAGTGACTTGTTGCCACAAACGTGAACAGCAAACATGCAGCAAATAACAGAAAACATTGAATATGCGAGCGGGCTGGCGAACGAACAAGTTGCAGTTGAGCCCTCTATAATCAATGCGCGGGAAAATCACCTGCAAACACGCGATGACATTTTTCATCAGCGTAAATCCGCGCTCCGACACTAATTCCCAGTTTCCAAATGCCGCCAGGCTGGCCTTCGTGGTTGGCAAAACTTTTTTGTTGTTTAGTGGCAACAACTAAAAATGCATTACAGCAAAACTTGCGTTTTTCTCTGATTTTAAACAATAAATGAAATTATTGCAATTTGATGTTCACAACAACAACAACAATGTACAGGTGGCTGCTGACTTTCTGTGAGAGGGATTTCTGTTTTCGTTGAATTTGTTTTAAATTATTAAAATAAATTTAATTTAATGGATTTGTTGTTGCAATCACTTCCGTTCACAGAAGTGCTCACGTGAATGCAATTTGATGAATGACATGTCGGTTTTTTTCTTATTTAGAAAACATTGGTATTCTGCAACAATGTAAGTAGGGGAGGAGGAGATTTAACTTGCCATGGGGTTCATCTGAGGCGTAGCAATTTTTGTGGCCATTGTAACGGAATGAAACGGTTGTGGTAAAGGAAAATATTGTTATTAAATTCCTTTTGTGATGTAGCTCAGTACTTGTTTTTGGCTAAGGAGATTGAGACCTTCTTTACACTAACAGATAAATCAAGTTTTATGGACAAATATGGAATTTATTTGACCGATATCGAAATTGACTACTTAAATGACCAATTTGTACGGAATAATTCCTTCATAGTATATTAATGTCCTTTGAGTCCCTATGGTAGTTACTTCCTTAGTTAGATTAAATTAGTTTGATGTACGCAGTTATTTACCCCAAGTCTATTGAAATATGTATATGGTTCTAAAATCATCACCTCTCTTTATTATAGTGATTTAATACATTCTAAAAAAACATTTGAACTATTTTAAAATATTACCTTTCCATTTACAGAAAACTGTCATATCATGTCCATATTCCGGATATCTTTAAATCACCAACACTACCACCTCCACAAATAGCCGCAGAAAACCATAAAGTATGGCATGGTGATATAGTGATGCCATCCTGGGCTGTGCCGAACTTTTAACCAAACAACAATCATGAAACTTTTAACAAATTTGCATAAATTTTGTATAAATTAAAACGTTACAAAACAACAACGAAGGACATTCGTAAAACAAAAACAACAACACTTTTTTAATGCAAAGACAAACGACACGGCAGACGGTAACGTTATTCCGTCCGACATTTTAGAAAAGCTTCAGAACGGACACAAACAACCGGACTTGTACGATATGCAAAAGACAATGACAGACTGAATAGTTGAAAGGAATGACAATGGCAGGACATTGCTCCTCTCAGAATAGCTTAAAAACAAATCTCGTTAAATGTAAAATTGTAATTAAAAGAAACCTTCGGAGGAATCGTAAGAAGCGGTGGGAAATATAAATAAACAGAAATTTGTGGGCATTCGCAATTGTCCAGCTGTTTGTTTTGCATTTTTCGATGCCCTACATATGGTATGTGGGAAGTTTGCAATAGATTTTGAATGATTTAAGCGGTTATGGCTACTTGCAAATCATATCAAATCGAACTTTTCTGGCTCATTTTAAAGTACAAGTAAAAAAGAATATGTTTTAAGAAATTTTGAGCCGATCCGACAAAATTTGGCTGAGATATGAGCGCTAGAAAGGAAACATTAATTGAAAATTTTATGTAATATCGAAATTTTAAACGCGGTTTTCTCAATGGCATTTTTGAAAGCGGTGCCCATTATAGCTCGAAAACAGATGATCCGATCTTCATATGTTTTATGTGGGATTATTATGCACATAAAAAAATGTCCCTAAGCGAGAGACTTTTAAAAAAATGTTGACGGATTTATGGCGAAAATTGTAATAGCAATTTAGATTTTATAGTCCACAATTCTTTTAAAATTAATGTATTTAATTCTGCTTCGCTTGAGGACAAGATTAATAGCTTCTTAATGGTCTCATTAAAACTTATGCTGATCGGTTTATTTGTTTTCGAGCTACAGTGGACACAGATAACTGCTTTAGTAACAAGTAAAAAAGTATCAGTCGGTTTTGCCGACAGAGATATACCCTCAGCCTGTGTGGATTGAAATACTTTTTTCCCAAAAAAAAAACTTATGTATTTACCCAGCAAAACAAGTCGTCCCAAAATCATGGGCTTTGTAAGGGATTTTTGGCAGCCGTAACTACTCACAAACCCCCTTTCTTCCCCATTATTTTCACAAGGGCATGTCGCACTCAGTTTCTAGTCATTTTATGACCACTATAATAACTAGTTATTTTTAGAACAGTTGATATAGAGAATTTGTTTTTAATTTCATCACACCTCTTACTTTTATTTTATTTCGCTGTCTGCCCGAATTGAACCCACGAACCCTCTGATTTCTAGCTAAAGACTCTACACACTGTGCCACGCACACGAATATTAAGAGTTGCTTAAAAACTTAAATGTGCAGTGCACATGTGCACCACGAGTTGCTATTTTTTAATTAAAAAAAATTGCGTGCCGACGGTGAGCGTTGAACACACAACCCTAGGATTTATAGTCGGACACACACACACACACACTGTGCCACCGTCCTCATTACTTAGTGAGGAGTAAAGAAAGTAGGGTTGCCTTGTAAATTTTTTAGAAAGTAACCCATTACTTTTCAGATTACTTGTAATGCGAAAAGAAGCTTGTTTACATTACTTTGTAATGGGTTGCGTGATGACTAACGGATCCGAATTTTTGCTGGGTAGGGGCGTTTTCAAAATTTTGGGCGTATAAACCGAAAAAAGTATGGATAGGATTAAAGCTCAAAAATTTGCGGGGATATCGATAGGTAGAGCTTTTTTATCACACTAGCCTACGAAAAACATAATATCGCTGTAAACAGGGCCACAAAATGTTGAACATTTGTGTGGGTGGTACCACAAGTATTGGACAGATAGGGCCCAAATTTGAACATAAACTAAGTTTCGACAATATTTAGAGATCCAAATATTGGAACAAATCGGTTGCTTCGTCTTTGAGAAATCGCACGTACCATTTTAGCGAATATATTTTGAACTTTTGTGGGGGAGGTACCGGAATGGGTGGACCTATAAGCACCACATACGAATTTCATCTAGAAATATTAAAATATCCAAAGTGTGGCGGAACGCAGTATTCGGTTCGAGCTCTCCAGCCACTACACATGGTGCCATAGGGGTTTTTTACACCTTTCGGGCTGTTTTCTCAAGAAGTACGGACAAACTTTTACCGTCGTAATTGAGGCAGCGAGTGCAAGCTGCTTCATCAGTCGTGTTCAACAGAAATCAAAGTGATTCGAGAGCAGGTCTTAAAGTGAATTTATTTATAATTTTGTGTGATATGTACCCAAAGGAGTGGACAAACATAGTCCATAGTCGAACCTGATCTATATCTGGTAGATATATTAGGATGTGTACAGTATGGACTAAATCGGTAACTCCCTTCAAGAGTTATCGTGTGAACAATTTTTCCGAACATTTTTGAATTTTTGTGGGGGAGGTACCTGAAGGAGTGAACTGATATGGCTTATGTACGAACTTAAACTATGATTGGACAAAATATTACGAAGACCATATTTTGGACCAAATCGGTTAATCCGTTCGAGAGTTGTCTTGCGCTCCAACCACTACACACGTTGTTATAGGGGTTTTTGCATCTTTCAGGCTAGTTTCCCAGGAAGTGTGGGCTTGTTCCTAATAAGACGTGTTCCGTCGTAAGCGGGGCAGTGAATACAAGTTTTTACACCAAAAACTGAACTTTTCCAAAATTTTGTGTGGGAGGTACCCGAAGGGTGGACAGATTGAGTCCACACTAGAACCTCTTCTAAGTCTGGTAGAAGTTACACGATGTGCAAATTATGGACCTAATCGGCTACTTCCTTCAAGAGTTATAGTGCGCACAAATTTTCCAAACATTTCCGAATTTTTGTGCGGGAAGTACCGGAAGGAGTGGACCGATATAACCCATCTTCGAACTTAAACTAGGTTTGGACAAAATATTACGAAAGCCAAATTTTGGACCAAATCGGTTCATCCGTTCGAGAGTTATCGTGCGCACCAACCAGCCAGACAGACAGACGGACATTGCTAAATCGACTTCAAATTCTCTGAAACACATATCGTCCAAACATACTTGGGTCTAAAACCATTATTTCGATGCGGCACATTTTGCCCGTATGAACGTGTATAATTACGAAGGCCAATCTTGTAGAGAATTTTTACAGCAAAACGATTTTCTCTAGTCCCATTTCTATAAGTCTTACCGTTTTCAAGCAAATCGTGAAAACCTAAAAAAGAGCTTAAAATGTGACACTAAAACATTTTCTTTAGCCCTATTTCGATAGGACTTGCTGTTTCTAAGCAATATCGCGAAGACCTAAAATAAACCTAGAAATGTGAATTTCGACCGCGATTTATTTAAAAATCCCTCCAACGATTTTTTTCTTATTTTTACAATTTTATCACCTATGAACATTGCTGTTTCAAAATCCGAAAAACTTCCAAGGTGTAAGCGGTTTTCACTTGTTTTTTAAGGTAGCGATACAGTCAATGCATTCTCCCAATTTGAATTTCTATATCTCAATAACGGTAAAAACTACGAAATGATCATAAAGGTCAATCTTATAGAGAATTTCCATAACTTTAACATTTTCTTTAGTCGTATTTCGATAGGACTTCCAAGCAAAATCCTCTTTAACCCTTTCGGCCCCGAACTTTTTTCCTCGCATTAGTAGTTACTTTAAAAACATAGAATTAAAGTATAAGTCAAAACTAAGACATAACGTAAATTGGTGGGCGTTACCCCACCTGTTTCGGAAGATACAGTACATTTTATCTAAAATTTATTTGCTCATTATTTTGTGCAATTATGTAAATATAAATGTTATAATTGTATAGAAGTATACCTCTGACCTTACTTTTGAAGAATCAAAACTAAAGTTTAACATAAAGCTCATACATTTTGATTTAGAAACGATTTAAATAATTTGGACTGTACACATCGATTTTTGACATGCCGTGATTTTCCAGACTTCACATTGAATAATGCATCGTAGTTCTGTTGATCGGGATACAACTGGCACTTTTTTATAATTTTTGCATTCTTAGGGCTACAATTAGCCAAAGCAATGTGTTCTTTGAGGAAAAAATTTTGTTAGTTTTAAATAAAACGACGTCAAAATCGAAGTTGCTTATAAGCATCGTTTGGGCCGAAAGGGTTAAATGTAATCTTTGTGTTATAATTGTTATTATCAAATTGTAAATGATTGTTCTTTTTGTAGTTTATCCCTGAAGATGGTTGACGAAGTCAACCGAAATATTGGAACAAAAATAAAAATTTAAAACTAAACACAAACAACGTCTTTTCACTGACCTTTAGCCGAAATATACATCAAATATAAATCCTGAAAACCTAAAAACCCCTTAATATGTCAACTTGAATCGCGATTTATTTAAAAAGTGCTCTGGCCATTTTTTTGTTTTTTTTTTTTTTATTTTTCTCATCTATGAACATGGTAGTTTCAGAATCCGCAAAAACTTTCCAGGTGTAGCACCTTTCATTTAAAGTTACTTCAAGAGCACCGTTCCTAGGAAGGTGTCTTGCGAAACTCGCCTTCGTTCATGGAAGTGATCAGCTTAGGCTACCTGGTGCTTGGAGCGACACAGTTTCCCTCGATGGTGGCTTATAGCTACTTACCTTCTCTAGTGCTCCTAGTACTTTAGGAAGTTGGCTAAGGAATCTCACTTTCGCGTATTCAGCAATTCTCTCTGTAAGGTTGTCTGTCTACCTGGTTGGTTCGTTCACTTGATCCGTTTCCAAAACTTTGGTCACGCATGTTGTTCCTACTAGTTTATTTCCAATTGATGTTTCAAGACCTAAAGTATGGTTGTACATACCCAAAACGTTAAGTTATGTTCGTTATGCTGTTTTGTTACGTCCAAGTACACACTCTTGCACGTTGTTCTGCAGAACCGAAGGAGTAGGTTCTATACTCTTTTTGCGGATTTTGTGTTCTTGTTAAAGTTAACATTGATAACCATTCCGTCGAAATAGCCTTAGTGTCCCTGATATAAGTATCATGGTAGTGTTCAATTGGTTGTCGATGCGTATTACCTGGTAGCTATTTAACCAGATCCGTTCACCATTCTTAGCGGTCGGGTAATCCAGAGCCAATGCAGATGGTTATCTTGTTCTGGTTGCTCTGTGCCCAGGTTCAAAATTCTGCAACCTGAACCTGCTGCGACCTTAAATAATCAGAAGACATACCCTGCATGTGAACCGAACGGTCGAATGCATCTGTTTAACTGCCCACCTAAAGCAAATGCATTAGACCGTTCGGTTCACATGCAGGGAAATCTTTCCTGACCTGCTTAGTTGGGGGAATCCTGTCCATGTACTGAATCTACAGCATCTTGTTATGCTGATGCAACGGCAAACTCTTCGCCTCCTGATGAACATTGTCTACTGATGTAATGAGAAGACACCGCGTTTCGGTTCTCAGGCAGAAGGCCACCCTGATAAGCGGAAGGATTGAATATGCTTCCTCTGTGTAGCGCTTATATGTATTTGCACTGATTGCTTTGTAAGATGTTTATTTGCCAGAACCGCTTATAAAACGTTATCCTAATATATTCCCAGCGAAAAGTTTGCCTCCAAAGAGGCAGTTAAATGATATGTACAAGTGATTTGGAAGTGCATAAAATTATGCATTTTCACTCTTGATTTTTACAAGGGAGTGACCCCGGAAAGAGGCACTCCCTTGCACCGCATTTTAACTGACCCTTTGGCATTGCGTTTTAACTGAACCTTTGGCACTGCATTTTAACTGACCCTTTGGCATTGCATTTTAACTGACCCTTTGGGGTAGAATAGGAGACAGTACAGAGCACGTGTTTTGAATAACAAAATAAAATGCATTTATTATTTGTGTAAAACAAAAGTATTAATAACTTTATTAAATTAACACAAATTATGAAAATTCTCTATTGAATTCAATCGCAAACATGTGTGTTTCCTCCGCTCTTCATTTAATCCAAGCTTAAGTGCTTTTGCTTCATCTGCTAAATGGGTTTGATATTGTCTTCCCATCACCAGTTAAGATTTCGACATGTACTCCAACAGCACTCCATTGGGAAATTTTCTTCTCGTGAGTTACCGGAAAAATGTTCACAAATTAAATATTATTTAGTTTGTATTAACAAATGTTTGGAAATGTTAACACGATTATCTCTTTTTGGAAATGTATTCCGCTGTCTGTAGAGATGTACAAACTGATTTATGTACATGTAGGGATCTCTAACAACTGCTAATAAAATGTAGTGAACGGAGTGCCTTTTTCACGACTCCGTTTGCACTGCATCCGGATGCTGTTAAATTGTGAGGAATTGGAGTGCCTTTTTCACGAATCCGTTGAACTGTCTCCGGATGTTGTTAAAATGTGACAAATGGATGTGATTCTTTGGATTGCATCCAAATGCGGTTAAAATGTGAGGAATGGAGTGCCTTTTTCACGACTCCGTTTGAACTGCATAAAAACATGCTGTGAAAGAAGTAGTCTACATTGCACTACTTCCAATTTATTTTGCTGGGTATGTATACCAAAATGAATGTCTCGACGAGCTGAGTCGATCTCGCTATGTGTGTCCGACCGTCCTTCTGTCCGTCTGTCCATCTAAACCTTGTAATCACGCTACAGGTCGCAATTTTGATCGGATCGTCACGAAATTTTTGGATGTTGATGGGGTCCGGAGGAGAAGAAGCCTATTGATTTTGGTGATGGTCGGAATGGGCACAAAACTTATGTGGATAAAAAGACAACGTTTTTTCCCAAAGCGAATATCTCAGCTTCTGTATGGGGTATACCAAAGCAAAACCTTACAATGAAAGTAGAAAATATCACCTTTCTAATGATGTAAAGTAGGTTCTCGTAGGTGATCAAACAACGAAGATATCACAATAGTCGCAAATAAAACCCAAATTTTCATTTTTGCGATTTTAATTGTAACGACGAATATCACAGCTTTGGTTGAGGGCCTTCCGAAAGCAAAGCCTGACTATGAAAGTAGAAGATTCCATCTTTACAATGATGCAAACTAGGTCGGCGTAGGTGACCAAATAACGGAGATATCGCAATAGTCGGTACTATATCCCATTTATCCATTTTTTTGGAAATCACGCTACAGGTCGCAATTTGGATCGGATCGTCACGAAATTTCGAGGGTTAATGGA
The DNA here is from genome assembly GCF_047663935.1 of Musca autumnalis. NCBI lineage: Eukaryota > Metazoa > Arthropoda > Insecta > Diptera > Muscidae > Musca > Musca autumnalis. The sequence continues at coordinate 16,082,939 of NW_027411977.1, read as the reverse complement.
GGTCTCACAGAGGAAGAAGCCTATTGATTTTGGTGGTGGTCGGATAATATTTAGGGGTCAAAGGAGCAAAAAATTTATTTGGAGAAAAAATCAACATTTTATTCCAAAGCAAATATCTCAGCGTAGAAAAAGTAGAAAATTTCACTTTTACTACGATGTAACGTAGGTTGTCGTAGGTGATCAAACAATGAAGATATCGCAATAGTCGCTAATAGAACCCAATTTTTCATTTTTGCGATTTTAATAATAATGACGAATATCACACCTTTGGTTGGGGACCATCTAAAAGGAAAGCCTGACTAAGAAAGTAGAAAACCCCATCTTTAAAATTATGCAAAGTAGGTTTTTCTGCAATCACACTACAGGTCGGAATTTTGATGGGATCATCACGAAATTTTCTTACAGAGATAGAAGCATATTGATGTTGGTGATGTCAATAGTAGCCAAATATAAAATTAAATATTAATTATTTTGGTTCATATTTGGTTTTTCTGCAATCACACTACAGGTCGGAATTTTGATCACAGAGATAGAAGCATATTGAGATAGAAGCATAAAATTAAATATTAAATATAAAAGCCAGATAGGACAGATATGTTTTCGAGTGAAAAGATTATGCACAGACGTAGTGGTGTAGGGTATCACATAGTCGGCCCCGTACCGACCATAGACTTTTCTCACTTGTTTTAATTTCTCGACCACGTCCACAAATCTTATAATACAATCAGACAGTGTATACTACTAGAACGGAAACATCTCTATCATTAAATGTAGATAAAGGTGTACCTCAAGGGTCAAGTTGTCCAAAGCAAATGATTTATTTTTAAAACTTTTTAAGTCGAAGTGTCTGATAACACTATGTAACACCGAAAATGCAAACAACTTCTAATATGCTTTTTTTGAAAATACATATTTAGGCTACAAAACCCCTACTAGGGTTTTGTCCTGTCAGATCCAGTTCGTATTTTATGGCCTCATCTAAACCGGCCTAAATCTACACTTTTTTTGCATTTATCAGGCCTTTATCTCAGAATCGAATAGGAATTTGGACTTGCTGTCTTTAGCAATATTGTAGCCCTAAATTAGTAGAACTTATCTTTTGAAAAAACCACATAAGAAAAACTCCATCTAGGGCATCAAAATCTATAAAATATAGAAAAATTTACATAATTGCTGAAATTCTGGTCAGTATCGGCTAAACTATTGGGAGTTGAACCAAGTAACCTTTCGTAGAAATCTTCCAAATAAAGTTCTCAATAATTCTTTAGAACATTCTGAAACTCTAAAATGCTTACTTCATGTTGTTTCAGCGGTATTTTGCATCATATCTTTTACAACACGTATTTCAAACACAGTTCACACCAAGAGTTTATTCTCGCATTTCGGATTTCACTACATTATTGACATTTTTATTAAATCGTCGTTGAAAAATGTACTGAAAACAACGGCATAGAGACATTTTACAACAATGACATGTTCTGAACAGTTGTGTATTACATTCCAGGGAATATTTTTCCGAAAGGAAATATTCAGAATATATGAGGCAATAAATGTAATTTTTCAAGTTCATTATTTCTCCAAGTATGTTATTCTTGCCCTTATCTACAAATTTGCTTCAGAGGGCAGAAGAAGATTCGCATTGGTTTCAGAGATATAGCCCCGAATTTCCTTAAAAACTCAATATTTAACCATGTTTAGATGGGGTCATAAAATCCGATCTCGATCTGTCACAACCTAAACCAACTAGGTTTTATTTTCGTTTGGGTCTGTACTTTCAAAAAATCCTCAGTTCGAATTGTTTGCACAAGATCACCTTAAAAATGTTGCACAGTGTAATTCATAAAATCAGAGATTGTTAACAATGAGAAGATTGATGTGTGATTGCGTGATCTGTGATTCGCTGATCCGCCGTAGATTAAATACGACATTCGGTACGTATGTATATGGTCTCAGAAAAACAGACCATGTTTCACCGTACAGCAATTCTCTGTATGGTTTCAATTCTAACACCCTAATAATTGTTCCACAAACATCCCAGATAGGACAAGGGAGACTTCGCTCTTTATATGTATTATCAAATTTAAATTCTTTATAATAGTACTTTGCCCGTGTCAACTTATTGTACTAAAATTGTATATAAGGGGTTAATTCTACTTGTCACACTTCAAAAAATCGAAAAAAGTGTTATTGGCTTATTTTGAAGTACAGGTAGTGTAGAAAATTTGAAGTCGATCGGAGCAAATTTGGCTGAGATATGAGCATTCGAAGGGGACAATTTATTGCGATTTGTATGTAGCATGGACATTTTAAACGCGTGTTTCTCGAAATGGCGTTTTTAAAGTCCGTGCCATATGTTCATATGGTTTGGTGAGCTTAAGGCAAGACAGATTTTTTAAAAAAAAACATTTTTTGCTCGTTTTGGAAAAAAAACGGTAAATTTTTTCGTTAAAATCGCAATTTTGACTTTGATAGCTGACAATTTTTTTAAATCGATATTTAATTTTGACTTTGATAGCTGACAATTTTTTTTAAATCGATATTTAAAATTCTGTTTCGCTTAAAGACAAGATTATTAGGTTTTTAAACCGCCCACAAAAATATACCAAGATCGGCCCATCCTAGCTATCGTTGAAAAAGGGTTTCGCAGGTAGCGATTTACCAAAAGACTATGCAATATTTTTTAACAACAAAAATTCCAAAAGATGAAAGAACGAAGGACTTAAAAATATTGGTAGTTTCTTTGAAAAAAAAAAAATGTATGAAAATTGGTTTTTTGGTCTGCATAAGTAGGGATAACCCCTTAATAGCCCACCAATCAAATTATCATCCAAAACTTTTAATACTATCAACAAAATTTTCGGAAATAGTTAATTTAAAGATCGTCTAATTTTCATATGATTATCGATTTAGATTACCTGGGAAATATTTTTTTTATACTTAAAGAGCTATAACTTCATTGTTCTTTCAGATTCTTCTTATCTGATGTGTTTACTGCAAGAAAGATAAATAAACATAAAAGTTACAATAAACATATATAATTACAAATACCCAGTGGAATATAGAGCTTTATAAAGTCCACCCAATCCTTCCTGTCCATGTTATTTCTATATCGAAGGATATTCCGCTTCCTCAACCACAACCGAACAAAAAGTGTTTACTAACGCCAAAAATGAATGAATATCAATTGAATTGTGAATTGAACTGATGGCACAATAGCAGACATGTAAAACATCACCAATTAACATGCAATGTCAAGTTTTAAGGAAGATAAACATTATTAAAAAGTGACCCTAGAAAATTTATTCTCCCTCGTGTTGAACGAACGAAGCATGTGACAAGTGACCACAGGAAATCTAAAACAAACTCAAGAGATTTATGGTATGACAAACACGTTTCTTAATGATAAAACTTTTCTTTTGATACTTGTGACACTTGTTGCTCTTTTCATTTCCTCGCAAAAAAAGGACAACAGTCAGCAGCAAACTTTACAAAGACATTTCAAATCGAATGAAATTTGTTCAATAAACTAATGAACAAACAAATAAATAAATATTTAACTTAAATCAATTTATGTAAACTAGCTTTGGTGTGTTTGCCATTTCTGTGGATTTCCTTTATTTGGGGTTGATGGTAAACCATAAGATGAATTAATATTATGCCTCTAGCCCATGCCAGGACAAACCGACAAGCCAAGACATTTAATTTGCATACATTAGCCATAATTCTTTGAAATGTTTGTTTGTTCTGTATTTTTTTTTTTTTTGCTTAGATTGAATTTCATAAGCCATAAAGACATACTGCATATACCACTGTTTGGTTGTGTTTATGAACCACATCAGCTATTTATTTACACACTGCCAACAACGGTCTAAAGTGATTGCCGCCTCTTCTTACCTTAAGTGTTATTAGATTTTTTTGGCAAACCAAATATGTTCTTGAGTGATTGCCTGGATAAATGTGTGAGGATTCGTATGACAATGTGCTTTACTTTTATTAAATTGCAAAATAAATTTAGCTTCTAAACAACAGCAGCAGCAACAGCCCATACTAACGCCCCCCATTCCAGCATCCTCTGACTGGCTTATTGTTTTAAAATGCCCCCTAACTTGCGAAAATTTATTGCAATTTTTTTATCGCTTCATTTCGCATGTTTTTGTTTTTAGATACAGTTACTCACTCACAGGATTAGATAAACAGCATCAAGCAAAACGGAACAAAGGGAGAGTCAAAACGGAAACTACCGCAAACGGTAAACGCCCGTTTTGTGATGTTGCGTTGTTATATTGGATAGAACAGTGGGGTCAATTTGATTTTAATTTTATTTTCAAAATATGAAAAAAAAGAATTTTCTTGCAAACATCCCAAAGGAGATTCTATATTCAGTTCAATGATATGTAACCTTGTTTTGACCCTGGAGTCTAATGGGCGTAACGAGCATATCCAAAACATACAGCTATAATACATTATCCTATTCCTTGAAATAGCTAGCCTTTGGTGAATATTGATTCAGAAGTTTTCTGAACAAAAATTAATTTTTTGACATTACCAAATTCTTAAGTATATACAAATTTTGATATTAATCCTATCAACACTAATATAGCCCGTTACAATATTTAAGCCAAATTTCAAACTTTAGTGGAATATAACTTCTAAAGTGTAGAAAAAAGCAAACGAAAAAAATGCCTTCTCCAAATAATGGCTTTAGACCCCGAGTATGTTTGGATGAAATCCGTTTGAAACAATTTGGAGTCGATTTAGCCATGTCCGTCTGTCTGGCTGGAGCCCACCATAACTCTCCAACATATCAACTGATTCGGTCTAACATTTGACCCTCGTAATATTTTGTCCAAACTTAGTATAAGTTCGAAGATGGACCATATCGGTCGACCGCTTAGGGTACCTTCCGCACAAAAATTCAAAATGTTTCGCAAAATAGGTGCGCACGATACGAGAGAAACTAAAAAAGTTTCTGGCTTGGGTAATATGCAGTGTTGCCAAACGCGATTTTACATTTCCACTGAAAATTTTGACATTTTTTTTAGCATAAGCGTTCTCAGTACTGTTTGACGTACGACCAAGTTTTGAGTTGTTTACAGTGACTTGAAAAAATAAATGTTCATAAAAATCGAATTTACTTGTAAACATTTTCACCCGATTATTTTTCACAACTTTCGACGTGGATAATCAAGGCAAGAATGCATCGATCAAATTATACCTTTATATGTCGATAAAGGACCATCCTAAGCAACTGAAAAACTGGTTTAATGAATTCAATCATAGCGGACACTCGCTAAAAACAGTTGCATCTCACAATGCCAAAAACTTTAAAGTGGGTAAAAGTCGCGCAATGTGCATACGATTTTGATGCGCATCCGGTTTCAGTAGCACCCATCAAAAATACGTCTATATACACATTCTATTTTGCGTAAAAGATCCTTATTACTCGCGTATCTCTGTAATGTATGACACCCGTTATACCACATATAATAATAGCGTATAAAGGATTCCATTTATGTAAAAGAAAATCGCGGTTAAGTACGCGGATTTGTTAAAATATATTTTTGCTAATTTTCCAATTTCCAAGGTATCTTTATCCGCGGTTTTAGTGGATGAATTCGATCGCGGAAGTGCTTTTTAGATCCGTCGCGTAAAAAACTAAATTCACGAGGGGTTCAAAGAAAATTGAATGACACTTGTAAATTTGAAACTCTAAAAATAGGTTTTTTTAAGAAAATTCACGCATCAAGTTTTGGCTTTTAGACTCATCAGCATCAATTTTATCGAAAAATCATACACTAGTATCACGTTGCCCATAGAGTAGCCTGTGATTCCTTTTTTTTGGCATAGGTCTATAAAATGTAATGTTAATCCAAAAATCGGAAGGAAACATAAAAAAATCTTGTTGGCTTCAACCCATTTTTCTACATTGAAGCCAACACAGGTTCCACGTAAATTAATTTTAATGGTCGACATTGTGGGATCCCTCCCAAAACACTTAATTTTAAAGAATTTCAGTCATACTATATAGAATATATTAACAGTTCGCGAATTCTGAATGGGTGAAACTCGGATTCATCGATTGTAAAACATGTTTGGTTTTTACCATATACCATGCTGGAGACACATAAGAAAACAATATTTTGACGGTAAATATTTATGTTTTCATCATTGTTAGGCCAGAAACTTTTTAGTTCCTCTTGTAACACTCGAAGGGACAACCCGATTTGGTCCAAACCTTGCTTAGCTAATATTTCTTCCAGGCATAGACAGACTTCTCCCACACACATTTTCAAAATTTTTGGCACAAGTGCAGTTTATAAACACTTCTCAAGGGACAGGCGTATACTTCCTGAGGTAATGTCCCAAAAGCTCTTAATAACTCTGCCGGCACCAACTCAAATGAGCACGAAAATGTGCGAATTGAGCTGTCGATTTTTCTGAAACATTAGACATCATAAAATTTCTACCAAAGGTAAATGAAGTTCCTGGAAGATTTAAATTTGAAAACATGTTTTTCGTGGGCAAGTCTATGCTTTCTGACATAATGGCCCGAAAGCTCTAAAAATGCACAGTGGCCAACTATATTGGCTGGTGGCACGGTAGCTATCAAAAGGAGTGACTGACAGCGGTTCAACCTTTGCGCATCATAACAATTCATTAACACTTAAGTTATGTTTGAATATGGATTATATCGGCCAACTCCTTCGAGTACCTCCTACACAAAACTTCAAAACTGTTCGAAAAACTGCAGTTTAGAGACATATCAGGTAGTAATCGCGGGTCATATTATTATTTTTTTTTTTCGGGTGTAAGTACATACTGACGGAGCTGTAAAGACCCTACAACCACCAAATAAAATGGTTCTTAAATTGAGTTCACGATTATGTCCAATCTTTGCACGTCGTAAGTGTTCGTGTAAACTTCTATCAAATTCGAAGATGGACTATATCTGTCCACTTCATTCGTTGCCTCCACCGCACAAAATCAAACCTTTAGGCTTAAGAACAGTTTGAAATCTGTTAATTATTTCGAATATATCTCGCAGTACTCATTACAACAGTAATGTTTTGGAAAAACAATCTATACTGGGTTTGTTTTTTTTTCATTATAACACGGGCTTTTTTTATTTCTGATTTGTTTTACCACACGTGGGCACAGTGTTACTCAGAGCCGGCATTGAGCTTGATACTCGACACTATTCAAAGCATATTATAGACACCAAGCACTTAGTCTCCTGCACATCAAAATAGTTATATTCGCTTACAGCAAGCTGTATAATGCAATTGAATAATTCACACCATCTTCGAGGGCAAAGGAACTCACAGTAGTAAACCATGCTGGATGGCGATCTAAGAGCATTAATTGTAAGTGTTAAACGAATATGGTGAATGACACCAGAAATCAGCCCTTGCTGCCCTTCAGGAGACAAAACTGATCGATGAGTTTTACCTCACTTTCGCATGAAATTAAAACATCATAAGTCCAGATAGAGAAAAGAAAGTGGTGGTGACTTCGCATTTATAATTCAACGATCCGTCAAATACTGTCTGACGTAACCCCTCGTCGTTTACCACTTCGATACTTTTTTGCCTTCAATTGCTATGATGCTGATATGGTGGTTATAATCCGCTCTTAGCTTACTGCGGTCAGTAATAACCCTGACCACTCCGTGGTGTCACTGGTCGAACTACCTTAACATCAGTTAGGTAGTAAGTTAACATGTGGGATGTCGGGTTAGAACCCTACCACAATAACAAAGCATCCTACAGTGACAATAACAATGAAAAAGAAAAAGAAATAAAGAACAAGTAAGCCAAGGCTATATTCGGACGGGGCCGACCATGTAATACCCTACACCTTTACCCCTGGGAATTAGCTTTCCACATATCGAAATTTCTTTATGGAACCAATAAACTTATTGTAAGAAGTAACTTTGTGCATTCTGGTACCGTATCACACCAAACTTAAATAATAATATAATAATTGTTTCACAAACATCCTAGAAGGGACAAGGGAGACATCTCTCATATCGATGAGTGAGTGTACCCCGATTCATATTCGCTCAATGATATGAGACCCACAGCTTATCTCCGGGTCCGAACGGCGTGTCCTAAGACACCACTTGTAGAGAAATTTTACATGGTTGAAATACTCAGAAAATGTCACAAACCTTACTGAAGGATATTTTGCCACCGTTGAAAATTTTATTTTGCCTGGCTGGGGAATCGTTTTGAAAAAAGGTGGTAAACCGACCCATGCTGCAATGTATGTAAAAAATCCAATTGGACAATTAAAACATTAGGGCACCATGTAATTTGCAATAATGCAAAAACTGGGAATGGACAATTGTGGTTCTCTACACAAAACCCATTATATATTAAGTAGTAGGCCCGTTATCTAGCAGACACGTTCTGCATCAATTTGCATCAGGGGGAAGATCAGTAGATCTATTTCCATATGTAGTTTACTTTGCCGGTATATGCCCTCCAGGAAATAAAATATAGACCTAATTTTTTTTTTTCATACAAAAGTAATGGTCCATTTTACCAGCTAAATAATATCAGATCATCATCCAAAATTGTAAACATCTTCTTCTACCTAAACTTTTACCTCGTGCAAAATTTCGTGATTATTGAGCTATAATTGCGAACACTAGCGTGTTTATGATAGTGCTACGAACAAATAACTGGGTATATTGGGCTGTAACTCTGTTATCTTATCATGTACACCAACACAATTGACATCAATAGAAAGGTCAAGCGTTCCTCTTCCAAGTATAGCTTACTTGCCCGGAATGCTTCTTCCGGGAATAAAGACATAAGCTGTATATTAAAAATTTTCACAATTTTCACACAAAAGTTTTGGCCCATTTAACCCTCTAAATATTATCTGATCGCCATCTCAAATTGCAAGCTTCTGTTTTGTCATACAATCTTAACTCGAGGCGATCTGACTATTATTGCGACCTACAGAGCATCTACAAAATGGATAAAAATTATGTTTTTGGTCCATTTCACCCGCTAAATATATCACGATCATCACCAATTAAAATAGCGCTCTATTCTGATGTGAAACCGACCTCCATACCAAATTTCGAGACGATCGGTCCATAATTACGGCCTGGAGTTTGATTACAATTTATAATGGACAGGCGGACACACGGACGGACGCACACACATCTCAAAATCGCTTTATCTCGCCGAGATATGAAGATTGATATACCACATTGGGGGTCTCCGACGAATATTTCGCGGTGTTACATGAATTTTTACCAAAACAAACTTATAATACCCTTTCCACATAGTGGTGTAGGGTATAATTATCTGTCGGCATTGCCAAAATTAGCATACAATAAGAATGAACCTCTCCGAACCTTTTTATACAAAACGAGATTTCAGACTACTTGACAGTCTGCCCTTTTAACAATGTGGGAAAAGGTGTACGAAGATGACATCGACAGAACAGATCGATCAAAGCGAGCCGTAATAGTCACATTTGGAAAAAAATTTAAAGAGTCTGATAAAGTGTGTCTGGCACTAAACGGCGATATGACTAAGTTTATGGTATCAGCTCGCAAGACGTCCAGTAGACTCGAACTAACTGTGGACGTTTAAAATTGCAAATTTGAAGCAGGGAAAAATTCTTCGAAACATCTATGAATCAGGAGTAGTACCAGTCGAAGTATGAAGCTACAACGCCTGCATTGGCTGGGTCATATCAATAAGACGAATAAAAATGACTCCACCCTAAAGCCATATGAATACAAGCCAAGGCTTTTCATCGGAATACGATATCAAAAACGTGACTGTCAAAATTAGAGATGTAAAGTAGAAGCTACCTGTTGCGATTGTAGATTTCCTAGGTTCAGTTTCCGAGCACTGTCAGATCGTAGTTTACTTATTGCACTAGTTACAACATTATCAACTTGATTTTTGATAAATTGATGTGGCGATAGCCACGGGACTTGGTGCTGTTTACAACCATGCTATACCCCTGCGAAGTCTTTCAGCCTCATTCCGTTAACGAATACTTCATTATAGAAGTTCATTTTCTCAAGGTTGTTTCGAAGGAGTTTACCATCGCAATCCTACATTTAAATCTCATAGTGCAGACTTACTGATAGGACAAGTCATCGATCCAATGTTCTTTTTCGCCTCCCAGATATAAATATTTGTGCTGCTAGAACACTGGTGCCGTTTTTATACCCTCAGCCTTTAGGCTAAAGAGAGTATTTACACTTTGATACGACCAAAAATGTGCCTCATCGAAGTAATGGTTTTAGACCCCAAGTATTTTTGGACGATATCCGTTTCAGACAATTGTGAGTAGATCTAGCAATGTCCGTCCGTCTGTCTGTCTGTCTGTCGGTCTGGCTGGTGCGCACGATAACCCTCGAACGGTTCTTCCGATTAGGTGCAAAATTTGGCCTTAGTAATATTTTGTCCAAACATAGTTTAAGTTCCAAGATAAGCCATATCGGTCCACTCCTTCAGGTACCTCCCCCACAAAAGTTCACAACTGTTCGGAAAAATGGTTCGTACGGTAACTCTTGAAGGGAGTGGCCGAATTGATCTATACTTTACACATCCTAATATATTTACTAGATATAAATCAGGTTCAAATATGGACTATATCTGTCCACTCCATCCGGTACCTCCCACACAAAATTTCAGATAAGTTAATTTTAAGACCTGCTTTCGAATCACTTTGATTTTTGTTGAAGCAACTTGCATTCGCTGCCTCACTTACGATGGTAAAAGTTTTTTCAGGGGTAAGTCCATACTTCTTGAGCAAACAGCCCAAAGGGTGGAAAACCCCCTATGGCACCATATGTAGTGGCTGGAGATCCACTTCCATAATGGTCAATGTAGATCCATTCCTTTTAGTTTCTCCTCCGCAAAACTTTTGATCTTTAATCCTAATCAACATTTTTGTCGGTTCAAACGCCCAAAATGTTTAAAAACGCCTAAATACATACGTTTTTTGGGAATTTGTTTCAATAAACACAGGCTGAGGGTATATCTCTGTCGGCAAAGCCGACTGATACTTTTTTACTTGTTTATTGGGATAGCTGTTACAATTTTGATTTTTAAAAATAGTCTGGCTTAATCTTATTGTTGTTGTTTTAATATTTTAAAACAACTAATTTATTTGTGGAGAAGGTTTGGCATTGTTCGCCAAGGGGTAAGGCAGGGAACCAAGAAAAAAAAACTTCAAAGAAAAACTTCTCCTTGTATAGCATTAAGCCAGACTATTTTGAAAAATCATTTTGTACATAATAATTTTTCTCACAATTTTTCTCTTTCAGGACATGGGCACAAAGAAGACTGTCAAACATAATCAGTAAGATTATTTCCATTGAAACGTTTTTCTTTCCTCATATCCCACTGTTCTTCTTAAGGATACAATTTTGCACATCTTTAAAGTGTCCTTTCACCATTCACCCATTGTTGTTATATATTGCGGAAAATGGCACTGGAGTAACGTTTTTATTTTCTTGCTAAAAAGATGTTGAGTAAACATTAATTTACATAACGTTCAACCTTCTTCCATTCAGCTCAACCATTGTTTCAGTCCACCCCCGCCCCATCTACACATGTCTAAAACTCCAATGCAGAGCTTGTTTAAGTTGGACCCCATTTTGGTTACATTTACTTAGTTTCTTACTATTTGGAACAGTTCCTTTCGAGGGTGGTGGAGGTACTACTGACGACATTCACGGCACTGGGAAAACTGAAAACTGTTATTAAAAAAATTGTGTAGCATGTTTTGTGGCGTTTAAGAGGGTCGGATGTTATTTTCTTTTGTTTTTAAATAATGCGTTGATGTTGTTGTTGTTTATATTGATTGGATGCTGTTGTCAACATTTGGTCGTAACACGGGCGTGGCATCTGTTTTCTATGTTTGATAATGTTGGAAGTTGGGGCAAATTTTAGTTTGTTTTATTAGGTGACTGGAAGTTTAGAGGATGAGATATTTACTAGCTTTACTTATAAAGATGCTCATAAGGGATCAAGGCGTTACTTCTACTCACCATCGGAACGTGATATCCAGTTGCGGATCATCGACACGGGTTCCGGAAGTAGCATAGCACCACAACAGCACTGTACGCCATTTCCACATATTATCACATATATTAGACGAGGACTCAACCAGAGCAAACCGTGCCACAGAACAGGGAAGGTAGCATTGGATCTTACCAAAGCTTTTAAAAAGATCAGCCAATTATACCTTAAATGAAAGGATGATCGACATTCAAACGCGGTGCCTTTAAATTGTGTCTCCAAGTTTTATGTTATCTTTTGATCTTTTCACCATGATTTTGACATTCTTCTTTTGCCTGTCACAGTTCGAACGTTTTTAACTCTGAAATGTTTGGATTGACTATATTAATTACATTCTAAACACATTTCAAATGTCTTTTATGAGATCGGAAATTGTGATTCGAGATTTGTATTATATTTTAAGATTGAAAGTGATCACCACATACTTCTCTTCGTGAAGAGGCATAACGTATTCCTTGGCAGTAGCTACCCTCAGTTTGCAAAAAATTTACCTCATAAAACACCCCTTACTGCACCATAAAAATAAATATTACATACTTAGACAAAAAGTCCTTTGCACAGCCACCAGGATTAAACGCTCGTTAAGCATAATATGGCCCCGTAATGTATGTGTATTTTTTTTTTACTTAGCCATTGTTTACATTTAAACAGTATCAACTGGAATTTCAAGCCCACAACGCAATACCCCTGCGTGTGTTTCAACTTCAATTTTTTTGTTTTTGTTTTTTTTTTTGTTTTTTTGTTTTTGTTCTCCTTTGCCTTGAGACAAATAATGTGTATATTTTATAGTGAATTATCCTTATGAATTCAATTTCTTTTTTTATAGTTTCTTGTCGGGTTCTGTGTGTGTGTTGGTTTTTTTTTTCTTCACACTCTCACAATTACTATCTACGTCTTGTGGTCTAATCTTCGTTTGTAAATGTTAACGCCTTTGGAGGACTGCTTTCGTAATATTGGTGATGGGGGGACAATCATAATAACGATGACATTACCAGCATATTGCATAAATTTATTTATGTTGTATACAGACGAGTTTTTTGCAATTTTTGATCTTGGTAGTAGGACTTAATCATTCAGTGAACACGACAGTGGCATTAAAAACGAGGGTCGTGTAAAAATTAGCACGACCCTTGCACACAGTGAACAATGGGTCTCATGCATAAAAACGAGTAAAAGCGATGAGCTGAGTCAAGTAAGCAATTGCTCGTAAGTTGAGTTAGATCGAACAGCAACAGCTTTTGCTCAATTTTGTATGCATAAAAATGAGTTCAAACCAATTGCAATTACTTGAGTAAATTGAGATCAAACGTCTAATTGTTATTGAAGTGCAAACATGTCGTCAAGTGGAAGTGAAATTTGTCAAAGCAAAGTAGAAGCAAATAATAATAATAATAATAAAATAGAAACTGACGATATATCTAAATTTTTAGTACAAAAAATTAAAGAAAATAAATATTTACTTGAAAAAGTCAGTTACCATGCATTAGAAATAAGAAAAAAGAAACAATAGAAACATGTGTCAAAGAAATGAAGCAAAAATTTGGAATAGAAATAACGGAAAAAAATATAATAAAATGCCTGCCATTTCCTTTGACAATCTTTTATTTGATCTGCATCTTCCGGGAATTTTATCCATTCGCTTGCTTTGGCAGATATAAGTTTTGCAACATCCGCAATTGTTCGCGACACTGTTGATTAATGGACTCCAATATCTGTGGCTATACCATTTTGGAATCCAGGATCTGCACAGAATCTTAAATAGAGTCGAATTTTATCATTGTTTCTGAGGGCACCACCACGTCTTTCTTCTGACTCCTCAAAAAAATAATTTGCTAACCAGCAAATGCTACTACCATCAAATCTATGTATTTATCATTTTATTATTAATTATATAAAAAATAATAATTAAGATTACAAACCTGTATAATTTTTTATCCTCACTTGCTAAATTTGTCTTACGCTGTTGATAACATTTTTTATTTATTTGTGGTACAAAATATTCAGCCATGATTCCGTTTTAGTGTACGCGAGTCAACTAAAAGGCATGCTCCACAAAATTTAAGCAAGAGCTCACAAAAGTAAGCAAAACCTTGTTTTTATGCATATGAAAATGAGAACAATCTCATCTAACTTCAACTTCTAAGTTCAAACTGAGCAAGAAGAGATCAAACGTGAGCAGTGAGTAAAAGCAAATACATCAAATGTTATTATGCATACGAGAAGCACCTTTTACTCAAAAAATCGAGTCCGAGCTCAAGCTCACGTTTTATGCATGAGACCCAATATCACATTTTTTCTGAATATTTGAGCAATGTAAAATATCTTTACAAGTGGTGTCCTAGTATGTTCGGCAAAGTGCACTCTGAAAATATGGCAACTTTTTAGAACTGTCAGGTCATTATAGAGGGTAGTATGTATAATAAAATTATAGGGTTGAATCACAAGCCTTATAGCAGTAAAAAAATTAACTGAATATTTGTGTGGGAGGTGCATGATATATATGTTTGAAAATTTCGGGTCCCATTTCTAAACAAGTATTTTCTTTCCCCAAAACATATTCTATTGGATCTATTGAAGGTGATCGGGAAGTGGGCTCGGTTTATAATCGGCCACGATGATTCATTGAAGTTCGGGAATTCGACTTATGAAAATAGGAAACGACAATGTCAATTAATAATGATCGGTAATGACGATGTTATTTTTAAGCGGAGTACACGCCATCAGTTTTGACTGTTATTTTTCATCGAATATCGATTGCTTCAGTCAACAACATCCGCTCAAATTTTCCTGGTTGCCTGATAACTGGCGGCAAAAATAAACTCCCACACTTGCTGTTGTTGACTAAAGCAATCGATATTCGTTGAAAAATGACAGTAAAAACTGATGGTGTGTACACCGCTTTAATGAGAACGTTTGTTGGTGACCGATTTGTACGACTTAACGATGATGATTATTCGATTAACCGCGATATGATGGAACTGGACTGATTATGATCGGTGACGACGAGCTATGGCTTCTATCTCGAACACAGTACTATGTACATATACGAACATGGAACAGACGATTCTGTGGTGGAATGCACACCGATGCGTCCGTGAGGAATAGAACAGAATACAGAAGTCTCAGTTTTGGAGAGTTTTGCCCGTCCTTTGGGGCGTATACCTTCAAATGGCTTTTATTTATTTGTCTTTTCTGTGAGAGCATTTTTATACATCCCGCCGACGACCGTATTCACCGTCAACGCATTACTGCTGCAGCCGCTCGCCATATTCCTGCTGGTCGAATACCTGAAATAATACTTATTTCCCAGCAAAGGTGATCGGATTAGAGAATGAGCATGATGAGCTTCGCCATACGAACCCCAATGACCTCAAGGTCAGAGAACTGACAATGCAAGTCAATAGGTTAGTCGGTGAACACAAGCGGAAAAAGTGGCTAGAGTATCTGAAGAGCTGCAACATTGGAACCTGTTGTAGAAAATTTTGAACAACGATTGACGGACATCTGTCATTTGCGGATTTTTTTTTCACAAAATTTAAGAGCACTCCGATAGCAACCGGGCGAAGAAGAGTGTTTTACGTCGTTTGCGATCTCTTCCAGCCGAAGAGAAACCACCACAATTTACAATGGGTGATGTTGCAGATGTTATCGCTTGGACCTCACAAAATTTCAATGGTGATACTAAATTAGCTAGATGACCCAGTAGTCGAGTACTTAACCAAGGTCCTCAACATATCGCTTGCCAACCTAATAGTTCACAGAGCCTGGAAGATGGGCAGGGTGGTCCCGCTGCTGAAACCTGATAAGGTTGCCAACAAAGGTTATTCATCTCACTTTTATCACCAGTAGCAAAGATACTTGAGGCGTTACTCCTCCTCACCATCGGAGCGTGTTATCCAGTTGGGGATAATCAACACGGGTTCAGAAAGTAGCATAGTACCACAGCAGCACTGCACCCTATTTCCACACAAATTAGGCGAGGACTCAACCAGAACAAACGGTGCCACAGAACAGTGATGGTACCATTGGATCTGGCCGAAGAAATTGATAGGTCAGCCATGCTAAGTTGTTTGGGGATGTCGAGAATACTACTCCGGCCTTGTCTGAAGCGATGGTTCAGCAACTATTTGTGTGGTTGCCAGTCATACGTGGAATTCAGAAACAAGAAGTCCAAGCCCCGTAGAGTAAAGCAGGGAGTTCCCCAAAGAGGGGAGATATCTCCCGAACTGTTTAACTTCTACCTTGAAGCAGTTCTACTTCCTCCCGACGGCATTAAGTTAATTACGTACGCGGATGATTATACGCTCATGACCTTAGGTCCCACCGTTGATAGCATTTGTGACAGGCTAAACGCCTATCTCATTGATCCTGTTGAGTTCTTACACGCGAGGAATATGGAAATATCCACCACTAAATCAACAGCCACGGGGAGGATCTTCCTGATCTTCGTGATCTGGAGAGGGAGGTTCAGAGATACAAAAGAGAATATCTAGATCTCTGAGGCTTTGGAGCCTATGGTGTGAATGCTGTCCTCGATGATTATCCACCATCCATGGCAGCGGAAGAACAACAGCTGCCAAGGCAAACGAGAGTCGTGTTGGCGCAAGTAAGATATAGTTGATGCAGCGGCATCAATTGTTATGGGGCCAAGATTGATGACACAACGCAGAACATCTGCCCAGCATGCGTCTCCGGTCAGCATAATAAGCTGCACCTTTTTAACTGTCCAGCCAATCCAACTCACCTAACTCCATTGGACTAATCCTATCCTGGTGGCGTTCTTTCTGAACCTGTAATTGGAGGCAGAGCCGAATCAATAAAATGAAGACATATCGTCGGTGTCATGCTTAAGTGTTCCATACGCCATTTTTGACATTTTGAGATAAAGGTACCTTGCAAGGTTTTGAACCATGCTTTTTCAGATTTTTTGGTCGGGTTTTCTCTATCTCTTATAGTTTCTGAGATATACAGATGCCAGCATGTTCCATATCCGCTTTGTGACCCAAAAGATCTTGTGGTTTTGTTCCATATCCATAAAGCCTGGCGTATGGAACAAAACAACTTTGAACTTTTTAGTTCCATATCCATGTCGTTTGCCCATTTTTGCCAAGTTACGAATAATGTGGTGTATGGAACAAATTGTTTTAAAGGAATTGGTTTAAAAACTGAAGAATAAAAGTTGCTAAAGCCAAATATTTTTGAATATTATATTGTTATATGAAAACTAAAATTTATCAATCGTTTAAACAAAAAATCCTTGTTTAAAGACAAAATTTTGCTGGAAGTTCACAAAAATATACGCAAAAACGTCCATTCGACTTGAAGCTGGTGTGGACATCGACTACAAAAATGGTATTATAAGAAAAACACGGTTAAATGTTTTATGTTACCTTAGAAATGCAAAATATCAATCCGTTTTGTCCGATCGAAATTTTTACCATAAAAAATAGTGATAAAAGTGGAGGCAATCCCTTAAATAATTGTTAAGGAGAAAAATAAATGTCTCATTTAAAGTCCTGATTTTTAAACTTCACAGGAGCACTTCATATAAGGGAGGTGGAACACGTTTGATAAAAAGTGTTTTGGTTGAAATGTGACAAAACGTGTTCCATGTGACACAAACTACCTAAAACACGAAAAAAAGTTTCCATGGAACAATTCAGCAACTTTTTGCAATTATAAAAATTGGCCATAACTTCTAGACTATCACGGATTTCTGACTAAAATAAACTACTGATATATTCTATGAGCTTAGTTAAGTAGAACAGTGTAAATTATTGGATTATTGCACCATTTTTATCCTGTATGGCCTAAAACATTAACTTGAGTTTTTCTCGAATCAGGCAAATGGCGTATGGAACACTTAAGCATGACACCGACGATATGCTGCTACAACATCAACAAATTCATGCTGATCGAACGTGGTGGTTTTTATTACCCTCGTATGGTGGGTACTATTGAACTATTCTTTGCCGCTGTGCTGTACCGATAATGTGAAACAAGGAGAGTGTAGTTTCCCAGCGTGTGGGTAAGTTGAGCGAAGTAGTCTTGTGCTTTCTGTTGCTTGCATCTTCTCGACATTTAGCTTCCGTCCTTTTGCGCGACATAAAAACAAGTACGTACCTTGGCTATTACAAGGAAATGGTCCGAATCGATGTTCACTCCTCAAATATATATCGCTATCATATACAATATACGAATGTCTTCGGCCTAGCACAACATGATTGTTCTGGCTTCTGGTTTCTCCATTTCGAGATGTCCACATGGCCTAGAGTACCTCGTTTTTGCCGCAGCAAAATTGGTCAGCCTCATTCCATTGTCGGATGTTACCACATGATGACTGAACCTGCCAACCGTGGGACCAAAGATAATATCCCTGACAATTTTGGCGTTAAAATCTCCTAGAACAATGTTAATGCCATGATCTGGTCATATGCTCCGTCTAGGTACTCGAGGAATATATCCATGGTCAGTTCATATTTCTCTTCGGTCGGGGCATGGACACAGATAAGACGGATGTTAAATAACTTTGCTTTTATACGGCTCATCAACCGAAGATAATTTGAATAACAGTTTTTTTAAGCCTCCGATTTGACATAAATGCAACACCTGAACCTGCCAACCGTGGGACCAAAGATAATATCCCTGACAATTTTGGCATTAAAATCTCCTAGAACAATGTTAATGCCATGATCTGGTCATATGCTCCGTCTAGGTACTCGAAGAATATATCCATGGTCAGTTCATATTTCTCTTCGGTCGGGGCATGGACACAGATAAGACGGATGTTAAATAACTTTGCTTTTATACGGCTCATCAACCGAAGATAATTTGAATAACAGTTTTTATTAAGCCTCCGATTTGACATAAATGCAAAACCTAGCTCATGTTTGGTTTCATGGCAGCTAAAACACTGGATATTTACGTCAGCCCAATTTCATCGCACATTCACATCCGCCAGTACGCAAACTACACCTACTCTGTAAATAGTCCGGACATTTCCGGTGTAGATTCGCAAAACGCAAAATGCTAATGAGGGTATATACACCTTCATAGGGCCAAATAGGCCTCATCGAAATAATAGTTTTAGACCCCAAGTATGTTTGGACGAAATGTGTTACAGACAATTCGGAGTTGATTTAGCCATGTCCGTCAATCTGTCTGTTTGGCTGGCTGGAGAGCACGACAACTCTCGAACGGATCAACCGATTCGGTTCCAAAATTTGGCTTTCGTAATATACTGTTCACACTTAGTTTGAGTTCCATTAAGGGGTATATCAGGCGACGCCTTCCGGTACCAACACAAAAAAGGTCGAACTGTTCGGAAAAATTGTGCGCACGATAACCCTTGAAGGGACTAACCGACTTAGTCCATACTTTGCGCATCGTGAAATTTCTAGCAGACTTGGATGAGGTTCTAATATGGACTCAATCGGTCCACTCATTCTGGTATCTCCCAAATACAATTTCCGGAAGGTTCAGTTTAGAAGCTGCTCTCGAATCGCTTTGATTTTTGTTGCAACAACTTGTATTCACTGCTCCCATACGACGGTACAAGTTTCATCAGGGGCAAGTCCATACTTCGTGACAAAATAGCCTGAAAGGTGCAAAAACCCCCTATGACACCGTGTGTAGTGGTTGGAGCGCACGATAACTCTCGATGTCAAGAATACGGAATTAGAGAATGTGAGTGGGAGAACGGATCAACCGATTCGGTTCAAAATTTGGCTTTCGTAATATACTGTCCACACTTAGCTTGGGTTATATCAGTCGACGCCTTCCAGTACCTATCCCACAAAATATCGAACTGTTCGCAAAAATTTGTGGGCACGGTAACTCTTGAAGGGAGTGACCGATTTGGTCCATACTTTAAACATCCTAATATATCTACCAGATATAGATCAGTTTCGAATATGGACTATATTTGTCCACTCCTTCGGGTACCTCCCACATCAAATTTCGGATAAGTTCACTTTAAGACCTGCTCTCGAATCACTTTGACTTCTTTTGAAGCAACTTGCATTCGCTGCTTCAATTGCAACGGTAAAAGTTTTTTCAGGGGCAAGTCCATACTTCCCGAAAGCTGTAAAAAACTCCTATGACACCATATGTAGAGTGGATGGAGAGCACGACAACTCTCAACTCGAACTGGTCAGCCGATTTGGTCGAAATTTTGGCTTTCGTCATATTTTGTCCAAACATAGTTTCAGTTCGAATATTGGCAATACCGGTTCACAACTTCCGCTACTTCCCCCCAATATTTAAAAAATGTCACTAAAATGGTTTGCACGATATCTTTAGAACGGAGCAACCAATTTGGTCCAAACTTTGGATCTCCAAATATTTGGTCCAACTGTAGTTTAACTTCCAAAATGCTCCATCGGCCTTCTCCTTAGGGTACCTCCCCCACAAAAGTTCAACATTTGTGTCTATGTGCAATTTAGGGTCTGTTCGAAGATTCTTTGGAAATGTATACCGATGCTGTTTGTTGTGGTCCTGTTTGAAGCGATATTATGTTTTCCGTGGACAAGTCCATGGTTCCTGGCATACTGGTCCAAAAGTTATACGATGGCCAACTGTAATGACTAGTGGGCGCGATATTTATCGAAAAGATGTGAGTCCAGTTCGTCAGGTGACACAATGAGGAGATCAGTGTCCACTTAAGATGAAAAAGTGAACAAGATAAGTCATGGTATTTGCCAATGTTAAAGCCGGTCAGGATCGTGGCTTAGTATCTTCTACTCAATTTGGCCCCAAAATTTTTAAACACCCAGAATTACCCAGGCGGATAGCAAGCCCCCTGCAGCAACAAGCTTCATTATCTAGAGCTTAGTTAGTCACCGCAGGATTTTTATAGCCATCGGGCCATCATGTCAGAAAGCACTGTATTGTCTTTGAAGAAATTATGTCGTTGTAATCAGAACCACAAGGACTATCTTCGGTAAAAAATCTTTGAACACTAGTCTGCCAACTAATACGGAATTGTAAATAGTGTTGGGACTTATTTGTGGAAACCATCCATTTATTTCTGGTGTTTCACTTCATTTTCGGGTTCTGCTGCATTCCGCCTTCGATTGATGTTCCGCTCTACCTTCGAATATCACCTACGTTGAATATCACCCACTTCTCCTTTGTGTGTTGTTCCACTGGTTATTGGTTGTAGCAAATTACGAACACTGGGTACCCAAGCATCTACAACATGATCAGCGAATCATCAAATTTCCGATCATCTTTAAATCACCTACATTCGAACTCGATTCGTCGAGTTCCGGATCGTCTACAAAACCAAACAACGAATCATCGAATTCCCCAATTAACTCTAAATTGCCTATAATTAGACACCAAATTTTCGAGTTTCCGACCATCTACGAATCGCCTAACCCGAACAACGAATCATCGTGCACCGACTCTATTTGAATCGCCTACCTCTGATCCTCTAGGGGAAGCGCAATGTCCCCGTTGGTTCTATCAGCAGCTTATCTCACACAAAGCATCTACTACAAGCCTCAATTCAATTTGCCGATCCCCCAAAAACGTTGTGTATCCGATGCTACCCCATTACTATGAAGTACAAAGTTCAGACCAAACCTATTACTTACCTCTACAATTATAGTGTTAACCACACAGCTAGACAGACTAGGGACCTTATTTTAGACCTTATAATTTTTGCGGTATCAAAACCTTCGCAGCTGTAGGTTTGTTCAATTATTTATGATATTATTGTAAAAATATTGGAAGAAATTTCCTTTGTTTCAATTGCGTTGTTGTAGAAGAATTCAAAATTTCCCTTAACTGTTCATTCCGATACCCTGCTATCTCTACTTCTTCACAGACACACACGCATTTACGGGATACATTCGTAATAATAAAATTATAATCATGTGACAGGATAATTATATCGCATGACGACTTTGTGCTGTGAAAAAGGAGGAAATTTGCATTTAAAGTGACATAAAAACAAAACCGAAAGATGTCAGGAAGAAAATATAAACTCAACACAATTTCAATGCTACTGCTGATGACATTTGGGAGGCGATGCAGTAGATCTGGTAGTAGCTGGTAACCCAAGTAAATATTATAGCCTCCTTTCTTAGTCAATGAAAAAGAAAAAACGGCAGGCGTTTCCAATGCCAACTGGAGTCTTGGCAAATTAGGCTTAATAGCCTCCTTGTAAGTTATGTAAACATTTCATTATTTTAATGTTTAAAAAAGATTAAAATTTTATTATTTTATGCATAATAAGTATGTGTGTATGTATGTACGATTGTTGTTGCAGATATGCTACTACGTATTACTAAACTAAGGGTGTGTGAATGTTGGTTGGGTGCGAATAACAATAATTGGCGGTTAGTGGAGGAAGTTTCATTACATGTGTGAGTGTGTGCGAAGTGATATGAAGGATATGCTCTTGGGAAAATTATCTTTGGCAAATTAAATAACAAAAATGACTTAATGACAAAAACTTAAGCTACTGCGGAGGGGTTGCATTACATCAAGCTACCAGCTAAGTTCCTCTGGCAGGCCACCTGGATATTCGCCAGTCAAACAGGCTGTACAATAACCAGTTTTGGTGGGATTCGAAATAGTTTTGTTGTGTTCTACAGCCTTGACCAAACCTTCAACACTCAAGTAGGCCAAACTGTCGGCACCTGGAAGTAAATGCAAAGGTTAGACTTATAAATGCAAAGAATATTGTGTTCTTGAACTTACCCACATGCGATGCCAACTGTTTGGCATTCAGTTTATTTGCAATCAATTCTTCTCTAGTTGGTATATTTATGCCCATATAACAAGGGAATTGCAGGGGAGGACTGGCAATGCGTATGTGTACTTCTATGGCTCCGGCATCTTTCAGTAATTTAATAATCGGACCAATAGTATTACCACGTACAATGGAATCGTCGATTAGGACCACACGTTTGCCCTCAACATTTTCCGAAAGAGCACCAAATTTCTTCGCCACACCGAGTTTACGCAAACGTGTCGAGGGCTGAATAAATGTGCGCCCAACATAACGGTTTTTGCAAAGCACCTCGGCAAATGGTAGGTTAGACTAAAAGGAAAAGTGAAAAAAAAATTAATACTTATAAGAAAGATCACACTACAAAAAATGCCATTTCTGAAAAAGAGTGCTTCGATAGACCTTTTCCGAAAGAAAGGGTGCTTCGGGTGTAGTCCTTTTCTAGAAGAACGGGTGCTTCGATAGATCTTTTCTAAAAGAGGGGGCTTCGCCAGACCTTTTCTAAAAGTAAGGGTGCTTCCAAAAAACTTTTATGAAAGAAAGCGAAATTCGATAGACCTTTTCTGAAAGAAAGAAGACTTCGATAGACATTTTCTGAAAGGAAGGGTGCTTCAATAGACCTTCTTTGAAGTAATGGGTGCTTCGATAAAACTTTTCTGAAAGAAAGAGAACTTCGATAGACCTTTTCTTAAAGTAAGGGTGCTTCGATAGACCTTTTCTAAAAGAAAGGGTGCTTCGATAGACCTTTTTTAAAAGAAAGGGTGCTTCGATAGACTACTTCTAAAAGAAAGGGTGCTTCGATAGACCACTTCTAAAAGAAAGGGTGCTTCGATAAGCCTTTTCTAAAAGAAAGCGTGCTTCGATAGACCTTTTCTCAAAGAAAGGGTGCTTCGATAGACCACTTCTAAAAGAAAGGGTGCTTCGATAGACCACTTCTAAAAGAAAGGGTGCTTCGATAAGCCTTTTCTAAAAGAAAGCGTGCTTCGATAGACCTTTTCTCAAAGAAAGGGTGCTTCGATAGACCACTTCTAAAAGAAAGGGTGCTTCGATAAGCCTTTTCTAAAAGAAAGCGTGCTTCGATAGACCTTTTCTCAAAGAAAAGGTGCTTCGATAGACCTTTTCTGAAAGAAATGGTGCTTCGATAGACCTTTTCTGAAAGAAAGGTGCTTCGATAGACCTTTTCTGAAAGAAAGGGTGCTTCGATAGACCTTTTCTCAAAGAAAGGGTGCTTCGATAGACCTTTTCTGAAAGAAAGGGTGCTTCGATAGACCTTTTCTGAAAGAAAGGTTGCTTCGATAGACCTTTTCTAAAAGAAAGGGTGCTTCGATAGACCTTTTCTGAAAGAAAGGTGCTTCGATAGACCTTTTCTGAAAGTAAGGGTGCTTCGATAGACCTTTTCTGAAAGAAAGGGTGCTTCGATAGACCTTTTCTGAAAGAAAGGGTGCTTCGATAGACCTTTTCTGAAAGAAAGGGTTCTTCGATAGACCTTTTCTGAAAGAATGGGTGCTTCGATAGACCTTTTCTGAAAGAAAGGGTGCTTCGATAGACCTTTTCTGAAAGAAAGGGTGCTTCGATAGACCTTTTCTGAAAGAAAGGGTGCTTCGATAGACTTTTTCTCAAAGACAGGGTGCTTCGATAGACGTTTTCTTAAAGAAAGGGGGCTTCGATAGACCTTTTCTTCAAGAAAGGGGGCTTCGATAGAACTCTTCTGAAAGAAAGGGTGCTTCGATAGACCTTTTCTGAAAGAAAGGGGGCTTCGATAGACCTTTTCTGAAAGAAAGGGGGCTTCGATATACCTTTTCTGAAAGAAAGGGGCCTACGATAGACCTTTTCTGAAAGAAAGGGGGATAGACCTTTTCTGAAAGAAAGGGGGCTTCGATAGACCTTTTCGGAAAGAAAGGGACTTCGATAGACCTTTTCTGAAAGAAAGGGGGCTTCGATAGACCTATTCTGAAAGAAAGGGTGCTTCGATAGACCTTTTCGGAAAGAAAGGGGCTTCGATAGACCTTTTCTGAAAGAAAGGGGGCTTCGATAAACCTTTTCTGAAAGAAAGGGGGCTTTGATAGGCATTTCTGAAAGAAAGGGTGCTTCGATAGACATTTTCTGAAAGAAAGGGTGCTTCGATAGACCTTGTCTGAAATAAAGGGTGCTTCGAAAGACCTTGTCTGAAATAAAGGGTGCTTCGATAGACCTTGTCTGAAATAAAGGATGCTTCGATAGACCTTGTCTGAAAGAAAGGGTGCTTCGATAGACCTTTTCTAAAAGAAAAGGTGGTTCGATAGACCTTTTTTTAAAGAAAGGGTGCTTCGATAGACCTTGTCTGAAATAAAGGATGCTTCGATAGACTTTGTCTGAAAGAAAGACCTTTTCTAAAAGAAATGGTGGTTCGATAGACCTTTTTTACAGAAAGGGTGCTTCGATAGAATTTTTTTTTTTTTTTTTTTTTAAAGAAAGGGCCTTCCTTAGAGCTTTTGTGAAAGAACGAGGCTTCGATAGACTTTTTTCTGAAAGAAAGGTTGCTTCGACAGACGTTTTCTGAAAGAAAAAGGGCTTAGATAGACCTTTTCTGAAAGAAAGGGTGCTTCGATAGAAATTTTCTGAAAGAAAGGGTGCTTCGATAGATTTTGTTACATTTTGTTTTGAAAGAAGGGGGCTTCGATAGAGCTTTGCTAAAATGAAGGGTAGACAATAGACTTTTCCTGAAATAAAGGGTGCGTCGATAGACCATTTTTGAAACAAAGGGTGATTCGATAGACCATTTTTTAAGCAAAGGGTTCTTCGATAGACCTTCTTTTTGAAAGAAAGATTGCTTCGATAGACCTTGTCTGAAAAAAGGGTGCTTCGATAGACCTTGTATGAAAGAAAGGATGCAGAGATAGACCTTTTTTCAAAAAGAAGAGGAGGTGCTTCGTTATCCCTTTTATGAAATGAAGTGTGCTTCGACACACCTTTTCTAAAAGAAAGGGTGCTTCAATACACCATATTCCAATCTGATTTATGTCTCGAAGAAAAATTCCAATGTGCAAAGGTTGAAACAAATTATTTACTCCCTTCGTACGCACTAGTTTTGCCATACATTTTTAAATTTTGTGTGAGCTGAGGTACCCGTAGTAGTGGAGCGATATGGCCCATCATCGAATTTGGAAAAAAATAGGTTCAGCGTTTGTACCAAGTCGGTTGGCAGACAAATAGGAAATCAGCGAAATATACGTCACTTGAACCTCACTTCTAAATAGGCCATGTTTAAGCATTAAAATTTATTCTATTGAAAATAATCCCCCAGTTTTAGAATGCCTATCCCCCAACACAACGCTCACAAATTTTAAA